>NC_136984.1:12106452-12446452 GCF_032717465.1 Coenobita brevimanus
TTGGGCTACAAAACTGGATAGAATTTACACATATGTTTGTTACAGTGTCACTAACAAAATACAAAATAATAAACAAATCAGACTTTTTTAGGTGATTTTCGTAGTTTTTTTTTTTTTTTATTTACTCGTGTACCCCCTCCACAATATGTCTACCCCCGATGTATATATGTCCCCCCCCAATGCATACATGCCCCCACTAATCTTGCTAGGTCAGCACCCTTTCCCACGCCTGAAGATGGCGTTATTGCATCAGTTCTTAGCAGACAGCCGACACGGGCAGACTGTTTTACTGTGAGCTTGTAATAAACTCCTTATCTAGCTGTTTGTACACGGAGTTTCTATCACCAAAGTATTGCAAGTTACATTTGGTAGCAGCGGTGTTTCGAACCATCACATTCTGACCGCCTCCTTGGATTTTTAGTGATACAACAAGATCCACCACGACTCGCATCTGCTAGCCACGCCCCTCCTCCGTGCCTCTATACCTTGGCTGTGCTTTTCGAGTGTACCATTTTTCTCACCAGTGCTCACCTCTCAAACAACCGCACCCATACGCCTTGTTCCTGACCGCACGTGTCACCGTCGCCGACCTACGCACCTGTTGCACCTGTTCCCAGCATCTGTTCCGAACTCATCATAGCTCCTGCCCCCACGGTGCCACTTATCACTGTCTGCCCGCTGCCTGCCCACCACCATTCCCTGCATTTGCAACTCACCAGCTCTACACCTGCCTTGCGCCGATATCTGCCCTCCCCACCCACCACCGGCCTCCA
The DNA here is from genome assembly GCF_032717465.1 of Coenobita brevimanus. Taxonomy (NCBI): domain Eukaryota; kingdom Metazoa; phylum Arthropoda; class Malacostraca; order Decapoda; family Coenobitidae; genus Coenobita; species Coenobita brevimanus. The sequence continues at coordinate 12,107,226 of NC_136984.1, forward strand.
CCGTCGCCTGCATCTGGTCTGCATTACAGAGCCTCCTAGGACCGCCACTCCCTGCCAGTGATTCATCGCGGCGTCTCTTCTCCTCTCCGCCCAGCTGTCTCTCCCCCGCCGCCCTGCCCCGCCCCGCCCCGCCCCAGCCCAGCTATGCCCAGCCACCCTGCACGTCATACATCTCAACACTCCCATCTCTACTGTGTAACTATAGTATATCTTTCCTTTCTATAGAGATTATCCTCGATTTTCTCTACAGATTGGTTATTGTAAATATTCCCTCTCATTTCCATTACCCCGTTCTCATCTTCACCTACGTTATTTATATTCCATCTCATCCTTCGCATTGTATTTAAACCACCCATGCCTGCACCTTCATTCATTTTCACACCTAGTGTATTCCATTCTCTCATTGTTATTTATACATTTCCACCTACGTATCCATCTTCATCCTTTCATCTTCCATTGCCGCATTAAATGTCATACTTTCCACAACAACCGCTTACCACCAGCCCTCTCGACCCGGAACCATCACCTGCTCATACCTCGTCTGCCGACTCTAACACAATCACTCATTTACAAAGTGGCAAAGAGTACCACTGCCCTGTACCTGAGACTCCCGTTTCACTTCCCGCAGAATCACTTACTACCCGTCCTACCCTCGTAAATCCAGATACGTCCTCCTCTACTCCTGCCTCTACTCTCCCTTCTTCTTCCTCTACTCCTTCCACTGTCGTTACTTCTCCTGCCTCCCTTCTTCCCCGTCTTGCTCGCCTTTAACTGCCACTACCTTCTCTCTCTCCCACACCTCTCCTGCCGCCACTTCTACACTTCCAGCCATGGCCAACCCTCCACAGTCTATCTATCTCGACGATGCCAATCGTCCCAAATTTACTGGCCAGGACCCAACTTGGTCTGTCTATGATTTCCTCAGAGAAGTCGACACAGAAATAAACAATAGACAAATTACCGAGGAATCGCTCAAAGTAGCTTACCTCCTCGGTCGCTTGCATCACGGTAAATCAGACATCGGATCCGCGATCCGTGCAGGACATTTCAATAGCATTCGTACCTTTGCTGATTTTCGTACGGAACTCATCAGCCTTTGTTGCCAGCATTCAAATACCGCGTCTCTCATGGGATTCATTAATCTCCTAAACCAACTAGATGAGGACTTGCGCGTCCCAGCGCAATATGCCAAGCTCCGCGAAGCTGCCGCCGCCATGAAAGCAACTAGTAGCGAGATGCTCCAATTATTGGTAGGCACAAAATGGTTAGAAGACAAGAATGGCGTTCCAATGCTTTCACTCACCAACTTTGCTGACTTAATTGGTTACCTCAGATTCCTTCACTGGCTTACTCCTAAACAGCGAGAGCTAGCCTTGGAAATCGGTTTCAATCCAGGAGATAAAATTATTCAGGTCACTAAAGCCATTCATGAAAGAACAGGTTCGAACTACACGCGTCAGGGCACCACCCAACCCTTGGCCTCCTCAGTCTGTCACACCTCCACTACCCCAGACCAATCTCGCTCCCGTCTCACCACACGCGGCAGACCTGCCACACATCGCTCTCCTACCGCAGGTCGTGATCAATCTAGCGCCCGAAGGAACAATCTTCGATTCTTTGCTGGTACTGTGGTCATCCTGGACATCGAGCATCCAGTTGCGACCGTACATACAGACGTCCTCACTCCCAAACCAGACAGCGTACGCCTTCCCGCTCACGTCGTCCACACTGCAAATACCACAAATCAAGCACGACTCACACCACTGAGGAATGTCGTTACCTCAACTGCCCACAGTCGGGGGAAGCGCCGCGCCCGTATTGGACCAATATCACGTAGAACCAGAAACTCAACTCCCCATCCGCCATGTAGGTCCCATAACATCCTCGGGTTTAGTCATTCTCGGCAGCAGTCATGACATACCAACGTCATTCTTCTTGGACACAGGATCTATAGTAAATCTCATCTCCGAAAATTCCTTACAAATTATTCATCGCCATCACAGCCGCGTCAGTTTCCTAGAACCACCAGACATTCGCCTATGTGGTGTTAATGGCTCAGAGTTTAAGGTTAAGGGAAGAGTCACCCTTGAAGTCAAACTTCACAGAGATTTGCCCCCTATCCTCATTGAATTTCATGTCACTAATGACTTGCAGTATCCCGCAGATGCCCTTATTGGTTTCTCCACCATGGCACAACATTCCTTTCATTATTACCTGCTTGTGGTAGTATAGACATTTCTGGATTCCCGGTTTACACTATGGAATGTCCCCGTCCTGTTCTTACGATCAAATCAGTCCTTCAATTACCTCTGTCCCTATCACTACCAAAAAGTCCAACCCAGCCCAAACCACCACTATCATCATCTGAGAATACAGAGATCATTCCTTTACTGACTGCGAGCAAGGACATAAATTCCTCAATGTCTCCTGATACATCATCTCAGCCTTCGAACATGGCCCTTACATCCTCTCCCGACAACACTATCGCTGACTCAGACATGTCTCAGTTACCTACCTCACACAGTCTGAATGATCTTCTCCAACACGCAGAGACGGAACGTGCAGTAACGAATACGTGCACAATTTTGTTACCGCATGAGTTCACCAAAGTCTCTGTTTGTGTTGCCGGTGCGAAAGAAGGAGTGGATGTACTAACCCTACCTGAGACATGTTGTGTGAATGGCTTGACTTATGAGTCAGCGTGGTGTACAGTCTTAGAGGACAGTTTATGCTACCTGTACTTGCTCAATGTCACAAATGCTCCACTAAAACTTAAAAGTGGTGTAAAGATTGGAGACTTCCTAGTATACCCAGCGGCCATAAAGGTGTGCCAGGATTCCTCAATTCCTACTATTCAGACTGATGATACGCCAATCGGTGTATGTACTATTAACTCTACGGGATCTGCGCCGACGCATTCACCCAATATGCTCTCACATCTCACTTGCACAGATTTCCCAGAACATACGCCTCAACTCCTCGACCTTCTGACCTAGTACAGAAACGTGGTTGCCTTACCCGGTGAACCGATGGGTAGAACAGACCTTGTCAAACATACGATTGAACTACTCCCAGGAACTCAGCCGATTTACATACCAGCGTATCGATTGCCTCACAGCCAGAGAAAGCAAACAGATCAAATGGTACAGAACATGTTAGACCAGGACATTATTGAATCCTCCGTCAGTCCATGGAATAGCCCACTTTTCTTAGTACCAAAGAAGGACGGCAACCTTAGACCAGTAGTCGACTATCGTAAGGTCAATTCTGTCACCGTTCCAGACTGTTTCCCGTTACCTGTCCTCACTGATTTGCTAGAATCCCTTGGTGACAATAACGTAGTCTTTTCATCTTTAGACCTCCTCAGCGGGTACTGGCAGGTCGAAATGGAAGAGTCCTCTCGCCCAGTCACAGCCTTTAGCACCCCTTCCGGACATTTTCAGTTTAAGAGACTCCCTTTTGGTCTGAGAAATGCTTCTTCCGTGTTCATGCGACTTATCCATTCAGTCTTCAGCGGTATGATGGGACACTCTCTTTTTGCTTACCTAGATGATATCATTGTTGTGAGTAAATCCATCCCTGATCATTTTACCAAACTCCAGCAAGTCTTTGAACGCCTCCAGCTCGCAGGCCTGAAAATCAATCTCAGTAAATGTGACTTCCTGCGAAAGAAAATCAAATTCCTAGGCCATGTCGTAGATGCACAAGGCATTCATACTAATGAGGATAAAACTAAGGCGATCAATAACTTCCCAGAACCTACCACTACCGACGCTGTATGAAGTTTCCTGGGCCTCAGTGGCTATTATCGTCGCTACATCCGGAATTATGCGCAGATCGCCGCTCCTCTGACCCACTTACTCAAGCAGAATGTACCCTTTGTTTGGACTAACGACCAGTCACAGGCTTTCCGAAAGCTAAAGACAGCTCTTGTAAATGCCCCTATTCTAGCGTTCCCTGATTATACCACACCCTTCCTTCTCTGCACATGAGACGCCTCAGGCACTGGACTTGGTGCCATTTTGATGCAACTCGATGAAGCATCAAGGAAGCGCGTAATAGCCTATGCTAGTCGCACCCTTACAACCGCTGAACGTAACTACATTGTCACAGATCTCGAAGCGCTAGCGGTAATCTGGTCCTTGAAACATTTCAGAGATATCGTCTATGGTTATCCAGTGCATATCCAAACAGACCACCTTCCACTATGTGATTTGTTCAAGAATCGCAACCTAACAGGTAGGTTAGCTAGATGGTCTGTCATCATCCAGGACTTTAATCCCACTTTTCAATATGTACCAGGCAAGTTGAATGTAGTCGCAGACGCACTCTCACGTCACGTAGCAGCAGCTATAACATCACTGCAGCCTGAAGTAACTGAAAATACTACACTAACGTCAGAAGTTGTTCGAAACTTTCAACGCCAAGACCCCATGTGGTCCAAAGTCATTTATTTCCTAGAATCTGGCGATGCCTCGACCTTACCTACTCTGCCAGTATCACTAGATGAGTTCATGCTAGATGATGATCTCTTGTACAGGAAAACACTGCTAACGGGCAAAGATATGCCCAATCGCGAAGTACGCCAACTTGTTGTCCCCACTGCCCTGGTACCAAAGGTTCTTCATATTGTTCATAATACTCCTCAAGCTTCCCATCCAGGTAAAGACCGATGCTTGCGCCAAGCACGTCTCAAATACTATTGGCCAACCATGCACCGCGATATCAATGCCCACTGTGACTCTTGCCTCTCCTGCCACCGCCACAAAGGATCAACCGGCTTACCAGCACCTCTCTTACAATACCCAATCCCATCACGACCATGGGAAACTGTCTCAATCGATCTCTTAAAACTACCTCTCACAGAATCTGGCGCTGAGTACTTGTTCGTAGCGGACGACCACTTCTCCCGCTACTGTGTCCTCGTTCCCCTCTCTGACAAGACCGCGAAGAGCGTTGCCTGTGCCTTTGTAGATCACATAATTTGCCCATTCAGTACCCCTCATACCATTCTTACTGACAACGGTACAGAATTCAACAATAGCCTTCTAGATGAGATCTGTTGCCAATTTCATATCAGTAAGTGCAATGTCGTGCCTAACCATCCGGCTTCCAATGGCCTTGTAGAACGCCACAACCGAAAAATCTTAGAGTGCCTCAGACATCTAGGCTCCCATAGTTCGTCCTGGGATGACTGGATTCCCCAAGTGGCATCTTCCATCAATAGCTCCATCAATGCATCCATTGCTGAATCTCCCTTCTTCGTCCTCTTTGGTTTTGACAAGGACCTCCCATACTCTCTCTTATCCTCAAAGCCAGAACCCATCTACAACATGGATGATTATGTTAAACTAAAATTGGCCAACTTCCAGACAATCCACCAGTATGTCCAATCCACTTTGGCTTCCTCTCAGGAGGACATACTGCAGCGCCAACATAAGTCCGCCTCTCCTATCACTATCAGTGTAGGCGATCTTGTCTTTGCTCATTCCCATACGCGTTCCTCTAAGTTGGATGACAAATTTACAGGGCCCTACTGCGTCTTCACTCATCAAGGCAACAAATTTCACCTCCAGGACCTGTCCACTAAGGACACCAGATGGGTCCACGTCGATGACTTAAAGCGAGCACCCCGTGGCCTCGTGTTGGAAGAGTCACTTACACAACCTCCTGCCCCCTCTTCCCCTCCTCCCATCCTTCAGTCTACCTTGTCTCCACCTATCCCTCAGTCTCCTTCATCTCCATCTCCACCTGCTCATTCATCAACCAATCAATATCGGTCCAAACTGCGCTCTGCCCATCAACCTCTTCACGACCTCCCCCATTAACTCTACCCTGATTTTCTAGGTACGATGTTAGCGATCTCCCTGCTGGCAGTGCTGACTCTCCTGGGGTCTGGGTCAGGTCAGGACGATGGTGGAGTACGTCCCGGGGCCTTGGTCGGCTCGGGAGGCGAGGTAATGCTTATCGACGACATCGCCTCTTTGCGCTACGATTTTGCGCCCCTGGCCAATGTAGCCATTGCCCTACCTACCTACGCGCACCAGCTCCACGGAATCAGGAACCATCTCACGGCCCTCATGGGGACACACAACCCGAATGAGTATCTCTATAACCTTTTCCTCCCACTCTCCTGGCAGTTGCAATACATAAGTAACAGATTCACTGAGCTCAATGACACACTTTCCATTCAGACTCCCATGGGTCGTTCTCGTGTGAAACGAGGTCTCTTCGACTTCGGCGGTGAGATTCTGAGTGGCTTGTTTGGCGTTGCTACAGCCCGTGACATTTCTGGCTTCAAATCTGATCTCACTCATTTAGCTTCAGCCCTAGAATCACAACCCCGAGTCCTTAAAATCCAACACACTATGTTACAGAAGTTCACAACCCAACTCAATGAAGTCACGTCCACTCTAAACAATTTCACCGATATCTTACAACGCCACCTTTCAGATCTCAATGTTATCTCTCAGTTCTTCTACCTCAAACTCAACATGGATAAATCTCCAACTGGCCGTTGACTCTCTCCTGTCTCAAGTCTCTACCTTGGTTCGTATCCTGGTCGATGCTATCAATGGACGTGTCACTGCCGACTTAGTACCTGTCTCAGCTCTCCGTTCTGTCCTGGAATGGGCTCACTCCACCTTCGGTCTCTCCCCGGTCCTCCCTTACTCCTCCCTTGAATATTATTATTCTGTTCTCAAAGCCACTCTTCTCACTACATACGTCGTCGTCCATATTCCTCTCCGTTCTGCCATAACCTTCAACCTTTTCCACATCATTCCCTTCCCTTTCCACCTCAACAACTCCTTGTTACAGGTATCTGTTCCTTCAGAATATTTCCTCCTCTCCCATGATCATCTTTCCGTTGCCTTCCTTTCTTCCACAGACCTCCAGCAATGTTCCTCCCTTACTCCGACCTCTCGTCTCTGTGCTGCCCACCTTTTCGCTATCTTCCCTAGCAGTGCTACACCCTGTGAGTCTGCTTTAGTTCGCAACCATTCCATCTACTCGGCCTGTTCTTTTGTCCCAGCTCCTGACCTCCCGGTACACCATGCTCACCTCAACCATGTCCAGTATTTCTTCTTTGCTGTTCCCATCTCTGTCACAATCATGTGTCCTGGTTCTTCCATTCACTCCGTCCCCGCTAGTGGTCTCTACAAAGCACCTGACTATTGTACCGTCAAATCAGAGTCCGTCATCACTTACGCCACTCGCTATCACCAAGCTGTTCGTAAACACTCCTATGACATCTTTCAACCAATCGACATGCCCTCAACCCTACCATCTGCCAACATTACCATCACCTCACCTCACTTGCGCATGCTCACCTTCCTCAATGACAGTGATTTCATTATGGATCAATTTTCTCTGGCCTTCAGCCGTTCATGGGTTCATCCAACAGTTGTGTTTCCCCCTGTGGTTATCGCTTTCATAGGTTTTCTACTCATCATCTGTGCAGTGCATTGTTGTGTCAGAAAAATGGAACGTCGACTCCAGGAAATCAGAGTCGCTACAGGCATAGTGCGCCCTACACACGACGTAGAAACTCCCCGTACTTAGTGCCCTCACATTCCGTGACTACCATTGCCATCTAACAATTAACCACACTGTGAACAGCACTCTGCCTACTAGAAAATGATGGTATTTCTTTCAGGCATTACTGAGTGACAGTGAATCCTACAGAAAATACAAAAAAAAAAAAAAATGAAGGAAGAACAACAATAGAACTCTCATATCTACTCCTTGTTTATCATGTATCAAACTATTATTGTGTACTTCCCATTATGTTTATATATAACTTCGACCCTTACTGGATTTGTACCTATTATTCCTTGTATATCTTATATGTATATATCCTTCTAATTCCCTCCCCTCCACATGGCCATGTCTCCCCTACTGCCCCTGTCTCATACTTATCCCTTGTACAAACCTCCCGGTCCTGCCTTACTCCTATAATCAAACACCATTTAACTCCCGGTGTCAGGAGACACCGTCTCAGCTACCCGGGGGAGTAGTGTACCCCCTCCACAATATGTCTACCCCCGATGTATATATGTCCCCCCCTCCAATGCATACATGCCCCCACCAATCTTGCTAGGTCAGCACCTTTTCCCACGCCTGAAGACGGCGTTATTGCATCAGTTCTTAGCAGACAGCCGACACGGGCAGACTGTTTTACTGTGAGCTTGTAATAAACTCCTTATCTAGCTGTTTGTACATGGAGTTTCTATCACCAAAGTATTGCAAGTTACACTCGAAAACTACTGGATGTATCAACTTGAAACTTTCACAGATGAAAGATCGTGAAATTCTGCATATAGACATGTCCTTTGCACCTGCGTGTCACGGGAAAAAATTTTCACAGTGATGTTGGGAAGTTATGAGAAGCTAGTTTTCACGTAAATAAGGTTTATTCAGGCTTCATTTGTGTACATTCATCTGTTTTATGTTTTGTTTTTTTCTTATCTTATAGTATAAACATCAACGAAGATGATGGGAAGCGGTTTATAACAATATAAGCACTTTCTGGAGGTTAATTGGGCCATAGATATTTCTCCCATGCCATGCGCGCGGAGCCAGCCTGAGAGAGGTTTTCGTTCTGTGCATGGAACTGAAACTTTATTGAAAACTTACGCTGCGGTAGGGGGTTAATAATGGCATGAAAAGCTTGTGCATTATGACATCTAGTTTACTGAGAGTGGTGGACTGCCGCACCATCCCGAGGTGTGGGGAGGTGTGTGGGGGTTGCTGTGGTAACCACGCAAGTGCCTTTCCCGCTAGGCCAAGATACTGTTGTTCACAGATGTCTCCACAACTTATAAAATATATTTTTTTAATTACCAAAAATTACCAGTGATAGAATCTCTTTAAACCAAAATTTGTAAATAGGCTACATTAATCATTTGCAACGATTTTTTTTTTGGGGGGGGGGTAAATTAGAAACAAAATTGTATTTTGGTGGCAATAGGTGTCTGGTAGTACACTATGTGATTATGATGCTGAGCACCCATGACCTGCACTAGGTAGGTTTAGGCAAAGTTGTGAACCCTATATACAACAAAAGGGTAAATAAAAAGACAGGGTAAATGCCAAAAATCTGCCGACAGAGGGCAGGTTAACCACGTAAGCTTATCTACCACTACCCTCTGCCTTCCCCCTCCAGAGCACTGGTTTCAATGATGAAAGGATCCAAGGTTTGCACTTTTGCTTAATTTCATGCCTTGGCGAGTGTTCCGATTGTCCTGCTGCCATGTAAAGGAAAAAAAATTGAATTGAAAAAGGAAGGTCTTGCAGATATGAAAGGCACCGTCTTGGATGACGTGAACATGGGACCCCATAGAGCAGATGGGTCAAACTGGGGGCCCACGGGCCACATGTGGCCCTCGAGGAAGAAAAGAGTGGCCCAGAATTATGTAAGAAAAAATGAGAAACAACAAATGGAAAATTCCCCAAATTTGTCAGATGATTAAGTGAACAAGTAGTACAACACTGTTTGGAAATATTAATTAATAATTTGATTGATAAAAATACCATTTGAATAATTAACTGGGGAACAAGTATGTCACGAAACTTTTAGTTAAGTATTATCAATAACTTCAAGCAGAAGCCAATGCCACTGCAAGGGTTAGGAGGCGTACCGAACGTCTCTAAAAGTTTAAATAGGCAGTGGACTTGCCGTTGTATATATTATATCGGTATTATTTTCATTCAAAAAGTTTCCACTTTTTTATTGCAAATTTAAAATTTGCATGCACTTCAAAGGAATATAGTACAGTGTGCAAATATAGTGGACTAACCTGATGGAAATGTGAAAACAGTATTTCCTATTCTGATAAATTTGGATGAAATGCAAAACGTAAAATCGCTGGTCTAGGCTCCCAGGGACACATGTCTAGTTGATGCCTACTTAACCATTATTATCTAACTAGGATCAAAATTTTTACTTGATATCAGAAAAAAATGACTGGAGGGAAACTGAAAATATGTTACAAATTAAACCTTGTGGTGGAAACCCTGTTTGTTTTTAACCCGTACGACACTAGCGACGTAGATCTACATCCCATTCAAGAATGCCGGTGATGTAGATCTGTCCTGCAGCACTGAGAAGTCATTGCAAGCAGCTGAAGTAATATGGAAGGTAACATCGTATCTCGCTAACTTCAGACATTTCTCTGCTATACTTACAACACTGATTTCGTTTCACAGGTGGCGAGTGAGTCTTAGCAGGTTTACAACTGCTCTGCTTTGCCTGTAACCTTGAAGATTTCAGAGGTCGAGTAGCACCAACCTGACTCGATTCAACCTGCTTTCTGGCTTTGGTGATTACTTACACTAGTGCCAGGGATCTTATATTGATGTACTACTCCCATTTAGCCTGAGAAAAGTATCCAAAATTAGTTCACAAGCTCACAGCTGCTCTGCTTTCTCAGTAACCTTGAAGATTTCAGAGGTAGAGTGGCACCAACCTGCCTCGATTCAACCAAGTATCTGGCTTTAGTGAATACTTTTATTAGTGCCAGAGATCTTATATTGATATATTAACTCGCCCCATCCTAGGAGATATTTCACCAATGACCTCCCCCAGTCCTGGCAGATTTTCATTTTTTTGTTTATGAGAATCATCGAAAATTCATAGAGAAATTACTCACCTGAGCTTAAAAATGCCAGTACAGGTGACCCCACCCTCACCTGGCACCGTGTTCTATCGAGCCCAACTCCAGAGAAGACGTTTTCTATGGGAGGGGTAACTATTCCAAACGACTCAGAATCGGTATATATTTATTTGGTACGAATTTATACATAGTACAAGAGTATGTTGGTTTTCACACAGTATTGTAGGCGATATAAGTGTTGTTTTACTCAGCAAACACATCAACATGCTGCATCTTTTTTGGTGATGTTACCTCCTCATCACTTCTGATCGTTTCCTCCTCTAACACCCCAGAAGCTTTGTCTTCCACATTCTCATCGATTGGCGAATCACTCTCGCCTTGAATTTCGTTCTATGTTGCGACATGTCTTTACTGGCCAGGTCACTGGTAACAAGTGAGTTGCCGGGACAATGGCGTGTGTGGGGGGGGGGGAAGTCACTCGGGGTAAGGCATTGTCCCCACCTGGCCTCGGGTAGAGGAAGGTGTCCCACATATACGTACTAAAAATCACGCACAAAATTTGAAAAATGTACAAATGATGGACCTTGCAATTGCAGAGCATTTATAAACATCAACGGGAGTCATAGTGACAAAACGTTCGGGCACATGTGTACAGTCGCCAAACTTTCCACCTAGGCCGCCTAGCCACAACAGGTGGGTAAGGGGTGCTGGCAATAGTGTATCTGTTTGTCTGTGTGTACATGCTTCATGAAAGTTCAGATCATTAACTCTCGTCTTCCGTAGTGAACCTCCAGTCAAAAGATCGGATCAACTCTCATCTCCCTTAGTGAATCTCAGTCAAAAGTTCGGATCATCAACTCTCGTTTTCTGTAGTGAACCTCAGAGTTCATCCCAATAATCAGTCGACAATTTCTAGCCAACAGAATTTCAAAGGAACTTTTTGAAAGTATTGGATAATGTGAGTATTGAAAACAATAAGTAAAATAATATAAAAGACCCCATCTTTTCATATACCGGCATTGCATATTTATAAACGTATTTGTTTTCATTATTACATGATAAACCCACGGCTAAAAACTGTCTACTGAATATAGGGGGGAAGAACCGTCGTGTGATCGGCCCTTATGGTAGAAACATAGAAACTGGTGTCTGGCTGCTCATTTTGCATTTTGCCAATCCTGGGTGACTACACCTGTTGAAATACTATTTTTGATCCTAGACATGATTAGATAACTTAGGTCATTAATCGTTACAGGATTACTCATTGGGCGGATAGTCTATCTATCTATCTATAGCCCGACGCCCTAATCCCGCAAAGGGTGGCCGAAGACAAAACGCCTCCAAGTCACTCTGTCACCCACCATTTGACTCCCCTCCCCCCAACTCACCCCCCCCTCCCTCATATACCTCTCAACTCCATCCCTCCACCTCATCCTCGGTCTACCCCTCCCTCTCCCTCCCTCCACCTCACCTACAGTACATACACCCTCTTAGTCAGTCTTTCATTCTCCATCCTCTCCACATGTCCAAACCACCTCAGTGTATTTCTCCTAATCTTTTCAACCACATCCACATCTACCCCACAACGTTCCTTCACTTCTTCATTCGTCAACCTGTCCCTCCACGTCACTCCACATGCTCCTCTCAAGTAACTCATTTCCACTGCTCTCACTCTTGACTTGTTCCCTTCTTGCAAGGTCCACGCCTTGCTTCCATACGTCAGGGTAGGGATCACAATACCATCATGCAGTGACTTCTTAACTTCCATACTCACCTCCCTACTTCTCATCACTGCTTTCAGTGTACCAACAACCTTCCTTCCCTGCTGTACCCTTTCATTTACTTCATCCCCCAAAGTTCCATCCTTACTCATCACACTACCCAAGTACTTGAATGCACTCACATTCTCCATATCCTCACCATCCAACCTCACTGTACACGCTGTGACTTCATTCCTCCCAAACACCATAACTTTACTTTTGTTTACATTAACTTTCAGCTTCCTTCTCCTACACACTGTCCCAAATTCATTCACCAAACCTTGCAACTCCCATTCATCTTCACTCAACAATACTGTATCATCAGCAAACAGCAACACCGGAAGCTTCCAAATCTCACCCTCATTCATTAGGGCCACCCCCACATCCACTGCCCTACCTTGAACCTCCTTTACAACCCCATCCATATATATATTAAACAGCCATGGAGACATTACACACCCCTGTTTCAGTCCCACATTGAGATCAAAGAACTCACTCAGCTCACCATCCACTCGCACCGTAGCCCTAGCTCCCTCATACATACTCTTCACAGCACTCAACAATTTCCCCTCCACTCCATATATTCTTAATACCTTCCACATACCTTGCCTATCTATTCTGTCATAAGCTTTCTCCAAGTCCATGAAGGCAGCATACACTTTCCTTCCCTTCTCTAGATACTTCTCCACTAAACATCTTAGAACAAATATCTGGTCTACACACCCTTTTCCCTTCCTAAATCCCCCTTGTTCTTCTATTAATTTAAACTAAGTAGGAGAGATAGGAACTTTAGATGTCGGAGGTTGAAACTAGTTCGTTGAGGCAGAATACTGCCTCAAGTCAGCTAGTTGCAGGAAACCTGTTGCATGGAATTGTTGCATGCCACAGATTGCAAGGACCAAGGCCAAATAAATACTGTACACTTATATTATTATATTATATACAAAATATATAATTACATCATAATATTGTATACATTAAATTATTATAAAATTAATATAGTCATATTTATTTGGCCTTGGTCAGCGCAATCTGTGGTACACAACAGTTTTCCCTGCGACCAGTTTCATGCAACTGGCTGAGCCAATGGGAGTGCCGCCCTACTGATACATTTTTTCTGCCCACCCAACTCTGTACCCAGCCATCTATGGGATGAACTCTGACTCTGAAGGAGGTTAACTACGGACAAAGAGATGATGATCCGAACCTCTGTGGAGCATGTACAAACGAAGAAGGAGATACACTGGTGCCAGCACCCGTTACCCAACTCTCATGGCTAGGTGGCCCAGGTGGAAAGTTTGGCGACTGTACATCAACAGGACGCGGCGGGTTAAGCCCATTTAGCCAGAACAAAGAAAATCCAAAATCGGCCAGCACAGAGGGACATCAGTATTTTCTTTTTACCAGCACTGTACGGGTTAAAAAATATATATCTTCCTTCACTTTGTACTCCTTTTATATATACTTAAGCTGATTCTAATAAAGTTAGGTAGACTTGATCCTCTGATGATCAACAGAACTTAAGTGTGGCCCTTGGGAAGGATTGAGTTTGACACCACTGCCATAGAAATATATTGGGCTTCACAATACATACTGCTTAAGGTAGCACAAAAATTACATCTTACTAGAAACAATGTGACAGGGAGATGAAGTTATTTGCCACAATCCCCCCAAACAAACATGAATTCTACCATTAATGGATTACTCAGGTGTTCCTATTGGATCAACGTCAACTAAAGATTCAACCACACCACCACCTGTGCTTAAGGGCAATACGCCACTGAAAGTGAGTGGGCACTATCCTGGGAAATCAAAGACTGGGACAACCCTAGAAGGTGAAACCTAAAAATTGTGACCTTAATATAAACGGGTGTGTGTCAAACCTCAGAGGGAAATTAAACAAATTAATGGAGTTATCATTGTTTTATTACAAGAGTAGAAAAGTGTACTATGAAATATGACTCTTGACTGTCATTTGTCACAGACGGTTGTTAAATACCTTGAATGGTTTCAGTGTGGCACTAAAATATGAAATTTTTGGTAATAAAAAGATGATTCTAAGTGAAAATTCATTAAAAAAACGTACTGACCGATCTGGCTGTAACTTTATATCATAAGGCCCTGAAGTTGGGGCAACTACCTGGCAAGAGCTGGATGGCCTTCTCCAATGGAACCACCCGAATCTGAAAGGGTGAAATGAGAGGTACTTTTAGTCACAAAAACTTACACCATTTTATATGCCCTCATATAGAACCCCTAATGATGCATTAACACTTTACTGATTTCCTTCATATATTTACAAACTGTGCTCAGATATATGACAAATGATTTGAGCATAAAATATATGTATATTTACCCCTTATTTGATGCACTCCATGCAGAGGGGCAGTCCGTGCTCCCGGCAGATGGGAGTGTGAGACCTCAGACAGGTGTCCTGAGTCTTCCTGTCCCTGGAGCTCGGGCACAGGCCACATCATCCAAGAGGGATCAACCAGGAGAAGAGGAGAAGAACGTCCCCCCCCCCCAGGGCCCTCACCCTCTTTATCCAATTGCTCCTCGATCTGTGTTTCCAAAACCCCATCGATGACTATACCTTCTCTCAGATCCATCACTTCCATAGTTTCATTAGCCACAGTGTCAAAGTAGTCTACCAAAGCCTCATTTTCACTATCTGGTTCCCTTCTCTTGTGCTTCATGTTGAACTGCGAGAACATAAAAAAACACAAAATCACTAAATTTGTTATAAAAATCTTTAAATATGGGTTAGTTTTGTTCGTTGACCACACAATCGATGAGGAACTTATATGTGAGCAGTATAATAAACACTCAGTAAGAATTGATCATATATCCTTGGTGAAATAGGCCTGAAACTAAAAATTTTACTTTTGTATTTACCTGTATTGGAGGGCGAAATCCGGATTTCATATACCCCAAGGCCGTCCTGGTGAAGCAGCTGGTCAGAGAGTGAGCAGCAGACCTCAGCACTTTGTCAGAGACATGTCAGAACTGAGATTTCCTCATTCAGCTCACCCTCCTCTCCCTATCTGCACAGTACACAAACAACATGTTTTGGAGCAGGTACAGGGGGGCGAGATACAACCCTTTTACAAGCTGAAATCCACGACGATCTACACGTACAACAGAAGATGTTTCACAGAAGATTGCAAATTTGATACCTTAATGAGTGATTTAGATAACGGGTATGTCTAAGTGAGATCCGCAGACAAAAAGAAAAATAAATTAAGCTGCAAGACAGCATCCACCCATTTTACTTCAGGGGAAGGCAAAATGAAGGAGTATGTGGTGTAGGATTTCTAATTAACAGAAATCATGCAGAGAACATTGTTAAATTCAGCTGTGTATCAGACAGAGTAGCATGGATTATTAATAGACTAGGCAAAAGATACACCCTGAAAGTAATACAAGTTTATGCACTGACTTCTCAAAGCGAAAATGAAGAAAGAGAAACATTCTACGATGACATCTCCCAGATTATGGATGAAGAAAAGATCACATATACTTTACACATGGGAGACTTCAGTGCAAAAGTTGGCAAATCGAAAAATGGAGAAGCATGTAGGGAAAAATTTGGAGTGGGAGAAAGGAATGGCAGAGGTGAAATTTTAATGAAATGTGTAAGATGAGAATAATGAACATATTCTTTCACAAAAAAAAAAAAAATAAAAATAAAACAGGGACAAAATGAACCTGGAGAAGTCCTAATGGTGAAACAAAGAATGCAACTGAATTCATTATAGCAGATAAGAGTTTGGGTCTGGTGAATGCTGATTGTAGAGAGTGGAATCTGAGTCAGCTACTGTCTGCAAATGATACAGCATTGGTGGCTGATTCGGTGGAGAGATTGAGACAGCCGGTAGACGAGTTTGGAAAGGTGTGTGAAGGGAGCAAATTGAAAGTGAATGAGAATAAGAGCAAAGTGGTCAAGTGTACAAGGTTGGCAGATGGTAGGAGGACGAAGGTACTGTATTTTTTAACCCGTACCCTCCCGGTTTTTTCGGGCCCCCTCATCACCTGAAAACCCGATTAATTTTCGATTTTTTTTCTCTCAAACATTCGCATTTGGTGAGAAACTAATGAAAATCACCGTGAAAGTTGCTCCCGTCACCCCTAAATGCTTCTAAGGTGCGTCCCCCTTCACCTCAGCCAGGTGCTCTGTGGCAGGGATGGTGAAGCTGCTTCGTTTTCTACAGTGGGAAGGAGCAGGGTAACTGATCAAAACCAACCTAAATACATATATCTACATTTATTTGCTACAGAAGTACGTATACAGCAACAATATATATATATATATATATATATATATATATATATATATATATATATATATATATATATATATATATATATGGGTGAAAATAACGTAGGTTCACAATGGTACCACCCGTAAATCGCCGATTTCTGGCACACTTGACTAGCTGATACTGTTGTTTTCAATAACATACACTTTGAAAAATTTGATTATAGGTGTGTACCCTCGTGACAGCCCTATAATAAGTAGCACGGGATTGCTGTGTGGTGGGAGGTGAGGGCGGGAGACGCTCCACCTCTCCTCCGCTCCACCTGACCTCACACCCACCTCGCGCCACACACCTCCCATTCTCCCGCCAACACTATATTTGTTCCTTACTCACTGAGTTTTCACACACATGATCAGTATTGTTCTTTTGTTCACATTGCAAAATATGCAAAGATTACCTTATTATCTATCGTACTAATTGAATATTGTTACAAGCACACTGTTCCTTACACATTCCCCTTCCTTCTCTTCCCATTTCCTCCGATAAACTCTGTCTGTCTGTCTGTCTGTCTGTCTCTCTCTCTCATATTTTGTGTGTGTATATATATATATATATATATATATATATATATATATATATATATATATATATATATATACACACCATCACTAGCTGCCTGGTGGCAGCTAGAGGAAGGTCTCACGTGTCTGCCTGCCACGAATCATCCGCGAAATTTGAAAAATATGAGGTGCCTTGCAATTGCGATTCGTACGGCTTATGACGACGGGTCTACGGCGGCTCCTATGGACCATCGTATGACGTACGATGACGGGAGGGTACGGGTTAAAAGTAAGTTGCTTAATGAGATAGAGTGTTGTAAGTATTATGGGTCAGATGTTTCTGTGGATGAAAGAATATATGTAGAGGTGAACTTTAACATGAATGAAGTAGGAAAGGTGCTGGGAGGAATGAAAAAAGTGTTATTCACTTAGAATGCATGTAAAGACAAGGCTGTATGAGGGAGTCGTGGTACTGACTGCATTATATGGGGCTGAAACATGAGTTATGGGAGTAGCAGGGAGGAAGAGATTCAATAAAGCGGGGATGAGGTGTCTGAGGAGAATGTGTAGTGACGAGTATCGATCGAGTGAGAAGTGATGAACTGCGAAGGAGAAATGAAGTTATGCGAGAGATGGCTGACCAATTTGAGCACAGAGCGTTGCGGTGGTTTGGGCATGTTTTGAGAATGGATGAAGAGCAATTGGTGAGAAAGATAACTGGATTTGATGTGAGAGGTTTAAGGCTAAGAGGAAGGCCACGAATAGGATGGATGGACAGTGTGAAGAGAGCACTAGATGCAAGAGTGATGTCTGTAGAGCAAGGAAGAGTGGCAGCACATGACAAGGATGAATGACAAGAAATTGTGAATGCATAAATACTGACGCAGCCCCAACAGGATGTCCTTCCAAATTTGGTTTGATAAGCTGATTGGGTCAGGTGCCGGGAAGGGGATGGGTCCATTATGATGAGGCATGGGTAAACCAAATCTGCTGTCAGGCCCTGCTGCAGATGTCACTGGATTGCAGTGTGCAGTTGACTCGTGTGCAATATGGTTCCCTCAGGAGCTAAGATATGAGTAAATGTGTGCAAGTGGATGAATAATATGGTAAATGTGTTGTCTTTTCTCGGCCATCCCCATAGGGGAAAAAAAAAACCTAAGTATATAGATAAATAGACAGATAAAGGTAAAACAATAATGAATGTCACAGTTATCGACAAAGTAAATATAGGAAGTGACCATAGAATGGTGGGCTTCACAATCAGATTGTGTCCGAAGTGAAAGAAAGAAACTGAATAAAAACAAAATATATCTATGCTCGATACAAGTAAGTGTAAACAAAGCAGTTAGAAATAACAAACAGATTTCTGTGTCTAAGTTATGCTAAGTGTGACAATGATGAGTTGAGAGTGTCAAAAGTGTCAACTGAATCACCGGAGGTGGCAGGGAAATCTAATACAACCAAAGCCAGCAATAATTTAAAAGTGACCCTCAAGCTCATGAAAAAAAGGTGAAAGTAAAAACAAAGATGTAACAGAAAGAGCAGCATTAAATAAGCTTACCAACAAAAGAAAAAATAACGTGGATCAGATCAGAGAAACTTTCAAAGAAGAAAACGTCTGAAATAGGTCCAAAGTAGAATGGCACTAGGAAAGTAATAAAATCTATCACCGAAAGACAAAAACGGTGAAGTTATTCAATGCAGAGAAAGAAAATTGAAGAGGTGAAAATTTTTACAAAGAACTGTATACGTCAAAAACAAGAGCACCAAAAGCTAACTATTCAGCTGACACTAGGGAAGGCCTCAGAAGAAGATGGAATAGTAGCAGGTATACATTCGGATGCAGGAGTAGAATTATATAACAGGCTTTCCCAATTATTTTCTTAGTCTACACAGAAGATAAAAATCGCAAAACATAGTGTAATGCAACAGTTATTTTGCTTTACATAAAAGGTGACTCAAAAGATCTTAGTAACTATCGACCCATTAGTTTATTAACAGTTATTTACAAACTCCTCACTAAAGTCGTTACAAACAGAATAATAAAAGAATTTAGAAGAAGACTATCCTCGTGCACAAGCAGGATTCCGAAGAGGGTATACAACTACTAATCGTCTACACACATTGAATCAGCTAATTGAGAAAACTACAGCAGAGTATATAATAAAACACTGTGCCTAGGTTTGTTGATCATGAAAAAGCTTTCTACTCTGTGGAGCATGTAGCAATTTTAAATTCCTTGCAGGAACAAGGAGAAAATGAGAACATTGAGAAAATGCTGGAGACAAATTCAGATTGAACTGCTACAGTAAAATTGCACAAAGACTCCGAAAAAAAAATCAGACTGGGAAGGGCATGCATCAAAGATATACAATTTCACCAAAGTTATTTAAAACATGCCTAGAAAGTATTATCAGAAAGCTGGCCTACGAGAACAAAGAATTAACTCGTGGATTGCTCAATTACCCATTTTTATCCCACCCCGTGGTATGCAAAAAATGAAGATTTTTTTTTTTTTAGTTTTAGTTTATTATAAACTTGAAGATAAACATCCGGGGCATCATCTGGTAAAGAAAAAATAATAATATTTCCGTCTTTGCATAGGGCCATACGTAAGTTTACATAGGGGAGTTGTAACAAAATAAAACAAATTTTGTTGTTGATTTTGTTAATTATAAACTTGAAGATAAATATCCAGGACATCATCTGGTGAAAAGAAAAAAAAAACCGCTCTGTTTTTGTGTAGTGTCATGCGTAAGTCTGTGTATGGGTGCAGCGGTTAACAGTGATGCACGGCCAGCACAGCCTGAGCTGTGGCTTGCAACGTGACGCTACCCAGCCAGAGCTGCGGCTCGCTATCCGCTGGTTAAACATAGATGACAAAAACCTAATCCATTTATGATTAGCCGATGGCATTATCTTGATCTCTTGAACAGCTGAGACATTGCAAGAAAATAGGTGACTTAAACAGAGAGTGTCTCAGAGTAGTGCTAAAGATGAACGGAAGTATAATTTAAGTTTCGTCCAAATACACCAAAGCTTCATCAGAATTAGCAAAGAGATTCTTGAGGAAGTCGAGGAGTACAAATACTGGGGGCATATACTAAACCTTAAAAAAGATCATGATAGCGACAAGAATGAATGCATTACAATTATGAAAGGTTTCGGTAATCATAGACATTATTAAATGTAGTTTGGCAATGTGTATCAAGTGAAAAGTATATAACGAATGCATAATCCAGGAAATGACGTAGGGTTGTGAGACTTAGAAACTGACAATATCGATGTGTAATTATTTACTGTGTTCTCAATCAGCAATTGAAAGGTCAATGTTCAGAATATCTTTAAGAGGCAGGAAAGGATCAGCTTGAATGGGGAGAATCATAAAGTCAATGACATTATAGAAGTTATAACAAAACAGAAATGGAGGGATGTAGGTCATGTAGCAAGCAAAAGTGATAACTGATGGGGCAAGAGACTGACTGCCTAGATTCCAGGAGATTGTGAGCGTAGAAGTTTTTGGTCAGACACGTGGTGGAACCAAAGACAAAAGTTTGGATGCAAAACATGGCAGAGGTTGCCTCAGTCAATGAATTCAAGGAAGAGGCTGGGAGAGGCCTTTGTTCAACAGTGGACTTGCAGTAGCTGATGATAATATATATATATATATATATATATATATATATATATATATATATATATATATATATATATATATATATATATATATATATATATATATATATATATATATATATATATATATATATACCATAGCACTAGCCGTGTGTGTGTGTGTGTGTATTTTGAGCAGCCGAAACTACACATTCAAATCACACCAAAATTGGCAAAAAAATTGCAAAAAATTCGTTGATGTGAAAAAACTTGGTCCCAACACGACTGAAAAAACTTTTATTATATTTAACGAACAATCACATTTTGACCAAAGAAAGCCACTCCAGGTGCCCGGCATAGGATCTTCATAGAATGTTTTGCCCTTAGCTGTAGCTAAAATATAGAAGAGCGAGAAACCTCTGCCGGAGCAAGTGCGAGGGGGCCCGAAGGGCCCAGAATCACTTTTGTGTATATATATATATATATATATATATATATATATATATATATATATATATATATATATATATATATATATTGCCAGACGCCTCAATCCCGTTTGGGGTGGCCACAAACAAATCGCCTCCAAGTCGCCCTGTCCCCCGCCATTTCACTCCCCTGCTCCCAACTCACACCCCCTTCTCTCATACACCTTTCCACCCCATCCCTCCATCTCATCCTCGGCCTCCCCCTCCCTCTTTCCCTCTCCACCTCACTCACATACACTCTCTTCGTCAGTCTTTCACCCTCCATCCTCTCCACATGGCCAAACCACCTCAGTGTGTTCCTCATAACGCTTCCTATCACATCCACATCAACACCACAACACTCCTTCACATCCTCATTCGTCAGCCTGTATCTCCATGTGACTCCACAGGCTCCTCTTAAATAACTCATTTCCACTGCTCTCACTCTTGACTTGTGTCCTTCCAACAACGTCCAAGCTTCACTTCCGTACGTTAGAGTTGGTATCACAATACTGTCATGTAGTAACTTTTTCACTTCCATGCTCACTTCCCTGTTTCTTATCACTGCTTTCAAAGAACCAGCAACCTTTCTTCCCTGCTGTACCCTTTCAAGCACTTCACCCTCCAAACCTCCATCCTTACTCATCACACTACCCAAGTACTTAAACGTACTCACATTTTCCAATTCCTCACCATCCAACCTCGCTGTACATTCACTGACTTCACCTCTCTCAAAGACCATCACTTTACTCTTCCCTACATTCACCTTTAGATTCCGTTTCTTACACACTCTCTCAAACTCATCCACCAAGCCTTTCAGCTCCCCTTCGTCTTCACTCAACAACACAGTATCATCTGCAAACAACAGTACAGGGAGTTTCCAAACACTATCCTCTCTCACCAGGGCCACTCCAACATCCACTACCCTACCTTGTACCTCTTTTATTATCCCATCCATGTACAGATTGAACAACCATGGAGACATGACACATCCCTGTTTCAACTCAACTTTCAAAGAGAAAAATTCACTTAGTTCACCATCCACACGCACTGCAGCCTTCGCACCATCGTACATACTCTTCACAGCATTCAACAACTTCCCATCTACTCCATATATTCTTAACACTTTCCACAATCCTTGTCTATCCACCCTGTCATATGCTTTCTCCAAATCCATGAAAGCCGCATACAACTTCTTTTCCTTCTCTAGAAACTTTTCCACTAAAGATCTGAGAATGAATATCTGATCTACACAACCTCTTCCCTTCCTAAAGCCTCCCTGTTCTTCTCCAACTAATTTCTCTGTTCTTTCTCTAACTCTGTCAATAAGTATCCTACCATACACTTATCCTATTATACTAAGAAGACAAATGCCCCTATGATTACCACACACTTCTTTTTCCCCTTTTCCCTTGTACAAGGGAATAATTATACCTGACTTCCAATCCTCCGGGACTCTACCTTCCTCCCAGGCCAATCTGCACATCTTCCACATCCATTCTACTACTATCTCTCCCCCATGCTTCAACATTTCACCACACACTCCATCAATTCCTGGGGCTTTCCCTGATTTAACTTTCTTCATTGCTTCCACAACTTCTATCCTACTGATTTCTTCCTGTCTTCTCACCTCCCTCCTTCTCCCAGCCATTCCCCAGCCGCTTATACTCGCATTACTTCCATCCTCTACGTTCAACAATTCCTTAAAGTGTTCTCTCCATCTGCTCACTTTTTCTCCCTTCTCCACTAGTAATCTACCATTTTTATCTTTCACTCCCCTGCTAACTTCACTTCCACCCTGTCTTACTCTTTTCACCTCTTTCCAGAACATTTTCTTACAGTCCCTCCACTTTACACTCAAATTCCTTCCAAATTCCTCATCCACTCTCTTCTTACTCTCTCTTACTAATCTTTTCACCTCTTTCTTTCTTTCTACATATAACTCTCTCTTCCGCCTCTCAACCTCTTCCACGCCCCTATTTCTCATCCATTCATTGTATGCTTTCTTCTTTTGTGCCACAGCCTGTTTCACCTCTTCAGTCCACCACGCTGTTCCTTGCACCCCCCTCCGCCTTCTCTTCCTTCCACACACCACATCACATGCTGCACATATTTCTTCTGTAAATATCTTACACACACCTTCCACGTCTGCCATCTGCTCCAATTCATATTTGCCCAATCGTTCCTCCACTTCTCTCTTATACTCTGCCTTTTTCTCATCCTCTTGTAACCTTTCCACTCTTCTTGCAACTACTCCTTCCTCTCGTCTTTCCCTTCTTCTATTCCTCCATCTCACTTGCATCCTAATTCTGGCCACCACCAAGTAGTGGTCAGAAAGTCCACTCCCCCAACCTCTATACACTCTTGCATCCTTTACACATCTTCGCATCCTTTCATCCACACACACATAATCAATCATTGCCTTCCTTTCATTCAGTTCACCACCCACCAATCTCATCACTCGCCATGTATACCTGTGGATCATTTTATGCCTGAAGAGGGTATTGGCTATCACCAACCCCCTCCCAGCACAAATGTCCACTAACGCACTCCCATTCTCATCTATCTCAGCAGGCACACCCCACTCACCGACTAGTCCATCCACCTTCACATTCCCAACTTTACCATTCATATCACCAATCAAAAACACTCTCTCATTCCTTCCAAACTTTTCCATGCACACTTCTACATTTGTCCAGAACTCTTCTCTCACTCTTCTAGAACGATCTTGCGTTGGCGCATAAACATACACAATCGCCCACATTTGTATTCCAACTTTCAACTTTACCCACACCATCCTTGACCCAACTGATCTATACTGTCTTATGCTTCTCTTCCATCTTTTACTCACAACTATACATACTCCTTCCTTTGCCCTCTCATTCTCACCTGCTCCTGCACATATACCCCATCCATACTCCCATTCTCTCACACTTTCTCCTCTCCATTTTGTTTCAGTTATTCCACATACATCCACTTTCGCACCCTCAAGCACCTGGACAATCTCTCTCTCTTTCACCTCATCATTCGCTCCTCTTACATTCCATGTAGCCATTACCAAGTCCTTTGTCCGGTCCTGGGTCGTCATCGTTTGGTCAGTCCTTGTCCGAGGCTTATTGTTTGTTTTTTTAGTTAGTTGTTTTCCGGGGAGGGGCACTAACCCTCCGCCAACCCTTTTAGTCGCCTTTTACGACAAGCAGGGATACTGGGGGAGTATTCTTGAAAAACCCCCTACCCTCTCTCTCTACAGCATATATACATATACATATATATATATATATATATATATATATATATATATATATATATATATATATATATATATATATATATATATATATGTCTATGTATCTATCTATCTAGATAGATAGATAGGTATACAGATACACATATATATACATAGAATGATAGATAAATGGATAGATGGATATATATATATATATATATATATATATATATATATATATATATATATATATATATATATATCTATCTATCTATATATCTATATATATATAAATATATATATATATATATATATATATATATCTATCTATATCTATATCTATATAAATATATATATTTATATATATATAAATATATATATATCTATATCTATATATGTATATATATATATATATATATATATATATATTATATATTTATATATATATATATATATATATATATATATATATATATATATATATATATATATATATATATATTTCCAGACTCCTTAATCCCTTATACACGGTGTCCACAAACAAATCGCCTCCACGTCACCCTGTCCCCTGCCATTTCACTGCCATGCATCCAACTCACACACTTCTCTCTCATATACCTCTCCACCCCCATCCCTCCACTTCATCCTGGGCCTTCCTGTCCCTCTCTCCCCCTCCACCTCACTCACATACACTCTCCATGTCAGTCTCTCACTCTCCATCTTCTCCACATGCCCCAACCACCTCAGTGTGTTTCTTCTAATGCTTCCTATCACATCCACATCCACACCACATCACTCCTTCAAATCCTCATTTGTCAGTCTGTCTCTCCATGTGACTCCACAGGCTCCTCTTAAATAACTCATTTCCACTGCTCTCACTCTTGACCTGTCCCTCCAACAACGCCCAAGCTACACTTCAATACGTCAGAGATGGTAACACAATTCTGCCATGTAATAACTTTTTCACTTCCATGCTCATTTCCGTGTTTCTTATCACTGTCTTCAAGGAACCAGCAACCTTTCTTCGATGTTGTACCCTTTCAAGCACTTTACCCTCCAAACTTCTGTCCTTACTCTTCGCACTACCCAAGTACTTAAACGTACACACATTTTCCATTTCCTCATCCTCAAACCTCACTGTACATTTACTGACTTCACCTTTCTCGAAGACCATAACTTTGCTCTTCCCTACATTCACCTTCAAATTTCGTTTCTCACACACTCTCCCAGACTCATCCATGCTCCCCTTTGTCTTCACTTAACAACACAGTATCATCTGCAAACAACAGTACTGGGATTTTCCAAACACTGCCCTCTCTCATTAGGGCCAGTCCAATATTCACTGCCCTACCTTGTATCTCTTTTATAAACCCATCCATATACAGGTTGAACAAACATGGAGATATGACACATCCCTGTTTCAACCCAACCTTCAAATAGAAAAATTCACTCAGTTCACTATCCACACGCAATGCAGCTTTAGCACCCTCGTACATACTCTTCACAGCATTCAAC
Source organism: Coenobita brevimanus (assembly GCF_032717465.1). Classification (NCBI taxonomy): domain Eukaryota; kingdom Metazoa; phylum Arthropoda; class Malacostraca; order Decapoda; family Coenobitidae; genus Coenobita; species Coenobita brevimanus. The sequence continues at coordinate 12,133,244 of NC_136984.1, forward strand.
AGCTTCCAATCTACTCCATATATTTTTAATACTTTCCACAATCCCTGTCTATCCACCCTGTCATATGCTTTCTCCAAATCCATGAAGGCAGCAGACAACTTCTTTCCCTTCTCTAGACACTTCTCCACTAAGGATCTAAGAATGAATATCTGTTCTACACAACCTCTTCCCTTCCTAAAGCTTCCCTGTTCTTCTCCAACTAATTCCTCTGGTATTTCCCTAACACTGTCAATAAGTATCCTACCATATAGTTTTCCTATTACACTAAGAAGGCAAATGCCCCTATGATTACCACACACTTTTTTTCTCCTTTCCCTTTCTACAATAGTTAGGCGGATAAGTCAAATGATCGTTCACTTTTTCAGGAAAGCACCAAATTTGGTACACATGTAGTATAGACCCATACAATTGATTTTTGAGGTGGAGCCCAAAAATCTGGCCCCCCTAGTGGCTGCCATTTTGGATTCCAATATGGCCGCCTAGCTAAACATATTATGAGCAATATCTCCCTTAATATGGTAGATACAGTCTTACTTTTAGGGTCTAGCTCCATGTTTTAAAGGGCAGCGGATCCAATGAAATCATTTATAAATGCATTTGAGTCCGCCATCTTGGATTTCAAGATGGCCGCCACTCCTTAATACTGTTTTGTTAATATCTCTCATATTATAACTGATACAAAAAAACTTTCAAGGTCTACCCCCATGTTTTAATGGGCTATGAATTCAATGAAGCCATTTTCAAATGAATTTGAGTCAGCCATTTTGGATTTCAAGATGGCCACCATTCATTCGATCAGCTTTCCTTTTATACTGCTCAATATAGATGACATTTATGGAAAATATGACAGATGAAAACACATTTCCAATGTCTTACCATGTTTTAGTCTTGAAAACACTGACCATCGCACCCGCACAAAGAGGTACATGGCAGATTAGCTTTGTAGCATTTACAGTTGCCTTTGCATGATGATTTGCAATGACAGCTGATAAGTTCTGTGCATGCAGTTTGCACGACCGGAAGTTTCATCCAGTTAGGGATCCAGCAGCTATCTCCCTTCCGTTTCCACCCAAATGATGCTGGTGACGGCAGTTCCTGTTGGCGTACTAATGACTGGCCCCACACATGACCAGCCTGATAAACTGCACGTTTTGTGTGCTCCTCCAAAGCATCTGCAGTCGGAGGGATGTTTTCAATTTCTCTGGACTTCTGGGCAAACAGGTACTTCCGCACTTTGTTCACGGATCCTGAGTCATTTGTTCTGTCATACAAGACGGCAACGAAACGCTCTAACTTGTGAAACTCTGTGGTGATGGAGTCAGGGTTTATCGACAATGAACGGAAACATGGAGTGATGTCTGGTAAAACTTCCCATGTCTTCCATGCTGAAAGTTTGCCCTTATTTGCAAAATAGGAAGTCGTATCACAACCTGTGAAGGCGTGAAAGAACGCTAAAGCTTCTGATTTCCTCTTGCCTAGCCCAGTTGCGATTTTGTGAATAGGTATATACCGGAATTTTTTGCCAGTGCCGAATGCTATCCACACTTCCTCCGCTTGGATGGAAAAGAAATGAGCTATAGCCAAGACAACTACGTCGGTATCAACAGTTCTAATCAAGATTTTGCAGGCTCCCTTTCTTGCTGCATCCAGTGCGTGTAAGATCACCCGGGTGTCCGCCTCTTCGTGGTTGCATGGACTCAGAATATTCACATCAGCATTAGGATCTGAGGACAAAACTGAGGTTCCACTGGTAACATATATCTCTTCCTGTGATGGGTGCGTTCACAGCTACATCAGACAAGTACTGGAAGAGCTCCCCTTTGTTCTGGTCGTTTCGCAAGAAACTTTTCCAGTTCCCAGGAACCTTTGTTTTTGGTGTTACCCTCCTGCGTGTTCCAGATCCCCTATCCCCCCGAACTTGAGACTTTAGGCTATCATCTCGGTATGTGTCCCACACTACATCCACACGGCTAGTAGATTCCAGTTGTCCCTCCAGATAGGGAAGGAAAATGTCCTGTCCGTACTCTTGGAAGGTTTTCCCTGGGATTCCCTGGAGAAAGTTCATAACAGCTCCTCCATCAAAAACTTTGGCATCTACAGTCGGGGCGGTCTTCTGAGCAGGGGATACAGCCTCTAAACAGTCTAGAAGATCAGCTTTATCTCCTTGCCTCATCTTCCCTTTCTTACTGAGTGATGGTGGCTGGGGTTGATTTTCGTGACTGAAGAAGGTGTCAAGGTCGCCATCTCTGCGTTGACTAGCAATATACAGTCTAGAAAATAAACTGCGGTCACTTTTCAGTTCAGTAGTTTTCTGTTTCTCTGCTGATTTTACACTGTGCTTTGGATTGCTGAAGAGAGGAATGTTGTTGCGATGTATTGTGGCATCAACCGACTGATTTCTTTTTGACAAACGCTCCTCCACATATGCTTCATATTGTGTGACCCCTAAAGTCCTCACTCCAGCTACAGACTTGGTAACATCGGCAGGCATAACGTCCTTGGCATCCAAAGTCAGTAACTCCTTGCTGTCATCTGTGAATGGATTACCCATATCTTCTATGACGTCAACAAGGGAACGTACATCTCTTGCAAAGGTTCTTGAATGCTGGGTGTCTGTTCATGATGCAGATCAGACACGTCCCTCTTTCGATGAGATGATTCAAATTCCTCAATCATCCGGGATATCTCAGGACCTGCTATCATCCATCTTCTAAGTCCAGCTTCATTCTCCGTGAGACCAACAGCACCTCCGTCCCCCTTGACATTAGCATTCAACTGCTCATGGGCTTGGTCCAGGGCAATGGAAGAAAATTTCCGCTGTGTCTTGTTCGATGTAAAGGCACCATTGCAGAAGTTGCTGTATCTCTATATGAAATTTTCATATTATCAGTTCTGATTTCAAAGGTATTACAAAAATACTATCGGGATGGTGGCCATCTTGAAATCCAAGATGGCGGACGCAAACACAAATATAAATGGCTTCATTAAATTTGCAGACCCTTAAAACATGGGGGTAGACCCTAAAAGTGAGACTGTATCTGCCATATTAATGGAGATATTGCACATAACAGATTTAACTAGGCGGCCATATTGGAATTCAATATGGCGGCCACCAGGGGGCCCCGAATTTTGGGCTTCACCTCAAAAATCAATTGTATGGGTCTATACTTTAATTGCACCAAATTTGGTGCTTTCCTGAAAAAGTGAACGATGGACCCTATTTTTCGGTCTTATCCGCCTAACTACAAGGGAATAATTATACCTGACTTCCAATCATCCGGGACTTTACCTTCCTCCCAGACCAATATGCACATCTTCCACATCCATTCTACTACTATCTCTCCCCCATGCTTCAGCATTTCACCACACTCCCCATCAATTCCTGGGGCTTTCCCCATTATGACTTTATTCAATGCTTCCGTAACTTCCATCCTACTGATTTCTTCCTGTCTTCTCACCTCCCCCCTTTTCCCAGCCATTCCCCAGCCATTATACTCACATTACTTTAATTTTCTATGTTCAACAGTCCATTAAAGTGTTCTCTCCATCTGCCCACTTTTTCTCCCATCTCTACTAGTAATCCACCATTTCTATCTTTCATACTCCTACTTACTTCATTGTCACCCTGTCTGACTCTCTACCTCTTTCCAGAACATTTTCTTATATTCCCTCCACTTTACACTCAAATTCCTTCCAAATTCCTCATCCATTCTCTTCTTACTTTTCCTAACTAATTTTTTCACCTCTCTCTTCCTTTCTACATATAACTCTCGCCTCCGTTTCTCAACTTCTTCCACCCCTCCATTTCTCATCCATTCATTATATGCTTTTTTCTTTTGTGCCAAAGCCTGTCTCACCTCTTCATTCCACCATGCTGTTCCTCTCACCCCCTTTCGTCTTCTCTTCCTCCCACACACCACCTCACATGCTGCACATATTTCCTCTGTGAATATCTTTCACACACCTTCCATGTCCCCCATCTGCTCCAATTCATATTTACCCAATCGTTCCTCCAGTTCACTCTTATATTTTGCCTTTTTCTCATCCTCTTGTAATCTTTCCACTCTCCTTACATCTACTTCTTCCTTCCTTCCTTCCCTTCTTCATTTTACTTGGACCTTGATTCTGACCACCACTTGGTGGTGGTCAGAAAGTACACTCCCCAAACTTGTACAATTGTGCTCTTGCATCGATTACGCATCTTCGCATCCTTTCATCCACACACACATATCAATCATTGCCTTCCTTCCATTCAGTTCACCATCCACCCTTCTCATCACTCGCCATGTATACCTGTAGATCATTTTGTGCCTGAAGAGGGTACTGGCTATCACCAACCCCCTCCCATCACAAATGTCCACGAAAGCACTGCCATTCTCATCTACCTCAGCAGGCACACCCCACTCACCAACTAGTCCATCCACCTTCACATTCCCTACTTTACCATTCATATCACAAAACACTCTCTCATTCCTTTTAAACTTTTCCATGCACACTTCCACATTTGTCCAGAACTCTTTTCTCACTCTGCTTGGACGATCTTGTGTTGGCACATACAAGCACACAATCGCCCACATTTGTAGTCCAACTTTCTTTCGTACCCACGCAATCCTTGAACCAACCGATCCATACTCTAATATATTCTCCTTCCATCTGTTACTCACAACAATACACACTCCTTCTTTTGCCCCCTCATTCTCACCTACTCCTGCATATATATCCCATCCATACTCCCATTCTCTCACACTCTCACCTAATCATTTAGTTTCAGTTATTCCACATACATCCACTTTCGCACCCTCAAGCACCTGGACAATCTCTCTCTCTTTCACCTCATCATTTGCACCCCTTACATTCCAGGTCGCCATCTGTATCATGTCCTTTGTACTGTCCTTAGTCGCCATCTTTTGGTCAGTCCTGGTCCGAGGGTTCTTGTTTGTATTTTTAGTTAGTTGTTTTCCGGGGAGGAGCACTAACCCTCCGCCAACCCACTTGCTGTCACCTAGGGAACATGTGTCGGTTGGTTATAAGGTTACCGCCCAGCTTTGTAAATGATATCCTGGTTTACAGGAAATCATTTGGCTTGTCACTCGATGTAGAGCTACCCTAAAATCAGGGCACCAGTACACTAAGTGGGTAAATGATGGGCGTCCCTATCTACCACTAAATAAAAAAAAAAACTATTACATTCTTGCTCCATTCAAATTATTATATGCAACTTAGAATTTCTTCACGACTTAGATATAAACATAATTTGTATTCTAATCACATATATCAGCATCGTACATTGGCTACTGTCATGCAGGATATGCTGGAGGATATATAAGAAGAAATGGATTATCGTTTGGACGTTTGCCATGTGACCAGTGGTGCACATCTTGAGATGTAATTACTCCAAAAACTTTGAGAGTTTTACTCTCCTGTGGTGTACATTTCACATTGCCAACATGTGTAGTTATCAGGAAATAAATGTTTCAAAAGTTTAAAAAGATTGAAGCACCTTGAACAGTATGTGTGTGTGTAGTATATATATATATATATATATATATATATATATATATATATATATATATATATATATATATATATAATGATGGCAGTGACAACACAAGCCGCCACCACACCCCCAGGAGGAGGATACAGAGGGCTGGACGGTGCACGGATTGCACCCGGGCAACAGGGCCACAAGATCACCCAGGCCGCGCACCCCTATTCCCCTGAACTCACTCGCCACCACCACCTTAGTCAAACTTCACTGCCTAATGGACGAGCTGACCACCACCAGGATCGGGGTAGAACTGGCCTAACAGTTCCAAGCAGCACCCCAGTCATGGCCTATAGCTGGGTACCTGAGATGGCCGATAGCCACTCAGTTAATAAAGAGATGGCCTATAGCCGCTCACAAAAGAAAGGGCCACGGCCTGTAGCCAGGCACCAGAGACAGCCTATAACCACTCACAAAAAAAAAGGGCCATGGCCTATAGCCGCTCACAAAAAAGGTCATGGCCAATAGCCGGATCGCTAATTAGGAGACGGCCTATAGTCGCTCCGCCTAGCGCTGCTCGCATCCCCTACAGAAACCAGAGACGGCCTATAGCCACACTGGGGAGAGACAAGTACATCCCCTCTCCTTCTGTAGTTGCCTCGGAGGGCACGCCACAGGTGACGGCCTATAGCTGCGCCTGTAGCGAGGAGACGGCCTGTAGCTGCTCATCTCCTGCACAGCACCCTCCTTGCGGGACCTAGGCAACGGCTGATAGCCACACTGGCATGAAGGGGAAGGCCTATAGCCACACCTCGCCTGAATGCCCATTAGGGAATTGGGCCCTGGCGACAGCCTATCACTGTACTGACAGCAAAGGGACGGCCTGTAGCCGCCCTCTGTCTGTTGTCCAAGGAAACCTAGCAATGACCTGTAGCAGCGCTGAGGATAATCACCAAAGTCTCTCGTCCCCTGTGACTCTGCAATGAAACTGTGGGCTGGTTCTGCCCTCCAGTGGGAGCCCAGGTTACCCGTGTGTCCACCCAGACCAAGGCAACCTCCAGGAGGAAGACCACTGCTCGGAGGAATGGTGGAGTGGCCCTGTATTGTCCCCAGGGTTGTTCTCCCTCCGTCAGGAGGAAGAGGATGCCTACCTGACGGACTCTGACTGAGAGCGACACTGCAGCCCAGCCCTAAAGGCGGTGCCCTCAGCAGAAGACCACAGCCGGCGCCACTCCGAGGATGTCCCCTGGACCCCCGGGCAGGCCCACGGCCCACCCAGATGAAGATGACGCCTGTCCTCCACCAGGCACTTGAGCAAGCGCCTCCAACATCTGTTCTCCCGGTCCCAACGGCCAGTCCCCAGTCCCCAGCCCTGACAGTGAGGGGCCTTTCGCCATGCACAGCTTGAGCCCCAGCAGAGAGGAGACGCCCCTGACAGTGGTCCTGCGGCCGCGGGACGATGGGACTCCCACATGGCCTCTGCCCACCCCGGGCTGAGAGTTGTGATCCCTGGACCTTCCCTTCCCCCAGTGAAACCAAGTGTGCACGAAAAGACGGTGAATTTATGGTAAACAGTGAGATTGACACTAAGAGTACAGATGTGAGTTTACAGTGAATACAATGAGGTCAAAAAAGACCAAAGTAAATGAATAAAGAAGAACAGACGCCCTAGTGAATTCCAGTGTATCGTGGGGCCAAGTAAGACTCTAGAATACGGAGGTACAGATAGTGAATAATACGAGCAGTGATATTACCCTTGTTCCCTTGACACGACACCTGTACTATTCCCCTCCCTTGTGCAAGTCAGGAACACCCTCTCCAGTATTCAGCCCATGAACTCAATGTCAGAACAGTGAATGCCTCACGACAGTGCCTCACCACCATGAACAGTGTAATAGCGCCTTTACCCTCCTGAACCAGATTTAGACTCCTGTACATACAGTATCCTGTGCAATACTAGACCCATTAATACCGGCCTATGTGTTGATTCTTGTCTATGAAATTGTGTGAGATTGTCTATCTGTTCTGGATCAGTTGAATTTGACAATATACGTGCAAGGTTGTTGCCGTGTGTTTTTATGCCCTGGCCCTCTCCTGTCTGTCTAAGCTCTGGGCTAGGAAGAGAACCAAGCTGCACTCTAGACGTTCTAGGGACGGAAAGCCGCCCCTTAAACACCTAGCATAACACTGGTGGACAGCAGTGGTTCTTGACCCGGGCATATACAGAGAGTACCAACAGAGAAATCATTCAAAATGGCAACAAAACCTCATGTACAATTGCCCAAGTTCAACCCCGAACAGTACGACATTCACACATATCTAGCAATAATCAAGCCATTGCTGGACATCGTGTTTGAAGATGACAGTCAGAAAATTGCTGTCACATTACCACTACTGGGAAAAGCCACGGCCAATATCATACCAAAAGTTGTCCCTGAACTCACATGGGCAAACTTTACAAAAGTAGTAATCCAAGCTATCACACCCTCATTGGCAAAGATAGCAGCAATATCCCAATTGGATAGCCTAGCATATGACGGCAACCTGGACGACACTTTGATCTAGGCCAGGCAACTCGTCACTGCCGCTTACCCGGAAGCAGATGACAAAACCCCGGAACAACATATCTTTAACACTCTCCTCAGAGTCCTCCCCAGCATGGTCAAAGAATATTTTACAATTCATGACCCAACGGGAGACCTTGACTGAGACATCCTGCTGATATGATGACTCCTAACCACCCACTCCACCCCTCAACAAATTAACGTGGTCAGTAAATTTCCCATGAACGAACCCACACCACACAAACCTCGACCACCGCTACCCTAGACCAGTGCGACACCTGCACCTAGTTTACCCAGGGCCCACCCCACAAGCAAGCACCCAGCCACAAGGAAAACCAGAACCTTATCTCAATCAACCCCTGGGAGTTCTCCACGTGCAGTCACTGATGTCCCCTGCACAACATCTGTGAACAGCTCAAAGCTGCCAAGCACAAACTCCCCACCCCTGGACGATGCATGGTGTCCTCCTTAGAAAACAAGGGCCCCGAGGATGAACCCGCACCCACGGAAGAAACTGATCATGGGGGAATGGAGCTGGAGGAAGAGAGCCCCGACAGCAGCTGGATTTTTAGGACTGCCTGCGCACCTCTTCACGGTGGCAGGGGCCACCTCATTCAAATACCCCCCACAGTCTATGACAAGATGAGGTAGAACAGGGTCAAGGCGAGGCTTCTGGTTGACATGGGAGCGGCCAGATCGTGCCTGTAGAGTCATTACTACTCCCGTCACAAGTCGGCTTTTGCCCCGCTTTTTCCCACGTCAGCCCATCTCACAGATGCGGGGGATGGCCCCCTACCCATCTATGGGTAAACCCGGGCCCTACGCACCGACACCCACCAGCAAGCATCAACGTAACACAATAGTTTTAATCTCCTCCTGTCGTAACTATGATGGATACCTGGGACTGGACCAGGTGCAAAAATTACAAGCCACCATTGATTGCCACAAGCGGCAGCTCCAGTTCCAGAAACCCCCGATCTCCCCCTCCCTGATCTTCCCAGAGCAATGTGCACTTGCACGGCCGCCCCCTCTCCCCCTATCACTGCTCTCCCCTCCCCCCCCTTCCCTGTTCCCGCCCATCGACCATCCCCTCTCACCTTCCCCGTCACCACCACCACCACCATAACAATTCCCCCTCATCATGAAGCATGGCTCCCCCTAAACAGGCCAACCAGAATATCCATCCTTTTCTCCCTCGACCTGCCGCCTGGCCCACTTTCGGCCTGCCTCCTGCCCCCCACCTTTCTCCCCCCACACATCGTGGCAGTCGGATCACAAACATCACCCCGACCCCCCTCAGACTACCTAAGGTGCTCATAGTGGGAGAAATGGAAGAAGTTGAGCCATGCACCACTTCTCCTTTCTTCCCCTGCCCCCCTACCTCCCATCCCTGACCACCTCTCCCCCCACCAATTAGACACACTACGCCATCTCCTCCCGGACTTTCAGGACCTCTTTGCATCAGGCCCCTCGGATATCAGCGACACCACTACTTGACGCATGAAGTACACACCACAGGACCACAAATCTGCCAGCCCTCCTGGCAGAAGAACCTGAAACAATGAGCTGAAGAAGACCGGCAGGTCCAGGACATGCTTAACACCGGCATTGTTTGCCCCTCCACCAGCCCCTGGTCCTCCCCAGTTGTCCTCGTCAAGAAGAAAGATGGCACCACGTATTTCTGCATGGACTACCACCACCTCAACAACGTAACTATCAAGGATGCCACTCCTCTCCCCAGGATTGACGACTCCCTTGACTCTTTATACAGCACCTCTTGGTTCTCCACCCTTGATCTTCAGTTGGGGTATTGGCAGGTCCCTGCACATCCGGAGGACAGAGGAATCTTCTCCACCAGCAACGGGAAGTATTACGAATTTAACATCCTGCCCTTTGGGCTCTGCAATGCCCCCACCACCTTCTCCCAACTAATGGAGTCTGTTCTTAGTGGCCTCGTCTGAGAAATCTGTCTGGCATAGGGCCTACCTGGATGATGTGATTGTTTTCAGTAAGACTTGGACTGACCACCTCCAGTGGCTCAGGAAAGTATTCCACCGAATCTGCCAGGCCAGCCTCAAGCTCCAGCCCTCTAAGTGCATCCTGGCTGCTAGAAATGTTTCTTTCCTGGGGCACGTCATCTCCTGAGACGGGATATCCCCTGACCCAGACAAACTCTGCATCATTGCGAGTATTCCCCTACCATGAGACCTCCACAAGGTCTAAGCCTTCCTGGGCCACACCTACTACCAATGCTTCGTCAAAGGGTTTGCCAATATTGCCAAGCCCCTCCACATCCTAACGCGGGAGTGTGAACCTTTTACCTGGACAGAGGAGCAACGAGCTGCCATCCAAAAACTGAAGACCAAACTTTAAACAGCCCCCATTGTCGCCTTTCCTGAGTACTCCCTGCCCTTCCGATTGTATAGCCTACCAATGTTTCCCTAGTAGCAATTGGCACCATCCTTGCCCAAGTCCAGGAGGGATGAGAACTTATTATCACCTGTGCTAGCCGCAGTCTGAACCAGGCCAAGTGAAATTATGCCACAACGAAGCAGGAGTGCTTGGATATTATCTGGGCCCTAGACCACTTCTGGGGCCTATCTATCGGGGACAAACAAAACGATCATCATGGACCATCAATCACTCCAATGGCTTCAGCAGTTGGACTCTCACAATGCACAGCTCATCCGGTGGCGAGAGATCCTAGAAGATTTCAACTATGAGACATCCTACCAGCAACCTCCACACCAACGCTAATGCCCTATCCTGGCACCCCATCCACGCCATTCAACACAACACGGAGCTCCTACAGCAATGACAGGACAAATACAGGCCCCTTTGGATCCCCTCCCACTTATTCAACAAACTCTACCGCCAGGGTGATCATCTCTTCTCCCTGTTGGGGCACATCACCCTCGATCCCAACACTACCTTCAATGCCATGAAACACCTCCACTCTAACAACGGCATTCACCTGGGCACGATGAAGCTTTGACAAATATTTATCGACACATATTGGACCCCCAACCCCTCCAACCTGGCCAAGAAAATAATCCAGTCCTGCCGAGCTTGTGCACTAAGCAAAGAGACCACCTGCACGGCTGGCCCGTCAGGACAACTCATTCCCATAAACCCTGGGAGCTCCTCTCGGTGGATGTCATAGGACCCTTGCCACCCAGGTCTAGGTACCACTAATTATCACCTTCATAGACACGTATTCAAAATTCATTATCACCTGTCCCGCCAAGGAACATCATGCTGTGGCTGTAGCCGATGCCCTGGTCCGACACGTCTTCCCATACTTTGGGATTCCCCAAGCCCTGCATTCCAACAGTGCCCACAATTCACCAGTAACATCTGGCAGAAACTCTCAGATTTATTTGGATATTGCATTTCCCACTCCTCCCCCTACTGGCCTCAGGGAAACGCCATTTGTGAACGCAGCCACCAATCCACCATGAACCTGATTCGCACACGGATCGAGGAAACTAAATATGAGGACTGGCCGACCCACATAAAAATTGTTCAGTGGGGGATAAACTCCTGTCCACGGGAGGATGGCATCTCACCCCATGAGTGGGTATTCAGGGAAGCGCCTCCCCTCCTACCCCTGTGACAGCACCTGCAGCCACCCGCCACACCATCCACATCTGATCCTCTCCACCACCTGCAGAATGGCTTCGACCTCCAGAAGGATGCTGTCCCCAACCACTACAAACCAGGCGATACTGTGATGATAGCCAAGCTCCCCATACCACATAAACTCTCCCCTCGTTTCCTGGGCCCATACACCATCACCCACGTCCCTAACCCATATCAAGTCATCGTGGACTACAACAACACACCCCACACTCTGAGGAACCGCCACGTGAGCCCCTTCCATCCCACTGCCGCCCCAGCCTCCACCCCACAACTCCCTCAACCTACCCCACCTCCCGCCCCCAGCCCCGCTCCCCCCTCTGACTCCTACAAATGCTACATCTCACCCTCACCCTCTCTCCCCACTTCCCCCACCCCCTCTTCCACGACCCCGCTGCCCAAAACCCACATAGCACCACACAGCTAGAGTCACCTGCACCGACCCGGCCATCTGTCACACCACCTCACATCTCGCAGCTAGACTCACCTGCGCTGCAAATTCCCGGCCCATCCCCCAGCCCAGCACCACCACCATCACCACCCGCCCCATCCACACCCAGCTCCTCACCCACCGCCCAGCCACCACCCAGACACCGGATGCTCACTCACGCCCATTAACCAGTCCCCTCCACCACCAGTGCCACCTCCCCCCCCACATCCCACACCACCCACAAGACACCCCCTCAGACACCTCCACCCTTACCCACTCCCTCCCACACCACATCACCTGCACCCAGCGCACCCAGGTGACACACGTCCACCTCACCACCCACCCCTACCCTCAAACCTACCATCACCAGCTCCGGCCGCCTCTCATGCCCTCCCGCAAGATACACTACCACCCCCACACCCCTAGCCTCACCTCCACGTCCAGCCCCCCCCCCCTCCCTTCACACCACCAACTTGACCGCTATCACACTCATTCTACCTCAAACCCAAATCGCCCCATCCCTGACCCCGAGGAAATCTGATGGTGCATTACCCTGGCATAAAACTACCATCATAGCCTCAGTGTCCAGCATTCAGCTCGATCCTCTACACAACTCAACACCTTCCAACATGAGACTACACCGCGCCACCTGGGCACCCACCCTCAGCAGGAAGCACCATGTCCGAGGTCCTCATCTCCTCCTACAACTCCTTCTCACAGCTCACGAGCTCTCCACACTTTTTCTGACTTTCAACCCACAACTCTAGGAAAATCAACATACCTCCAACTGGACTACCCTCCTGCAACATCTTACACTGACCCTCACCACCAGCACCTACTGCCTGCAGTCATGGGGTGGTGATTTTTTCCCTGAAGACAGTGGTAAAATGCCGGAGGTGACAACAGAATCCGCCACCACATCCCCAGGAGGAGGACGCGGATGGCTGGACAGTGCACAGATTGCAGCCGGGCAAGAGGGCCATAAGATCACCCGGGCTACGCGCCCCTATTCTCCGGAACTCGCCCGCTACCACCACCTTAGTCAAAGTGCACTGCCTTCCGGGCAAGCTGACCACCATTAGTATAGGGGTGGAACTGGCCTAACAGTTCCGAGCAGCATCCCAGCCACGGCCTATAGCCGGGCACCTGAGACAGCCGATAGGCGCTCAGTTAATAAAGAGACGGCCTATAGCCGCTCACGAAAAGGAAGGGCCACATCCTATAGCCAGGCACCAGAGACGGCCTATAGCCGCTCACAAAAAGAAAGGCCCATGGCCTATGGTCGGGCACCAGAGACGGCCTATATTCACTCACAAAACAGGTCATGGCCTATAGCCAGACCACTAATTAGGAGACGGTCTATAGCCGCTCCACCTAGTGCTGCTCACACCTCCTACAGAAACCAGCAATGGCATATTACTGCACTGGGGAGAGACAGGTATGTCCCCTCTCCTTCTGTGGTTGCCTTGGAGGGCACACCACTGGCGACAGCCTATAGCCTTGCCCGTAGGGAAGAGACAGCCTGTAGCCACTCCTCTTCTGCACGGCGCCCTCTTTGTGGGACCTCAGTGATGGCCGATAGCTGCACCGGCAGGCAGGCAAAGGACTATAGCCAAACCTCGCCTGAGTGCCTGTTAGGGAGTTGGGCCCCGGCAATGGCCTGTAGCTGCCCTCCGTCTGTTGCCCAAGGGAACCTGGCAACGGCCTGTAGCCATGCCGGGGAGAGTCACCAAATCTCTCGCCCCTCGTGACTACACAACAAAATGGTTAGCTGTGCTCAGTCCTTCCCTCTGGCAGGAGCCCAGGTTACCTGCCTGTCCACCCAGACTGAGGCAACCTCCAGGAGGAAGACCACTGCTCGTAGGATTGGTGGAGCGGCCCCGCATTATCCCAAGGGTTGTTCATCATCTGTCAGGAGGAAGAGGACACCTACCTGACGGACTCCAGCCGAGAGCGACACCGCAGCCCAGCCCTGACAGCAGCATCCCCAGCAGAAGACCGCAGCCAGTGCTGCTCTGAGGACGTTCCCCTGACCCCCAGGCGGGCCCACTCCCTACCCCGATGAAGGCGACACCTGTCCTCCACCAGGCTCTTGTACAAGCGCCTCCAACTCCTGTTCAGTCCCAGTCCTGAGGGCCATACTGCAGTCCCCAGCCCTGACAGTGAGGGGCCTTTCGCCATGCACAGCCCTAGCTGAGAGACAACGTCTCTGAGAGTGGTCCTGTGGCTGTGGGATGAAGGGACTCCCACAGAGCCTCCGCCAACCTCTGACCGAGAGTTGTGAGCCCTGGACCTTCCCTTCCCCCAGTGAAACTAAGTGTGCACGAAAAGTCAGTGAATTTATAGTAAACAGTGAGATTGGCACTAAGAGTACAGACGTGAGTTTACAGCAAATACAGTGAGGCTAAATAATACCAAAGCAAGTGAATTAAGAACAGGCACCCTAGTGAATTCCAGTGTACAGTGGGACCAAGTAAGACTCTAGAATACAGAGGCGCAGACAGTGAATATTACAAGCAGTGATATTACCCTTGCCTCCTTGTAACGACACCTGTAACTATTCCCCTCCCTTGCGCAAGTCAGTAACACCCTCCCCAGTATTCTGTCCATGAACTCAGTGTCAGGACAGTGAACGCCTCACAACAGTGCCTCACCACCACGAACAGTGTAATAGTGATTTTAACCTCCTGAACCAGACTTAGACTAATGTACATACAGTATCCTGTGTGATACTAGATCCATTAACCCCTTAACCGCGGGGCGTCACTTTCGTGATGCTCAGGAGCAAGGGATCATACCGCGGGGTGTCACTTTTGTGATCCTGTGTTATTTTGAAATCGCCCAGGCTTTCAAGTTGTGGCTTGTATCATCTATCAGTACTACCAGTGTCCAGCTATACTCAGTTCTGCTAATGTCAACTGTACTCCCATCCACTGTTGACAATTTAGTCATTTTTCTCCCATCCTTGACTTCCCCCCTCCTTACCTACCCTCCATTACCCTCTCCTCCCGCCTGACCAGCTGCACTGCACTACACAAATGCTGGACGGATTTTTCCACTCATTTTATCCATTGAAATGTGCCCTTTGCCCTATTCTTATACAAAATAATATATAAAAGAAAGAGAAAAGGTAATTGATACTGCCATACATCTGGAATGGGCTAATTTTCACCTGGCAACACCTAACGTGCACTCGTTCGCTAATTTTCCCTGTTTATTTCCCCTTGAAATATGCCATATGACCTGTTCTCTTAATAAAAATATATATAAGAAAGGAGGGGAGAAGCCAAAGTGATATTTACATTCACCTGGAACTACCTAATTTATTACTGTACGTATTGTCTAGATTTCCTGCCAATAATTTCATAGCGTATATATTAGCAGCTGTCACCACGCCCCTTCACTGCTCCTAGGCCACAGCATTCAGTTTAATTTTGTCTTTCAAGGTGAAACCACGTCGGATTCGTGCCTGTCCAATTCCACTCCTTATTAGCCCCATGCAAAGGACCCTGTGACCTCTACCCCAACTAAACCTCGTGTGGAAAGGGGTAAAGTGCCAAGTGACGCTACTGTGGAACGTGAACTGGCTAATTTATCAATGATGGACAGTGACTACGATCTTTCTGGTGACTCTAAAACAGTGCAAGTGGAAATGTAAATAATGTGTAAATAATATGTAAACAGCAAGTGAAATCAATGAACGTAAATATAACTGAACAGTGGAAAATAGTTTTATAAGTTACTGCAAGTGACAGTGCATAACAGTTTAAATAAAATAGAAATGTAAATAATGTAAATAAAATAGAGAATGTAAACAGAAATGTAAATAAGTAGTAATATAAGAATACGAGTATATGTTCTAGGAGTAATGAAAGTGAAAGTTTCGCTCTAGCATGTATGAATACTGGGAGTAAAGAAAGTGAAAGTGACAGCTTCGCTCTCTATACTATATATAGTATACAGAAAGGAAAAGTGAATGCCTGGAGTGAAAATAAACTATTAGTACCGAAAGAAACTTATAGATAAATATTGTATATATAAATAAGTGTAATAAAGTACTAGGAATATAAAGTGTGAGTGTGTTTATAAAGAATAAATGACAGCTCCGCCTCAGAATACCATCGGGGAACCAGCATGGGAGGAAAGCTTGTATGCGCTCATAATTTACATTGCTTTCACAGTGTTTTTTTTTTTTTTTAATATGGATTCCAAACTACTTGAAATTCATAGAATAGTGTTTGTAGTTATAATATCAGGCAGCGGTAATCATATTACTGGGTATCGGGAAGTGTGAAGTGGAGACATCATTACCCAACTTCAGAAGTCTCCACAAGTCCTACGGTAGACGACGAAGGCTCAACAAACTTCCCAGGGGAAAGCTGAAAGTATGTGCCATAAGTACATAAAATTTTAATATTCTAGGACTAATAACTGATTTTTGGCAAATATTTTTAAAAAGTCAGTCGGAGCGCGAATATCCTTGTGGGACGTGCAAGGAGCACAAAAACATCTCCGCAGTGTAGGGGTTAGTGCCAGTGTATGTATTGATTCTTGTCTATGAAACTGTGTGAGATTGTCTACCTGTTCTGCATCAGTTGAATTTGTCAATATAAGTGTAAGGTTGTTGCCCTGTGATTTTATGCCCTGGCCCTCTCTTGTTTGTCTAAGCTCCAGTCTAGAAAGAGAACCCAGCTGCACTCTAGGCGTTCTAGGGACGGGAAGCCGTCCCTTAAACATCTGGCATAACAATATGTATATATACAGGAATCTCTTTAAGACACGGACGCCCAAGACCAGGACACGCCAAGTCCTGGACATTTTGGGTTTGTGATCTGGGACATCAAAAAGTGCTAAAAAAAAAAAGTCCAAATGCAAAAAAAATAAAAAGGCGATATGTGTTGATCCTTAATCCAAATTTGCCGTGCAGTGATGAACAGCTGTGTTTTTGTGTGTAGTTCCGGTGACATTTGCTAGAGTGCCCCTGGATCCTCCCCATTTCCCGCCTACCTACAGTTGTGACTGCATGCTCATTGCCATGGCTGCCCACATGCTCGCTTTTGTGAATAAACAGTGAATGAATTGATATACCTCGCCACTAGACCACATGGGAATTGACAGTGTTGTGCAGTGTTAAGAAATTAGGATTCATAGTGGAAAGGATTAAGTGCAGAATGCATTACTGGTGTGTGACAACTGGCATGGTGCAAGTAAGAACAGTGCAGCACAGTACTGGATTACTCTACGTGCTTCAAGTGCACCTTCACCACTGTCAGAGCCATAGAGGAGGCGTGTTAATTTTTGCAACGGCCACAGATGTGTCATATTTACCCTGTACACTGCTTATTTTCCTTACTCACTTCTAATTTCTCATTCTCTGGTTCCTTTTCATCGATTTTATCGTTTCGGTCCCTTATTTGTGTGAATAGAGTCATAAATAGGTGCTGTGCATGTCCGGTAGGGAGTTATTTAGGTGGCTTTCAAAGTTAGGTTGGGTTGGGGTCTATAAGTACCTGTCCAGGGGCATTTTTTCCAAGCTCCAGACAAGACCACGTCCTGGACGTTGCTTGGGCTCTATTACGCCGGATCTTGGAGGGATGACTGTATATATATATATATATATATATATATATATATATATATATATATATATATATATATTCTGCCATGTAATAACTTTTTCACTTCCATGCTCATTTCCGTGTTTCTTATCACTGTCTTCAAGGAACCAGCAACCTTTCTTCTGATGTTGTACCCTTTCAAGCACTTTACCCTCCAAACTTCTATCCTTACTCTTCGCACTACCCAAGTACTTAAACGTACACACATTTTCCATTTCCTCATCCTCAAACCTCACTGTACATTTACTGACTTCACCTTTCTCGAAGACCATAACTTTGCTCTTCCCTACATTCACCTTCAAATTTCGTTTCTCACACACTCTCCCAGACTCATCCATGCTCCCCTTTGTCTTCACTTAACAACACAGTATCATCTGCAAACAACAGTACTGGGATTTTCCAAACACTGCCCTCTCTCATTAGGGCCAGTCCAATATTCACTGCCCTACCTTGTATCTCTTTTATAAACCCATCCATATACAGGTTGAACAAACATGGAGATATGACATCCCTGTTTCAACCCAACCTTCAAATAGAAAAATTCACTCAGTTCACTATCCACACGCAATGCAGCTTTAGCACCCTCGTACATACTCTTCACAGCATTCAACAGCTTCCAATCTACTCCATATATTTTTAATACTTTCCACAATCCCTGTCTATCCACCCTGTCATATGCTTTCTCCAAATCCATGAAGGCAGCAGACAACTTCTTTCCCTTCTCTAGACACTTCTCCACTAAGGATCTAAGAATGAATATCTGTTCTACACAACCTCTTCCCTTCCTAAAGCTTCCCTGTTCTTCTCCAACTAATTCCTCTGGTATTTCCCTAACACTGTCAATAAGTATCCTACCATATAGTTTTCCTATTACACTAAGAAGGCAAATGCCCCTATGATTACCACACACTTTTTTTCTCCTTTCCCTTTCTACAATAGTTAGACGGATAAGTCAAATGATCGTTCACTTTTTCAGGAAAGCACCAAATTTGGTACACATGTAGTATAGACCCATACAATTGATTTTTGAGGTGGAGCCCAAAAATCTGGGCCCCCTAGTGGCTGCCATTTTGGATTCCAATATGGCCGCCTAGCTAAACATATTATGAGCAATATCTCCCTTAATATGGCAGATACAGTCTTACTTTTAGGGTCTAGCTCCATGTTTTAAAGGGCAGCGGATCCAATGAAATCATTTATAAATGCATTTGAGTCCGCCATCTTGGATTTCAAGATGGCCGCCACTCCTTAATACTGTTTTGTTAATATCTCTCATATTATAACTGATACAAAAAAACTTTCAAGGTCTACCCCCATGTTTTAATGGGCTATGAATTCAATGAAGCCATTTTCAAAATGAATTTGAGTCAGCCATTTTGGATTTCAAGATGGCCACCATTCATTCGATCAGCTTTCCTTTTATACTGCTCAATATAGATGACATTTATGGAAAATATGACAGATGAAAACACATTTCCAATGTCTTACCATGTTTTAGTCTTGAAAACACTGACCATCGCACCCGCACAAAGAGGTACATGGCAGATTAGCTTTGTAGCATTTACAGTTGCCTTTGCATGATGATTTGCAATGACAGCTGATAAGTTCTTGTGCATGCAGTTTGCACGACCGGAAGTTTCATCCAGTTAGGGATCCAGCAGCTATCTCCTTCCGTTTCCACCCAAATGATGCTGGTGACGGCAGTTCCTGTTGGCGTACTAATGACTGGCCCCACACATGACCAGCCTGATAAACTGCGTTTTGTGTGCTCCTCCAAAGCATCTGCAGTCGGAGGGATGTTTTCAATTTCTCTGGACTTCTGGGCAAACAGGTACTTCCGCACTTTGTTCACGGATCCTGAGTCATTTGTTCTGTCATACAAGACGGCAACGAAACGCTCTAACTTGTGAAACTCTGTGGTGAACGGAAACATGGAGTGATGTCTGGTAAAACTTCCCATGTCTTCCATGCTGAAAGTTTGCCCTTATTTGCAAAATAGGAAGTCGTATCACAACCTGTGAAGGCGTGAAAGAACGCTAAAGCTTCTGATTTCCTCTTGCCTAGCCCAGTTGCGATTTTGTGAATAGGTATATACCGGAATTTTTTGCCAGTGCCGAATGCTATCCACACTTCCTCCGCTTGGATGGAAAAGAAATGAGCTATAGCCAAGACAACTACGTCGGTATCAACAGTTCTAATCAAGATTTTGCAGGCTCCCTTTCTTGCTGCATCCAGTGCGTGTAAGATCACCCGGGTGTCCGCCTCTTCGTGGTTGCATGGACTCAGAATATTCACATCAGCATTAGGATCTGAGGACAAAACTGAGGTTCCACTGGTAACATATATCTCTTCCTGTGATGGGTGCGTTCACAGCTACATCAGACAAGTACTGGAAGAGCTCCCCTTTGTTCTGGTCGTTTCGCAAGAAACTTTTCCAGTTCCCAGGAACCTTTGTTTTTGGTGTTACCCTCCTGCGTGTTCCAGATCCCCTATCCCCCCGAACTTGAGACTTTAGGCTATCATCTCGGTATGTGTCCCACACTACATCCACACGGCTAGTAGATTCCAGTTGTCCCTCCAGATAGGGAAGGAAAATGTCCTGTCCGTACTCTTGGAAGGTTTTCCCTGGGATTCCCTGGAGAAAGTTCATAACAGCTCCTCCATCAAAAACTTTGGCATCTACAGTCGGGGCGGTCTTCTGAGCAGGGGATACAGCCTCTAAACAGTCTAGAAGATCAGCTTTATCTCCTTGCCTCATCTTCCCATTCTTACTGAGTGATGGTGGCTGGGGTTGATTTTCGTGACTGAAGAAGGTGTCAAGGTCGCCATCTCTGCGTTGACTAGCAATATACAGTCTAGAAAATAAACTGCGGTCACTTTTCAGTTCAGTAGTTTTCTGTTTCTCTGCTGATTTTACACTGTGCTTTGGATTGCTGAAGAGAGGAATGTTGTTGTGATGTATTGTGGCATCAACCGACTGATTTCTTTTTGACAAACGCTCCTCCACATATGCTTCATATTGTGTGACCCCTAAAGTCCTCACTCCAGCTACAGACTTGGTAACATCGGCAGGCATAACGTCCTTGGCATCCAAAGTCAGTAACTCCTTGCTGTCATCTGTGAATGGATTACCCATATCTTCTATGACGTCAACAAGGGAACGTACATCTCTTGCAAAGGTTCTTGAATGCTGGGTGTCTGTTCATGATGCAGATCAGACACGTCCCTCTTTCGATGAGATGATTCAAATTCCTCAATCATCCGGGATATCTCAGGACCTGCTATCATCCATCTTCTAAGTCCAGCTTCATTCTCCGTGAGACCAACAGCACCTCCGTCCCCCTTGACATTAGCATTCAACTGCTCATGGGCTTGGTCCAGGGCAATGGAAGAAAATTTCCGCTGTGTCTTGTTCGATGTAAAGGCACCATTGCAGAAGTTGCTGTATCTCTATATGAAATTTTCATATTATCAGTTCTGATTTCAAAGGTATTACAAAAATACTATCGGGATGGTGGCCATCTTGAAATCCAAGATGGCGGACGCAAACACAAATATAAATGGCTTCATTAAATTTGCAGACCCTTAAAACATGGGGGTAGACCCTAAAAGTGAGACTGTATCTGCCATATTAATGGAGATATTGCACATAACAGATTTAACTAGGCGGCCATATTGGAATTCAATATGGCGGCCACCAGGGGGCCCCGAATTTTGGGCTCCACCTCAAAAATCAATTGTATGGGTCTATACTTTAATTGCACCAAATTTGGTGCTTTCCTGAAAAAGTGAACGATGGACCCTATTTTTCGGTCTTATCCGCCTAACTACAAGGGAATAATTATACCTGACTTCCAATCATCCGGGACTTTACCTTCCTCCCAGACCAATATGCACATCTTCCACATCCATTCTACTACTATCTCTCCCCCATGCTTCAGCATTTCACCACACTCCCCATCAATTCCTGGGGCTTTCCCCATTATGACTTTATTCAATGCTTCCGTAACTTCCATCCTACTGATTTCTTCCTGTCTTCTCACCTCCCCCCTTTTCCCAGCCATTCCCCAGCCATTATACTCACATTACTTTAATTTTCTATGTTCAACAGTCCATTAAAGTGTTCTCTCCATCTGCCCACTTTTTCTCCCATCTCTACTAGTAATCCACCATTTCTATCTTTCATACTCCTACTTACTTCATTGTCACCCTGTCTGACTCTCTACCTCTTTCCAGAACATTTTCTTATATTCCCTCCACTTTACACTCAAATTCCTTCCAAATTCCTCATCCACTCTCTTCTTACTTTTCCTAACTAATTTTTTCACCTCTCTCTTCCTTTCTACATATAACTCTCGCCTCCGTTTCTCAACTTCTTCCACCCCTCCATTTCTCATCCATTCATTATATGCTTTTTTCTTTTGTGCCAAAGCCTGTCTCACCTCTTCATTCCACCATGCTGTTCCTCTCACCCCCTTTCGTCTTCTCTTCCTCCCACACACCACCTCACATGCTGCACATATTTCCTCTGTGAATATCTTTCACACACCTTCCATGTCCCCCATCTACTCCAATTCATATTTACCCAATCGTTCCTCCAGTTCACTCTTATATTTTGCCTTTTTCTCATCCTCTTGTAATCTTTCCACTCTCCTTACATCTACTTCTTCCTTCCTTCCTTCCCTTCTTCTATTTCTTCATTTTACTTGGACCTTGATTCTGACCACCACTTGGTGGTGGTCAGAAAGTACACTCCCCAAACTTGTACAATTGTGCTCTTGCATCGATTACGCATCTTCGCATCCTTTCATCCACACACACATATCAATCATTGCCTTCCTTTCATTCAGTTCACCATCCACCCTTCTCATCACTCGCCATGTATACCTGTAGATCATTTTGTGCCTGAAGAGGGTACTGGCTATCACCAACCCCCTCCCATCACAAATGTCCACGAAAGCACTGCCATTCTCATCTACCTCAGCAGGCACACCCCACTCACCAACTAGTCCATCCACCTTCACATTCCCTACTTTACCATTCATATCACAAAACACTCTCTCATTCCTTTTAAACTTTTCCATGCACACTTCCACATTTGTCCAGAACTCTTTTCTCACTCTACTTGGACGATCTTGTGTTGGCACATACACGCACACAATCGCCCACATTTCTAGTCCAACTTTCTTTCGTACCCACGCAATCCTTGAACCAACCGATCCATACTCTAATATATTCTCCTTCCATCTGTTACTCACAACAATACACACTCCTTCTTTTGCCCCCTCATTCTCACCTACTCCTGCATATATATCCCATCCATACTCCCATTCTCTCACACTCTCACCTAAACATTTAGTTTCAGTTATTCCACATACATCCACTTTCGCACCCTCAAGCACCTGGACAATCTCTCTCTCTTTCACCTCATCATTTGCACCCCTTACATTCCAGGTCGCCATCTGTATCATGTCCTTTGTACTGTCCTTAGTCGCCATCTTTTGGTCAGTCCTGGTCCGAGGGTTCTTGTTTGTATTTTTAGTTAGTTGTCTTCCGGGGAGGAGCACTAACCCTCCGCCAACCCACTTGCTGTCACCTAGGGAACATGTGTCGGTTGGTTATAAGGTTACCGCCCAGCTTTGTAAATGATATCCTGGTTTACAGGAAATCATTTGGCTTGTCACTCGATGTAGAGCTACCCTAAAATCAGGGCACCAGAACACTAAGTGGGTAAATGATGGGCGTCCCTATCTACCACTAAATAAAAAAAAAAAAACTATTACATTCTTGCTCCATTCAAATTATTATATGCAACTTAGAATTTCTTCACGACTTAGATATAAACATAATTTGTATTCTAATCACATATATCAGCATCGTACATTGGCTACTGTCATGCAGGATATGCTGGAGGATATATAAGAAGAAATGGATTATCGTTTGGACGTTTGCCATGTGACCAGTGGTGCACATCTTGAGATGTAATTACTCCAAAAACTTTGAGAGTTTTACTCTCCTGTGGTGTACATTTCACATTGCCAACATGTGTAGTTATCAGGAAATAAATGTTTCAAAAGTTTAAAAAAGATTGAAGCACCTTGAACAGTATGTGTTTGTGTAGTATATATATATATATATAATGATGGCAGTGACAACACAAGCCGCCACCACACCCCCAGGAGGAGGATACAGAGGGCTGGACGGTGCACGGATTGCACCCGGGCAACAGGGCCACAAGATCACCCAGGCCGCGCACCCCTATTCCCCTGAACTCACTCGCCACCACCACCTTAGTCAAACTTCACTGCCTTATGGACGAGCTGACCACCACCAGGATCGGGGTGGAACTGGCCTAACAGTTCCAAGCAGCACCCCAGTCATGGCCTATAGCTGGGTACCTGAGATGGCCGATAGCCACTCAGTTAATAAAGAGATGGCCTATAGCCGCTCACAAAAGAAAGGGCCACGGCCTGTAGCCAGGCACCAGAGACAGCCTATAACCACTCACAAAAAAAAAGGGCCATGGCCTATAGCCGCTCACAAAAAAGGTCATGGCCAATAGCCGGATCGCTAATTAGGAGACGGCCTATAGTCGCCCCGCCTAGCGCTGCTCGCATCCCCTACAGAAACCAGAGACGGCCTATAGCCACACTGGGGAGAGACAAGTACATCCCCTCTCCTTCTGTAGTTGCCTCGGAGGGCACGCCACAGGTGACGGCCTATAGCTGCGCCTGTAGCGAGAAGACGGCCTGTAGCTGCTCATCTCCTGCACAGCACCCTCCTTGCGGGACCTAGGCAACGGCTGATAGCCACACTGGCATGAAGGGGAAGGCCTATAGCCACACCTCGCCTGAATGCCCATTAGGGAATTGGGCCCTGGCGACAGCCTGTCACTGTACTGACAGCAAAGGGACGGCCTGTAGCCGCCCTCTGTCTGTTGTCCAAGGAAACCTAGCAATGACCTGTAGCAGCGCTGAGGATAATCACCAAAGTCTCTCGTCCCCTGTGACTCTGCAATGAAACTGTGGGCTGGTTCTGCCCTCCAGTGGGAGCCCAGGTTACCCGTGTGTCCACCCAGACCAAGGCAACCTCCAGGAGGAAGACCACTGCTCGGAGGAATGGTGGAGTGGCCCTGTATTGTCCCCAGGGTTGTTCTCCCTCCGTCAGGAGGAAGAGGATGCCTACCTGACGGACTCTGACCGAGAGCGACACTGCAGCCCAGCCCTAAAGGCGGTGCCCTCAGCAGAAGACCACAGCCGGCGCCACTCCGAGGATGTCCCCTGGACCCCCGGGCAGGCCCACTGCCCACCCAGACGAAGATGACGCCTGTCCTCCACCAAGCACTTGAGCGAGCGCCTCCAACATCTGTTCTCCCGGTCCCAACGGCCAGACCCCAGTCCCCAGCCCTGACAGTGAGGGGCCTTTCGCCATGCACAGCTTGAGCCCCAGCAGAGAGGAGACGCCCCTGACAGTGGTCCTGCGGCCGCGGGACGATGGGACTCCCACATGGCCTCTGCCCACCCCGGGCTGAGAGTTGTGATCCCTGGACCTTCCCTTCCCCCAGTGAAACCAAGTGTGCACGAAAAGACGGTGAATTTATGGTAAACAGTGAGATTGACACTAAGAGTACAGATGTGAGTTTACAGTGAATACAATGAGGTCAAAAAAGACCAAAGTAAGTGAATAAAGAAGAACAGACGCCCTAGTGAATTCCAGTGTATCGTGGGGCCAAGTAAGACTCTAGAATACGGAGGTACAGATAGTGAATAATACGAGCAGTGATATTACCCTTGTTCCCTTGACACGACACCTGTACTATTCCCCTCCCTTGTGCAAGTCAGGAACACCCTCTCCAGTATTCAGCCCATGAACTCAATGTCAGAACAGTGAATGCCTCACGACAGTGCCTCACCACCATGAACAGTGTAATAGCGCCTTTACCCTCCTGAACCAGATTTAGACTCCTGTACATACAGCATCCTGTGCAATACTAGACCCATTAATACCGGCCTATGTGTTGATTCTTGTCTATGAAATTGTGTGAGATTGTCTATCTGTTCTGGATCAGTTGAATTTGACAATATACGTGCAAGGTTGTTGCCGTGTGTTTTTATGCCCTGGCCCTCTCCTGTCTGTCTAAGCTCTGGGCTAGGAAGAGAACCAAGCTGCACTCTAGACGTTCTAGGGACGGAAAGCCGCCCCTTAAACACCTAGCATAACACTGGTGGACAGCAGCGGTTCTTGACCCGGGCATATACAGAGAGTACCAACAGGGAAATCATTCAAAATGGCAACAAAACCTCATGTACAATTGCCCAAGTTCAACCCCGAACAGTACGACATTCACACATATCTAGCAATAATCAAGCCATTGCTGGACATCGTGTTTGAAGATGACAGTCAGAAAATTGCTGTCACATTACCACTACTGGGAAAAGCCACGGCCAATATCATACCAAAAGTTGTCCCTGAACTCACATGGGCAAACTTTACAAATTAGTAATCCAAGCTATCACACCCTCATTGGCAAAGATAGCAGCAATGTCCCAATTGGATAGCCTAGCATATGACGGCAACCTGGACGACACTTTGATCCAGGCCAGGCAACTCGTCACTGCCGCTTACCCGGAAGCAGATGACAAAACCCCGGAACAACATATCTTTAACACTCTCCTCAGAGTCCACCCCAGCATGGTCAAAGAATATTTTACAATTCATGACCCAACGGGAGACCTTGACTGAGACATCCAGCTGATATGATGACTCCTAACCACCCACTCCACCCCTCAACAAATTAACGTGGTCAGTAAATTTCCCATGAACGAACCCACACCACACAAACCTCGACCACCGCTACCCTAGACCAGTGCGACACCTGCACCTAGTTTACCCAGGGCCCACCCCACAAGCAAGCACCCAGCCACAAGGAAAACCAGAACCTTATCTCAATCAACCCCTGGGAGTTCTCCACGTGCAGTCACTGATGTCCCCTGCACAACATCTGTGAACAGCTCAAAGCTGCCAAGCACAAACTCCCCACCCCTGGACGATGCATGGTGTCCTCCTTAGAAAACAAGGGCCCCGAGGATGAACCCGCACCCACGGAAGAAACTGATCATGGGGGAATGGAGCTGGAGGAAGAGAGCCCCGACAGCAGCTGGATTTTTAGGACTGCCTGCGCACCTCTTCACGGTGGCAGGGGCCACCTCATTCAAATACCCCCCCCAGTCTATGACAAGATGAGGTAGAACAGGGTCAAGGCGAGGCTTCTGGTTGACATGGGAGCGGCCAGATCGTGCCTGTAGAGTCATTACTACTCCCGTCACAAGTCGGCTTTTGCCCCGCTTTTTCCCACGTCAGCCCATCTCACAGATGCGGGGGATGGCCCCCTACCCATCTATGGGTAAACCCGGGCCCTACGCACCGACACCCACCAGCAAGCATCAACGTAACACAATAGTTTTAATCTCCTCCTGTCGTAACTATGATGGATACCTGGGACTGGACCAGGTGCAAAAATTACAAGCCACCATTGATTGCCACAAGCGGCAGCTCCAGTTCCAGAAACCCCCGATCTCCTCCCTGATCTTCCCAGAGCAATGTGCACTTGCACGGCCGCCCCTCTCCCCCTATCACTGCTCTCCCCTCCCCCCTTCCCTGTTCCCGCCCATCGACCATCCCCTCTCACCTTCCCCGTCACCACCACCACCACCATAACAATTCCCCCTCATCATGAAGCATGGCTCCCCCTAAACAGGCCAACCAGAATATCCATCCTTTTCTCCCTCGACCTGCCGCCTGGCCCACTTCCGGCCTGCCTCCTGCCCCCCACCTTTCTCCCCACACACATCGTGGCAGTCGGATCACAAACATCACCCCGACCCCCCTCAGACTACCTAAGGTGCTCATAGTGGGAGAAATGGAAGAAGTTGAGCCATGCACCCCTGCTCCTTTCTGCCCCTGCCCCCTACCTCCCATCCCTGACCACCTCTCCCCCCACCAATTAGACACACTACGCCATCTCCTCCCGGACTTTCAGGACCTCTTTGCATCAGGCCCCTCGGATATCAGCGACACCACTACTTGACGCATGAAGTACACACCACAGGACCACAAATCTGCCAGCCCTCCTGGCAGAAGAACCTGAAACAATGAGCTGAAGAAGACCGGCAGGTCCAGGACATGCTTAACACCGGCATTGTTTGCCCCTCCACCAGCCCCTGGTCCTCCCCAGTTGTCCTCGTCAAGAAGAAAGATGGCACCACGTATTTCTGCATGGACTACCACCACCTCAACAACGTAACTATCAAGGATGCCACTCCTCTCCCCAGGATTGACGACTCCCTTGACTCTTTATACAGCACCTCTTGGTTCTCCACCCTTGATCTTCAGTTGGGGTATTGGCAGGTCCCTGCACATCCGGAGGACAGAGGAATCTTCTCCACCAGCAACGGGAAGTATTACGAATTTAACATCCTGCCCTTTGGGCTCTGCAATGCCCCCACCACCTTCTCCCAACTAATGGAGTCTGTTCTTAGTGGCCTCGTCTGAGAAATCTGTCTGGCATAGGGCCTACCTGGATGATGTGATTGTTTTCAGTAAGACTTGGACTGACCACCTCCAGTGGCTCAGGAAAGTATTCCACCGAATCTGCCAGGCCAGCCTCAAGCTCCAGCCCTCTAAGTGCATCCTGGCTGCTAGAAATGTTTCTTTCCTGGGGCACGTCATCTCCTGAGACGGGATATCCCCTGACCCAGACAAACTCTGCATCATTGCGAGTATTCCCCTACCATGAGACCTCCACAAGGTCTAAGCCTTCCTGGGCCACACCGACTACCAATGCTTCGTCAAAGGGTTTGCCAATATTGCCAAGCCCCTCCACATCCTAACGCGGGAGTGTGAACCTTTTACCTGGACAGAGGAGCAACGAGCTGCCATCCAAAAACTGAAGACCAAACTTTAAACAGCCCCCATTGTCGCCTTTCCTGAGTACTCCCTGCCCTTCCGATTGTATAGCCTACCGATGTTTCCCTAGTAGCAATTGGCACCGTCCTTGCCCAAGTCCAGGAGGGATGAGAACTTATTATCACCTGTGCTAGCCGCAGTCTGAACCAGGCCAAGTGAAATTATGCCACAACGAAGCAGGAGTGCTTGGATATTATCTGGGCCCTAGACCACTTCTGGGGCCTATCTATCGGGGACAAACAAAACGATCATCATGGACCATCAATCACTCCAATGGCTTCAGCAGTTGGACTCTCACAATGCACAGCTCATCCGGTGGCGAGAGATCCTAGAAGATTTCAACTATGAGACATCCTACCAGCAACCTCCACACCAACGCTAATGCCCTATCCTGGCACCCCATCCACGCCATTCAACACAACACGGACCTCCTACAGCAATGACAGGACAAATACAGGCCCCTTTGGATCCCCTCCCACTTATTCAACAAACTCTACCGCCAGGGTGATCATCTCTTCTCCCTGTTGGGGCACATCACCCTCGATCCCAACACTACCCTCAATGCCATGAAACACCTCCACTCTAACAACGGCATTCACCTGGGCACGATGAAGCTTCGACAAATATTTATCGACACATATTGGACCCCCAACCCCTCCAACCTGGCCAAGAAAATAATCCAGTCCTGCCGAGCTTGTGCACTAAGCAAAGAGACCACCTGCACGGCTGGCCCGTCAGGACAACTCACTCCCATAAACCCTGGGAGCTCCTCTCGGTGGATGTCATAGGACCCTTGCCACCCAGGTCTAGGTACCACTAATTATCACCTTCATAGACACATATTCAAAATTCATTATCACCTGTCCCGCCAAGGAACATCATGCTGTGGCTGTAGCCGATGCCCTGGTCCGACACGTCTTCCCATACTTTGGGATTCCCCAAGCCCTGCATTCCAACAGTGCCCACAATTCACCAGTAACATCTGGCAGAAACTCTCAGATTTATTTGGATATTGCATTTCCCACTCCTCCCCCTACTGGCCTCAGGGAAACGCCATTTGTGAACGCAGCCACCAATCCACCATGAACCTGATTCGCACACGGATCGAGGAAACTAAATATGAGGACTGGCCGACCCACATAAAAATTGTTCAGTGGGGGATAAACTCCTGTCCATGGGAGGATGGCATCTCACCCCATGAGTGGGTATTCAGGGAAGCGCCTCCCCTCCTACCCCTGTGACAGCACCTGCAGCCACCCGCCACACCATCCACATCTGATCCTCTCCACCACCTGCAGAATGGCTTCGACCTCCAGAAGGATGCTGTCCCCAACCACTACAAACCAGGCGATACTGTGATGATAGCCAAGCTCCCCATACCACATAAACTCTCCCCTCGTTTCCTGGGCCCATACACCATCACCCACGTCCCTAACCCATATCAAGTCATCGTGGACTACAACAACACACCCCACACTCTGAGGAACCGCCACGTGAGCCCCTTCCATCCCACTGCCGCCCCAGCCTCCACCCCACAACTCCCTCAACCTACCCCACCTCCCGCCCCCAGCCCCGCTCCCCCCTCTGACTCCTACAAATGCTACATCTCACCCTCACCCTCTCTCCCCACTTCCCCCACCCCCTCTTCCACGACCCCGCTGCCCAAAACCCACATAGCACCACACAGCTAGAGTCATCTGCACCGACCCGGCCATCTGTCACACCACCTCACATCTCGCAGCTAGACTCACCTGCGCTGCAAATTCCCGGCCCATCCCCCAGCCCAGCACCACCACCATCACCACCCGCCCCATCCACACCCAGCTCCTCACCCACCGCCCAGCCACCACCCAGACACCGGATGCTCACTCACGCCCATTAACCAGTCCCCTCCACCACCAGTGCCACCTCCCCCCCCACATCCCACTCCACCCACAAGACACCCCCTCAGACACCTCCACCCTTACCCACTCCCTCCCACACCACATCACCTGCACCCAGCGCACCCAGGTGACACACGTCCACCTCACCACCCACCCCTACCCTCAAACCAACCATCACCAGCTCCGGCCGCCTCTCATGCCCTCCCGCAAGATACACTACCACCCCCACACCCCTAGCCTCACCTCCACGTCCAGCCCCCCCCCCCTCCCTTCACACCACCAACTTGACCGCTATCACACTCATTCTACCTCAAACCCAAATCGCCCCATCCCTGACCCCGAGGGAATCTGATGGTGCATTACCCTGGCATAAAACTACCATCATAGCCTCAGTGTCCAGCATTCAGCTCGATCCTCTGCACAACTCAACACCTTCCAACATGAGACTACACCGCGCCACCTGGGCACCCACCCTCAGCAGGAAGCACCATGTCCGAGGTCCTCATCTCCTCCTACAACTCCTTCTCACAGCTCACGAGCTCTCCACACTTTTTCTGACTTTCAACCCACAACTCTAGGAAAATCAACATACCTCCAACTGGACTACCCTCCTGCAACATCTTACACTGACCCTCACCACCAGCACCTACTGCCTGCAGTCATGGGGTGGTGATTTTTTCCCTGAAGACAGTGGTAAAATGCCGGAGGTGACAACAGAATCCGCCACCACATCCCCAGGAGGAGGACGCGGATGGCTGGACAGTGCACAGATTGCAGCCGGGCAAGAGGGCCATAAGATCACCCGGGCTACGCGCCCCTATTCTCCGGAACTCGCCCGCTACCACCACCTTAGTCAAAGTGCACTGCCTTCCGGGCAAGCTGACCACCATTAGTATAGGGGTGGAACTGGCCTAACAGTTCCGAGCAGCATCCCAGCCACGGCCTATAGCCGGGCACCTGAGACAGCTGATAGGTGCTCAGTTAATAAAGAGACGGCCTATAGCCGCTCACGAAAAGGAAGGGCCACATTATATAGCCAGGCACCAGAGACGGCCTATAGCCGCTCACACAAAGAAAGGCCCATGGCCTATGGTCGGGCACCAGAGACGGCCTATATTCACTCACAAAACAGGTCATGGCCTATAGCCAGACCACTAATTAGGAGACGGTCTATAGCCACTCCACCTAGTGCTGCTCACACCTCCTACAGAAACCAGCAATGGCATATAACTGCACTGGGGAGAGACAGGTATGTCCCCTCTCCTTCTGTGGTTGCCTTGGAGGGCACACCACTGGCGACAGCCTATAGCCTTGCCCGTAGGGAAGAGACAGCCTGTAGCCACTCCTCTTCTGCACGGCGCCCTCTTTGTGGGACCTCAGTGATGGCCGATAGCTGCACCGGCAGGCAGGCAAAGGACTATAGCCAAACCTCGCCTGAGTGCCTGTTAGGGAGTTGGGCCCCGGCAATGGCCTGTAGCTGCCCTCCGTCTGTTGCCCAAGGGAACCTGGCAACGGCCTGTAGCCATGCCGGGGAGAGTCACCAAATCTCTCGCCCCTCGTGACTACACAACAAAATGGTTAGCTGTGCTCAGTCCTTCCCTCTGGCAGGAGCCCAGGTTACCTGCCTGTCCACCCAGACTGAGGCAACCTCCAGGAGGAAGACCACTGCTCGTAGGATTGGTGGAGCGGCCCCGCATTATCCCCAGGGTTGTTCATCATCTGTCAGGAGGAAGAGGACACCTACCTGACGGACTCCAGCCGAGAGCGACACCACAGCCCAGCCCTGACAGCAGCATCCCCAGCAGAAGACCGCAGCCAGTGCCACTCTGAGGACGTTCCCCTGACCCCCAGGCGGGCCCACTCCCTACCCCGATGAAGGCGACACCTGTCCTCCACCAGGCTCTTGTACAAGCGCCTCCAACTCCTGTTCAGTCCCAGTCCTGAGGGCCATACTGCAGTCCCCAGCCCCGACAGTGAGGGGCCTTTCGCCATGCACAGCCCTAGCTGAGAGACAACGTCTCTGAGAGTGGTCCTGTGGCTGTGGGATGAAGGGACTCCCACAGAGCCTCCGCCAACCTCTGACCGAGAGTTGTGAGCCCTGGACCTTCCCTTCCCCCAGTGAAACTAAGTGTGCACAAAAAGTCAGTGAATTTATAGTAAACAGTGAGATTGGCACTAAGAGTACAGACGTGAGTTTACAGCAAATACAGTGAGGCTAAAAAATACCAAAGCAAGTGAATTAAGAACAGGCACCCTAGTGAATTCCAGTGTACAGTGGGACCAAGTAAGACTCTAGAATACGGAGGCGCAGACAGTGAATATTACAAGCAGTGATATTACCCTTGCCCCCTTGTAACGACACCTGTAACTATTCCCCTCCCTTGCGCAAGTCAGTAACACCCTCCCCAGTATTCTGTCCATGAACTCAGTGTCAGGACAGTGAACGCCTCACAACAGTGCCTCACCACCACGAACAGTGTAATAGTGATTTTAACCTGCTGAACCAGACTTTGACTAATGTACATACAGTATCCTGTGTGATACTAGATCCATTAACCCCTTAACCGCGGGGCGTCACTTTCGTGATGCTCAGGAGCAAGGGATCATACCGCGGGGTGTCACTTTTGTGATCCTGTGTTATTTTGAAATCGCCCAGGCTTTCAAGTTGTGGCTTGTATCATCTATCAGTACTACCAGTGTCCAGCTATACTCAGTTCTGCTAATGTCAACTGTACTCCCATCCACTGTTGACAATTTAGTCATTTTTCTCCCATCCTTGACTTCCCCCCTCCTTACCTACCCTCCATTACCCTCTCCTCCCGCCTGACCAGCTGCACTGCACTACACAAATGCTGGACGGATTTTTCCACTCATTTTATCCATTGAAATGTGCCCTTTGCCCTATTCTTATACAAAATAATATATAAAAGAAAGAGAAAAGGTAATTGATACTGCCATACATCTGGAATGGGCTAATTTTCACCTGGCAACACCTAACGTGCACTCGTTCACTAATTTTCCCTGTTTATTTCCCCTTGAAATATGCCATATGACCTGTTCTCTTAATAAAAATATATATAAGAAAGGAGGGGAGAAGCCAAAGTGATATTTACATTCACCTGGAACTACCTAATTTATTACTGTACGTATTGTCTAGATTTCCTGCCAATAATTTCATAGCGTATATATTAGCAGCTGTCACCACGCCCCTTCACTGCTCCTAGGCCACAGCATTCAGTTTAATTTTGTCTTTCAAGGTGAAATCACGTCGGATTCGTGCCTGTCCAATTCCACTCCTTATTAGCCCCATGCAAAGGACCCTGTGACCTCTACCCCAACTAAACCTCGTGTGGAAAGGGGTAAAGTGCCAAGTGACGCTACTGTGGAACGTGAACTGGCTAATTTATCAATGATAATGATGGACAGTGACTACGATCTTTCTGGTGACTCTAAAACAGTGCAAGTGGAAATGTA
Source organism: Coenobita brevimanus (assembly GCF_032717465.1). Lineage (NCBI taxonomy): Eukaryota > Metazoa > Arthropoda > Malacostraca > Decapoda > Coenobitidae > Coenobita > Coenobita brevimanus. The sequence continues at coordinate 12,167,302 of NC_136984.1, forward strand.
AATAATGTGTAAATAATATGTAAACAGCAAGTGAAATCAATGAACGTAAATATAACTGAACAGTGGAAAATAGTTTTATAAGTTACTGCAAGTGACAGTGCATAACAGTTTAAATAAAATAGAAATGTAAATAATGTAAATAAAATAGAGAATGTAAACAGAAATGTAAATAAGTAGTAATATAAGAATACGAGTATATGTTCTAGGAGTAATGAAAGTGAAAGTTTCGCTCTAGCATGTATGAATACTGGGAGTAAAGAAAGTGAAAGTGACAGCTTCGCTCTCTATACTATATATAGTATACAGAAAGGAAAAGTGAATGCCTGGAGTGAAAATAAACTATTAGTACTGAAAGAAACTTATAGATAAATATTGTATATATAAATAAGTGTAATAAAGTACTAGGAATATAAAGTGTGAGTGTGTTTATAAATAATAAATGACAGCTCCGCCTCAGAATACCATCGGGGAACCAGCATGGGAGGAAAGCTTGTATGCGCTCATAATTTACATTGCTTTCACAGTGTTTTTTTTTTTTTTTTAATATGGATTCCAAACTACTTGAAATTCATAGAATAGTGTTTGTAGTTATAATATCAGGCAGCGGTAATCATATTACTGGGTATCGGGAAGTGTGAAGTGGAGACATCATTACCCAACTTCAGAAGTCTCCACAAGTCCTACGGTAGACGACGAAGGCTCAACAAACTTCCCAGGGGAAAGCTGAAAGTATGTGCCATAAGTACATAAAATTTTAATATTCTAGGACTAATAACTGATTTTTGGCAAATATTTTTAAAAAGTCAGTCGGAGCGCGAATATCCTTGTGGGACGTGCAAGGAGCACAAAAACATCTCCGCAGTGTAGGGGTTAGTGCCAGTGTATGTATTGATTCTTGTCTATGAAACTGTGTGAGATTGTCTACCTGTTCTGCATCAGTTGAATTTGTCAATATAAGTGTAAGGTTGTTGCCCTGTGATTTTATGCCCTGGCCCTCTCTTGTTTGTCTAAGCTCCAGTCTAGAAAGAGAACCCAGCTGCACTCTAGGCGTTCTAGGGACGGGAAGCCGTCCCTTAAACATCTGGCATAACAATATGTATATATACAGGAATCTCTTTAAGACACGGACGCCCAAGACCAGGACACGCCAAGTCCTGGACATTTTGGGTTTGTGATCTGGGACATCAAAAAGTGCTAAAAAAAAAAAGTCAAAATGCAAAAAAAAAAAAAAGGCGATATGTGTTGATCCTTAATCCAAATTTGCCGTGCAGTGATGAACAGCTGTGTTTTGGTGTGTAGTTCCAGTGACATTTGCTAGAGTGCCCCTGGATCCTCCCCATTTCCCGCCTACCTACAGTTGTGACTGCATGCTCATTGCCATGGCTGCCCACATGCTCGCTTTTGTGAATAAACAGTGAATGAATTGATATACCTCGCCACTAGACCACATGGGAATTGACAGTGTTGTGCAGTGTTAAGTAATTAGGATTCATAGTGGAAAGGATTAAGTGCAGAATGCATTACTGGTGTGTGACAACTGGCATGGTGCAAGTAAGAACAGTGCAGCACAGTACTGGATTACTCTACGTGCTTCAAGTGCACCTTCACCACTGTCAGAGCCATAGAGGAGGCGTGTTAATTTTTGCAACGGCCACAGATGTGTCATATTTACCCTGTACACTGCTTATTTTCCTTACTCACTTCTAATTTCTCATTCTCTGGTTCCTTTTCATCGATTTTATCGTTTCGGTCCCTTATTTGTGTGAATAGAGTCATAAATAGGTGCTGTGCATGTCCGGTAGGGAGTTATTTAGGTGGCTTTCAAAGTTAGGTTGGGTTGGGGTCTATAAGTACCTGTCCAGGGGCATTTTTTCCAAGCTCCAGACAAGACCACGTCCTGGACGTTGCTTGGGCTCTATTACGCCGGATCTTGGAGGGATGACTGTATATATATATATATATATATATATATATATATATATATATATATATATATATATATATATATTCTGCCATGTAATAACTTTTTCACTTCCATGCTCATTTCCGTGTTTCTTATCACTGTCTTCAAGGAACCAGCAACCTTTCTTCGATGTTGTACCCTTTCAAGCACTTTACCCTCCAAACTTCTATCCTTACTCTTCGCACTACCCAAGTACTTAAACGTACACACATTTTCCATTTCCTCATCCTCAAACCTCACTGTACATTTACTGACTTCACCTTTCTCGAAGACCATAACTTTGCTCTTCCCTACATTCACCTTCAAATTTCGTTTCTCACACACTCTCCCAGACTCATCCATGCTCCCCTTTGTCTTCACTTAACAACACAGTATCATCTGCAAACAACAGTACTGGGATTTTCCAAACACTGCCCTCTCTCATTAGGGCCAGTCCAATATTCACTGCCCTACCTTGTATCTCTTTTATAAACCCATCCATATACAGGTTGAACAAACATGGAGATATGACACATCCCTGTTTCAACCCAACCTTCAAATAGAAAAATTCACTCAGTTCACTATCCACACGCAATACAGCTTTAGCACCCTCGTACATACTCTTCACAGCATTCAACAGCTTCCAATCTACTCCATATATTTTTAATACTTTCCACAATCCCTGTCTATCCACCCTGTCATATGCTTTCTCCAAATCCATGAAGGCAGCAGACAACTTCTTTCCCTTCTCTAGACACTTCTCCACTAAGGATCTAAGAATGAATATCTGTTCTACACAACCTCTTCCCTTCCTAAAGCTTCCCTGTTCTTCTCCAACTAATTCCTCTGGTATTTCCCTAACACTGTCAATAAGTATCCTACCATATACTTTTCCTATTACACTAAGAAGGCAAATGCCCCTATGATTACCACACACTTTTTTTCTCCTTTCCCTTTCTACAATAGTTAGGCGGATAAGTCAAATGATCGTTCACTTTTTCAGGAAAGCACCAAATTTGGTACACATGTAGTATAGACCCATACAATTGATTTTTGAGGTGGAGCCCAAAAATCTGGGCCCCCTAGTGGCTGCCATTTTGGATTCCAATATGGCCGCCTAGCTAAACATATTATGAGCAATATCTCCCTTAATATGGCAGATACAGTCTTACTTTTAGGGTCTAGCTCCATGTTTTAAAGGGCAGCGGATCCAATGAAATCATTTATAAATGCATTTGAGTCCGCCATCTTGGATTTCAAGATGGCCGCCACTCCTTAATACTGTTTTGTTAATATCTCTCATATTATAACTGATACAAAAAAACTTTCAAGGTCTACCCCCATGTTTTAATGGGCTATGAATTCAATGAAGCCATTTTCAAATGAATTTGAGTCAGCCATTTTGGATTTCAAGATGGCCACCATTCATTCGATCAGCTTTCCTTTTATACTGCTCAATATAGATGACATTTATGGAAAATATGACAGATGAAAACACATTTCCAATGTCTTACCATGTTTTAGTCTTGAAAACACTGACCATCGCACCCGCACAAAGAGGTACATGGCAGATTAGCTTTGTAGCATTTACAGTTGCCTTTGCATGATGATTTGCAATGACAGCTGATAAGTTCTGTGCATGCAGTTTGCACGACCGGAAGTTTCATCCAGTTAGGGATCCAGCAGCTATCTCCCTTCCGTTTCCACCCAAATGATGCTGGTGACGGCAGTTCCTGTTGGCGTACTAATGACTGGCCCCACACATGACCAGCCTGATAAACTGCGTTTTGTGTGCTCCTCCAAAGCATCTGCAGTCGGAGGGATGTTTTCAATTTCTCTGGACTTCTGGGCAAACAGGTACTTCCGCACTTTGTTCACGGATCCTGAGTCATTTGTTCTGTCATACAAGACGGCAACGAAACGCTCTAACTTGTGAAACTCTGTGGTGAACGGAAACATGGAGTGATGTCTGGTAAAACTTCCCATGTCTTCCATGCTGAAAGTTTGCCCTTATTTGCAAAATAGGAAGTCGTATCACAACCTGTGAAGGCGTGAAAGAACGCTAAAGCTTCTGATTTCCTCTTGCCTAGCCCAGTTGCGATTTTGTGAATAGGTATATACCGGAATTTTTTGCCAGTGCCGAATGCTATCCACACTTCCTCCGCTTGGATGGAAAAGAAATGAGCTATAGCCAAGACAACTACGTCGGTATCAACAGTTCTAATCAAGATTTTGCAGGCTCCCTTTCTTGCTGCATCCAGTGCGTGTAAGATCACCCGGGTGTCCGCCTCTTCGTGGTTGCATGGACTCAGAATATTCACATCAGCATTAGGATCTGAGGACAAAACTGAGGTTCCACTGGTAACATATATCTCTTCCTGTGATGGGTGCGTTCACAGCTACATCAGACAAGTACTGGAAGAGCTCCCCTTTGTTCTGGTCGTTTCGCAAGAAACTTTTCCAGTTCCCAGGAACCTTTGTTTTTGGTGTTACCCTCCTGCGTGTTCCAGATCCCCTATCCCCCCGAACTTGAGACTTTAGGCTATCATCTCGGTATGTGTCCCACACTACATCCACACGGCTAGTAGATTCCAGTTGTCCCTCCAGATAGGGAAGGAAAATGTCCTGTCCGTACTCTTGGAAGGTTTTCCCTGGGATTCCCTGGAGAAAGTTCATAACAGCTCCTCCATCAAAAACTTTGGCATCTACAGTCGGGGCGGTCTTCTGAGCAGGGGATACAGCCTCTAAACAGTCTAGAAGATCAGCTTTATCTCCTTGCCTCATCTTCCCATTCTTACTGAGTGATGGTGGCTGGGGTTGATTTTCGTGACTGAAGAAGGTGTCAAGGTCGCCATCTCTGCGTTGACTAGCAATATACAGTCTAGAAAATAAACTGCGGTCACTTTTCAGTTCAGTAGTTTTCTGTTTCTCTGCTGATTTTACACTGTGCTTTGGATTGCTGAAGAGAGGAATGTTGTTGCGATGTATTGTGGCATCAACCGACTGATTTCTTTTTGACAAACGCTCCTCCACATATGCTTCATATTGTGTGACCCCTAAAGTCCTCACTCCAGCTACAGACTTGGTAACATCGGCAGGCATAACGTCCTTGGCATCCAAAGTCAGTAACTCCTTGCTGTCATCTGTGAATGGATTACCCATATCTTCTATGACGTCAACAAGGGAACGTACATCTCTTGCAAAGGTTCTTGAATGCTGGGTGTCTGTTCATGATGCAGATCAGACACGTCCCTCTTTCGATGAGATGATTCAAATTCCTCAATCATCCGGGATATCTCAGGACCTGCTATCATCCATCTTCTAAGTCCAGCTTCATTCTCCGTGAGACCAACAGCACCTCCGTCCCCCTTGACATTAGCATTCAACTGCTCATGGGCTTGGTCCAGGGCAATGGAAGAAAATTTCCGCTGTGTCTTGTTCGATGTAAAGGCACCATTGCAGAAGTTGTTGTATCTCTATATGAAATTTTCATATTATCAGTTCTGATTTCAAAGGTATTACAAAAATACTATCGGGATGGCGGCCATCTTGAAATCCAAGATGGCGGACGCAAACACAAATATAAATGGCTTCATTAAATTTGCAGACCCTTAAAACATGGGGGTAGACCCTAAAAGTGAGACTGTATCTGCCATATTAATGGAGATATTGCACATAACAGATTTAACTAGGCGGCCATATTGGAATTCAATATGGCGGCCACCAGGGGGCCCCGAATTTTGGGCTCCACCTCAAAAATCAATTGTATGGGTCTATACTTTAATTGCACCAAATTTGGTGCTTTCCTGAAAAAGTGAACGATGGACCCTATTTTTCGGTCTTATCCGCCTAACTACAAGGGAATAATTATACCTGACTTCCAATCATCCGGGACTTTACCTTCCTCCCAGACCAATATGCACATCTTCCACATCCATTCTACTACTATCTCTCCCCCATGCTTCAGCATTTCACCACACTCCCCATCAATTCCTGGGGCTTTCCCCATTATGACTTTATTCAATGCTTCCGTAACTTCCATCCTACTGATTTCTTCCTGTCTTCTCACCTCCCCCCTTTTCCCAGCCATTCCCCAGCCATTATACTCACATTACTTTAATTTTCTATGTTCAACAGTCCATTAAAGTGTTCTCTCCATCTGCCCACTTTTTCTCCCATCTCTACTAGTAATCCACCATTTCTATCTTTCATACTCCTACTTACTTCATTGTCACCCTGTCTGACTCTCTACCTCTTTCCAGAACATTTTCTTATATTCCCTCCACTTTACACTCAAATTCCTTCCAAATTCCTCATCCATTCTCTTCTTACTTTTCCTAACTAATTTTTTCACCTCTCTCTTCCTTTCTACATATAACTCTCGCCTCCGTTTCTCAACTTCTTCCACCCCTCCATTTCTCATCCATTCATTATATGCTTTTTCTTTTGTGCCAAAGCCTGTCTCACCTCTTCATTCCACCATGCTGTTCCTCTCACCCCCTTTCGTCTTCTCTTCCTCCCACACACCACCTCACATGCTGCACATATTTCCTCTGTGAATATCTTTCACACACCTTCCATGTCCCCCATCTGCTCCAATTCATATTTACCCAATCGTTCCTCCAGTTCACTCTTATATTTTGCCTTTTTCTCATCCTCTTGTAATCTTTCCACTCTCCTTACATCTACTTCTTCCTTCCTTCCTTCCCTTCTTCATTTTACTTGGACCTTGATTCTGACCACCACTTGGTGGTGGTCAGAAAGTACACTCCCCAAACTTGTACAATTGTGCTCTTGCATCGATTACGCATCTTCGCATCCTTTCATCCACACACACACATATCAATCATTGCCTTCCTTTCATTCAGTTCACCATCCACCCTTCTCATCACTCGCCATGTATACCTGTAGATCATTTTGTGCCTGAAGAGGGTACTGGCTATCACCAACCCCCTCCCATCACAAATGTCCACGAAAGCACTGCCATTCTCATCTACCTCAGCAGGCACACCCCACTCACCAACTAGTCCATCCACCTTCACATTCCCTACTTTACCATTCATATCACAAAACACTCTCTCATTCCTTTTAAACTTTTCCATGCACACTTCCACATTTGTCCAGAACTCTTTTCTCACTCTGCTTGGACGATCTTGTGTTGGCACATACACGCACACAATCGCCCACATTTGTAGTCCAACTTTCTTTCGTACCCACGCAATCCTTGAACCAACCGATCCATACTCTAATATATTCTCCTTCCATCTGTTACTCACAACAATACACACTCCTTCTTTTGCCCCCTCATTCTCACCTACTCCTGCATATATATCCCATCCATACTCCCATTCTCTCACACTCTCACCTAATCATTTAGTTTCAGTTATTCCACATACATCCACTTTCGCACCCTCAAGCACCTGGACAATCTCTCTCTCTTTCACCTCATCATTTGCACCCCTTACATTCCAGGTCGCCATCTGTATCATGTCCTTTGTACTGTCCTTAGTCGCCATCTTTTGGTCAGTCCTGGTCCGAGGGTTCTTGTTTGTATTTTTAGTTAGTTGTTTTCCGGGGAGGAGCACTAACCCTCCACCAACCCACTTGCTGTCACCTAGGGAACATGTGTCGGTTGGTTATAAGGTTACCGCCCAGCTTTGTAAATGATATCCTGGTTTACAGGAAATCATTTGGCTTGTCACTCGATGTAGAGCTACCCTAAAATCAGGGCACCAGTACACTAAGTGGGTAAATGATGGGCGTCCCTATCTACCACTAAATAAAAAAAAAAACTATTACATTCTTGCTCCATTCAAATTATTATATGCAACTTAGAATTTCTTCACGACTTAGATATAAACATAATTTGTATTCTAATCACATATATCAGCATCGTACATTGGCTACTGTCATGCAGGATATGCTGGAGGATATATAAGAAGAAATGGATTATCGTTTGGACGTTTGCCATGTGACCAGTGGTGCACATCTTGAGATGTAATTACTCCAAAAACTTTGAGAGTTTTACTCTCCTGTGGTGTACATTTCACATTGCCAACATGTGTAGTTATCAGGAAATAAATGTTTCAAAAGTTTAAAAAAGATTGAAGCACCTTGAACAGTATGTGTGTGTGTAGTATATATATATATATATATATATATATATATATAATGATGGCAGTGACAACACAAGCCGCCACCACACCCCCAGGAGGAGGATACAGAGGGCTGGACGGTGCACGGATTGCACCCGGGCAACAGGGCCACAAGATCACCCAGGCCGCGCACCCCTATTCCCCTGAACTCACTCACCACCACCACCTTAGTCAAACTTCACTGCCTTATGGACGAGCTGACCACCACCAGGATCGGGGTGGAACTGGCCTAACAGTTCCAAGCAGCACCCCAGTCATGGCCTATAGCTGGGTACCTGAGATGGCCGATAGCCACTCAGTTAATAAAGAGATGGCCTATAGCCGCTCACAAAAGAAAGGGCGACGGTCTGTAGCCAGGCACCAGAGACAGCCTATAACCACTCACAAAAAAAAAGGGCCATGGCCTATAGCCGCTCACAAAAAAGGTCATGGCCAATAGCCGGATCGCTAATTAGGAGACGGCCTATAGTCGCTCCGCCTAGCGCTGCTCGCATCCCCTACAGAAACCAGAGACGGCCTATAGCCACACTGGGGAGAGACAAGTACATCCCCTCTCCTTCTGTAGTTGCCTCGGAGGGCACGCCACAGGTGACAGCCTATAGCTGCGCCTGTAGCGAGGAGACGGCCTGTAGCTGCTCATCTCCTGCACAGCACCCTCCTTGCGGGACCTAGGCAACGGCTGATAGCCACACTGGCATGAAGGGGAAGGCCTATAGCCACACCTCGCCTGAATGCCCATTAGGGAATTGGGCCCTGGCGAAAGCCTGTCACTGTACTGACAGCAAAGGGACGGCCTGTAGCCGCCCTCTGTCTGTTGTCCAAGGAAACCTAGCAATGACCTGTAGCAGCGCTGAGGATAATCACCAAAGTCTCTCGTCCCCTGTGACTCTGCAATGAAACTGTGGGCTGGTTCTGCCCTCCAGTGGGAGCCCAGGTTACCCGTGTGTCCACCCAGACCAAGGCAACCTCCAGGAGGAAGACCACTGCTCGGAGGAATGGTGGAGTGGCCCTGTATTGTCCCCAGGGTTGTTCTCCCTCCGTCAGGAGGAAGAGGATGCCTACCTGACGGACTCTGACCGAGAGCGACACTGCAGCCCAGCCCTAAAGGCGGTGCCCTCAGCAGAAGACTACAGCCGGCGCCACTCCGAGGATGTCCCCTGGACCCCCGGGCAGGCCCACTGCCCACCCAGACGAAGATGACGCCTGTCCTCCACCAGGCACTTGAGCAAGCGCCTCCAACATCTGTTCTCCCGGTCCCAACGGCCAGACCCCAGTCCCCAGCCCTGACAGTGAGGGGCCTTTCGCCATGCACAGCTTGAGCCCCAGCAGAGAGGAGACGCCCCTGACAGTGGTCCTGCGGCCGCGGGACGATGGGACTCCCACATGGCCTCTGCCCACCCCGGGCTGAGAGTTGTGATCCCTGGACCTTCCCTTCCCCCAGTGAAACCAAGTGTGCACGAAAAGACGGTGAATTTATGGTAAACAGTGAGATTGACACTAAGAGTACAGATGTGAGTTTACAGTGAATACAATGAGGTCAAAAAAGACCAAAGTAAGTGAATAAAGAAGAACAGACGCCCTAGTGAATTCCAGTGTATCGTGGGGCCAAGTAAGACTCTAGAATACGGAGGCACAGATAGTGAATAATACGAGCAGTGATATTACCCTTGTTCCCTTGACACGACACCTGTACTATTCCCCTCCCTTGTGCAAGTCAGGAACACCCTCTCCAGTATTCAGCCCATGAACTCAATGTCAGAACAGTGAATGCCTCACGACAGTGCCTCACCACCATGAACAGTGTAATAGCGCCTTTACCCTCCTGAACCAGATTTAGACTCCTGTACATACAGTATCCTGTGCAATACTAGACCCATTAATACCGGCCTATGTGTTGATTCTTGTCTATGAAATTGTGTGAGATTGTCTATCTGTTCTGGATCAGTTGAATTTGACAATATACGTGCAAGGTTGTTGCCGTGTGTTTTTATGCCCTGGCCCTCTCCTGTCTGTCTAAGCTCTGGGCTAGGAAGAGAACCAAGCTGCACTCTAGACGTTATAGGGACGGAAAGCCGCCCCTTAAACACCTAGCATAACACTGGTGGACAGCAGTGGTTCTTGACCCGGGCATATACAGAGAGTACCAACAGGGAAATCATTCAAAATGGCAACAAAACCTCATGTACAATTGCCCAAGTTCAACCCCGAACAGTACGACATTCACACATATCTAGCAATAATCAAGCCATTGCTGGACATCGTGTTTGAAGATGACAGTCAGAAAATTGCTGTCACATTACCACTACTGGGAAAAGCCACGGCCAATATCATACCAAAAGTTGTCCCTGAACTCACATGGGCAAACTTTACAAAAGTAGTAATCCAAGCTATCACACCCTCATTGGCAAAGATAGCAGCAATATCCCAATTGGATAGCCTAGCATATGACGGCAACCTGGACGACACTTTGATCCAGGCCAGGCAACTCGTCACTGCCGCTTACCCGGAAGCAGATGACAAAACCCCGGAACAACATATCTTTAACACTCTCCTCAGAGTCCTCCCCAGCATGGTCAAAGAATATTTTACAATTCATGACCCAACGGGAGACCTTGACTGAGACATCCAGCTGATATGATGACTCCTAACCACCCACTCCACCCCTCAACAAATTAACGTGGTCAGTAAATTTCCCATGAACGAACCCACACCACACAAACCTCGACCACCGCTACCCTAGACCAGTGCGACACCTGCACCTAGTTTACCCAGGGCCCACCCCACAAGCAAGCACCCAGCCACAAGGAAAACCAGAACCTTATCTCAATCAACCCCTGGGAGTTCTCCACGTGCAGTCACTGATGTCCCCTGCACAACATCTGTGAACAGCTCAAAGCTGCCAAGCACAAACTCCCCACCCCTGGACGATGCATGGTGTCCTCCTTAGAAAACAAGGGCCCCGAGGATGAACCCGCACCCACGGAAGAAACTGATCATGGGGGAATGGAGCTGGAGGAAGAGAGCCCCGACAGCAGCTGGATTTTTAGGACTGCCTGCGCACCTCTTCACGGTGGCAGGGGCCACCTCATTCAAATACCACCCCCCAGTCTATGACAAGATGAGGTAGAACAGGGTCAAGGCGAGGCTTCTGGTTGACATGGGAGCGGCCAGATCGTGCCTGTAGAGTCATTACTACTCCCGTCACAAGTCGGCTTTTGCCCCGCTTTTTCCCACGTCAGCCCATCTCACAGATGCGGGGGATGGCCCCCTACCCATCTATGGGTAAACCCGGGCCCTACGCACCGACACCCACCAGCAAGCATCAACGTAACACAATAGTTTTAATCTCCTCCTGTCGTAACTATGATGGATACCTGGGACTGGACCAGGTGCAAAAATTACAAGCCACCATTGATTGCCACAAGCGGCAGCTCCAGTTCCAGAAACCCCCGATCTCCCCCTCCCTGATCTTCCCAGAGCAATGTGCACTTGCACGGCCGCCCCCTCTCCCCCTATCACTGCTCTCCCCTCCCCCCCCTTCCCTGTTCCCGCCCATCGACCATCCCCTCTCACCTTCCCCGTCACCACCACCACCACCATAACAATTCCCCCTCATCATGAAGCATGGCTCCCCCTAAACAGGCCAACCAGAATATCCATCCTTTTCTCCCTCGACCTGCCGCCTGGCCCACTTTCGGCCTGCCTCCTGCCCCCCACCTTTCTCCCCCCACACATCGTGGCAGTCGGATCACAAACATCACCCCGACCCCCCTCAGACTACCTAAGGTGCTCATAGTGGGAGAAATGGAAGAAGTTGAGCCATGCACCACTTCTCCTTTCTTCCCCTGCCCCCTACCTCCCATCCCTGACCACCTCTCCCCCCACCAATTAGACACACTACGCCATCTCCTCCCGGACTTTCAGGACCTCTTTGCATCAGGCCCCTCGGATATCAGCGACACCACTACTTGACGCATGAAGTACACACCACAGGACCACAAATCTGCCAGCCCTCCTGGCAGAAGAACCTGAAACAATGAGCTGAAGAAGACCGGCAGGTCCAGGACATGCTTAACACCGGCATTGTTTGCCCCTCCACCAGCCCCTGGTCCTCCCCAGTTGTCCTCGTCAAGAAGAAAGATGGCACCACGTATTTCTGCATGGACTACCACCACCTCAACAACGTAACTGTCAAGGATGCCACTCCTCTCCCCAGGATTGACGACTCCCTTGACTCTTTATACAGCACCTCTTGGTTCTCCACCCTTGATCTTCAGTTGGGGTATTGGCAGGTCCCTGCACATCCGGAGGACAGAGGAATCTTCTCCACCAGCAACGGGAAGTATTACGAATTTAACATCCTGCCCTTTGGGCTCTGCAATGCCCCCACCACCTTCTCCCAACTAATGGAGTCTGTTCTTAGTGGCCTCGTCTGAGAAATCTGTCTGGCATAGGGCCTACCTGGATGATGTGATTGTTTTCAGTAAGACTTGGACTGACCACCTCCAGTGGCTCAGGAAAGTATTCCACCGAATCTGCCAGGCCAGCCTCAAGCTCCAGCCCTCTAAGTGCATCCTGGCTGCTAGAAATGTTTCTTTCCTGGGGCACGTCATCTCCTGAGACGGGATATCCCCTGACCCAGACAAACTCTGCATCATTGCGAGTATTCCCCTACCATGAGACCTCCACAAGGTCTAAGCCTTCCTGGGCCACACCTACTACCAATGCTTCATCAAAGGGTTTGCCAATATTGCCAAGCCCCTCCACATCCTAACGCGGGAGTGTGAACCTTTTACCTGGACAGAGGAGCAACGAGCTGCCATCCAAAAACTGAAGACCAAACTTTAAACAGCCCCCATTGTCGCCTTTCCTGAGTACTCCCTGCCCTTCCGATTGTATAGCCTACCGATGTTTCCCTAGTAGCAATTGGCACCGTCCTTGCCCAAGTCCAGGAGGGATGAGAACTTATTATCACCTGTGCTAGCCGCAGTCTGAACCAGGCCAAGTGAAATTATGCCACAACGAAGCAGGAGTGCTTGGATATTATCTGGGCCCTAGACCACTTCTGGGGCCTATCTATCGGGGACAAACAAAACGATCATCATGGACCATCAATCACTCCAATGGCTTCAGCAGTTGGACTCTCACAATGCACAGCTCATCCGGTGGCGAGAGATCCTAGAAGATTTCAACTATGAGACATCCTACCAGCAACCTCCACACCAACGCTAATGCCCTATCCTGGCACCCCATCCACGCCATTCAACACAACACGGACCTCCTACAGCAATGACAGGACAAATACAGGCCCCTTTGGATCCCCTCCCACTTATTCAACAAACTCTACCGCCAGGGTGATCATCTCTTCTCCCTGTTGGGGCACATCACCCTCGATCCCAACACTACCCTCAATGCCATGAAACACCTCCACTCTAACAACGGCATTCACCTGGGCACGATGAAGCTTCGACAAATATTTATCGACACATATTGGACCCCCAACCCCTCCAACCTGGCCAAGAAAATAATCCAGTCCTGCCGAGCTTGTGCACTAAGCAAAGAGACCACCTGCACGGCTGGCCCGTCAGGACAACTCACTCCCATAAACCCTGGGAGCTCCTCTCGGTGGATGTCATAGGACCCTTGCCACCCAGGTCTAGGTACCACTAATTATCACCTTCATAGACACATATTCAAAATTCATTATCACCTGTCCCGCCAAGGAACATCATGCTGTGGCTGTAGCCGATGCCCTGGTCCGACACGTCTTCCCATACTTTGGGATTCCCCAAGCCCTGCATTCCAACAGTGCCCACAATTCACCAGTAACATCTGGCAGAAACTCTCAGATTTATTTGGATATTGCATTTCCCACTCCTCCCCCTACTGGCCTCAGGGAAACGCCATTTGTGAACGCAGCCACCAATCCACCATGAACCTGATTCGCACACGGATCGAGGAAACTAAATATGAGGACTGGCCGACCCACATAAAAATTGTTCAGTGGGGGATAAACTCCTGTCCACGGGAGGATGGCATCTCACCCCATGCGTGGGTATTCAGGGAAGCGCCTCCCCTCCTACCCCTGTGACAGCACCTGCAGCCACCCGCCACACCATCCACATCTGATCCTCTCCACCACCTGCAGAATGGCTTCGACCTCCAGAAGGATGCTGTCCCCAACCACTACAAACCAGGCGATACTGTGATGATAGCCAAGCTCCCCATACCACATAAACTCTCCCCTCGTTTCCTGGGCCCATACCCCATCACCCACGTCCCTAACCCATATCAAGTCATCGTGGACTACAACAACACACCCCACACTCTGAGGAACTGCCACGTGAGCCCCTTCCATCCCACTGCCGCCCCAGCCTCCACCCCACAACTCCCTCAACCTACCCCACCTCCCGCCCCCAGCCCCGCTCCCCCCTCTGACTCCTACAAATGCTACATCTCACCCTCACCCTCTCTCCCCACTTCCCCCACCCCCCCTTCCACGACCCCGCTGCCCAAAACCCACATAGCACCACACAGCTAGAGTCACCTGCACCGACCCGGCCATCTGTCACACCACCTCACATCTCGCAGCTAGACTCACCTGCGCTGCAAATTCCCGGCCCATCCCCCAGCCCAGCACCACCACCATCACCACCCGCCCCATCCACACCCAGCTCCTCACCCACCGCCCAGCCACCACCCAGACACCGGATGCTCACTCACGCCCATTAACCAGTCCCCTCCACCACCAGTGCCACCTCCCCCCCCACATCCCACTCCACCCACAAGACACCCCCTCAGACACCTCCACCCTTACCCACTCCCTCCCACACCACATCACCTGCACCCAGCGCACCCAGGTGACACACGTCCACCTCACCACCCACCCCTACCCTCAAACCTACCATCACCAGCTCCGGCCGCCTCTCATGCCCTCCCGCAAGATACACTACCACCCCCACACCCCTAGCCTCACCTCCACGTCCAGCCCTCCCCCCTCCCTTCACACCACCAACTTGACCGCTATCACACTCATTCTACCTCAAACCCAAATCGCCCCATCCCTGACCCCGAGGGAATCTGATGGTGCATTACCCTGGCATAAAACTACCATCATAGCCTCAGTGTCCAGCATTCAGCTCGATCCTCTGCACAACTCAACACCTTCCAACATGAGACTACACCGCGCCACCTGGGCACCCACCCTCAGCAGGAAGCACCATGTCCGAGGTCCTCATCTCCTCCTACAACTCCTTCTCACAGCTCACGAGCTCTCCACACTTTTTCTGACTTTCAACCCACAACTCTAGGAAAATCAACATACCTCCAACTGGACTACCCTCCTGCAACATCTTACACTGACCCTCACCACCAGCACCTACTGCCTGCAGTCATGGGGTGGTGATTTTTTCCCTGAAGACAGTGGTAAAATGCCGGAGGTGACAACAGAATCCGCCACCACATCCCCAGGAGGAGGACGCGGATGGCTGGACAGTGCACAGATTGCAGCCGGGCAAGAGGGCCATAAGATCACCCGGGCTACGCGCCCCTATTTTCCGGAACTCGCCCGCTACCACCACCTTAGTCAAAGTGCACTGCCTTCCGGGCAAGCTGACCACCATTAGTATAGGGGTGGAACTGGCCTAACAGTTCCGAGCAGCATCCCAGCCACGGCCTATAGCCGGGCACCTGAGACAGCCGATAGGCGCTCAGTTAATAAAGAGACGGCCTATAGCCGCTCACGAAAAGGAAGGGCCACATCCTATAGCCAGGCACCAGAGACGGCCTATAGCCGCTCACAAAAAGAAAGGCCCATGGCCTATGGTCGGGCACCAGAGACGGCCTATATTCACTCACAAAACAGGTCATGGCCTATAGCCAGACCACTAATTAGGAGACGGTCTATAGCCGCTCCACCTAGTGCTGCTCACACCTCCTACAGAAACCAGCAATGGCATATTACTGCACTGGGGAGAGACAGGTATGTCCCCTCTCCTTCTGTGGTTGCCTTGGAGGGCACACCACTGGCGACAGCCTATAGCCTTGCCCGTAGGGAAGAGACAGCCTGTAGCCACTCCTCTTCTGCACGGCGCCCTCTTTGTGGGACCTCAGTGATGGCCGATAGCTGCACCGGCAGGCAGGCAAAGGACTATAGCCAAACCTCGCCTGAGTGCCTGTTAGGGAGTTGGGCCCCGGCAATGGCCTGTAGCTGCCCTCCGTCTGTTGCCCAAGGGAACCTGGCAACGGCCTGTAGCCATGCCGGGGAGAGTCACCAAATCTCTCGCCCCTCGTGACTACACAACAAAATGGTTAGCTGTGCTCAGTCCTTCCCTCTGGCAGGAGCCCAGGTTACCTGCCTGTCCACCCAGACTGAGGCAACCTCCAGGAGGAAGACCACTGCTCGTAGGATTGGTGGAGCGGCCCCGCATTATCCCAAGGGTTGTTCATCATCTGTCAGGAGGAAGAGGACACCTACCTGACGGACTCCAGCCGAGAGCGACACCGCAGCCCAGCCCTGACAGCAGCATCCCCAGCAGAAGACCGCAGCCAGTGCCGCTCTGAGGACGTTCCCCTGACCCCCAGGCGGGCCCACTCCCTACCCCGATGAAGGCGACACCTGTCCTCCACCAGGCTCTTGTACAAGCGCCTCCAACTCCTGTTCAGTCCCAGTCCTGAGGGCCATACTGCAGTCCCCAGCCCCGACAGTGAGGGGCCTTTCGCCATGCACAGCCCTAGCTGAGAGACAACGTCTCTGAGAGTGGTCCTGTGGCTGTGGGATGAAGGGACTCCCACAGAGCCTCCGCCAACCTCTGACCGAGCGTTGTGAGCCCTGGACCTTCCCTTCCCCCAGTGAAACTAAGTGTGCACGAAAAGTCAGTGAATTTATAGTAAACAGTGAGATTGGCACTAAGAGTACAGACGTGAGTTTACAGGAAATACAGTGAGGCTAAAAAATACCAAAGCAAGTGAATTAAGAACAGACACCCTAGTGAATTCCAGTGTACAGTGGGACCAAGTAAGACTCTAGAATACGGAGGCGCAGACAGTGAATATTACAAGCAGTGATATTACCCTTGCCCCCTTGTAACGACACCTGTAACTATTCCCCTCCCTTGCGCAAGTCAGTAACACCCTCCCCAGTATTCTGTCCATGAACTCAGTGTCAGGACAGTGAACGCCTCACAACAGTGCCTCACCACCACGAACAGTGTAATAGTGATTTTAACCTCCTGAACCAGACTTAGACTAATGTACATACAGTATCCTGTGTGATACTAGATCCATTAACCCCTTAACCGCGGGGCGTCACTTTCGTGATGCTCAGGAGCAAGGGATCATACCGTGGGGTGTCACTTTTGTGATCCTGTGTTATTTTGAAATCGCCCAGGCTTTCAAGTTGTGGCTTGTATCATCTATCAGTACTACCAGTGTCCAGCTATACTCAGTTCTGCTAATGTCAACTGTACTCCCATCCACTGTTGACAATTTAGTCATTTTTCTCCCATCCTTGACTTCCCCCCTCCTTACCTACCCTCCATTACCCTCTCCTCCCGCCTGACCAGCTGCACTGCACTACACAAATGCTGGACGGATTTTTCCACTCATTTTATCCATTGAAATGTGCCCTTTGCCCTATTCTTATACAAAATAATATATAAAAGAAAGAGAAAAGGTAATTGATACTGCCATACATCTGGAATGGGCTAATTTTCACCTGGCAACACCTAACGTGCACTCGTTCGCTAATTTTCCCTGTTTATTTCCCCTTGAAATATGCCATATGACCTGTTCTCTTAATAAAAATATATATAAGAAAGGAGGGGAGAAGCCAAAGTGATATTTACATTCACCTGGAACTACCTAATTTATTACTGTACGTATTGTCTAGATTTCCTGCCAATAATTTCATAGCGTATATATTAGCAGCTGTCACCACGCCCCTTCACTGCTCCTAGGCCACAGCATTCAGTTTAATTTTGTCTTTCAAGGTGAAACCACGTCGGATTCGTGCCTGTCCAATTCCACTCCTTATTAGCCCCATGCAAAGGACCCTGTGACCTCTACCCCAACTAAACCTCGTGTGGAAAGGGGTAAAGTGCCAAGTGACGCTACTGTGGAACGTGAACTGGCTAATTTATCAATGATAATGATGGACAGTGACTACGATCTTTCTGGTGACTCTAAAACAGTGCAAGTGGAAATGTAAATAATGTGTAAATAATATGTAAACAGCAAGTGAAATCAGTGAACGTAAATATAACTGAACAGTGGAAAATAGTTTTATAAGTTACTGCAAGTGACAGTGCATAACAGTTTAAATAAAATAGAAATGTAAATAATGTAAATAAAATAGAGATTGTAAACAGAAATGTAAATAAGTAGTAATATAAGAATACGAGTATATGTTCTAGGAGTAATGAAAGTGAAAGTTTCGCTCTAGCATGTATGAATACTGGGAGTAAAGAAAGTGAAAGTGACAGCTTCGCTCTCTATACTATATATAGTATACAGAAAGGAAAAGTGAATGCCTGGAGTGAAAATAAACTATTAGTACTGAAAGAAACTTATAGATAAATATTGTATATATAAATAAGTGTAATAAAGTACTAGGAATATAAAGTGTGAGTGTGTTTATAAATAATAAATGACAGCTCCGCCTCAGAATACCATCGGGGAACCAGCATGGGAGGAAAGCTTGTATGCGCTCATAATTTACATTGCTTTCACAGTGTTTTTTTTTTTTTTTAATATGGATTCCAAACTACTTGAAATTCATAGAATAGTGTTTGTTGTTATAATATCAGGCAGCGGTAATCATATTACTGGGTATCGGGAAGTGTGAAGTGGAGACATCATTACCCAACTTCAGAAGTCTCCACAAGTCCTACGGTAGACGACGAAGGCTCAACAAACTTCCCAGGGGAAAGCTGAAAGTATGTGCCATAAGTACATAAAATTTTAATATTCTAGGACTAATAACTGATTTTTGGCAAATATTTTTAAAAAGTCAGTCGGAGCGCGAATATCCTTGTGGGACGTGCAAGGAGCACAAAAACATCTCCGCAGTGTAGGGGTTAGTGCCAGTGTATGTATTGATTCTTGTCTATGAAACTGTGTGAGATTGTCTACCTGTTCTGCATCAGTTGAATTTGTCAATATAAGTGTAAGGTTGTTGCCCTGTGATTTTATGCCCTGGCCCTCTCTTGTTTGTCTAAGCTCCAGTCTAGAAAGAGAACCCAGCTGCACTCTAGGCGTTCTAGGGACGGGAAGCCGTCCCTTAAACATCTGGCATAACAATATGTATATATACAGGAATCTCTTTAAGACACGGACGCCCAAGACCAGGACACGCCAAGTCCTGGACATTTTGGGTTTGTGATCTGGGACATCAAAAAGTGCTAAAAAAAAAAGTCAAAATGCAAAAAAAAAAAAAAGGCGATATGTGTTGATCCTTAATCCAAATTTGCCGTGCAGTGATGAACAGCTGTGTTTTGGTGTGTAGTTCCGGTGACATTTGCTAGAGTGCCCCTGGATCCTCCCCATTTCCCGCCTACCTACAGTTGTGACTGCATGCTCATTGCCATGGCTGCCCACATGCTCGCTTTTGTGAATAAACAGTGAATGAATTGATATACCTCGCCACTAGACCACATGGGAATTGACAGTGTTGTGCAGTGTTAAGAAATTAGGATTCATAGTGGAAAGGATTAAGTGCAGAATGCATTACTGGTGTGTGACAACTGGCATGGTGCAAGTAAGAACAGTGCAGCACAGTACTGGATTACTCTACGTGCTTCAAGTGCACCTTCACCACTGTCAGAGCCATAGAGGAGGCGTGTTAATTTTTGCAACGGCCACAGATGTGTCATATTTACCCTGTACACTGCTTATTTTCCTTACTCACTTCTAATTTCTCATTCTCTGGTTCCTTTTCATCGATTTTATCGTTTCGGTCCCTTATTTGTGTGAATAGAGTCATAAATAGGTGCTGTGCATGTCCGGTAGGGAGTTATTTAGGTGGCTTTCAAAGTTAGGTTGGGTTGGGGTCTATAAGTACCTGTCCAGGGGCATTTTTTCCAAGCTCCAGACAAGACCACGTCCTGGACGTTGCTTGGGCTCTATTACGCCGGATCTTGGAGGGATGACTGTATATATATATATATATATATATATATATATATATATATACACACACACACGCATATAAGGTATGTCTCTCCAAACATATAAAGACGCTTGTGTTCTGGCTGGAATAGATTAAAACTGCTCTGTTACTTACCGAGCTGTATGGGGCTGAGCAATAATCCTAATGTGTTGTGACTGAAATATATCATCCTGGAATGGATTTTCCTGGTTCATAAAAAAATTCAGGTGACTCAGCTTTTATTGCGCCATGGTGGAGTGGCACCAGTGCCTGACTTCTATCTAGAGATCTGGGGTTCGATTTCTGGTCAGTAGCATTAAAACCATTTGTACACACGTGTGTAATGTCTGGCTCTCCTATGTATATATATATATATATATATATATATATATATACACACACACAGAGTGTGCGTTTCGTATACTGGTGAGCCAGGGTTCGCGCCCAGCCAGGGTAATAAACTTTGAGAGTGTTCACCCGGCCACGTACTGCACTGGTGGACACAAGGGGTGCTGTGGTTGAACCAGTGTCGCTTGCTATAAAGTATGCTTGCACCCAGTCGGCTTGCATGGGCCGATTACACTTGGTTCACAGACCACACACGCATCCAAAGCCACTCCAACACTACAATTACACTTACAAGCACTTCTCACCCTACATACAATCTCTACCAGACAGCCTAAGCCACTTGGTAGAGATACATTGGCTGTATCATCTCGACTTCGGTCGGGATAGGCCGGTCCTGCAGTGGATACTCAAACGACTAATAATGATCATGAAATATATATATATATATATATATATTCATTCATTGCCAGACGCCATGTATCCCAAACGGGGTGGCCAAGGGCTTAGAGTTAATTGTTTTACAGGGAGGGGCACTAATCCTCCACCAACCCCACTTGACACGTAGCGAGAACGTTATGCCAACAGCATCTGGTGTTCCCAGGCGGTCACCCATCCAAGTACTAACCAGACCCAACGTTGAAGCTGTGTGCTCAACGTGGCATGCCATATATATATATATATATATATATATATATATATATATATATATATATATATATTTTCCAGAAAGCTTGACTGGGAAAACAAAGGAGTGAACATTGATGGAGAAAAGCTAAACCATTTAAGATTTGCAGATGACATTGTCCTAATCTCAGAAACAGTGGAGGCATTGCAAGAAATGTTAAATGATCTGAACAGAGAAAGTTTGAAAGTAGGACTGAAGACGAACCGAAGTAAAACTAAAGTAATGTTTAATCCACAGACACCAAAGAGCGTTATCAGAATAAGCAACGAAATTCTTGAAGAAGTTAAGGAGTACAACTACTTGGGACAAATTAACGAAAGATTATGATAGCGAAATAAAAAGACGCATTACAATTGGATGGAAAGCTTTCGGTAAACATAGAGACATTATGAAAAGTAGCTTGCCAGTTTGTATGAAACGAAAAGTATATAACGAATGCATAATTCCAGCTGTGACGTATGGTTGTGAGACCTGGAAACTGACAGAATCAATGGATAATAAATTAATCCGTTCTCAGAGAGCAATGGAAAGGTCAATGTTGGGAATATCTTTAAGAGGCAGGAAATGATCAACTTGGGTGAGAGAGCAGACTAAAGTCAAAGATATCATAGAAGTTATAAAAGAACAGAAATGGAGGTGGGTAGGCCATATAGCAAGAATATGGGATAACCGATGGAGTAAGAGGCTGACAGACTGGACACCAAGAGAATGTAAGCATAGCAGAAAAAGGCCAGAGAGGAGATGGAGAGATGAGATAGAGAAATTTGCAGGGAAATTGTGGCAAAGATTGGCTCAGTCAAGGAATTTGTGGAAAAGGTTGGGGGAGGCCATTGTTCAGCAGCTGATGAGATATATATATATATATATATATATATATATATATATATATATATATATATATACCGGTACACATTAATAACATCGTACCATAAAGCACCCTCATTAGTGTGAGGCTGGAACCTACTTTGCCAAAGCAGGTCTAAAAAAATATCTGGCTGTCACCTAAGTATAATTTTTTTTTTTTTTTTCATATCAGAACACACCAAACTATTTTATTTTGAGTGGGAGAGAATTTCATCTCTTCCGGTCGCGATGGTTGATGTATAGTTTATATGCAAACTACAGGTTGAATACCATTGTGCAGTAAGGCACCCTCATCAGTGTGGGTCTTGAATCCACCTCGCCACCGCAGGTTTAGTTGAAGTGTGGCCTTCATGTAAATATAACGTTTTTTTCTTTCAGATCCATACCTATATACCGAATGAAATCGTCTAAGCTTGAAAGTTTATGGAAAGGCCGTAGGAGTTATGTTTAGGTCCTTTAGCCAGAGAATCTTTAATATTTTTACTCCTGTCATCTGCAGATGTCTTCTATACTTTAATCTTTATTCTTGATATATATCTCAAGATGACTTCATTCTGTTTAGTATTTACTT
Organism: Coenobita brevimanus; assembly: GCF_032717465.1. Taxonomy (NCBI): domain Eukaryota; kingdom Metazoa; phylum Arthropoda; class Malacostraca; order Decapoda; family Coenobitidae; genus Coenobita; species Coenobita brevimanus. Next base: position 12,190,012 of record NC_136984.1, read on the forward strand.
TTCTACCTGGAGAGACAATAGATTTCAAGAATTCGCTCAATGCAAAATGCCACTCCTTAAAGTAATGCAACTTTCTGTTTGTAGTAACATTACATTCAGATGGGATTTGTGGAGTAAATGGCCATCGAAGTGACTTTTTTTTTTATGAAGAAAAATAAAACAATCTGTCTGGATTAGTAATGTAGCAGAAAAGACTATATCATAATGAGGGGATTAAAAAAAGTCTCCAGTAAAATCTCTTACTTGTAGATGGGGGTTAGATGAGCAGAGAGGCCACCGTTTTGAGTGCTGAAGTGCTCTTCACTTCCCGCTGCTTCTGTACCTGGTAAGGCGTGGAACACAAATGTGCTCTTACCAACTGGGGTGATCCAGGGTGTTACAAGGGAAGGGGAGGTGGTGGACCTCTCTACTTCTCCTCCCCCCTTCTCTCTCTCTCTCTCTCTCTCACATGCATTTCCAGGCTGACAATATCACCGTTAAATTGATTAGGCGTTAGTATTTTGAGAAGAAAAATATCATCATTATCAAACGAACCCGATTTTTGACCTCATACGTCTCTCAGCTAGTCAGGTCAGGTGCGGGTAAGGGGATGGGTCTGTTATGATGTGGCAGGGGTAAACCAGTTCTGCTGTCGGGCCCTGCTGTGGATGTCACTGCTTGCATTGCGCAGTTGACCCTTGTGCGGTGTGATGCGGTGAGGATCTGTCCGTTCTCCCCTTTGGGGCTAAGATGCGAATGAATGTGTTTGAATGGATGAGTAAATGGAGAGTGAGTCGTCCTGTCTCGGCTACCTCCCTTTCCTTGGGGGAAGCAGCCTAGGTATATAGATAGATAGATAGACGTCTCTCATATTGACAATGTTAGGGAAGGTGTTGTCTGCTACATTTTGAAAATCCTATCCTAAACCGAATAAGAACATGTAACGTTAAATATAAATAAATACGAATAATGACATCGTTGGTAATGGTTTAAGGGCGCGTATTCTCCTTGGTTCAGGAAAATCTCAAAATCCTCTTCTTTGGCTAATATTGGATTGTGTACATTGTTTACGCAGAGTCTGGTTATAATAAAATGATTTACATAACACGTAGGAGGAGGGCAAGGTGTAGTAAACAAATTAATCGCTTAGGGAAAGGTCTTAGGGAGCTTTTATAACCGACGAGAATACAGGCCAAGGTGCAATATGATAAAGTTGATCATTCAGAAGTAGTGTGCAGTGTCCGATACCAGCAAGAAAATGACTGATCTTATGGGCTCGTTGGATATGATATAACCGCTTCATCACAACTTAATCTCTACTTTATTATTGCTATTGATACGCAATTTTATGCAGGCTAGGAAACACTTTTTGAATGGTACTTGTTAACTGTCTTAGTCTGTCTGTATTGTCTACTGCCAATGACCTCCAGTCTTTTAAATGCAGTGTGTCCAGGCATCTCGAAATGAACGGATCCTGAATATGGTTCTCTGATATTTTTTTTTCTTTTTTTGTGTGAAAGAAACAATCTTGAGGACTTCTGTCCTTTGGTTCCTTCTACCTTACATATATACACAGTACATATTATATATATATATATATATATATATATATATATATATATATATATATATATATATATATATATATATATATATATATATATATATATATATATAGTTTTCTTTTATGCAAGGACGAAGGAACCAAAGGCCAGGAGCCCAAGAGCCGTTCCTTCCAAGAAAGAAAACAAAAACAATAAAGAAGTGAGCCAAATTCAAGATCCGTTCATTTCGAGATGCCTGGACTGAAAGACTGGAGATCACAGGAAGTAGGAAATACAGACAGAGGGAGACAGTCACAAAGCTCACCTGTTGCATTGGTGATGGACTGGGAGTAACGGTTAATGCTTGTATTAGGAGTTGGACAGAAGAGGGATGAGTTTTTTTTTTCTTTTTTGCAAGGAACAAAGAATAAAAGGCTGAGCCTGCAGACCGTCCCTTAAAAAAAAAAAAAAAAAAAAAACAATACAAAAGAGAGCCAAATTCAAGATCCATTCATTTCGAGATGCCTGGACACACTGGGTTTGAAAAACTGGAGATCATAGGAAGCAGAAAATACAGACAGAGGGAAACAGTTCCTGAGCTGACCTGTTGCATAAATGAAGGACTGGGAGTAACGGTTGACTCTTGCATTAGAGAGCTGGACAGAAAAGGGATGACAGTTTGGTGCTAGACAGGTGCTATGTACCCGTTGTATAGATAGAGGAATGCAAGCAGACAGTTCAGAGGGGCAGTGACCATTGAAGTAGCGATAGAAAAGAGATAAAGATGCAACAGTGCAGTGTAGAGACAGAGGTTGAAGGGAGCCATTAATAGGAGAAGAGTTAATGAAATGAAGAGCATTTCACTCCACCCTATTGAGAAGAGCTTTATGTAGGGAGCCTCCCCACACATGAGAGTTGTAAGTCACACAGGGACGAATAAAATCTGTGTACAGACATCAACTGTGCAGGGGTAAAGAAAGTATAGAGTCGGCTTAGCACACCCAATCTCATTGAAGCAGATATTACAAGAGACGTAATAATTATGATCTTTCCAAGATAAGACCCGAAAGAATGAAACCGCAAGTATGTTTACGGATGATGCAGGACTGAACTGGATATTATTGACCCGTTCGTAAGCGATGATGCGTTTGTTGTCATGAGGGTCTGGCTACAACAATATACATTGACGCTTTTGGCGTCATCAAAGTATAAAAACTTTTCTCAGAGGAAAAGTTTTTGGCCAATCGGCGTCATTTTTGGAGGCATTATAGCTTCACTGCTCCTGGTCAAAAGTAATGAGTTGGCAACTGTGGGTCCTGATACCAGGAAGAGAGCATACAGGTTATTTAGTACCAAATGAGCTGTGAGTGGGGAAGGTACTACACGGGTCTGTCCCTTTAAATTTCCACTCTTACCCCTGTCCTGGCCATGCAACATATTTCACTATACCAGTAGTGCTTGTGTGTAGTGTTTGGGCACTGTTGTGATTAGATTTCGTGTTTGCAATTGGAAATTTGGTGTCTGTGAAGCAATCATTGTTGTTATTAGCTGTTGGCCCAACGAAGGTTGTGCTATTGTTTCTAATCAACTACACTGCCTCTACCCTACACCAAATGTGAGTATTCAGCTATAAAAATAGTGACAGTGAATCATGTGAATATAGTTTGCATATCCAGAGTACAAAGAATTGGTGAAATACATACAGTAGCTTAGAGGAAGGCAGGAACCCTCCCTAGTCATGACACGGCGTGGGTACATCATAATTTTTTGCATTTTTCTCAAAAACTATGAGGCCCAGGATCACTGTTGTGGACTCCAATGAAAGGCAATGAAATTCTGAATAGGATGATAAAATAAAATCATAACAGTGGCAAGAAAAGTTTTTTGCTAGAACTTCCCAAATAAAAAAAATCTGTTGTCTGTTGGAAATGGGTTTTACAATTTCGGTTATTACTCAATACCATATCTCGCATCAAACTGGGACCTCCGGTATTCGAAAGCTAATAAAATTCTCTTTCCAATGATGTATAACATGTAGAGACTGGTTAGTAAGCATTCAACTTATGATGTTGGGAAGTGAGATGTATGCTCATGAATGTTTATTCACACAGCCCTAACGTACATATAGTGTTTTTTTTTTTTTTTTTGGTTGTCGTGTAGAACAAACATCGATGAATAGGTATATGTGGTTTTTGTGGCAAAATAAATATGTTTGGGTGGTGAAAATAAGTTGAGAATACACATTTTTGGAGAATGCGGTGGGCAAGGAGGATGGGAGAAAAGCCGGTGGGTCATGTTCCACAAAACTTATTAAGTTATCCACATGTGAAAGGGTTAAACATTAGTTGGTACTCCTGTGACAGATTTTTGTCAGGTTGATAAGTGTAAGAACTGAGCCTTTGATGCATTAAAAACAAGATTACTTTTTCCCCAATCAGAGATACGAACTATGTTGGACATTAGGTGTGCCATAGCCTCATCCCTTGTTTGTTGAAGTAACTGCTGAGATGGATGTTGCAGGAACTGAATGGAAAGGTGAAGGGTGGAATAATCAGTGTATAAGTTGACAGGGTTAGATGTACAGTTTAGAAGGTCATTGGTTAATAAAAGGAAGAGAGTTGGTGATAGGACAGAACCCTGAGGAACATCAATGTTGTCCAAAGGCGAATAAAACAGTCTGGAGGCAGCAGAATAAGTATAAATTATACCCTCTTATTCAAGGTGTTCAGGAGGCAGAGTTTCTAACCACGTGATGGAAATTATGCCCATTTAATGAAATTGTGTTTATTAGGAAAATACACACCTGGGAAGGGTGCTAGTCGGGCAGTAGCTGTTTTACCTTCAGAGTAAACACAATATCAACACGTGGCTGACTTTGACCTGAAAGGATTCAGGTAGGTCAGAACTGTTTATTTTTTACAAAAAAAAAAAAAAACAGGAACACTAATAATAATAACTCTAATAATGATAATCATTATCATCATCTGGACCTCCATTTCCACCCTCGGGCAGGGTGAGGTGTAGCAACGTCCAGACAGCCTATGTTTGCCCAGTTCAATGGACCACGCTTCCATTCACTCGTCATTCAAGCCCACGGAACCCTTGCTCCATCCTTAAAAAAAAAAAAAAAAAGTCACAAATTCTGTAGCTTCACTCCTTATCTGATAGAGTCAATCCGAGTCCTGTCACATTAAAATGGGATGCCAAATATCTGGTTATGCACTTCACACAAAATGCATCCAGCCAGTTCGGTCTCTTGCCAGTCCCTTAGCCTCACCAACTTCCATACCTTTCTTCCTCACACACTCATCCACCATATACCTTGACCTTCTTCTTGGCCTGCCTCACCTCCTTCCTTCTTCAAATCAGCTCAGATATACCTTTTTCACCACTCTATTGCATCCATTCTTTCCATATGATCAAACCATCTCAGTACACTTTCTTCGATTCTGATGTCCACAGACTTTTTCACTCCGCATCTTTCACGAATCACATTATTCAGTATCCTATTAACTCTCTTTACTCCTCACACATTCCTCAGCAGTCCCATCTCCAATGCTGTTACTCTTGACTTTTCATTTTCATATTACACCATAGTCTCACATCCGTATGTTAAAGTTGGAACTAACACTCCTTCAGGTAAGTCTCGCACAGCTGCGACACTCAAGCCCATTTAACTTTACATATGCCTCACTACTGTTATGTGCTACTATCTCAGCTGCTAGGTGCCATCAAGAGCTTGCTCTTGATCGCACCACAGCTTACCATCTACTCCGTACATGAGCAAAACCTTCCACAGTCCTATGTCTATCATGCCATATGATTTTTCAAGATCCATAAATGTCAAAAACATATTATAGTCCTTCTCACACCTCTTCTCCACAATCTGTCTTACTGCAAATATTTGATCCACACATCCTCTGCCACTCATAAAGCAACAACCTTGTTCGTCACTCACTAGGACTTCCGATAACCTCGCTTGCATTTTCCTCTAACATTTCTTCCATATACCTTCCCTACAGCAGTCAATAGATTTAGGCCACGATAATTCCTGTGCCCACTTTGTTTACCTTTATTTTTTAACAGGTGTACTATCACTGCCTTCATTCCGCTTTCTCCACAACACTTGCTCATCTCTGCATACATCTCATCAACCCTAGCTGCTTTCCCATTTTTCTGCCTTTTTACAGCATTCTTCACCTGTGCTAGTGTCACGTCTCCTGGCACTGCATTCCCTCTCTGTACACCCTTCAAACCAATCATGTTAACAGTTGTTTTGTTCTCTCCATTCTCATTCATCAGAATGTCAAAATATTCTTTCCATATGGTCCTTACTTCATCCCTATGGATTAACAAATAATCTACAACTTACATTCTTCACACATTCACATTTCTTTCCGCTGTCACTTCTACATTTCTGCACCCGTATCCAGAATAACATGCAATTTTCGAAGTAATTTTGCATTCATTTTTCTTACTAGATCATCATTTACCTCCTTCATTTTTGTCTTCACTAGTCTCTTTGCGTGCTTTTTGATCTTGTATTCATTTCTTATTTCAACCGAAACCCTCTCCTGAATCCACTCTAGTCACTTCTTCCTCTTTTCCTCCACTGCTCTCTTATCCTCTTCATCCCACCATGTCGTACCTTTTTCTTTGTTATTACTCTTGCCACACCACACACCGCTTTAGCATTCCTAACTGAACAGTCCCTATATGCATTCCACAGACTGTCTCATCCATTTCATTCCAATTCTCTGATGCTAACTCCTCTCCTACGTTGGCCCTGTATTCATTTGCCATTTCTTTGATCCTTAGCTTCTCGACTTTCAGTTTCTCTCCCTGACAGCTTCTCTCGCTCCTGATCCACCCCACTCCTATCAGCTTAATCTTGCTTTACACAATCATATGATCTGGCAAATCCCAACATCTTCCTCTCACTGCCCTCGTATCAGCAACATTACCCAGCATCAGTTTCTCTACGAACACATAATCAATCAGGCCCCTTTCAACATGATCTCCATTCTCACTATACCACGTATATTTATGTTCATCTTTGTGTTTTAAAAAAAATTACAAATGCACAACCTTCCTTCCTGACACATGTCCTTCAGTTGCTTCCCATTATCTTTCTCTCCTGGTACTTCATTATAGTGTATCATTCACAGGACCAGTGCCTACTCTTCCATTCATATCGCCTATTACAATCGCTTTATAACTCCTAGACATTTCTCCTACTGTTTCATCCAGCTCATTCCAAAAACTGTCTTCTTCTGTCTCACTCCTGTCATCACACCCTGCATACGTTACAATCACTGCCACTTTCACGTTCTCAACCTTTAACTTAACAAACATACATCTCGAGCTGACACATTTGTAATCTCTCATTCCGCTGTGCCACACCTCATTCATCAGCAAAGCGACTCCTTTGCATCTTCTCGCCCACTCTTGCCCGAAGTTACACAATCTACACCTTCCCACTCCTCCACTTCACACCGTTTCATCTTAGTATCACACAATATCTCGTACTCTTGAACACATTCACTAATCACACCCTCTTCTCTCCTCATTCACACCTCTCACATCCTGCATGATCATGCGAATCTGCTCATTTGGTTGGGGCCCTGGGTAATATTGTGCCCTCTGAGGCTTTCCAAAATGTTTGTCATACTTAAGTGATTTTAGGTAGGTGTTTATGGGGACACTTAACCCGACCAAGAACCCCAGTTATATGATTACCACCCAGCATAGTAAATCGTTTCCTCGGTACAGGAAACCATTTGGCTTGTTACTCAGTGTAGAGACCATAAGCCAAAACTACACTGAGTGAGTGGGTGATGGGTTCCCCCATCTACAACAACATGATGATGATGATAATAATAATAATAATAATAATAATAATAATAATAATAATAATAATGATAATAATAATAATAATAATAATAATAATAATAATAATGATAATAATAATAATAATAATAATAATAATAATAATAATGATAAGAACACTACTAGTACTACTACTAATCATCATCATCATCATCATCATCATCCGGACCTCCTTTCCCACCCTAGGGCTGAGTGAGGAGTAGCAACGTCCAGACAGCCCAAATTTGCCCAATCCAATGGGCCTCACTTCCATTCACTCATCATGCAAGCCTCTGGAATCATGGCTCTAGCGGATATGCCAGAAACATTCACCACGTTGTGTAGCTTCACATAAACGTATCCAACAGTCAATAAAAATAATAATAAAAAAAAATAATAATAATAATAATAGTAATAATAATAATAATAATAATGATGATGATAATGATGATGATGATGATGATGATGATGATGATATCATAGTGATATCCACTCCAACGTATGGAGGTGAAGTTTGGACTTTGTTGGAAAGACACAAGTCAAAAGTGAGGGCAGTGGAAATTAGTTACCTGAAGGGAGCATGTGGTGTTACATGGAGAGACAGACTGACAAATGAAGAGGTAAAGGAGCATTGTGGTGTGGATGTGGATGTGATAGTGTCTGAAGAAATACACTGGAGTGGTTTGGCCATGTGAACAGGATGGAGAGTGAGAAACTAACGAGGAAAGTGTATGTGAGTGAGGTTTAAGGGGGAGGAGGGGAATGAGAGACATACGATGATATGGACAGATGGAGTGGAGAGGTATATGAGAGAGTGGGGCGTGAGTTGGGGGTACGACAGCGAGGTGGCAGGGGAGAGGGCGACATGAAGGGTAATTTGTTTGTGACTGCCAAATATAGGATTATGGCGTCAGGTCATAGATAGACAGATGAAGATGATGATGATAATGATGATAAATGTAATAATAACGTAAACATCAACACCAGCAACAACATCATTAACAATGAGAACGACAACGACAACAGCAGCAACAACAACGACGATGACGGCACAACAGCAACAACAGCAGCAAGAACATCGGCGAAATCAAGAGCGACGACAACAACAACGATGACAAAAGACTACAACAACAACTACTACAAGGGCGACAATAAAGATGACAGCAACAATAACGACGACAACAACAATAACGAAGACAACAAAAACAACGAAAAGAACAAAGAAGACAAATTCAAGACAAAAACGACGACAAGACCATCGACGGCGACAACAATAACGTCCTAGACCTCAACAATGACGACAGTAACAACAACGATGACAAAATTAACAACAACAACATCAACGACGACAACGACGACGAGATAAACAAGTGCTACAGCAAACAGTTGGGCATAAAAACTAAAAGAAAAAAAAAGTGTGTTTGCCAGAGAAGTAGTAATTTGCTAGTTCACTAGTGCATGTGAGTAATGGGGCGGAGTCACGCAGCGCCTGGTAATGACAGCACTGGAGCTACACGTGGGCAAAACTCTGACTAATTAGAGAAAACACTGCCACATGTGTTGATGGCTCAGGTGTACATTAAGACTGCTTTAATGAAGACAAGACTATCATTACGGGATTCTTATTTCCTGAGACGCAACAAACACTCTCTGGTTCCTGTGAGTCACTTTGGCCTGCCGTTAGCTGCAACAGAATACTAGACTCCTGGCCATTATAACAGTCCATGGTGCCAGTATTAACAGTTTCACGTGCCTACTGTTGCCGTCAGTAATATCAATCCACTTTTTGAATGAACAATTTGAAACTCTTGCACAACATTACAAAAAGTTTGTTGGGTTGTATTGATCTCAAAACTGGATTTCAATAGACACTGTTCACTGTCTCGTAATTTATCACAGAGATGTGAAGTGGTATTAGTGTCCGCAATAGTACCGATACCTGCTCTCACCCAAAGAAATGCTTGAGCTGTCCTGACGATGAGACAGCCAGTGGTTCCAGTCTTAACATTCTGGCTAATATAATTCTTTTTTAAGTGATAAAAGTGGTACAGTGTTGACTGGCACAGAATAACGGCTTCCCCGATCATTAAAGGGTTAACGGTACCGGTATTAACACTCAAGTTCCTGTGACTCCTTCTGAGCTGCGTCAAACTGTGTGGCGTTAACTGGGGAAGAATATTGGAGAGTCCCCTGCCATGAGAGGGTTAATGCTGACAGAACTCCTTCACCCCGAGAACACTGCTTCATTCTCTTTCCCACCTGACGATTTCATTTTGTTACATCAGCCCCGAAGAAGTTAATGCGGCAGTACCGTCGTATTATCAGCCTCCATATTTCAGGGAGAGGGTGACCTTTAATATTAATATAAACTGTGGTAGAGGCATAACGTTGTATGTTATTAGCGTCATATTCTAATGCGTCACAGTGGGTCCAAAGTTGCATGACGTGATATCATTGGCTTCTTCCCGAGGTAACAGGAGGTACGCAAGAAGCTGCTGGCTCAGTTAGTATCCCTTGCCAATCTTTTCTCATATTCCTTTTTCTTTTCTCTCGAGAACTAATTATTATAATTGTATACAAGAAAAACAAAAACCATGATTGTAGGAAATTTCTTATATAGTAATGGGCCAACAGCAATGGTTTAGATTACTGTACAGTGATGATAATATTAGAGTACACTCCTATGCATAACGTTTGTATGAACTAAAGAAAAGTAGGCATAGTCTCGTTTTTTTTATATATTCTAAGTATATAACACAAAGCACAAGTGAAGGAAGTCAGACATATATGTTTTGTGACATTAAGACAAGCCTTTGGGGGAAGAAATCGACTAAGTGCGAAAACATTCATTCCATGTATAGATTTTTTGTATGTTATCCTCGCGAAAATCCTATTGGATTGAACGCAAAAATTTGAATGAAAGATTTCGCTACAGCTAAGATTGCTTAAATATATATATATATATATATATATATATATATATATATATATATATATATATATATATATATATATATATATCCTCTGATAGGGGTTATAACGATCTCCCAACCAAACTGTTGCGCAAGAATATTAATCCTATTTCATCAACAAGGTGCTCTTAAAGTTCAATAAGCTAATTAAACGGCATTTATTATATTCATTTTCCAATCATCACGGTGCTTCTCAATTCTCTCTCTCTCTCTCTCTCTCTCTCCCCTAGTACCATTAGTCTCCAAGTATCATTAGTCTCAGGTCAGGAGTGAAGATTTCCAGTAAAGTCGCGAAATGTTATGTAATTTCCTTGTACCTTTCATTTCTGGAAATTACTGAGGCCTCAACCAAGAGGTCTCAAGTTCGTCATTCACCCGGCAACTGGACTGTTGTGATGTGTGTGTGTGTGTGTGTGTGTGTGTGTGTGTGTGTGTGTGTGTGTGTGTGTGTGTGTGTGTTTCCTCGGAGTCTATCTAAAACTGAAATATGGATCTGAATTGTATTTTTAATCCGACAGCTGTGAGTCAGTGCTTGGAGGATGACTGAAACTTTACAAATATTGATTTTTTACCTAAATGTTTCTCCTGCAATAGATAAGCGTTATTATGAACCTTCTTTTAGCTTCGATTATCTTACTGAACATTTTCCTTCATTATATTTGGGTATTATTGTGTATTTACATAAGTCTGTTAGTTGTCAACTGTATTACACTCCCATACTTCAGAAAAACACAGTGCTAATTAAAGTTGGGAGCAAATATTACCATGATACATCAACACTTCTACTTTGCTTCTTCCACTGGTGCCTAATATTCCTAAGACGTGCAAAGCCTGATATGTGCATCTGTCCAGAGATGATTATTATTATTATTATGGATTAGGGATAAAGGTGACCGACATGCCCTAAGTATACAGTAAACACAGTGGAATGGTTGACGATTTTTTGCCCTTGGTTGGGCTGGACATATAAAATCATACACTTGTTAAGACAATAGAAAAGGGAGGCATTATTGCATGAATGTAAGAAAAAAAAATGATGTCTAGGGAACCTGATAGAAGGACCTATAGTTCCTGTCTAAGATGGATGTTACTAAGGAAGCTATGACTATGAACTGCATTTTTTTTTTAACCACGAATTGAAGACAAGGATAGCGAATGAAGAATGCTCCCAAACCCACCAATACAGCTGAAACGGGTGAGAGAGAGAGAGAGAGAGAGAGAGAGAGAGAGAGAGAGAGAGAGAGAGAACAAAACTTTGGAACAAAGAAAACCAAGCATAATAATTTCTTCAGAAAGTTTGGGTGGAAGTCCAATGTTACATTATTACTGTCTGTAACGGAAAAGTAACATAAAATCCATAACAATGCAACAGTGTTGGTGAAACAGATATAAATAATTACATAACCACCAAAATCATATAAAACCTTTAAACAAATAGCATCCCTCACGAACCACCACTAGACATCCACCCCTAAGAAATCACCCTATCTAGAGGGACACGATTATGTTTAGACTACGATGCGGTCAACACCCTTCCCTCTATAACCCCAAGACAAATTACCACTCAGAAACAATTCACTATGCTCATATTGCAATGCAGCTCCCCACATCAGAACACGCTCATGTATCACATTACAACATCACAGACAATTCTTCAAAATGATCTCAACAAAAAACCTCCAAGAGCGACAGACTGAAATTGTCCCAGACAATACATTCTGGACTACGTATGGAAGGCAGGCAACTGTATGTGCAATGGTAGTTCGCAACTGGAAAATATCAAGTCCATTTCCCGGGTTGGCCAGACTCTTGAAAAGAGTTAAATTCCCTTTTGTACCTGTTCAACCAGCAGTATGGTTGGGAATCTCGATGAAAATCGAGAAGTTGCAGGTTTTCTAGAAGATAGGACCTCAGCATTATTATTATTATTATTTTATGTTTTACCACGAAGAACCCTTAAAGGAATCGACAGGAATTATTTACTCATTAGAAAAATAACAAACTATTAACGAAGAGCCAGAATACAGGGACTATAAGTACCATAAGTACTCAGTGCTGGTTAGTCTCTTTAGTGCGGTAACGTCGCTTGTATTTTGTTTTTGCGATCAACAAACGGTTTTATTCAAGCTTGGATTTTTTTTTTTTTTTACTTAACTCTAGCATTTAGAAGTGTGTGATAATCATAGGTGAATTTGTCTTCTTCTTGTAATTGAAGTATATGGTAGGATACTTACTGACAGAGTTAGGGAAATAACAGAGGAATTAGTTGGAGAAGAACAGGGAGGTTTTAGGAAGGGAAGAGGTTGTGTAGATCAAATATTCATTCTTAGATCCTTAGCTGAAAAGATTCAGGAGAAGGGAAAGGAGTTGTATGCGGCCTTCATGGATTTGGAGAAAGCATATGACAGGGGGGATAGACAAGGACTGTGGAAAGTATTAAGAATATATGCAGTAGACGGAAGTTCTTGAAGGCCGTGAAGAGTACGCATGAGAGCGCAAAGGCTGCAGTGCGTGTGGATGGTGAAGTGAGTGAATTTTTCTATTTGGAGGTTAGATTGAAACAAGGATGTGTCATGTCTCCATGATTGTTCAATCTGTATATGGATGGGGTTATAAAAGAGATCCAAGGTAGGGCGATGGATGTTGGAGCGGCCAAAGTGAGAGAGGGCAGTGAAGTACTGATGTCTGCAGATGATACTGTGTTGTTAAGTGAAGATGCAGAGGAGCTGCAAGACTTGGTGGTTGAGTCTGGGAGAGTGTGTAGGAAACGGAGTCTAAAGTTGAATGTAGGTAAGAATATAGTTATGGTCTTCGAGAGAAGTGAAGTCAGTGGATGTACAGTGAGGCTGGATGAGGAGGAAATGGAAAATGTGAGTGCATTTAAGTACTTAGGTAGTGTGATGAGTAAGGATGGAACTTTAGAGGGTGAGGTGCTTGAAAGGGTGCAACAGAGAAGAAAGATTGGTGGTTCCTTGAAAGCAGTGATAAGAGACACGGAAATGAGTAAGGAAGTGAAAAGGCTACTACATGACAGTATTGTGATACCAACTCTAACGTACGGAATTGAAGCTTGAACCATGTTGCAGGGACACAAGTCAAGAGGGAGAACAGTGGAAACGAGTTATCTGAGAGGAGCATGTGGAGTCACATGGAGAGATAGACTGACAAATGAGGAAATGAAGGAGCGTTGTGGTGTGGATGTGGATGTGATAGGAGGCGTTAGGAGAAACACACTGAGGTGGTTTGGACATGTGGAGAGCATGGTGTAAGAGACTGACGAGGAGAGTGTATGTGAGTGAGGAGGAGGGGGAGAGTGGGAGGGGGAGGCCAAGGATGAGATTGAGGGATGGAGTGGAGAGGTATATGAGAGAGAGAGGTGTGAACTCCGAGCAGGGCAATGAAATGGCAGGGGACAGGGTTATGTGGAGGCGATTTGTTTGTGGCCACCCCTTACGGAATTAGGGTATCTGGCAATGGATAGATAGATAAATTTATAAACATAATTCATGATCATTCAGTATGAGACATTTTTCTTAGCTTAAATACAGTCGTCTTAACACAGCAAGTGTAAAATTATGTTATCGAAATGAAGGGGTTAAGTTATCCAACACTGAATATTGACGGAAAGTACACAGCGGCATTTAAGCCATTCAGTACGATGACATCTTTGTGTATTCAGCTTTGGAGAGACTTACAACTGGAGGACTGACATTTTTTTTTAATGCAAGGAAGAAGGAACCAAAGGCTAGGAGCCCACAAACCACCGTTTCCTTCCAAGAAAAAAAACAAAAAACATACAACAGAGAGCCAAATTCAAGATTTATTTAGTCCGAGATTCCTGGACACACTGTGTTTGAAAAACTTCAGGTCATAGGAAGTAGGAAATACAGACAGGGAAACAGTTCCAGAGCTGGCCTGTTGCATAAATGAAGGATTGGGAGTAACGGTTAACTCTTGCTGCAGAGAGTTGGACAGAAAAGCAATGAGAGTTTGTTGCTAGACGGTGCTACACACCCGCCGTAGAGGTGGAGGGATGCAAGCAAACAATTCAGAGAAGTGATAACTGTAGTAGTGACAGAAAAGAGATAACAATGCAATAGTTCGGCGCAGATACAGAGGTTGAAGGGAGCCAATAAGAGGAGGGGAGTTAATGAGACGAAAAACCTTTGACTAAACCTTGTTGAGAAAAGCTGTATGTGTGGAGCCTCCCCACACATGAGAGTTGTACTCTAGAAAGGGGCGAATAAAACCCGTTTATGAAGTCAACAATTGTGCAGGAGTAGAGAAGGCTTAGCACACGTAATCTCTTTGAAGCAGATATTTCAAGAAATGAAATAAGATCTTTCCTAGATAAATCCCGAGTGAATGTAACCCCAAGTATGTTTAAAGATGATGCAGGATAGAGCTGGATATTATTAGACATTAGTTGGTACTCCAATGGAAAATTTTATCGGGCTGATAGGAGTAGGAACTGAGTCTTTGATGCACTAAAAACAAGATTATATTATCCCAGTCACAGATACGAGCCAAGCCAGACATTAGGTGTGCCATAGCCTCATCCCTTATTTGTTGAAGTAACTGCTGAGATGGACGTTGCAGGAACTGAATGGAAAAGTGAAGGGTGGAATCATCAGCGTATGAGTGGATAGGGTTACATGTACAGCTTAGAAGTTCAAATAAAATGAAGAGAGTTGGCGATAGGACAGAGCCCTGAGGAACACCACTGTTGATAGACCT
Organism: Coenobita brevimanus; assembly: GCF_032717465.1. Lineage (NCBI taxonomy): Eukaryota > Metazoa > Arthropoda > Malacostraca > Decapoda > Coenobitidae > Coenobita > Coenobita brevimanus. The sequence goes on from NC_136984.1 coordinate 12,205,112, forward strand.
AGGAAAAGAATGGTGGCCGTCAACAACAGCAGTTATAGAACGACCAGAAATGATGCTTTAGGTGAAGGCACAGAGAGAAGGATTGAAACCGTAAAAGGACAGTTTGAAAATTAAAGATTTATGCCAGACTCGATCGAAAGCCTTTGAGATGCCAAGTGCAATGGCATTCTTTCGCCAAAGTCCCGAAAGCAGGATGACCAGGAGTCTGAAAGGTAGGTGAGAAGATCGCCAGGGGAGTGTCACTGACGGAACATACTGACGATCAGAAAGAAGATTGTAATAGGAAAGATGCTTTAATATTTTTTTTCCTGTGAAGAATAGAGGCAAAAACTTTTGAGACACAGGATGTTAAATTAACTGGGCCGTAGTTAGGGGGTTGGGAATAGTCATTGTTCCTTGGGACAGGCTGAATGAGAGAAAATTTCCGGGAATATGGAAAAATATAAGTTGAAAGGCAAAAGTGAAAGAGTTTACCTAGACAGGGTGTAAGTCTCGTAGCCATCACTGAGATATTTCCAAAAATGTTAAATTGTAGGGATTGAGAAGAGGAGAGAATTTTCAAATTGGTCTTGCCTTGGATTGGAGGAGAAAGATAAAGATGAGTCTGGGGATTGATTGCATTCTTATCCTCAAGTGGAAGTTATCTTGACAAGAGCAGCACTGAAGTGAGAGCAGTTTATGTAGGCTAATTCCTTGCCCTTTACTCCTCTCTTTTCCACAGTGACTCTCCTCTCTCCTATCGCATCCTTCCACTTCTCCCTTGTCTCTTCAATTTCCTTTGTATATGACTGGTTGGGTCATGTGTGTGGGCACGTGTGGTGATTTCCACACTTGCGGAGTTTTCCATCAGGCGTCATACTGTGCTGTGTGCGAAATTCGCAAGATAGAATCTGCAATGCTATTTCCTCTAGCTCTCTTGAGCTTAGGTACGACTTTCTTCAAGCTTCTGTATTACATATTAACAGCATATATGTCACTGACTATTATGTGATGTGTTATGATATTTTAGGGTCCTGACATCGCTCGGTTACGCCAAGCTGATGTAGCTATGACAACATTTATTAAGAATTTACATGTTCTGTCGTAACACATTAATACATGGTATTTATCACAGTATAGTACAGACACAATAAAATTATAGAAACACAATATATTGTAGCAATATGGAGTAAATACATGGTAGTAAAAACTGAACATAAAACAATGCATTGCTGTGATATAATGTATATATGCATTCATATAATGTCATTCTAATGACAATACCATGCCAAGACAATAGTAAGAATCAGCCGTATGTGATGCACCTGTTATCTACCTATCTATCTATCTGTCTATCTATCTCTAATATATATATATATATATATATATATATATATATATTGTTACATAGTCTATGATTTCATCATCCTTTGTGTAATTTTAACGCACAGTATGCTGCATGTTTGATCACGAGCGTGTTCTGCCTCAGTCCCCCCCTTCTACCGTTATAGTAGAGTAAGTCGTCCTTTCTGTTGTTCAGAGCAGGATTGTCAGCTCTTTGTCCCCTATGGCTTCATTTGCGCGTCCTTCTTACAAGTTGTATCAAGCTCTGCTGGCCCCTATATAATGAGCTCAGTCTCTGCATCATTGCCACTTAGATCTACTCCTCATTTTGTTCACATCTCTGTCCTCCCCTGTACAGTTATTGTTGTGAGTGCACAGGAAGTCTCCAACCATCTGGCAGCTGTGTAATTTGAGTATAACTGTTGTTGCATTTTTTTCTTGTGCTGTGTAGCATAGGGTTAATTCTTGGGTCTAGTGGGATTTTTGTGATTTGTGTGGGGTTCTTGTTGTCAGCCATCATTAATATTATTTTGTATCTGTAATAATTTATCTTGCATTAACTGAGCATTACCCAGTGTATTTTCATTTTATCAGGGCTGACTTAGGTAAATTTACTCTTGCTAATTTCGTGTTGGGAGAGGCTATTGCAGTTAACCATATATTTAACCTGTTTTTTGCCATTACATTATCCTTATGAGTCCTGAATGTTTTGTTGTTAGTTTGTGCATTAAACTTTAACTTGTAAATTTATCTAACTCATTTGTTTTGAACCTGGAACTTTACGGGACTGTAGTGATTTTTAGTATTCTCACTTAAAGTGTACATTATCTTTCGCTGTTCCGTAACATAAATTTGGCGACCTCATATCAGGATATTCAGGATATTATCATAAGGATATTGCTTGATATTTTGTGACTGTTACTTATTCATGATGTCTACTATTTCTACACTTGATGAAGCCAAAGATTTTTTGTCAAATGTGCAAACAGTGTGTGATGTAGAAAGCAGAACAAAGAATGAACTTAAGCTTGTTGCTCAACAATTGGGAATTGCAGTTCACTCTCATCATTCTAAAGATCAAATTGTTGACATGATTAATGAAAGCTTGTTTAATGTAACTCCTCCAAATGAGCAAATGCAGATTGAATTAGCTAAGTTACAGCTAGCCCTGCAGGAGGCTCGTGTGAAGGAAGCTGAATTTCAAGCACGTGCTAAGGAGGCTGAGTCTCAGGCTAAGGAGGCTTGTGTTAAGGAGGCTGAATTTCAAGCAAATGCTAAGGAGGCTGAATCTCAGGCTCGGATTCAGGAGACACAGATACAGGCACAAGTTGACCTTGCCAGGATTCAGGCAGACCATGAGTATCGCATGAAACAATGTGGAACTGGATCATCTAGCTCTGATGATTTTGATGTGGCTAAAAATGTTAAACTTGTCCCTCCTTTTAATGAATCTAATTTAACAAAGTATTTTCAGTTGTTTGAGAGGGTAGCTACAGGTTTTAATTGGCCCAAGGAGTATTGGCCAGTACTCCTTCAAACTGTTCTCACCGGTAAAGCCCAAGTAACTTATGCATCTTTGCCTCAGGATCAATCTGATAATTATGATGTAGTTAAGAGCTTGATTCTTAAGGCCTATGAGCTTGTTCCTGAAGCTTATAGAGTAAAATTTAGGACAACTTATAAGCAAGATAAGCAATCCCATGTTGAGTATGCAAAAATCAAAGAAGATCTGTTAGAGCAGTGGTTAAATTCTAAGAATGTGGATTCTGATTTTGGTAAATTTAAGCAGATGATTTTGCTGGAGGACTTCAAAAGGTGTATTTATAAAAATGTAAGCCTATATCTTGATGAGAGAAGAATAGATAATTTGTCTGATGCTGCAGTTTTAGCTGATGAATATGTTCTCACTCACAAGAGATATTCTAAAGAAAAAGGGAAAGCTGAGAGTAAGTACGTTGCCTCTACTCAGAGTACAGGTAACAGGAAAGAGAATAAAGATGATGTTTCTCAGGAAGTAAATACCAGCTTCACCTCTAGATTTCAGAAAAGTAAATGTACTTATTGTAGTAAGCTTGGTCATACTACGGAGAGATGTTTCAGGAGACAGCGTGATGTGAACAAAAAGGAGTCTTTATATATTCAGTCAATTGGTCTAGTGTCCACTCTTGAGAGTTCCCAGAATTCTTTAACTGAGTTAACTGAACCTGCTTTGAGGGGTAACTTAGATTCTCATGATGGAGCTCCTCTTTTGAGCAGTAACGTGGGTGACACTCTCAAGAGTTCATGTGCTAATTTCCTGTCTGATGGTTTTGTCAGTCCTCTGGACAGTAGTGACAGAAAATCAGTTAAAATATATCGTGATACAGGTGCTTGCCAATCCCTTATGCTGACCAGTGTTTTAGGCTCTAATGTTAATTCCTCTGATGAAATTGTAATCTTACAAGGTGTAGGGAATAATTACTTCTCTGTCCCTCTGTGCAGAGTGAATTTAGAGTCTGGTTTTGCTAATGGTTCCGTTATGGTTGGGTTGGTTGAGACATTCCCAATGTCAGGTATAACTTTTTTACTTGGAAATGATATTGGTGGAAGTCAAGTGTGTCCAGCTCCTCAGTTGTCTAGTGAGCCAGTGGCTGCGTCCCAGGATTGTGATGTCCCTGATGTGTTCCCTGCATGTGCTGTCACTAGGGCTAAGTCTAAAGTTACTGGTGATTTAGAGGATTATGATGATGATGATGTTATCCTAGCTGACACTTTTCTTGCTAATTTGGACCACTCACCAGATGAGGCAGTACCCCGTAGTGCTGATAATTTGTCTCGTCAAGAGTTGGTTTAGTTGCAGGTTGCTGACCCTGAGTTGAAAGGTCTAGCTAACTCTGCTTGCAGTGAGGAAGAGTCAGCCGGTGCTTCTACTTGTTATTATATAAAGTCAGGAGTACTTATGAGGAAGTGGAGACCCCCAACAGCATCAGCCAACTGTGAATGGGAGGTTGTACATCAAGTTGTCATCCCTCGTGTTTGTAGGCAGGACATCATTAGAGTGGCTCATGATTCTAGTTTGGCAGGACACCTTGGAGTGAAGAAGACTGTGCCACGCATTTTGGAACACTTCTACTGGCCAGGTATCTTCAGGGATGTTTCCTGGTATTGTAAGTCTTGTCACACCTGTCAAGTTGTGGGGAAGTGTAATCAGACCGAAAAGGTTGCACCTCTAGTTCCCATTCCTCCTTTTGAGGCGCCATTCACCCATGTGTTGATGGATATTGTGGGCCCTCTTCCTAAGACTTCTTCAGGATTTTCTTATGTGTTGACCCTGACTGATATGGCTACTCGTTATCCTGAAGCCATTCCACTTAGAAATATCTCAGCAAAGAACGTGGTTAAGGAAATGCTAGGGTTCTTCACAAAGTTTGGTCTGCCCAAGGCGGGACAGTCAGACCGGGGAAGTAATTTCATGTCAAACGTTTTCAAGTAGTCTCTGAAAGAGTTGGGCATCACCCAGATCACGTCTTCAGCTTACCATCCCCAGACTCAAGGAGCGTTGGAGAGATATCATCAAACACTCAAATCGATGCTCAGGAAATACTGTTTGGAACATCAGAAAGACTGGGATAAAGGTCTTCCATTCGTTGTGTTTGCCGCAAGAGAATCTCCAAATGAATCACTGGGCTTCTCACCTTTTGAACTACTGTTTGGCCATGAAGTAAGAGGACCCCTTAAGCTACTCAAGGAATGCTGGCTGTCGGAGGAAGATGACGTCAACCTGCTGGAGTATGTGATGAAGTTCAAAGAACGGCTGTCCACTGCTTTACAGCTGGCGAGAGAGAATTTAGGAGCTGCTCAGGAGAAGATGAAGACTTGGTATGATAAGAAGTCCAGGTTACGCCACTTTGTTCATGGGCAACCTCTTCAAGCCAAGTTTAGTGGTCCTTATTTCGCGAAGAAGAAACTCAGTGATGTCAACTATGTCATCGCCACACCAGATCGTAGAAAGAACAAGCAACTTTGTCACATCAACATGCTAAAATTATATCACAGGCGGGACGAAAATAACCCAGTCTGCACTGTAGCTGTTCCACCCGAGTCTGCAATTGAAGTTCTCCTATGCAGCATGAGCCTGAGTGATAGTTTGGGGAAGAATCCTGATATCATGAATGATCTCCAGACTAAGCTTTCTCATCTAGCTCCCGAGGAAAGGCAGGAGTTTTCAGCATTACTGCAGGAGTACCCGCAAGTGTTCCGTGCCACTCCAGGAAGAACCACTGTGTTGATGCATGATGTCGATGTTGGAGACGCAAAGCCAATTAAACTGCCTCCTTACCGTGTGAACCCAGTGAAAGTTCCTCTCATCCAGAAGGAGCTTGGCTACCTGTTGGACCACAAGATGATTGAGCCCTGTCAGAGCGAGTGGAGTTCTCCTGTCACTCTAGTCCCTAAGCCAGGTGGGTCACAGCGGCTTTGCATTGACTACAGACGTGTTAATCAGATAACCAAAACAGACACTTACCCTCTCCCTCGTGTGGAAGATTGCATAGACAAGATCGGAAAGGCTAGGTACATAAGTAAGTTTGATTTGTTAAAGGGATACTGGCAAGTACCTATGACTGAACGTGCTAGGGAGATCTCATGTTTTGTAACACTAGGAAAGACTTTTGCATGTTCTGTAATGCCATATGGTATGAAGAATGCACCAGCCACATTTCAGAAGCTCATGAATGTTGTAACAGAGGGTTTGGCAGGGTGTGTTGTTTATATTGATGATGTATTAATCTTCAGTGACAACTGGAAAGATCACGTATGCCATGTCAGTACATTTCTTGAGCGTTTGGTTCAGGCTAATCTTGTAGCTAATTTATCAAAGTGTGAGTTTGGTCAAGCTAAAGTTCAGTACCTTGGGTACGTAATTGGTGATGGACATGTTGCACCACCAGGAGCTAAGGTTCAGGTTATAAGTGATCTTCCCAGATCTAAAAGTAGGAAAGAGGTACAAAGATTTTTGGGAATGGTAGGTTATTACAGGAGATTTGTTCTTAACTTTTCTATTCTTGTATCACCACTTACAGACCTACTGAAAAAGGGAGTTAAATTTGTCTGGACCGATAACTGTGAATCCTCTGTCAACAAACTTAAAGCTGTCCTATTAAGTCAGCCAGTGCTCGCTACTCCAAATTTTGCTAAGCCTTTTAAGATGGCTGTTGATGCAAGTGATACACGAGCTGGGGCTGTTTTGCTGCAAGAGGATGATCAGGGTATTGAACACCCTGTATCTTATTACAGTAAGAAGTTCACTCCACCTCAAAAGAACTACTCAAATATTGAGAAGGAGCTTTTGGCCTTGATTTTGGGTTTACAGCATTTTTCATTTTATTTGTGTTCTGGTTTTGACCCCATAGTCATTTATACCGATCATAACCCACTGAAATTCCTTAGTAAGTTTAAAGATAAAAATCAGAGATTGACAAGATGGAGTCTACTTCTTCAGGAGTATTCATTAGACATACAACATGTCAAGGGGAAAGAAAATGTTATTGCAGATTGCTTATCTAGACTTTAGACAGATTGTTTTAGAGTAATAAGAAATTTCCTTTGTAAATTTCTTTTTCTTTGTGGGGAGGTGTTACATAGCCTATGATTTCATCATCCTTTGTGTAATTTTAACGCACAGTATGCTGCATGTTTGATCACGAGCGTGTTCTGCCTCAGTCCTCCCCTTCTACCGTTATAGTAGAGTAAGTCGTCCTTTCTGTTGTTCAGAGCAGGATTGTCAGCTCTTTGTCCCCTATGGCTTCATTTGCGCGTCCTTCTTACAAGTTGTATCAAACTCTGCTGGCCCCTATATAATGAGCTCAGTCTCTGCATCATTGCCACTTAGATCTACTCCTCATTTTGTTCACATCTCTGTCCTCCCATGTACAGTTATTGTTGTGAGTGCTCAGGAAGTCTCCAACCATCTAGCAGCTGTGTAATTTGAGTATAACTGTTGTTGCATTTTTTTCTTGTGCTGTGTAGCATAGGGTTAATTCTTGGGCCTAGTGGGGTTTTTGTGATTTGTGTGGGTTTCTTGTTGTCAGCCATCATTATTATTATTTTGTATCTGTAATTATTTACCTTGCATTAACTGAGCATTACCCAGTGTATTTTCATTTTATCAGGGCTTACTTAGGTAAATTTACTCTTGCTAATTTCGTGTTGGTAGAGGCTATTGCAGTTAACCATATATTTAACCTGTTTTTTGCCATTACATTATCCTTATGAGTCCTGAATGTTTTGTTGTTAGTTTGTGCATTAAACTTTAACTTGTAATTTTATCTAACTCTTTTGTTTTGAACCTGGAACTTTACGGGACAGTAGTGATTTTTAGTATTCTCACTTAAAGTGTACATTATCTTTCGCTGTTCCGTAACAATATATATATATATATATATATATATATATATATATATATATATATATATATATATATATATATATATATATATATATATATTATGTATAGTTAGATTAACATAACATAATATGTCACCCCATAATTTTCCTTATTTTTTTTTTATATGTATATGTTATTTACAAAAATTTCATATTGTACACATTTCACTTCGTGGGTCTCACTTGGATGTTTACTCTTCCTCCCGTAATTACTGATTCCTAGTTTGCAATCCTTGCTCGCTGTCTGTGCATAGCCAATTGTAATATACTTAATATAATGGAGAAGTCTATGAAGGCAACTGGAGCTGGGCTATACTGTACACTTAATATAGACTGAACCTACTCATACTCAATTCTTCCAAGGGCTTTATTTTTTGACTGATTAATTGCATAGTTTCAGACTTAGGTGAAGTCTACTTAATGTTTGTTCTTATGTTTAAATCCATATTAGGCAGTGGTTGGAAGTGTTTATGTATGTGATTAAGGAAGGCATAGTGAATGTTTGTAGCTATGGTGGACAAAGATGGTGTAAATACAACACAAAAGTCAGGTGCTATATATAGTAAAAACGTGCCTCTTTTCTCTCCTAGCCCCTTCTGTTGTGTCTCTCCAATTTCGCCTGTATATGACTGGTTAGTCGTGGTAGGTGGTGGCGACTATCATCCACTCACTTGATGTAGTGCTGCCTACTTCTTCCTTAGCCTTTATCATTCTTTTTCTGTGCCTGCACTCCTCTCTTCCTATATCTCCCATCTTTCCTATCACTTCTTATTGCTCTTCTTTCCTTTACAGGTGGCATTACATTGAGTGACAAGCCAAATGGTTTCCTGTAAGCCAAGAAACCATTTACAACGCTAGGTGGTAACCATATAACCAACCCATACGTGCTCCCTACGTGTCAACAGGTGGGTTGGTGGAGGGTTAGTGCCCCTCCACGCAAAACCAATAACTCAAAGTCAAATGGCCACCCCTTACGGGATTATGGCGTCTGGCAATAGACAGATAGATAAATGACTGATTAGGTCATGCGTGAGGACACGTATGAAGGAAATTTCCATGACTGTGGAGTTTCTTCAAACTTTTATATTACATATTATGAACATATATGTCACTAGCTATTATGTAGTGTTTTATATTTTAGTGCTCTGACACTTTTGCTGAAATATGAGATGGTGGTGTATCTGGACAAATTACGAAAACTGATGTGTTATGAGTAATGTAGAAGAACTGTGAATGCCCGATGCACTGATGGTGGGTGAGTGTCTCTAGAGCAAATGTGAAGTTGCAATGTTGATGAACGTCATGATTTCTTTTGACAGCGATTTCACAAGGGACTGTTCCAGCTGGCTGGAAAGTGAAAATGTACACAGGACAAAGGTCAACAGCACGTAAGGATGTACGACACTTGTGTTCATTCGTTGATTCACTAGCAAAAGTGGCAGTGTTCTGTCCCAAGACCATGCTGAGGTCTGTGTTGGTGTTGATGTTGACCAAGGTGTCATTACTCTTAGAAGGAAAAGGGTATATTTGATAGACTGTGAACAGATTATCTGTTATGAATGGAACAGGAACTATTACTGATGTTGGTGTTAGAGTCACTTCTAAGTATGGTTAATATTACATGAGATTCCCGCCCTGAAACAGACTTGAAGCCATGTTATTGTATGCCATGACTGATTATTTGACATAGATCGTCATCTGGAAGAAAGTTAATGGTGATCTTGCCTTTACCAGCATTTGCAATACCTTTCATCAAAGCTTGATAACGACCCCTGGTGTTGTCTAACTACAGTATGCTCCATGACTTCCGAGAAGTGTTGAAAAAGTGTCATGTTTCCTTCCATTGCATTTATTTTGTCCACACTCTCTTGAGTTTTCCTTTCTGCCTTTCTGAGAGTTTTGACAATCGTCATCATTGCCGTGTTTTGATTGTCAGCCAGCTTCTGTTGATATGTTAATACCTGTGCTGTCTTATTAAATTTGTTGTTTATTTCTTGATCTTATTCCATAGCTAATCCAAAATATTCCCTAGAATCGCATCACCCAGGTCGAACAAACAGCGCTTCTCACGTGTATGTGTGATGTTCGTATCCCTAAGTGTCTCCGTTTCCACGAGATGGGATATCTTGGATCATGATATGCAAGGTAGTCTTTGCTTGTTCTAATTTCCATTTTGCTAAATTCATGAATTCAATCACTTCTACTGCTTTCTGAGCTTCTGAAGCAGAACTTCTTATCAATACTTCCAATGTCCTTAGTGACTTAGCAATGTTCTCCAACAATATCGGTAATTCATATAATACATTTAACTAATTTCAGTACCCATGATATCTTTTCCTGCTGCTGTCGAGGCCACTGGGGCTATAAGGCTTCCTTGCCTTAGTATATGTTGAGAGTCTATGTGAGTTGATCCTCTTGCCATATAGATGAAAATCCATGGCATAAGTCCCCTCATCGTTATGTACCGAAAATAATAATAATAATAATTAGCTAATCCAGTCACGCTGAGGTCGATGACAGTGATGATGCACATTATAAACTGGCTTATGGAGAACAATAACATTGCTTGTTTCACTTATAGGAGTTTAAATCGATACCTATATCATGTATATGCTGTATTTGTAGCCACAGTTGCACCTATTTTTGTTTGTTATGAGATCTTAATATATATATGTATATATCAATTTCTTCTAGTTAATTTTTATTGTGTTCAGTTTTTCGGTGGTGTCAGAGGTTACATAATTGCTGGCGAAATTCCCTGAGACTCATTTTAAATGATCAACATGAATTTGTTTTTCTTCACCACTCAACAGTGACTTATTACCGTATTGGCTGTTCTCTTAATTACTCTGTATGGGCCTTCTATTTTCGGTGATAGTTTATTGTCTAGCGTGAATGATACCATAGACAATTTCCCCTATGCTGATAGTTGATTCTTTCGCCTTTTTATGTTTGGACAAGGATAATAATTGTTTCTTAGCCATTTTGTGTGTCTCTTGGAATTCACGCAAACGAAGTTTAGGATAATCGTCATAATTTTATTGGCAAATTTTCACCTTCCAGAATCTCGTACGGTAACTTTTTGTCTGTCCTATAGATAATAAAATGAGGTGTGTCTCCAATAGACCTGTTTATTGCACAGTTAATTGGTGCTTCCACTTTGGGAATCCAATCATCCCAGCCTGCATAATTTTTATTGAAAATATGGGGTGGCACATCCAACAGTTTTCTGTTTGTCGCTTTCCAACCCATTGGATTCTGGCTAAGACATTGACCTTTTTTATATTGTATAGTTTCCATATTTCTTGTAAGATTTCAGAATTAAATTCCATTATCACTTATTAATACCTTTGGTGTGGTGAATCTACAGATAATATGGTCTACGGTTACCCTTGCCACTGTTTCTGCTCTCTTATCCTTGATAGGATAAACCAAAATTACATATGTTGAGAAATGATCTGTAGCAATGAAGAGCTATTGATTATCACTGTTAGGTATGGGTAACTTAAGTCAACTGCGACGACATCCCACAGTTTATTAGGTACAGGATATTTCCCTATAGTTGCAGGTGTTAACGTGTAGCCTTTGTGTCTCGCACATGACTCGCATCTGTCTATGTAATTGTGTATGTCTTTGCAAAACGATGGTCAGTAGTATAACATCCGGGTCTGTCTGACCTTCCTATCTTTGCCAGGATGTCCTGCATGTGGACTATCGTGTTTTGTTCTTAAAATGTGAAATATCATATCATTAGGTACCACTAGTTGTCTGTTATTTCCTCCATGATTTGGTTGTCGTGGGTTGATCCTATATAAGGCATTGTCAACTACTGTGAATTGTTCGAGTGGTATACGTAGCTTGGGTAATTGTATGTCCTCAGCGCTCTCCAACTTATATATAACTTTAGACCACGTTGGATCAAGTTTCTGTGCTTTCAAGATTTCATCACTGTTGGGGATTTTTTCGTTCAGACCAAATGTTGTGACATGAGCTGTCATCGGCTTCCTGCTGTAGATAATGCGTCTGCATCTAAGTTTATTTTGCCTTGTATATAGTGAATATGTACTTTTGGCAACATATGAACCTGATAAAGTTTAAGAGTGTGGCTTGGATCAGGCAGTTGGTATGCCTGTAGCCTTTTGCGTATTCACACACTTGTTGTGTCTAGAAGAATGAATGAATGGGTTGCCAATCACTGTTTAAAACTGACACGTAGCTACGAATCATACATTAGAAGACTATTAAAAGTAACCATACGTACGAGTGTTTTTCATTATTGTCATAGCTCATTTCGTTGATAAATATACTTCAACTACAGTGATAACCAAATGATATAAAGAGATTCCGTATCATAGACTGATCTAGCCGGTGCTCACACACCTTAAAATCGCTCCTGTCTTGCCTTGCCAGATGGTGGAGCACACTCATCAATGATTTATTTGATATAAAAATCAAATTGTTTCCAGAAACTGTATACTGGCATTTTCTGTTTGAAAAATAAATAAATCATACAACGATGTGGTTACTGGCTGCTACCAGCTTCATAAATCATAAACCTCTCTTCTTTTTCTTCCAACTCTCGTTGCTGGAAACTCACTCCCATCTTCCCCTCCCCCCCAATTCGCTTCCTCGCACCCCCTACATCTCTCACTCTCCACTTCCCCCTCTGAACATCTCGTTCCTCTACCCCCTACCACCTGGCCCAGGGAGTAAGGTCGCAGAATCTACTCTCCTTACATCTTAAACCTGTAGTGGATATCTGCCTTAATGACCCCACTGCTGTCATTTAGTGATTTCTATTAACAGTCTCTCTCTCTCTCTCTCTCTCTCTCTCTCTCTCTCTCTCTCTCTCTCTCTCTCTCTCTCTCTCTCTCTTTCAGGCTACCCCACATCAGATGTTACCCGAACTGTGTGTCGCCAGTTCGTCGTGCCACAGGGAGTTGTGGGGGCGGGCGAGGATTGTGTGAAGTCATTAACCTCTAAGTCGCCGTCTCTTTTATACCGTATGTATTTGCTTACCCGCTTAACAGGATTTTTATAATTCACTGGATGTGATGATTTTTCAGCCAAAGTTTGTACTGATAAGGTTAAATTAGAAAAAAAAAAGTCATTATTTCCCCATTAGAATTAAAGAGAGGTTCAAGATGTCTTGCTGGTGTATTAGTATGTCCTACATATATATTCACTCTGCAATAATTATAATATACTGGTATGATGACAGTTCAACCATATATTTCATTAATAAAATGTCTCAAATGTGTAATAACATAACTGTAAAAACAACGTATACTGCCAATGGTGTTTCGTCAGATCGATCTGAAATTTGCATGACTCTTGCTTGCTGTAATGTGTCGCAGCTGTGTCTCACTGGCAAGAGGTTCACCATCAACACATGGTAACGAGAGCCTCCCATATACGCTCCACCTCTCCGTGGCTCATAGCTGCGTGGCGCAATTTCCAAAAAAGGCCTGTCCAACGCACCCCAGTTGACGTGCGACCGATACCTCTGTGGTCAAGAGCGAAGTTGGACTTAGCCTCCATTCTCGCGCTGAGGATCGAATCTTCCCAGGAGCCACTACCAGCGTAGTGTCGTTTATATGTTCATGATTATGATAAGTAGTCTGTTGTTCTATACGTTTGGATTACAGATGATCCTGTATAGCACATAAAAAGGCATACTGGCTAATCCTATCTCCAGGCCAAGTGGGTCATCATCATCATCAGCAGCAGCAGAAGCAGCCCATAGCTGACTACTGCACGCAGATATTTATGTGTGACTCAGAACATACAGTTAACACCCCATTCCCTGAGGCCCAGCAGTCTTCCTGTAAACCATTCACCTCCATATGACACCATTTTGGCACTAACACCCACCGTCCATTTAGGGGATGTTTCGTACTGGTGTATTAGTATTAGTTTGGGTGTTCTTGTGACATGTCAGCAGGTCTAATGGTAAATCATTAAAGACTGTTTTTAACGAAATTCATACTCATATACTACTCCCTGCCTCAACCATGATACAAACCTGCGTCCATTGGAACAACAGGCCTATCGACATTGCCACCACCTCCCCCATTCAGTCCTAGTAAACAGATGATATTCATTTTCCTACCATGTTCTTTCGTCTCTTCCTCTCATTTCATCTGCAGGATTCAACACCGACCTTCCATTTGTTCTCTTCCTAAAAAAAATAAATACATAAATAAATAAAATGTCAGTTTCACCCTCATAATTCTGATGATTATATCGCTCACCATTTGTGTTAATTCCTTTCCATCATATACAAACAGATTAATGGTAAAATAAATTTATCTTGGCTATGCATACCCGCATGACACCGTACCAACAACATATGAGGCAATGTGTCTTTGACTGGATGACGTAAAGGTTCTGCTGATTTTCCCAATGTTTGTTAATACTGTATAACTTTCATACATCATAGATGGATGATAATTTTCGTGTGCCATTTATATCTGCAATACCTTGCCCGATATTCACCCTCTCCTTCAGTAGTACAGATATGTTGTTAAAGTATCTGCATAAATAAGGTATACTTAATGACAATACTTGAACCTAGAAAATATATTTTACATTATACAGCCTAACTGCATATGAACATCATGACCGTGTAACAGAATCAGTAATTATGACAGTTATCTAACAAGGTAAATTCAGTGCTTTCTAGGTCTGCTGTAGACACATTCTTTACGAATATAACATACAGCTATAAACCATTATGTATCTAATTTTTATTCCACGCATCATTTGCAACAATCACAGCCTGCTGTGTCATTCGTCCCCCTTCATCCCATGTGTATAACATATTGCCCCATAGTCATTCGATGGGACTCATATCACAACCCCTACTCGTGAACTCCAGTAGTTCCAGGTTGGGGTGTTCGTCAAACCAACTCTGGGAGATGTGGGATCTGTGCGCAGGTAATTTTGTCATGGGCAAACAGAATCCGCCCGGGAAAAGCGTAGTCCTGCTCAAGGAGAGAAGGCAGATATTCCACTTCAAGAATTAAAAGATACTTTGTTGTTGTAAAGGGTCCGTCAGTGGGAGAGACAAGCCATCCCATGGAGACATACCATCCCCATACGTTACGTAAGACATGCCCACTACTTGCCTTTTTATAGATGTTTTGACCGTTAGGTCTGTTATTGGGAAAATACAACAAATGTTATTTGGTGTGTTGTTACACCCTGCGTGTTACGCAAGGGTATATGTGCTTAAGTAATTTCGGTTCTCCTGTCCGTCCTTCCGCTTGTGGCAGTATTATGGAAATCCTACTGAACATATCACAGATTATTGAATTATGGCCGAACAAAGTCATTTTTTTTACCAGATATAAACCAAATGTGGTAATAAAGTTGAGGATGAGCATGGGATGAAGTGAATAATATTTGAGAACTGCTGGACAGAAGTAATGGCTACGATTTGGTCCTTTGTCTCAGCTAGTCACTCGATTTGAACAAAGCCTGGGAGGGGCTAAAGTCAGACAAGGATGAAGTGATTGTATTTCGAGGACAACAGTAAAGGTCAGTTTCATACATAAGGTCAACCAAGACATCTCTAATGAAATTCGTACCAATATTCGTCGAATGGTTGAGAGTCCATATACAAAATAACTGGATTGTACGATACTAAGTCGAAGGTAAAGGTTACAGGATAGGTTAAAAAGTTTCGACTATAGACAAATTGTGTGGAGCAGATGTTGCACTTGAGCTCTTCTTATTGTTTACTTTGAAACCAGCTTTGCATGCATATGGAATATGTTCTGATTTAAACAACAGGCTTAGATATGTCTTATTTAATACCTAAGTGGAATACACTCATTATATTTACCTGCATATAAACTGGCATGTGTGATGCCCTTTGCAGTATTAAACCTTTTGTTATTCTCTTCCAGAAGTGTGTCTTCCCGCATGTTGTTGAGGAGAAAGTTTTTTGTTGGTGATTATAACACGAGCCCAGTAAATAAGATCTTCCTGCTCATGGTTCTCTGCGAATCTACACCTGCCATCACAGTGCCTAGGTGTTATTTGCTGTTTTTTGGCCGGTGTCCTGTGCTGAACACCATCAACAACTCGCAGAGTCTGAACAGTCACATCTAGCTGTAGTTGTTCTCATATGGCCGCCGCGTTGGTAAAATGATTATTTCTGCAGCTTCTCGAATCTGTCGATCATCTTTGGCCGTGGTCTTCCTTGGTGGTCATTCTCTCGATTTGTTGTTCAGGTTTCCACTTCATACCCAACGCGTCAGCCATAGTAAAACTGTTGTATTTGATGTTCCTAGAGTATTGCCAATCTTCCTTATAGACTTTGCACTTCCTCGCTTGCCAGCAGTTCGGCCTACTGTAGAAGGATGAGAGTATCTTTGTGCCGGTTCATAATTTATATTTCTGCTCTGTGCTATGTTTGTGATAAATATTGGCAACGTCCTACAACTGTAATACAAACAACTTCAAACGATCATTAACCATAAAAGAATACCCATCAAAGAGACAGCAGCTTAGAAGTTAGTGGCTTCCCTTTTATCACGCTTTGCCTTGGAGCGCCGTGAGGCACTACGGATTAGTGACACACAGCCTGGGAAAGATCTGGGGTGAATTGTCCTGGGTGACGGAGAGAGAGAGAGAGAGAGAGAGAGAGAGAGAGAGAGAGAGAGAGAGAGACTTAACAGAAATCACTAAATGACAGCAGTGGGGTCATTAAGGCAGATATCCACTACAGGTTTAAGATGTAAGGAGAGTAGATTCTGCGACCTTACTCCCTGGGCCAGGTGGTAGGGGGTAGAAGAAAGGGCTGTTCAGAGGGGTAAGGGGAGAGTGAGAGAGGTAGGGGGTGCGAGGGAGGGAATGGAGGGAGGGGAAGAGGGGAGTGAGTTTCCAGCAACGAGAGTTGGAAGAAAAAGAAGAGAGGTTTATGATTTATGAAGCTGGTAGCAGCCAGTAACCACATCGTCGTATGATTTATTTATTTTACAAACAGAAAATGCCAGTATACAGTTTCTGGAAACAATTTGATTTGTATATCAAATAAATCATTGATGAGTGTGCTCCACCATCTGGCAAGGCAAGACAGGAGCGATTTTAAGGTGTGTGAGCACCGGCTAGATCAGCCTATGATACGGAATCTCTTTATATCATTTGGTTATCACTGTAGTTGAAGTATATTTATCAACGAAATGAGCTATGACAATAATGAAAAACACTCGTACGTATGGTTACTTTTAATAGTCTTCTAATGTATGATTCGTAGCTACGTGTCAGTTTTAAACAGTGATTGGCAACCCATTCATTCATTCTTATAGACACAACAAATGTGTGTGAATACGTCACGAGCTACAGGCGTACCAACTGCCTGATCCAAGCCACATTCTTATACTGTACCAGGTTCATATATTGCCAATAGTACATTATAATTTTCAGTCGTATATTTCCATCTTGCTCTCCTCCCAGAGAGAAGTTTTTCTTGGAACATACCCATGAGTGGTTTATGGTCAGTGAATAGGTGAATTTTGTAACCATATGCCAAATCTTGAAACTTTTCTAATGCAAAGACCATTGCAAGTGCCTCTAGGTCTGTAGTGCAATAATTTTTCTCTGCACCTTTTATTTGCCTGCTAGTGAATGCAATTGATTGATTTTTTCCATGCTTATCTTCTTCCATAATTACGGTCCCTAATCCATTAAGTGATGCACCTATGCAAATTACAAATGGTTTTGTGAAATTAGGATAGGCCAAGCAAGGTGCACGTGTAAATTTATCTTTTAATTCATTAAATTTTAGTTTTTGTTCCTCTCCCCAATGACATATAGCTTATTTTCCCTGTAGATGAGGTAATGGTTCTGCTATGTGAGAGAATTGTTGTATGAATGATCTGTAATATCCTGCTAGTCCTAAAAGTTTTCTTACTTTATATGCATTTGTAGGTTCAGGGTAATCCCTTACTGCTTGTATTTGCTCGTCTGAGGTGTGTATTGCTTCTGCATCCAGCCTGTGGCCTTGGACTTTGATTTCATTAAAGAAAAATTTGCATTTATACAACTTAATTTTCAAATCAGCATTGGCTAACTTGTGTAGAAGCTGGTGTAATTTCTGTAAATGTTCAGCTATTGCGTTTTGCAATTATGATGTCATCTAAGTACACAAAGATACCATTTCCTAACATTCCTGAGAGTACATAATTCATTAATCGTAAGCATGGGCCTGGAGCTGTCCTAAACTCCATCGGCATTCTTTTATACTGATAATGCCCTCTATATGTTAAGAAAGCAGTGTATTTGTGTGAGTCGTTATCTAACACAATTTGATACTAACCATTAAGCAAATCGACTGTGGAAAACACAATATTTTCTGGTCCAATATTTTGCAAAACTTCACTTATAAATGGCACACCAGTCTGGGAATGTGTGTTGGTTTAATTTGCGATTATCAATAATCACGTGCATTTCACCATTTTGTTTGAGCATGAAAAATATTGGGTCATTCCATAGGGAGACTGATGACTCAGTAAGACCCATTTTTATCATTTCATCAACATATTGATTTGCCAGGGTAAGTTGTGAGTGTGCTGTCCTATATGCTGGTACATATATTGGTTGTGTGTCCTGGTGTACATTAATCTTATGTTTAATCAGGTGTGTACAACCTAATCTTTTTCCAGGCAATGCGACCAAACTGTCGGTGTTTTTGTAATAAAATCCAATAGACCAGTCTCCATATTAAAATTTCCTGAGTGACTCAAATTCCCCTGTATGCACTCTCTGTCCATCAAATTTATCTTACTTGATATTCCACCTATTGTTACTTCACATATAGGAGCACGACAAGACTCTTAATTGCATATACAAGTTCCTTTTTTTGATCTGCACTTCTTCATTCATCTGATTAATTAGGAGCACATGAGTTTCCTCATCGTTATTCACCTGACACAAGGAGTTTTCCACGGAGAGTCATTTCACTTTACATGATTCTTCTAAGACGATAACAGAATCTTTCTTCAATTTATGCTTTATGGTGAATTTCATGTATGATTTAGATGGAATAACTATATCATTGGTGAGATGTGCGGGAATTAATGGTGGAAATTCACTGTCATCTCGGTCCCTGGGTAAAAGGAATGGTTAGGATGGGAAGGAAGGTGGAGTAGTCTTATTGAGTGCATATGTATTCCCGTTTTCTTTGGGATCAGACTGAATCGTTCTGCCAAGTTGTATGATCGTTCCAACTCCCTTCGATTTTCTGCAATTGACGGATGACATTTCCGGTGAAAAATCCTTTATGAATTTGTTGTCATATTCTGTCCTTTCCACATGTGGGAATAATATGATATTCTCTTTCCTCATGGTTCTCAGTCCCAGTAACATGCTATTTCTTATTGCTAAATGTTTTACTATTTAGAAATTAGTGGTGATTGTTTTCATAGCCTCTGTTAAATTGATGTCTAACTGTATCATGCCCTTTATGGTTAGTTGTTTGCCATCTATAGCATATAGGCCTAAATTACATTCCTCTATGAAGGTTACTTTCCTCTTATTTCTAAAAATCCTCTCTAATTTCTCTTGTGTTATTATATTCGAAATAACAGCCGTGACAACAGAGGGCATCAGAACACCCCCAGGAGGTGACAACGGAGGGATAGGTAGGGCGTGCGCGACATCCATGCGATATGGGCATATGTCCCATACACCCGCGCACCACTATTCCACGGAGTACAGCCGGCACAAACACCTCAGTCCGGGTGCATAACCCTCCAACCAATCCAACCTCACCAAGTGCCCTCAGGTATCGGTTGCCGACTCATACATCTGTGTTTACTTCAGAACTTTTTGCTATTGACAAAGCCATAGACTATGCTCTCAATTCTAGACATGACTCATTTGTCATATTTTCAGATTCAAAATCAGCCCTTCAGGCAATTGCATCTTGTACTACGGACTCTCACGAGATCCAGGGCTGCATCGTTAATAAGTTGCATTCATGCAACAAGTCATTCACGCTGATCTGGGTGCCTGGTCATTATCGTATCTACGGCAATGAGCAGGCTGACTTACTTGCAAAGTCGGCTGTAGAGCTCGAGGAGACTTGGGACGTTCCTCGTGATCTGCGGTCGAGTCTCTCTCTCGGAAAGAAATCAATAAATCTTCTGTGGCAAGGTCAGTGGACCAGACTAAATATTCCAACTTGTAAGCCGTACCTAGGCGACTGGGACACTGCCAACCGTCCCAGTCGCCTAGAAGAAAAAGTGTTGGCACGGTTACGGCTCAATGCCACCGTTTTAACCCACATAAAACCATATATGGAAAGACGCTTCCCACCGCACTGTGACATCTGTGATGCGGTGTTATCTATCAGTCATATCATCCTGCGCTGTCGGCGATTTATTCGTGAACGTGCTTCACTTATTAATTACTGCGGCGCAGCAGACGTCCCCTTCACCCTTTCCACCATCCTGGGTGATGGGGACATTGTTATGACTGATAAATTGATGGCTTTCTTGAGAGAGACCGGACTGATCAGAGTGATGTGACTTTTTTACTGTGTGGTTATGGTTTTTATCAACGGTAAATATGTATATATTGTAATATTAATTAGGGTTGACAGTTGACATATTTTAAATAGTTCCTCCTCCCACTGATCTATTTCTAATATAGATGTCCCCTACATCAAGCCAAGTTCCTCGCCTGACAGTCACCAGCTGATGATTGCAAGTGTGCAATATAGGAAGGTATTGGGCACTTGCAGTCGATGGTGGTCTGCTGGGCGAGGTTCTTCACTTTTTGTACAAATTATGTAAATACATTATATTATCTTGCTTAAGTTATTCTAATTAGGGCCGACAGCTGACATATATGGAAATGTTCCTGACTCGTCTGGTTCCCTTTCATATATTGATGTCCCCTATATTAGGTTGTGCCTTGACTGACAGTCACCAGGTGATGAGTGCAGGTATGTCATGTAGAAAGGCATTACATATCTGCAGTCGATGGTGATCTCTTGGTCCAGGCTTTTTTTTTTTTTTTACCATTAGTGTAGGTCTAGTTATTTGTCTCTTAGGATTTCGTATAGGTTAGTGATTTGTCTGTTAGGTGGTTAGTTTTAGGGTCTTTAGATTAGGTATTTTTGATTATAAGTCATATAAGGTTAAAAATATTAAAAAATAAATAAAAATAATAAAAATAAAACTCCAAAAAAATAATAAAATAATTATATATATATGTACAGTCGTGGCCATAAACAATCATCTATCATCCTCAACGCCGTGCCTCAGACAGGCTCCTTTATGCGCGTCAAGTCACACTGGAGTAAGAGGGGCTGAGAGGGAGGGGCCAGAGAGAGAAGGGAAGGTGGGTGGGGGAACGAGCAGTGGTGCTGGGGTGGAGTGAGGGAGGGGAGGGAGAATGAAATGCGAAGGTGTGACCACATAATTTGTCTCTTTTCTTTCATTCAGGGCATCATATAAAGGAGTTACTATTCGGTAGATAAAACTGCATTACACCTTGTATAGCAGCGTCAGATAACAAGCTTTAGATAGGTGGTGATGTCAAGGACTACCTCGTGAGAGAAATATACTGACGTATCATCAAACATTTGTGCGGAGCCAGATATTTGTGTTTATCCGTGTATTTTGACCTCAGACGGAGAATGGAATCTGGATGGCTTTGACTTCCGTAATGTTTGTATAAGAAACGTCCTCTACCATTACATGTAATTAATTTTTGGAACTAAATAATATATGCAACTTTTGACATGGCTGTGTCCACAGTAAATATGATCTCTCTCGCGGTATACGGTACACTCCCTCTATACAGTCACCATCATGATAATTCAATAATTATTTAATGACATCTCTATATGAAAAGGCTTTTTAAAATAATTGCACATAAAAGGTAAGTAAATTTGATGTCTGTGCTCATGGGTGGATATGGTAACGTTATCGCTCATAATCTATTAGAGGGAAAATGAAACAAAATCTTACCCAAACTCCCAGAATATATCAATGTCAGTGTCTACCGACACTGGTCAAGCCAGTGGCCTCATGCCTTAAAAACCTCATGCAGACGTCGCGGCACCGGGGAAACAATGTTGTTGATGGTTTGCTGGTTTCGTTTGAACAGCTCCCACTCGTCTTTGTTGAGCTGGAGGAGGCGGGCCCCCCCTCGTTCTCTGGCATCCAGGCATAAGGTGACCAGATTTATTGGAGCTAAAAGTGGGACAATGCCACGTGTGTGTGTGTGTGTGTGTGTGTGTGTGTGGAGAGAGAGAGAGAGAGAGAGAGTGAGTGTGCGACGGCTGCTACGCAACACCTCACCCTCGCCCTCGGGCTGCTAATCAAACACTAACGTCTCAAACGAACTCTAGAAATTGAGTAACCAATATACAGCACAGTAGTGACAGTACGGTGAATTGGCCCACCAAAGTTACCAGTTAGTATTATAAATTTTATATTAACAATTTGGTATTTCACTTGGTTTGGATTATGCATAATTATACTAATTCATCATAATTTCATAAAAGGTCATTTTATATCTAATGTAATATTAATTTTCTAAAAGCGGGACATTTTACATAATTTGCCCCAGAAGCAGGACATTTTAGTCACAATTAAAAAAGCGGGACAGGTAAAAAAAAAAAAAAAAAAAAAAAAAAAAAAAAAGCAGGACCGTCCAGCCTTTATAAAGGCGGGAATCTGGTCGCCTTATCCACACGTTGACAATCTGGGCCGACAAAATCTCGATGACTCTGCACTAATATTTGATCTGTCGCGTCAGGCTACTTTTCTCAAGAGCCAGTCCTTGACATCACCACCTATCCAAAGTTTATCTGACGCCGCTATACAAGGTGTAGTGCAACTTTATCTACCGAATAGTAACTCCTTTATATGATGCCCTGAATGAAAGAAAATAGACATATTATGTGGCCACAACTTCGCATTTCATTCTCCCTCCCCTACCTACCCTCCCTCCCCTCCCCCACTCCACCTAAGCACCATCACTCGTCCCCCCACCCACCTTCCCTTCTCTCTTTGGCCCCTCCCTCTCAGCCCCTTTTACCCCAGTGTGAGTTGCCGCGCGTAAGGGAGCCAGCAAGAGGCACGGGGTACACGAGGATAGGTGATTACTTATGGCCACGACTGTACGTGTGCATGAAAGTGTGTATGTTCATATGCATGGATGTGTGTATGTATGTATGTATATATATATGTTCGTATATATATGTGTATATATGTCAATATATATACATATATATATATTGCCTTAATGACCAGGGGCTCCGGCCCCAGTGGTCGATAGGCAAAAAAAAAAAAAAACTCACCAGGATCAGGATGGAGCTAATAAACCAGCTCCAGACAGCACCCCAGCAATGGCCTGTAGCTGTGCACAAGCAGTGGCCCATAGCCGTGCACAAGCAACGGCCTGTAGTCGTGCACCAGCAGTGGCCTGCAGCTGTGCAATTGTGATGGTCAGTTGCCATGCATCTATGAGTCGGCCTATAGCCACTCACAGTGCTGTCCACCCCCCCTGCAGAACCTGTGATTGCCGATTGCTGCACATGGGGAGAGAAAGGCACGCCCTCCCTTCTTCTGCAGTTGCCTGGAGGGGCACGACACTGGCGACAGCCTGTAACTGCGCCAGTAGACAGAGGACAGCCCGTAGCTCCCTCTCACCTACACATCGTCCTTCATATGGGACATCGGTGACGGACTGTAGCCACGCCAGAGGTCACCCTTTGTCTGCAGTCCCGTCAGGGAGTCGGGCCCTGGTAACAGCCGGTTGCCATACCGATGGGAAAGGGACGGCTGGTAGCTGCCCTCCTCCCATTGGCGAAGGGACCTCGGCGATGGCCAGTAACCAAGCCAGGGAGGGATGCCCCCAAAAGTCCCTCGCCCCCTGTGACTCCAAGACCAGAGGGAGAACCCTGCTCATACTGACCTATCAGTGGTAAGGCAAGCCCCACCACTATCTCCCCAGTCCGGGGCAGCCTCCAGGAGGAGGACCTCCCATTCACGGACAGCTGGAGAGGACCTGTATTGACCTTGAAGCTGCACTCCATCCAGCAGGCACCAGTGGGCAACCAGCAACTGTTGGACTCCTGTCACCAGCTATGCCGCAGCCCTACCTTGACGGCAAAGCAGCGGGAGCGAGACTGCAGCTGACGGGCTTGCCACACCACCCGTAGTATCCCGGGGCATGATCTCTCCAGTCTTGATGAGGAGCGATGCCCTCTCCACACCAGGTGCCTGCAGGAACGCCTACAAGAGCTTTTTGGCTTCAGTCCTGAGGGCCGAACCCCTATACCCAGCTTCTCTAGTGCGAGGCCCTTCACCACACCCAATCGAAGCCCACTCCGGAGAACGACGCCCCTACGAGTAGTCCTGTGTCCCCTAGAGGAGAAGGCATCTGAGGGGACTCAGCCAACCCTGGGCTGACACCTGAGATGTGCTGAGTGGCCGCTTTCTTGCCCCACACTCCTGCTGTGACTTTGACTTCCATGTCTGTGAGATGAAAGTGAAAGTGACAATTGGAGCATAGTAACAGAGGCTAACTGTTCCAACTCCACCAAGTGTAAGCCGAGACAGTAATAATATGCTACTATCCTGCTCCACGCAGTGAACACAGGACGTGTGTATAATCATTACAAAAATATGCAGCCCAATAATTAAGTGTACTCCCAACTTCACTTAAATGAGTATCTGTCTTCTTATTCTCGAGACGGCTAGTATCCTGTGTGATACCTACAATATCTCTGCCAGTCTGAGCTTTGCCTTTGTATAGAGTCTTCTGGAACATGTAGCTGTCCGGTATTAATAATTTGGTTATATACATGTAAGGTTGTTGCCCTATGTTTTTATGCCCTGTTTCTCTCACACTGTGTCTTGACTCCGGTCTGGAAAAGGGAACCCAGCTGTCTTCTAGGTGTTCCTAGGACGGGAATCCGGCCTAAAAACACCTAGCTAACAATATTCACTAGTAAGCCTGGATGCAAGAATAATGAAATCTTGATCTTCGCAGGAAGTGGACACCAAAATACACTCTTTTCCGTGTATGTTTCCTATATACACTCTAGGATGAATACACTCATTTCCATGTAAGCTCCCTATTACACTCTAGGGTTGTTTTTCTTTATGTATGGGTCTTTTTTTTTTTGTAGTGGCATGCCCTTCCCCAGACTTAAGAACAGATATTAGTCTTTCAACTGTTTTGCAATATAACGTCCAGTGTCCTGTGGTTTTATGCTGTCTGCAATATGGCTGCACCTCGTTGTCTTTATCTCTATCTTCCTTGTGTTTAATATAACACTCAGCTCTCACGTGACCGGGATTAGCACAGAAATAACATAGAGTAGGCCTATTTCCTGAATGTGACCCACAAGATGATTTTCCATATTTTGGTTTTTCTGTGGCACGGTTTCTTTTTGGACTACATGCAAATTTTCAAGGATGCCTGTGGCCTGGTGTTTAGAATGCTGCCTTTGTGTCAGATGTTGTTTTGTTTGGTAGTTCTCAGGTCACGAGCTTTTTCGTTCTGTACTTGTGTTAGGTGTATTCATGGCTGTTACTTTATCTGTAATTCTCATCACTAAATAACTGGACTGTGATAATTCACTCACCCCTGCTTTCCTGCAGTTCATTTCTACCTCATTCATAAAATCTAATAAACACATTCCTGGGGTACAAACAACTGTTCTTGCTATCTTGAATACCCTATCAGGTAATTTACACAATGCAGCTACATTACCAAGGATGGCAACGACATGCATTGGTGACATTTTCCCATCAGCTATTACCCAATTTGAGTTATCAGCACTGGCTAACAGCGTTCTGTTAATTGTGGGCACATCTGCTCTTACTTCATCTATGACAGGGTTTGTGGTACGTTGTCTCACTGGATCCACGATCTTATATAATTATGGAGAACGACCTGGCAAAAAAATTATACCTCCAGAAAATTTCTTTAGAAATTCTGATTTAAAGTCTCCATATGTCTGAGCTCGCAAGAACATATCAGATCTCAGCAGATCGCCAGCTGGGCACCTTTCTTGGTTAATTCTTGATAAAAAGAGAGCTATCTTTTCATTCTCATCTGTTACGTGCCTTTTAACAAAAAGTTGTTCACACTCATTTAGAGGCATCATTACATCGATGTGATCAATGTCCATGCCTGAGAATTTCGTGAGATTTTTATCTCCATGGTACAGAAATACTTGATGTGGGGAAGCTGAAGCTGTGGTGATAGGTCTACTCGCCATTAATTATGTTAGTTTGTTTAGTCAAATTCACTTGAAGTGCCTTGTCGTTATGACAAGGAATTGCTGCATACGTATTTCCGGACCTATGTATCGTATTAAGTTTTCATACTTATGTAGGTCTGATCTATAATCTTTGTTTTCAACATCAGAGAAAACTGTCCAAGAAACGTCATTATCGCCACTCTTTTCACAGGAGAGGTGGTTCATTCTCGATCTCGTGTTTGTGGCGAACTATGTGTGTTAGTTACATTTTCCTCTCGTTTTATTTGCTGTGAATCGTCATTGGGTAAAACTAATGCTATCTCTTCTGACACTAAAGTTAGTGTTTTTTTTAAACATTCCATAATTACACTAATCATTAATTAAGTGGCACATATTCCTAAGGATTGTTGCCTAGCTTTACTCATGAAACACTTTTTATTATATATATATATATATATATATATATATATATATATATATATATATATATATATATATATATATATATATATATATATTGTTAGGGAACAGAGAAAGATAATGTACACTTTAAATGAGAATACTAAAAATCACTACTGTCCCGTAAAGTTCCAGGTTCAAAAGAAAAGAGTTAGGTAAAATTGCAAGTTAAAGTTTAATGCTCAAACTAACAACAAAACATTCAGGACTCATAAGGATAATGTAAAGGCAAAAAACAGGTTAAATATATGGTTAACTGCAATAGCCTCTATTAACACGAAATTAGCAAAAGTAAATTTATCTAAGTCAGCCCTGATAAAATGAAAATACCAGATAATACTCAGTGAATGCAAGATATATTATTACAGATACAAAATATTATTAATAATGACTGACATCCAAACTTTACATTAATCACAGAAACCTCACTAGACCTACAAATTAACACCTTATGCTATACAGTACAAGAATAAAATGTAATAACACTCATACTCAAATTACACAGCAGTTAGATGGCTGGAGACTTCCTGAGCACTCACAATAATAACAACTGTACAGGGGAGGACAGAGATGTGAGCAAAATGAGGAGTAGATCTAAGTGGCAATTAATGTAGAGACTGAGCTCATTATATAGGGGCCGGCAGAGCTTGATACAACTTGTAAGAAGGACGCGCAAATGAAGCCATGGGGACAAAGAGTTGACAATCCTGCTCTGAACAACAGAAAGAACGACTTTACTATAAGGGAGGAGGGGGAGAGTGAGGTTGAACACGCTCGTGATCAAACATGCAGCATACTGTACGTTAGAATTACACAAAGGATGATGAAATCATAGGCTATGTAACACCTCCCCACAAAGAAAAAGAAATTTACAAAGTAAATTTCTTATTACTCTAAAACAATCTGTCTAAAGTCTAGATAAGCAATCTGCAATAACATTTTCTTTCCCCTTGACATGTTGTATGTCTAATGAATACTCCTGAAGAAGTAGACTCCATCTTGTCAATCTCTGATTTTTATCTTAATACTTACTAAGGAATTTCAGTGGGTTATGATCGGTATAAATGACTATGGGGTCAAAACCAGAACACAAATAAAATGAAAAATGCTGTAAACCCAAAATCAAGGCCAAAAGCTCTTTCTCAATAGTTGAGTAGTTCTTTTGAGGTGGAGTGAACTTCTTACTGTAATAAGATACAGGGCGTTCAATACCCTGATCGTCCTCTTCCAGCAAAACAGCCCCAACTCCTGTATCACTTGCGTCAACAGCCATCTTAAAAGGCTTAGCAAAATTTGGAGTAGCGAGCACTGGCTGACTTAATAGTAGCACGGAACATTTGCGGGTACTCCAGCAGTAATGCCGAAAACTCCTGCCTTTCCTCGGGAGGTAGATGAGAAAGTTTGGTCTGGAGATCATTCATGATATCAGGATTCTTCCCCAAACTATCACTCAGGCTCATGCTGCATGGGAGAACTTCACTTGCAGACTCGGGTGGAACAGCTACAGTGCAGACTGGATTATTTTCGTCCTGCCTGTGATATAACTTTAGCATGTTGATGTGACAAAGTTGCTTGTTCTTTCTACGATCTGGTGTGGCGTTGACATAGTTGACATCACTGAGTTTCTTCTCCACGAAATAAGGACCACTAAACTTGGCTTGAAGAGGTTGCCCATGCACTGGTAGAAGAATCAAAACCTGATCTCCTGGCTGAAAGTGGCGTAACCTGGACTTCTTATCACACCAAATTTTCATCTTCTCCTGAGCATCTCCTAAATTCTCTCTCGCCAGCTGTAAAGCAGTGGACAGCCGTTCTTTGAACTTCATCACATACTCCAGCAGGTTGACGTCATCTTCCTCCGACAGCCATCATTCCTTGAGTAGCTTAAGGGGTCCTCTTACTTCATGGCCAAACAGTAGTTCAAAGGGTGAGAAACCCAGTGATTCATTTGGAGATTCTCTTGCGGCAAACACAACGAATGGAAGACCTTTATCCCAGTCTTTCTGATGTTCCAAACAGTATTTCCTGAGCATCGATTTGAGTGTTTGATGATATCTCTCCAACACTCTTTGAGTCTGGGGATGGTAAGCTGAAGACGTGATCTGGGTGATGCCCAACTCTTTCAGAGACTGCTTGAAAACATTTGACATGAAATTACTTCCCCGGTCTGACTGTATCTCCTTGGGCAGACCAAACTTTGTGAAGAACCCTATCATTTCCTTAACCACGTTCTTTGCTGAGATATTTCTAAGTGGAATGGCTTCAGGATAACGAGTAGCCATATCAATCAGGGTCAACACATAAGAAAATCCTGAAGAAGTCTTAGGAAGAGGGCCCACAATATCCACCAACACACGGGTGAAAGGCGCCTCAAAAGGAGGAATGGGAACTAGAGGTGCAACCTTTTCGGTCTGATTACACTTCCCCACAACTTGACAGGTGTGACAAGACTTACAATACCAGGAAACATCCCTGAAGATACCTGGCCAGTAGAAGTGTTTCAAAATGCGTGCCACAGTCTTCCTTACTCCAAGGTGTCCTGCCAAACTGGAATCATGAGCCACTCTAATGATATCCTGCCAACAAACACGAGGGATGACAACTTGATGTACAACCTCCCACTCACAGTCGGCTGATGCTGTTGGGGGTCTCTACTTCCTCATAAGTACTCCTGACTTTATATAATAACAAGTAGATGCACCAGCTGACTCTTCCTCACTGCAAGCAGAGTTAGCTAGACCTTTCAACTCAGGGTCAGCAACCTGCAACTCAACCAACTCTTGACGAGACAAATTATCAACACTACGGGGTACTGCTTCATCTGGTGAGTGGTCCAAATTAGCAAGAAAAGTGTCAGCTAGGATAACATCATCATCATCATTATCCTCTAAGTCACCAGTAACTTTAAACTTAGCCCTAGTGACAGCACATGCAGGGAACACATCAGGGACATCACGATCCTGGGCCGCAGCCACTGGCTCACTAGACAACTGAGGAGCTGGACACACTTGACTTCCACCAATATCATTTCCAAGTAAGAAAGTTACACCTGACATTGGGAGTGTCTCAACCAACCCAACCATAACGGAACCATTAACAAAACCAGACTCTAAATTCAATCTGCACAGAGGGACAGACAAATAATTATTCCCTACTCGTTGTAAGATTACAGTTTCATCAGAGGAATTAACATTAGAGCCTATAACACTGGTCAGCACAAGGGATTGGCAAGCACCTGTATCACGATATATTTTCACTGATTTCCTGTCATTACTGTCCAGAGGACTGACAAAACCATCAGACAGGAAATTAGCACATGAACTCTTGAGAGTGTCACCCGCGTTACTGCTCAAAAGAGGAGCTCCATCATGAGAATTTAAGTTAACCCTCAAAGCAGGTTCAGTTAACTCAGTTAAAGAATTCTGGGTACTCTCAAGGGTGGACACTAGACCAATTGACTGAATATTTAGAGACTCCCTTTTGTTCACATCACGTTGTCTCCTGAAACATCTCTCCGTAGTATCACCAAGCTTACTACAATAAGTACATTTACTTTTCTGAAATCTAGAGGTGAAGCTGGTATTTACTTCCTGAGAAACATCATCTTTATTCTCTTTCCTGTTACCTTTACTCTGAGTAGAGGCAACGTACTTACTCTCAGCTTTCCCTTTTTCTTTAGAATATCTCATGTGAGTGAAAACATATTCCTCAGCTAAAACTGCAGCATCAGACAAATTATCTATTCTATTCTCATCAAGTGGCTTAGGCTGTCTGGAAGAGATTGTATGTAGGGTGAGAAGTGCTTGTAAGTGTAATTGTTGTGTTGGAGTGGCTTTGGATGTGTGTGTAGTCTGTGAACCAAGTATAATCGGCTCGCGCAAGCCGACTGGATGCAAGCAACATTTATAGTATGTGACACTGGTTGAACCACAGCACCCCTTATGTCCGCCAATGTAGTACGTGGCCAGAAGAACGCTCTCAAAGTTTATTACCCTTTGGGGCACGAACCCTCTTTCTTCAGTGTACGAGAACGCAGTGTACCACAGAGCCTCCATATATATATATATATATATATATATATATATATATATATATATATATATATACGTATATATATATATATATATATATATATATATATATATATATATATATATATATATATATATATATATATATATATATATATGAGCCTCTATCGTTAAAACCAAGGTAGCTGGTGGTAACCTTAACACTCCGGGTGATATACCATCTGGCCCACTTTCATTGTTGCATTTCAATCGTTTGATCTGATCTGAGACCTGTTGCAGAGGTATCGGGTCATCTGACACTTTATGTAAACGTCATTTTGCATAGAACTGACACTGCATTTGTGTACACCTGGAGGGTTATAGATATAATCAAAATGTTTCTTAAATTTAATGTCTGTGGGCGGCAGGGTAGCATTAGGTATGACAGACGTGTAGTTTACTTCACCATGCCAGTTAATGACACGCCATAGCTGAACATCATCGTTTCCCTGTAAAAGACGATCTAAACTGTCTCCCACATGTCCAGGTCGGGAGCGGAACCTCGAACCTTACAATCATATACTATACATCCCCACAACACATCACATATATTTTTTACCGGTGTGGGAACGTCAGCATCAAGCATAGGCTGCTCACACTGTGCTAGTGACTGTGTAAATTTTTCAGGATCTATGGTATTGAATCTCAGACGACGTTTTATTAAACTGGATGATGTGTTATTGTGCAATACAACGTGATCTCCCAAACGTGAAGCGTGAGCGGCCATGCTATTTAGGTTGGTTGATGGTGCATTGAGTACAACATCGCAAACCTGTCTTCCGTCGTTAAAAATACAATAGGTTGTGAACATTTACTTAAACACACACACACACACACACACACACACACACACACACACACACACACACACACACACACACGAGAATTCATTAGTAAAGTTGCCAGGGTTGTTATAATACGCTGTAAGGGTCGAAAGTTTCTAGTAATGTGTTCCAGGCAACTCTAGACACTTCAGTGCACCGAGGATGAGTTTGAGGAACCTTGATGTTATGATCGTTACAAATGTCGTTCTCTTGCTCAGTTCATCTCTGATATTCTCTTCCAGCCAACGCCAGACGATGTACTCATCTGGGAGAGATGTTGAATCCCGAGGGTGTTAATACAGCCGTCATTAATGCTTTCACCCATAATACTCTCATTGGCTGCTATAATATTCCAGGCAACGCCAGACTATTTCCTTTATATGCAACTGAGTCACAGGAGCTTCAGGGAGGTAATACTATTATTATTAATATTGTCATCATTAACTCTGTCATGGTCGGGGTAACTCTTTTCTGTTGCAGCTGAAATCATACCTTTATATTCAGGTGGGAGTAAGTCATAAGCCTTCAGTGAAATACACGTACACTGTCACCATTATCCTTCTCCACTATTGCATTCCATCTAATAACAGATCATTTCACTTAGCTGAGAGTGAGTCACAGGGACCTGAGAGTGTTAGTACTGCCACCATTATATCTCATGGTTGGCACAATTCCACTATTCTGATCCCGATATCTCCACAATTTTCTTTTTATACATCAGGGAGTGAGTCATAGGAGAGTGAGATCTGCTCTTACTGTTAACCCTCTCGTGATCAGGCTGGCATAGTATTCTACTCCACCTAACGCCAGACGATTTTATTCAGCTGAGAGTGGGTCATACGAGCTTCAATGTTTTATTTCTATAATCAATAACCCTTCCATTGTGGGCAAAACTCTTGTATTTTGCTCCAGCCAACGCCAGTCTGTTTATATCAGCTGAGAATCATACTGTACGAATCTCTGTTGACTCCTTCAATCCAATGACATATTTTCTTTTAGTCTTGCTATCAGGAATCAACTTTACTTAGCTTAGGACGGACTTTTAGTAATGACGACTGAGCGAGTTGCCTGGAACCACTGTCTGACTCGCTTCATCTCTGCAACATTGGTGGCCCTTCCTCTAAAATTCTCTCTGTTGAGCATCATTTCTCCTCCTCTTAACCTCACCTTCTTTTCTTAACTGAGACTCAGCTGTCTGAGGCAACTGATAGCAAACCCTTCTATGTATTCTCCTACTTTCTCTCTACTCATTTAAAGCCAAAGGTGGTTGTTGTGTATATGTATGCTATGACATATCTTGCTCTTGTATTCCTGAACTTGATTCTTCTGAGCTCTCTACTCTCTGGCTTCGGCTTTCCTGTCATTCACTGACTAAATATATATGTGCTGTATACTTATCTCCTGATTCTACTGACTAGGAAAATTCTTCGACTATCTTACCTCTACGATGGAAGTTCGATGGAAGACATCATAGCCATTTCTCCTTTCTTTGAAATCTCCATTCTAAGAGATTTCAGGGTTCACAGCTACATTTGGCTCTCCTTTCCTTTCACTGATCCATCTGGTGAACAAGCCTACATCTTTTCTATCCTTAATGACTAAGTGCAGCTTGTACAGCATCTTACCCATATCCCTGACCGCCTTGAAGAGAGTTCCAACATACTTGACCTCTTCCTTACAACTAATCTTTCCACTTACACTGTTA
The DNA here is from genome assembly GCF_032717465.1 of Coenobita brevimanus. Classification (NCBI taxonomy): domain Eukaryota; kingdom Metazoa; phylum Arthropoda; class Malacostraca; order Decapoda; family Coenobitidae; genus Coenobita; species Coenobita brevimanus. The sequence goes on from NC_136984.1 coordinate 12,238,157, forward strand.
ATCTTTCCTCTTGATTGGGGTCCTCCGATCACAACCTTATTACCTCAACCTGTCCTATTGCTCCAGTATGGCCCGCGGACCCTCCAACGAAACGTCAGTTGTGGCACTATGGAACTGCTGATTGGGAGGTCCTCAGGCAGTACATATTTGATTTTCCCTGCAATAATTATTGCTTCCATGGCCAGGAGCTATGTGAATGTGCCTTGAGCATCACGGAGGTTATTCTCTCGCACATGGACTCATACATTTCTTTCTCATCTCCTTTGACAAATGTAAAAACAAACTTCGTTTAACCACGCTTGTTCTAATGCTGTCCACAACAAGGAGAGGGCCTATAAAAGGCTACCAGAGCCATCCCACCCCTGAATCATATTTTTTGTGTGTGTTTCTGCCCCGTTTTGTGCTAAGTCTGTTCTCCACTCAGCTAAAAATAATTTCATCCGTACTAAATGTTCTTACCTCTCCAACTCTACTTATTCCGGGTCCTTCAGGCACCTTGCCCAAAACTTTTCTAACAACTTGACCTCATCATCCTTCCCCCCTCTTTTCCCCTCTGACGGCTCTGTAGCTAGTTCTTCTACCGATAAAGCATATCTCTTTGCTCAGACACTCTCCTTCAGTTCCACCGTACACAATTCCGGTGCTGTTCTTCCATCTCTTCCCCCCTCTGACTTCCTCATGGTCGATATTAAAGTTTCTTTCAACTGATGTATTTTCCGCCATAACTGGCCTCAATACTAACAAGACATATGGGCCTGATGGGGTCCCTTCTGTTATTCACAAGAACTGTGCTTCTGTGCTTATATCAGGACACTAAAATATCATAACACGCTACATAATAGCTTGTGACATACATGATGCTAAGATGTAATATAGAGGTTTGAAGGAAGTCGTGCCTAAGCTTGAGAGAGCTAGAGGAAACAGCAAGGCAGATTCTAGCTAAGGGAATATTGCACTGAGCACAGTATGGCGCCTGATGGATAACTCCACGGGTGTGGAAATCACCACATGTGCCCATACACATGGCCCAACCAGTCATATACTGGGGAAATTGGAGAGACAAGAGAGAAGGGGTTAGGACATGTTAGAAGAATCAAGAGGCATGTTGGAAAAGGCAGGAGTAGAGGGCACGGAATCAGTTAGCATAAGCTGCTCTCCCCTTAGTACTGCTCTTGTCAAGACAACTTCCGCTTGAGAATAAAACTGCAATCACACCCCAGGCTCATCTTTATCTCTCTCCTGCCATCCAAGACAAAAAGAACCTGAAAATTCTTTCCTCTTACAACCCCTACAATTTAACATTTTTGGAAACGCCTCAGCGACGGCTACGAGATTATTGGTGGCAGTAATCATACGAACCACGACTATAATTCTACAGTTGAATCTACATTAACAAGACAGAAAGCAAGAACTGCTATAAGTTTCCGCCATGCGACGTCTTACGACTTTATTATAAATCAGCCGACAACCCTGAGCCCCAAGAAGGATAAACAAAAGAGATAAACGAAGCCAGTTAACGTTTCTATTAACAATAAACAAACAACTTAAGAATCAACTCTACAATCAAAACTAGATACTACGGTTCTACAAGTGAACTACAAGCAGTTGGGACAGTAACCAAGATCAGCTACAAGTTCGCACCATACAGCAAGTAACTACAGTTAAATGCTGGACAAGTAATCACAAGCCTACAAGTTAAGAAGAAAAAGAGGAGGAAAGAAAGCGGTGCGATCAAGCAAAGCAGCAGAGAGTGGGGAGGCGCTGATTTAGTGGTGACGGGAGTGACAATGCAGCAACACCAAAGCCTGCATTCGCCAGCCCAGACTCACCACTCACCTCACTTACCACACTCACCATTACTCACTGCTCCTCCATCACCACGGCGCTGAGTCTAGGGTGATGTTGACGCTAGCATAGCAACCATCACACACCTGCACATCCTGCACATCATCCTGCACCTATCATCTAGATAGTGATTATACTTTTACTCTACTTCTCCTAGGGAGTTTAAACATACAATCCTTTTTTGCTTATAATTTCACATATGAATATCACCATTATGCTATAGTGATATATTGCTAATACAAAAGTGACAGACAAAACACTTTGTACAAAGTTAAATAACGTGATTTATAATTACAGCTACAATTATCATATTTACAACAATCAAACCAAGTAAAAATTAAGAAAGTTATTGCGGATAACAGGGTTAGGAGGAAACACAAACAGCAAACAGGCAGTGAGTTGACATGACGACCTGAGTTAGCACAAACAACTGACCCCCAACAACCCTCCACAGGCTGTTTTCTTCTTCACTTTTCACCACATTTTACTCTTTCGAGTAACAAATACAGCTTCATTAATAATACAAAATTACGTACATACACCTACTTCAGTTTTCTATAATAAGTCATTACTAAGTACTAGTACCAACAGTAACAATAAGAGAGAGAGAGAGAGAGAGAGAGAGAGAGAGACCGGTATATATATATATATATATATATATATATATATATAGATATATATATATATATATATATATATATATATATATATATATATATATATATACAGAATGTAGAAAACTTTCAATATCTGGGAACGATTGTATCATCTAATGGATCATTAAACAATGAAATTGAGGAGAGGATTAGACAGGCTTGGCTAGCTGTTGGAATGTTGAAATCTGTTTGGAATAATAATATGCTTTCGGTACATACTAAAGTGAAAATTTACAAGTCCATGGTTAGACCAATTTTAATTTACGGGCATGAGTCATGGTACAGTACAATTGCAACAGATCAGAAAGTATTAGGAATTGAAAATAAAATACTGAGAAGGATTCTTGGGGTAATGTGGCAAGACAGAGTTACAAATGCAAGAGTAAGGGATATTACGAGAGTGGAGCCAGTTAATGAATATGTGAGACTGTCTCGCTGGAAGTGTCTGGGGCACATATACAGAAAAGAAGGTAGTTTAATACAGGATGTGCCAGAGTGGACTGCTAGAGGAAGAAGAGGTAAAGGTAGGCCGAGGGAAACCTGGTTGAGGACAATGAAAAAAGAAGAAGGAGAGGAGTGTTGGTGGGACCTGAAGGAGATGGCAAGAGACAAATATTGGTGGAGAGAGTTCATTGAGGCCCTATGCATCCCGTGGGGTGCCACAGGAAATGATTGATATATATATATATATATATATATATATATATATATATATATATATATATATATATATATATATATATATATACACAGTATATATGCGTGTGTATGTTTGTGTGTTTGTGTGTGTATGTTAGGTGGGTAGGTGTGTGAATAGTAATTTGTCCAGGTATTTAGTCCATCTCTTGCAGTAATATAGCACTATATCTTGTGTTAATGAGCATTTTATTGAGCATCAGAACACTTGCACAACATTTTGGATGGAAGTTCATGATTATACAGAACGACTCTGCTGAAGAAGCCTAATGAACATCACTGGTCTACACTTATGTGCCGAGCTTCTCGCTAAGTAGTTTATTTTCGCTATCAGTGTTGTATTTGTATATTTTATGAGGTTGTTTTAATAATTACTCCATAAATACGCACTTCCACAGCACTTAAGCTCATTACGGTGATAATTATATGTCGCTGATGGACCAATGGTCCATTTAAAACTGTGCTTGCCACCTGAACAATGAGAAGTGCCTGGCTCCGTGTGTGGTTTTGGTAGGTTTAGTGTTTCTCTTGTAATTCACAGTTAATTTTTTACTCTCAGATTTCTCTTCAGTCTCTAGACTTATAAAAATGTGTCCAAATCGGAAAAAGAAGGTGCATCAGTTGCCATATCCGTCCAGTGTACAGTCATCAGCACTATTAAAGGAACAGGGTAGTCTGCCACTACAGAGGTTAATCGCTCACTTCCAGCCTCGAAAACCTTCTCCTTACCCTTACCAAAACCCTGATTTGTTAACGGGATGGATTGGAGACCTGAAGCTTCGCTCACCGTCACGTTTTGCCTCGTGAAGTATTTATTTCATTTATCCTACCCATTGTTTTCCCTTCCCATATCTTAAATAAGGTCGTCTGTCAGTGGCCCGAACAAAATGAAAAATACGTCATCATAATAAATAGATAGTAAAAAGCTGCTGCGCATATTCAGGGGAGGTAAGACTGTGGCGGAACTCCATTTAAATAAAAACTCCAGCATTTGGTAAATCCCAGACATACAAGGCAGACTGATGCAGAATGTAGGTATAACGGAGAGAGAGAGAGAGAGAGAGAGAGAGAGAGAGAGAGAGAGAGAGAGAGAGAGAGACAGACAGACAGACAGAGACACACAGACATACGGATAGCTCACAAGACTTCGCCTACTAATCATCATTCACTATGCTTGTTGTTCCCTGAGGAAGATTGGTCCCAAATCTTAAGAATTACTGTTTGATGGTTAACTGTATAATCATTCAACAGTATGAACAGCAAGCAGTAATGAAACTAGTATAGTTTTGGTATTTGATATTTTTCCTAACAATTCTTTCATTAATACTTTTGCCTATTGGATAGCATATAAAGGAAATTTAAAGGAAATATATCCACATCATAGCTACAATAAAGGGTGTATATCGAGGATACGAGAATCAGTACACGGTGTAAGCTGCTGTTAGAAAGACACTTCACATCTCATCATTCCCCTTCACCCATTCCAAATCCTCCTCCCTTTCTCTCTCTCTCCTTTCCAAACCGTCCTCCATGTCTTGCATTCTTCATCTGCCATTCTCAACTGTTCTCATAGAATGGTTTCACACGCTTCAAATACTTTCAGGTTTCAATTTCTGCCTTACATAGAAAAACAACAGTGTTTTATGCAAACAACCCCTAACAATAATCTTTATTTATACTTTCTCCTGTGTGTTTTACGTAATCTTTAGAAGTGACTTCTTTGTGTGCGACTTTGTCAGCAGAAATTCACAGATCTCAGAGGCTAATTCCTTGAAAATATTGTTTATTACACACTTGACTACAGCATGAAGCACTGACTTCACAAGCTGTTTTCCCTTTCCCCCACACAAAGATAGTGAACGCAATTCCCTATTTCTAATCATATGCTCGTGATATCCCTTTACGGTACACTTCCATACACACACCAAACAGCGAACGAAATATTACTCTGCTCGACGTGTGTACTGTATATGTCAGTGTATTGGTCTGCGTGTGTGTGTGTGTGTGTGTGTGTGTGTGTGTGTGTGTGTGTGTGTGTGTGTGTGTGTGTGTGTGTGTGTGTGTGCCCGGGAGTCTGAATGTGTGCACGTGTCTGTGTGTGCGCGTGTCTTTGTGTGGGAGTGTGTCTTTGTGTTCTGTGTGTATTTGTATGTGCAAGTAGCCTATCTGTGTTTGTGCATATGCCTGTGTGTGCGCAAGAGTGTGCGTCTGGTCGTTTGTGTCTGCTTGTATCTGTCCATGTGAGTGTCTGTGCGTGCGAGCGTGAGTGTGTGTGCGTGTCTTTGTGTGCGTGTGTCTGTATAGGTATGTGTATGTCTCTGTGTATCTCTGTCAATTTGTCTTTGTATGCATGTTTCTTAGTGTTTGTGTATGTCTGTGTATGTGTGTGTGTGTGTGTGTGTGTCTGTGTGTCTGTGTGTGTGTGTGTTGTATAGAGTGGATGAAGTTGGATTTTTGGGTGCGGTGCTTCCGTGTATTGCCAAGGTGGGTGGGCAGGATGGTTGGTAAGTGTGGGGTTGGGTGTTTAGATTGAGTGCGTTGGGTGGCTTTGAGTGGGTTGTGGGTTGAAGGGGTAGATGAGTTGGTGCGTGGATGTGTGGGGTGGACTGGGTGGGTGGGTAGCTGGATCGATGAGTGGCCAGGGGAGAGTCAGTAAGTCAGGTTTGGATTGGATGTGTTTGGTGGATGAATGGTTCGAATATATGTACAGGATGGGAACGGGTTTGGGTAGGAAGGGTGTTTGGGCATGTGGATGGGCAGCTGGGTCAGTGGGAGGATTGGGTGGATAGGATGGGTGGGTTCTCTGGATGGGGTGGATGTGCAGGGTGAGTGAGTATTCAAGAAGAGGAGGGTGGGTATGGTGGAAAGGTTTGGTGGGTAGATATGCTGGATGGCATTAGTGGATTAGCAGAGTGGATGACAATCGTGTGTGGCAGGTGGCCTGGGTCGGTGGGCAAGATGGGTCGTTGGGCAAGATGTGTCGTTGGAATGTGTGAGCAGAGTGGGTAGCCAGGGTGAGTGGGCAGTGTTGGTCGCCAGGGTTGCTGAGAAGACTGTGTGGCCGGGGTGCTCTGGGTGAGTGATTAGGTTGGTGTTGTGTGGTTGAAAGGGTTCATGGTGGGTAAGCAAGTGGATGGATGTGCTGGGTGGTACTGTTAGGTGAACTTGGTGGGTGACATCTGTGGGTGGGCTGGATGACCTGGATCAGTGGGTTGGGTGGGTCGCCCAGGTGGTTGGGCAGGGTGCGTGGCTGGGGTGGGGAGGGTGGGTTGTGTTGGATGGGCTGAGTGGATAGATGGATAAGTGGGTGGGTGGATATGTAGCTACCCAAATAACAAGGGAGGAGAGGCATTTATGTTGCTAGAAATCATACAGCTTCTCGCTGTTACTTGAGCCGCGTTTTTGTCGTCCAAGCTGAGGGATCGGATTCGAAGCCATCTTCGGTGAAACCAAGCTGCCCCGTTTTTGTCGGCCAGAGTGATACGAAGCCGGCCCAAGTGTCTGTCATCGAAACCAAGACCGTCTTCGTATGTCACCCAAGCGTGGTCAGGAGCAGTCGGACTTTGATGAATGGTCGCGGAGAGCACAGATGTATATTCGTTGTTCTCTCCTCTAGCGCTCTAGGGCTGCCTCACCGGCAATAGCTTTGTAAATACCCAAATAAAGGTTAGGTCAGCTAGTTCTAATATTCCTCCCTGGCCTTAGTAGATATAGTAGGTGTCTATATCTAATTACTGAGATCGCCTTTGCTCACTCACCTCTGGAGCGTACCCTCCACTGATTGCTCTGGGGTGTGAGTTACACACAGGCGCGTCCTCCTGAGAGTGGTTTGAGAGGGTAATCTCAGATTAGGTGTGTTCCCCGAGCAATTTCTCCCTTGGTCGTTTTTCTCTCTCTTCCCACTTCCCCCTCACGGGGGAAGTGGTAACTATGGCGGACGCCACTGCTGCCTCCCCCTCCTTCAGGGGGGGAGGTAGGCCTGACCGACCCCCGACTGTCTCACGGACTGACTGCCCCCAGACTGAACGGCCCCAGACACGTACCCGTCTTGACATTGATGTTAGAAACGCCGAGTTTGTACAGATTCATGCGGCTGGTCCCACTCCCCTGTCCAGCCTCAATCCCTTTATCATCAAGAAGGTGATTGATGGGTGTGCAGGTGAGGTGGGACAAGTGAAAAAACTTGCGAGTGGAGATCTTCTCGTTAAAACTAGGAACTCAAGTCATGTAAAGGATTTGCTAAAACTGAGCAAGGTCCATTGTTATGATGTTCAGACCACGATCCCTCACTCCATGAATTCCTGCAAAGGTGTGATCACCTGCAGAGATCTTGTGGTCATGGAGGAGGAAGAGATCGTACAGGAACTTGCTCAGCAGGATGTAATAGAGGCACGTTTCATAACTAGATTCTCAGAAGGCATGAAGACGAAGACCGCCACAGTTGTCCTAACGTTCGGCAAAGTTGCTTTACCTTCCAACATCAGAATTGGATATGAAATTCTTAATGTCAGACCATACATCCTGAACCCCCTGCATTGCTTAAAATGCCAGATTTATGGGCATCATGAAAAGGCTTGTAGGGCTTCGCAGCCAGTGTGTGGCAGGTGCGCGACTGTGGGACATTCTCCTGAACACTGTATCTGAGACGGAGTGCTGCTTTCACTGCAAGGATGCTCACTCCACTTCCTCGAGGGCTTGTCCCAAGTGGAAGGAGGAGAAAGAGGTCTGCACAGTGAAGGCAACCGAGGGCATTTCCTTTTACGATGCAAGGAAGAAGGTGAAGGAGTTGCATGCAACTCCCAAGCCTAATATCTCCTATGCATTGGCGGTTGTGTCCCGTCCCGTGATGTGTACCGTTGAGACACAGACTGACCTAACATTCGCTCCTCATGCCCCACGCCCTACCTTTCAGTCTAAGCCTCCTGTACGATCCAACTCTCTGACGGACATCCCTGTTGCCACTTCATACTCCCAGGCTGCCGCTGCTCTTTTGCAGTCAGTGCGGCCAAAATCGAAGCCCGACAAGTCTGACAAGATTAATTTAACCACCCTCACTAAACAGTCACGTCCTCATGTCCTTCCTGCTCCTGGTCCAGCGAGGAAGAGAAAGAATAGCTCTTCCTCGATGGAATCTGGGAGCCTCGTTATTGATGAGACTATGGAGATCTCCACAAATAAGCACCGGGATAGGTCCCCCGGTAGCTACTCGCCTGGTCGCAGGGGGCATAAAAAGACTAAGCACACTGGCCACCCTCGAAAATCTTAAACCGCCGCATTCACTATACTACAGTGGAATTGTAGAGGTATTGGGAATAAGTTACATAATATAGCTATCTTGCTTTCACTACACAGGCCAGACGTTGTTTGTTTACAGGAGCCGCGCCTGGAGGATCACCCTGATCCTCCACAGTTCAGACACTACTCGTATAGAAGATATGAAGGTCACGGAGTTGCCATTTACACACACACAAATCACACCCACAAACGGAAGTGATTCTAAATTCTACTCTGGAAGCGGTCACGTGCAGAGTAAAATTTAATAACATGTATCTGTCTATTTGCTCTCTGTACTGTCCTCCACATGGCCCCATTGATAGTGATGCTTTAAATTCACTAGTGGAACATCTTCCTGGGAATAAATTAGTGTTGGGCGATTTTAATGCCCATCACTATCAATGGGGTAGCTTGAGGATTGATGGTCGTGGGGAGCAAGTAGCCGACCTAATACTACACTCCAACCTCTGTCTTCTGAACGATGGTAGAGCGACTCGTGTAGATGATCGTACTGGTAACTTTTCGGCCATTGACTTATCTTTGGCCTCCCCTGGTATACAACAAGATTTTTTATGGAATCCTTATGACGACTCCTTGGGAAATGATCATTTACCCATCTGTCTTTCTTATACACGTGACATCGTTTCGGACCCTCCACCTCCAAAATTTAACTATAAGAAAGCAGATTGGGGATCCTTCTCAAGGATCGCCAATTTAGATATGTCTGGGGAGACCATAAATGTTAAGGTCAAAAATATAACCCAATCCATATTACACGCAGCTGAGGCTGCTATTCCCAAGACTTCTACAGTTCATGCGAAGCATAGAGCACATTGGTGGATGCCGGATTGCCGACAAGCATTAAGAAAACGCAATAGGAGATACAGGATTTTTGATAGTCAGCCCACTGAGAAAAATTTTATTGCATACAAACAGGCACGGGCTGAGGCAAGGAGAATAATAATAAGGGCCAAACGTGACTCCTGGCGGTCCTTTGTGTCCACGGTGACTCGAACAACATCATTACGTAAAGTCTGGTCCACTATAAGAATATTAATAATAAAGGCCCATATTTCCCAGTCACCACCTTGCAAGTAAATAATAATATCTATGACGAGCCTGTGGACGTTGCTAACATCCTCGCCAGGAGTTTTTCACATGCAAGTAGCTCAGCCAATTATGATCTGCGTTTTCAACATCATAAACGCACGGCTGAGCTACAGATCATTGACTTTGCCACAGAAGACGTAGACTCCCTGTACAACCAAGAGTTTACGCTAGATGAACTGCTCCTTGCCCTTAAATCCTGTAAAGACACCAGCCCTGGACCAGACACCATCACGTACGGTATGATCCAGCATCTTAATCAGGACAACCTGATTAAGATGTTAGCATTGTACAATGATATTTGGGCGTCTCGAACGTTCCCAAACTCATGGCACTTTGCGCACGTCATACCGATACCCAAACAGGCTGGTCGTCTTATGAATCCCACTTCATTTCGTCCTATTGTGTTGACTTCTTGTCTATGTAAGGTCATGGAATGTATGGTAAACAATAGGCTTCTTTTTTGTTTTAGAGTCGAAGAATTTGTTAAATGATCAACAATGTGGCTTCCGTAAATACAGAAGTTCACTAGAACATTTAATGAATTTGGAGCATTGTATTGCAGAGGCATTTACCAATAAAGAATTCATGATAGGGGTGTTCTTGGACATCCATAAAGCCTATGACATGACATGGCGACACGGTATTCTAATGAAGCTCTATGCTTATGGTTTAAGAGGAAATTTGCCTATTTTTATTTCAAATTTCTTAAGGGACAGAACTTTCTCTGTCAAATTGCCCCATAACGTAACATCGGATATATTTATCCAGGAAAACGGGGTTCAACAGGGAAGTGTGCTTAGTCCTACTTTATTTAGTATTATGATCAATGATATTCTGTCATCAGCCCCCATCCCGAGGAATCTTAAATACTCACTCTATGCTGACGATTGTGCAATATGGCACTCTTCCCGTAATGCACAATTTTTGTCTGGGCGGATTCAAGCAGCCCTTGACTCCGTCCACCAATGGGCCTTGCAGTGGGGATTTAAGTTTTCCGTACGTAAGTGTGCCGCTATAGTCTTCACTAATCGTAACGTACCTAATTTGTGCTTAACTTTGGATAATCAGGCGGTACCTTTTCAAAATTCTGTAAAATTTTTAGGAATACATTTTGATCATAGAATGAATTTTAAACTTCACGTTAATACTTTGCTTGCTCGTTGTGATAAACCGTTAAATGTCCTCAAGTACCTAGCAGGTACTACCTGGGGTGCCGACAGAAAATCTTTATTAATGGTGTATAAGTCCCTTATTCGATCGAAGCTAGACTATGGCGAACAGGTGTATGGCTCGGCATCCGATGCCACACTGAAAGGATTGGATGTGCTACAGAACAAATGTTTGCGAATGTGTCTTGGAGCCGTCCGGTGTACCCGTGTGGCTCGTATGGAAGTGGAGGCGAATGTGCCTCCTCTCCGTATTCGCTGTGACCACCTGGCCTTGTCCTACGGCGTAAGGACATTAAGGAAAAGTAATATCGGCAATGTGGCCTGTACCCCCCTGCGTCAATACCACCACCTTCTGCGGGGGGTGCGTCGTCCACTTGCCGCTCGCCTCCACTTACTGACTCAGGAGCTTGATGTGGACCCCAGTGACTGTGACAAGTTGGTGCTTAAAAATATAGCGCCTTAGGAGCCACCCGGCTTTACAGTGGATGTTACATGGCTCCCAGCACCAAAGGCCAAGGCGCCGGAGGCGGAGGGCCACCACTTGTTTCGTAACATCATTGTTCGTCACTTGGGGTCCCATCAATTGTACACCGACGGCTCCAAGTCGAGTGAATGTGTGGGTGCAAGTGTGTAGTCGACTGAATGTGCCCTCAGGTTTCGGTTGCCGACTCATACATCTGTGTTTACTTCAGAACTTTTTGCTGTTGACAAAGCCATAGACTATGCTCTCAATTCTAGGCATGACTCATTTGTCATATTTTCGGATTCAAAATCAGCCCTTCAGGCAATTGCATCTTGCACTACGGACTCTCACGAGATCCAGGGCCGCATCATTAATAAGTTGCATTCATGCAACAAGTCATTCACGCTGATCTGGGTGCCTGGTCATTATCGTATCTACGGCAATGAGCAGGCTGACTTACTTGCAAAGTCGGCTGTAGAGCTCGAGGAGACTTGGGACGTTCCTCGTGATCTACGGTCGAGTCTATCTCTCGGAAAGAAATCAATAAATCTTCTGTGGCAAGGTCAGTGGACCAGACTAAATATTCCAACTTGTAAGCCGTACCTGGGTGACTGGGACACTGCCAACCGTCCCATTCGCCTAGAAGAAAAGGTGTTGGCACGGTTATGGCTCAATGCCACCATTTTAACCCACATAAAGCCATATATGGAAAGATGCTTCCCACCGCATTGTGACATCTGTAATGCGGTGTTATCTATCAGTCATATCATCCTGCGCTGTAGGCGATTTATTCGTGAACGTGCTTCACTTATAAATTACTGTGGCGCAGTAGACGTCCCCTTCACCCTTTCCACCATCCTGGGTGATGGGGACATTGTAATGACTGATAAATTGATGGCTTTCTTGAGAGAGACCTGACTGATCAGAGTGATGTGACTTTTTTACTGTGTGGTTATGTTTTTTATCAACGGTAAATATGTATATATTGTAATATTAATTAGGGTTGACAGTTGACATATTTTAAATAGTTCCTCCTCCCACCGATCTATTTCTAATATAGATGTCCCCTACATTAAGTCAAGTTCCTCGCCTGACAGTCACCAGCTGATGAGTGTAAGTGTGCAATATAGGAAGGTATTGGGCACTTGCAGTCGATGGTGGTCTGCTGGGCGAGGTTCTTCACTTTTTGTACAAATTATGTAAATACCTTATACTATCTTGCTTAAGTTATTCTAATTAGGGACGACAGCAGACGTATATGGAAATGTTCCTGACTCGTCTGGTTCCCTTTCATATATTGATGTGCCCTATATTAGGTTGTGCCTCGACTGACAGTCACCAGGTGATGAGTGCAGGTATGTCATGTAGAAAGGCATTACATATCTGCAGTCGATGGTGTTCTGTTAGTCGAGGTATTTTTACCATTAGTGTAGGTCTAGCTATTTGTCTCTGTAGGATTTAGTATAGGTTAGCGATTTGTCTGTTAGGTGATTAGTTTTAGGGTCTTTAGATTAGTTTGTCTTTATAATATAAGGTATAAAAAATATAAAACCAAGAAAAAATTTAAAAAAATAAAAATACAAAAAAAAAAATTAAATTAAAATTATTATATATATATATATATATATATATATATATATACGTTTGCATGAAAATGTGTCTGTATGTATGCATGGAAGTGTGTGTGTGTGTGTGTGTGTGTGTGTGTGTGTGTGTGTTTGTATATATATATATATATTTTTGTATATATATGTATATTTGTTTAATTTTATATATATATATATATATATCCGGCCTTAATAACCAGGGGCTTCGGCCCCAATGGTTGATAGGCCAGGAAAAAAAAAAAAAAAAAAAAAAAAAAAGGGAGCAGTCTTGGTGTAGCTTGGGGCGAGTGAGATTGGCCAGCAAGGACACGTAATGATAAATATAATGAAATTAGCATTATGTACATAAAATTAGGGTGCAGGTGGCTAATATTAACGACATATAGAATCAGTTCAGCACAAATAACGGCTACATGCATATTCGTCAAAAGATCTTCTTCGGCGAATCCCTCTGATTACTTGGCGATTGGCACGTAATTTTTAGGTTCTACGTATCCTGGACTGTTTTTGCGGACAGAAACCAAGCGCCCGAAGACGCGCCTCGAATCCCAAGCTTCAGTTTGGACGACAAAAACACGCCTTTGGATTTTAGTCAATCGTTTGACAGACGTTGGCTAAATCTGTAAACCGTACTGAATACATTGGGGTCATTCTATTGAAATATGCTAAAACTTCATTATTATTTTTTCTTGTTGAACTGAAGGTGGACATAGACACTTAGTAATATATCTAATTTTAGGACAAAATGAAATAAATACTTCACGAGGCAAAACGTGACGGTGAGCGAAGCTTCAGGTCTCCAATCCATCCCGTTAACAAATCAGGGTTTTGATGAGGGTAAGGAGAAGGTTTTCGAGGCTGGAAGTGCGCGATTAACCTCTCTAGTGGCAGACTACCCTGTTCCTTTAATAGTGCTGATGACTGTACACTGGACGGATATGGCAACTGATGCACCTTCTTCTACCGATTTGGACACATTTTTATAAGTCTAGAGACTGAAGAGAAATCTGAGAGTAAAAAATCAACTGTGAATTACAAGAGAAACACTAAACCTACCAAAACCACACACGGAGCCAGGCATTTCTCATTGTTCAGGTGGCAAGCACAGTTTTAAATGGACCATTGGTCCATCAGCGACATATAATTATCACCGTAATGAGCTTAAGTGCTGTGGAAGTGCGTATTTATGGAGTAATTATTAAAAACACCTCATAAAATATACAAATACAACACTGATACCGAAAATAAACTACTTAGCGAGAAGCTCGGCACATAAGTGTAGACCAGTGATGTTCATTAGGCTTCTTCAGCAGAGTCGTTTTGTATAATCATGAACTTCCATCCAAAATGTTGTGCAAGTGTTCTGATGCTCAATAAAATGCTCATTAACACAAAATATAGTGCTATATTACTGCAAGAGATGGACTAAATACCTGGACAAATTACTACTCACACACCTACCCACCTAACATACACACACAAACACAAACATACACACCCATATATACTGTGTGTATATATATATATATATATATATATATATATATATATATATATATATATATATATATATATATATATATATATGTGTGTGTATATATATATATATATATATATATATATATATATATATATATATATATATATATATATATATACCTAGGCTGCTTCCCCCAAGGAAAGGGAGGTAGCCGAGACAGGACGACACACTCCCCATTCACTCATCCATTCAAACACATTCATTCGCATCTTAGCCCCAAAGGGAAGAACAGACAGATCCCCACCGCACCACACCGCACAAGGGTCAACTGCGCAATGCAATCAGTGACATCCGCAGCAGGGCCCGACAGCAGAACTGGTTTACCCCTGCCACATCATAACAGACCCATCCCCTTATCCGCACCTGACCTGACTAGCTGATCAGACAAAATGCGGGAGAATATCCCCTCAGGGCTGCGTCATCACTTATTCATTCACAATTTCTCTCCATTTATTTCTGTCACGCACAGCCACTCTTCCTTGCTCAACAGACATCCATCTCGTATCCAGCGCTCTCTTCACACTGTCCATCCATCCTATTCGTGGTCTTCCTCTCAGCCTTACACCTCTCATATCAGATCTAGTTATCTTTTTCACCAATCGCTCATTATCCATTCTCTCCATATGCCCAAACCATCGCAACACCCTCTGCTCAACTCTACCAGCCATCTCCCGAACAACTCCAGTTCTCCTTCGCACTTCATCATTTCGCACCCGATCCACACGCGTCACTCCACACATACTCCTCAGACACCTCATCTCCATTACATTCAAACTTTTCCTCTCTGCTACACCCATATTCCATGTTTCAGCACCATATAACGCAGTTAGTACCACAACACCCTCATACAGCCTTCTCTTTACATCCATTCTAAGCGAAGGACATTTAAACACTTTTTTCATTCCCCCCAGCACCTTTCCTACTTCATTTATTCTAAACTTCACTTCTGCATCTATTCTTCCATCCACAGCAACATGTGACCCTAAATATTTAAAACAATCTACCTCCTCAAGCAACTCACCATTCAAAACTATATTCATCCCCCTACCATCTATCAACCTCGTACACTTCATTATTTTACTCTTATTCTCATTTACTTTCAATTTCCTCCTTTCACACACCCTTCCAAACTCCTCTACCAACTGTCTCAATCTCTCCTCTGAATCAGTCACCAGTGCAGTATCATCTGCAAACAGCAGCTGCTTCAGATTCCACTCACCACCATCAACATTCACCAGACTCAGACCTCCACCTAAAACTCTTGCATTCACCTTCCTTACACCATCCATGTAAATATTAAACAACCAAGGCGACATCACACATCCCTGTCGCAGCCCCACTCTCACAGGAAACCAATCACTCACAGCATTTCCCACTCTTACACACGCTCTACTATTTACATAAAAACTTTTCACCCCTTTTAGTAACCTACTATCAAGTCCATACAATCATAAAACAGTCCACAAAGCCTCCCTATCAATTCTATCATACTATCTATCTATCTATTGCCAGACGCCTCAATCCCGTTTGGGGTGGCCACAAACAAATCGCCTCCAAGTCGCCCTGTCCCCCGCCATTTCACTACCCTGCTCCCAACTCACACCCCCCTCTCTCATATACCTCTCCACCCCATCCCTCCATCTCATCCTCGGTCTCCCCCTCCCTCTTCCACCCTCCACCTCACTCACATACACTCT
Source organism: Coenobita brevimanus (assembly GCF_032717465.1). NCBI lineage: Eukaryota > Metazoa > Arthropoda > Malacostraca > Decapoda > Coenobitidae > Coenobita > Coenobita brevimanus. The sequence continues at coordinate 12,254,214 of NC_136984.1, forward strand.
CTTCGTCAGTCTTTCACCCTCCATCCTCTCCACATGGCCAAACCACCTCAGTGTGTTCCTCACAACGCTTCCTATCACATCCACATCAACACCACAACGCTCCTTTATATCCTCATTCGTCAGCCTGTCTCTCCACGTGACTCCACAAGCTCCTCTTAAATAACTCATTTCCACTGCTCTCACTCTTGACTTGTGTCCTTCCAACAACGTCCAAGCTTCACTTCCGTACGTTAGAGTTGGTATCACAATACTGTCATGTAGTAACTTTTTTACTTCCATGCTCACTTCCCTGTTTCTTATCACTGCTTTCAAGGAACCAGCAACCTTTCTTCCCTGCTTCACCCTTTCAAGCACTTCACCCTCCAAACCTCCATCCTTACTCATCACACTACCCAAATACTTAAACGTACTCACATTTTCCAATTCCTCACCATCCAATCTCGCTATACATTCACTGACTTCACCTCTCTCAAAGACCATCACTTTACTCTTCCCTACATTCACCTTTAGGTTCCGTTTCTTACACACTCTCTCAAACTCATCCACCAAGCCTTGCAGCTCCCCTTCATCTTCACTCAACAACACAGTATCATCTGCAAACAACAGTACAGGGAGTTTCCAAACACTATCCTCTCTCACCAGGGCCACTCCAACATCCACTACCCTACCTTGTACCTCTTTTATTACCCCATCCATGTACAGATTGAACAACCATGGAGACATGACACATCCCTGTTTCAAACCAACTTTCTCTAAATCCATAAATGCCCAAAACACATCCTTGCCTTTCGCTAAATACTTTTCACACACTTGTCTCACAGCAAACACCTGATCAACGCATCCCCTCCCTCTCCTAAAGCCACACTGCTCATCACCAATCACTCCCTCTGTACCCTCTCTAACTCTCATAATTAACACTCTACCATACACCTTACCTACAACACTCAACAGACTTATACCCCTAAAGCTAGTACATTCATACTTATCACCCTTGCCTTTATACAACGGGACCACACAAGCACTTGCCCAGTCAATTGGCACCATACCTTTCTCAAAGCACACATTCAACAATCTTACTAACCAGTCAACAATAGTCACTCAACCACCCTTCAGGCATTCCACAGCACACCCATCCATACCTGCAGCTTTCCCTGTTTTCATCTCCTTTACTGCCTTCTCCACTTCCTCCTTCGTGATCAAAGAATCATTCAACTCTCCCAACACATTTATTCCTTGCAACCTTCCATCCGCCACAATCTCAGCCACCCTTTCCTCCTCTACATTTAACAATCATTCAAAATACTCTGCCCATCTCTTCCTTACTGCATCCATCTCAATTAACATCCTTCCATCCTCTGCTTTTACTCGTTCTTCCTTCCCAGACTCTCCCTTTCGCACCCTTTTCACCTCCTTCCAAAACATTTTCTTATTCTGTTGATAATTCTCTGTCAGCCGCCTACCCCACCTCTCATCTGCTGCCACTTTAGCATCACGCACAGCCCTTCTCGCTCTATTCTTCTTTTCCTTATACCTTTCATATGACATCTCATCCTTCCTCTGCAGCCACACTTCATATGCAAGTCTCTTCTCAGCCACAGCCATACTTACTGTACTTCCTCGCACCACCATTCACTTCCTTTTCTTACACCACCACCCACACGTCTCACACCACAGACCTCTTCTGCATGCCCCACCACAGCACTCTTAAACAACTGCCATTCCTCCTCTACACTGCCATTTTTCCGATCTTTCACTGCGTTCCACTCATCTTTCAATTTCTCCTGATACTCTATCTTTTTTTCTCTTTTATCCAACTCACTCACTTTCAAAACCTCCCTGCCGCACCTAACCCTCCTAGCTCTCACCCATCTCTTACCTACTCCTAACTTTCCCTCCACCAGGTAGTGGTCAGACATACCTCCACCCTCCCCTCTCAGAACTCTCACATCCAACAATCTTCCTATTACATTCCTAGACACAACCACATAGTCCATCAAAGCTCTATCAACAACCCTTCCACCCTCCTGTCTCACCCATGTATACTTATAAATATCTTTCTTCTCAAACATCGTATTCCCAATCACCATCTCTCGCTCAACACACATCGCTATCATTCGTTCCCCATTTTCATTTCTTCCAGGCACACCATGCATACCAACTACGCCTTCAACTGCTACATTTCCCACTCTAGCATTCAGATCTCCCATCATTATCACATTCACATTCGCTCCAAAACTGCAGACACTCATCAACATCATTCCAGGAAGACTCCCTCTCTTGTTCATCCCTTTCACTACCAGGCCCATATGCACTCACAAACACCCACAACTCACGTTCAAATTTCGCTTTCACCCACATCAGTCTCGATGACACCTCCTTCCATTCAATCACACACTGCTGTACTTCCGGACTCACTAACAAGGCCACACCTTCTCTTGCCCTTCATCTATCAACACCAGACAATCTTCCATTCACACTTCCAAACATAGACTCCCCCTTCCCTTTCATCTTCGTTTCACTCAAAGCTAACACATCCAACTTTCTTCTCACAAACATTCTCCCAATCTCCTCCCTTTTAGCCTCAATCGTACTACATCCACGCACATTCATAGACCCAATCTTCAGGGTACGGGGATAACTCCATCCCCCATCCCTTTCTCTGGCCTGTCTCTTTTTAGGAACTAAAAAACAGAGGAGGGGGTCCTTAGTCCCCTCACCCCGCCCTTTTTAGTCGCCTTTTACGACACGCAGGGAATACGGTGGCAGTATTCTTCCTAACACAACCTGGCCGCAGAGTAGTAGTACCACCCCATAGTGCGGCCAGGTTGTGTCCCCCCCGCCACAGGGGGGATATATATATATATATATATATATATATATATATATATATATATATATATATATATATATATATATCCTCTCTCTCTCTCTCTCTCTCTCTCTCTCTCTCTCTCTAATTGTTACTGTTGGTACTAGTACTTAGTAATGACTTATTATAGAAAACTGAAGTAGGTGTATGTACGTAATTTTGTATTATTAATGAAGCTGTATTTGTTACTCGAAAGAGTAAAATGTGGTGAAAAGTGAAGAAGAAAACAGCCTGTGGAGGGTTGTTGGGGGTCAGTTGTTTGTGCTATCTCAGGTCGTCATGTCAACTCACTGCCTGTTTGATGTTTGTGTTTCCTCCTAACCCTGTTATCCGCAATAACTTTCTTAATTTTTACTTGGTTTGATTGTTGTAAATATGATAATTGTAGCTGTAATTATAAATCACGTTATTTAACTTTGTACAAAGTGTTTTGTCTGTCACTTTTGTATTAGCAATATATCACTATAGCATAATGGTGATATTCATATGTGAAATTATAAGCAAAAAAGGATTGTATGTTTAAACTCCCTAGGAGAAGTAGAGTAAAAGTATAATCACTATCTAGATGATAGGTGCAGGATGATATGCAGGATGTGCAGGTGTGTGATGGTTGCTATGCTAGCGTCAACATCACCCTAGACTCAGCGCCGTGGTGATGGAGGAGCAGTGAGTAATGGTGAGTGTGGTAAGTGAGGTGAGTGGTGAGTCTGGGCTGGCGAATGCAGGCTTTGGTGTTGCTGCATTGTCTCTCCCGTCACCACTAAATCAGCGCCTCCCCACTCTCTGCTGCTTTGCTTGATCGCACCGCTTTCTTTCCTCCTCTTTTTCTTCTTAACTTGTAGGCTTGTGATTACTTGTCCAGCATTTAACTGTAGTTACTTGCTGTATGGTGCGAACTTGTAGCTGATCTTGGTTACCGTCCCAACTGCTTGTAGTTCACTTGTAGAACCGTAGTATCTAGTTTTGCTTGTAGAGTTGATTCTTAAGTTGTTTGTTTATTGTTCACAGAAACGTTAACTGGCTTCGTTTATCTCTTTTGTTTATCCTTCTTGGGGTTCAGGGTTGTCGGCTGATTTATAATAAAGTCGTAAGACGTCGCATGGCGGAAACTTATAGCAGTTCTTGCTTTCTGTCTTGTTAATATAGATTCAACTGTAGAATTATAGTCGTGGTTCGTATGATTACTTCCACCAATAATCTCGTAGCCGTCGCTAAGGCGTTTCCAAAAATGTTAGATTGTAGGGGTTGTAAGAGAAAAGAATTTTCAGGTTCTTTTTGTCTTGGATGACAGGAGAGAGATAAAGATGAGTCTGGAGTATGATTGCAGTTTTATTCTCAAGAGGAAGTTGTCTTGACAAGAGCAGTACTAAGGGGAGAGCAGTTTATGCTAACTGATTCCGTGCCCTCTACTCCTGCCTTTTCCAACATGCCTCTTGATTCTTCTAACATGTCCTAACCCCTTCTCTCTTGTCTCTCCAATTTCCCCAGTATATGACTGGTTGGGCCATGTGTATGGGCACATGTGGTGATTTCCACACCCGTGGAGTTATCCATCAGGCGTCATACTGTGCTCTGTGCAATATTCCCTTAGCTAGAATCTGCCTTGCTGTTTCCTCTAGCTCTCTCAAGCTTAGGCACGACTTCCTTCAAACCTCTATATTACATCTTAGCAGCATATATGTCACAAGCTATTATGTAGCGTGTTATGATATTTTAGTGTCCTGATATAAGCACAGAAGCACAGTTCTTGTGAACAACAGGAGGGACACCATCAGCCCCATATGACTTGTTAGTATTGAGGCCAGTTATGGCGGAAAATACATCAGTTGAAAGAAACTTTAATATCGACCATGAGGAAGTCAGAGGGGGGAAGAGATGGAAGAACAGCACGGGAATTGTCTAAGGTGGAACTGAAGGAGAGTGTCTGAGCAAAAAGATATGCTTTATCGGTAGAAGAACTAGCTACAGAGCCGTCAGAGGGGAAAAGAGGGGGGAAGGATGATGAGGTCAAGTTGTTAGAAAAGTTTTGGGCAAGGTGCCTGAAGGACCCGGAATAAGTAGAGTTGGAGAGGTAAGAACATTTAGTACGGATGAAATTATTTTCAGCTGAGTGGAGAACAGACTTAGCACAAAACGGAGCAGGAACACACAAAAAATATGTGATTCAGGGGTGGGATGGCTCTGGTAGCCTTTTATAGGCCCTCTCCTTGTTGTGGACAGCATTAGAACAAGCGTGGTGAAAAGAAGTTTGTTTTTACATTTGTCAAAGGAGATGAGAAAGGAATGTATGCATCCATGTGCGAGAGAATAACCTCCGTGATGCTCAAGGCACATTCACATAGCTCCTGGCCATGGAAGCAATAATTACTGCAGGGAAAATCAAATATGTACTGCCTGAGGACCTCCCAATCAGCAGCTCCATAGTGCCACAACTGACGTTTCGTTGGAGGGTCCGCGGGCCATACTGGAGCAATAGGACAGGTTGAGGTAATAAGGTTGTGATCGGAAGACCCCAGTCAAGAGGAAAGAATAACAGTGTAAGTGGAAAGATTAGTTGTAAGGAAGAGGTCAAGTATGTTGGAACTCTCTTCAAGGCGGTCAGGGATATGGGTAAGATGCTGTACAAGCTGCACTTAGTCATTAAGGATAGAAAAGATGTAGGCTTGTTCACCAGGTGGATCAGTGAAAGGAAAGGAGAGCCAAATGTGGCTGTGAACCCTGAAATCTCTTAGAATGGAGATTTCAAAGAAAGGAGAAATGGCTATGATGTCTTCCATCGAACTTCCATCGTAGAGGTAAGATAGTCGAAGAATTTTCCTAGTCAGTAGAATCAGGAGATAAGTATACAGCACATATATATTTAGTCAGTGAATGACAGGAAAGCCGAAGCCAGAGAGTAGAGAGCTCAGAAGAATCAAGTTCAGGAATACAAGAGCAAGATATGTTGGTTGTTGTGTATATGTATGCTAAATACATATACACAACAACCACCTTTGGCTTTAAATGAGTAGAGAGAAAGTAGGAGAATACATAGAAAGGTTTGCTATCAGTTGCCTCAGACAGCTGAGTCTCAGTTAAGAAAAGAAGGTGAGGTTTAGAGGAGGAGAAGTGATGCTCAACAGAGAGAAATTTAGAGGAAGGGCCACTAATGATGCAGAGATGAAGCGAGTCAGACAGTGGTTCCAGGCAACTCGCTCAGTCGTCATTACTAAAAGTCCGTCCTAAGCTAAGTAAAGTCGATTCCTGATAGCAAGACTAAAAGAAAATACGTCATTGGATTGAAGGAGTCAACAGAGATTCGTACAGTATGATTCTCAGCTGATTTAAATAGACTGGCTTTGGCTGGATTAAAATACTAGAGTTTTGCCAACAATGGAAGGGTTATTGATTATAGAAATAAAACATTCAAGCTCGTATGACCCACTCTCAGCTGAATAAAATCGTCTGGCGTTAGGTGGAGTAGAATACTATGCCAGCCTGATCACGAGAGGGTTAACAGTAAGAGCAGATCTCACTCTCCTATGACTCACTCCCTGATGTATAAAAAGAAAATTGCGGAGATATCGGGATCAGAATACTGGAATTGTGCCAACCATGAGATATAATGGTAGCAGTACTAACACTCTCAGGTCCCTGTGACTCACTCTCAGCTAAGTGAAATGATCTGTTATTAGATGGAATGCAATAGTGGAGAAGGATAATGGTGACAGTGTACGTGTATTTCACTGAAGGCTTATGACTTACTCCCACCTGAATATAAAGGTATGATTTCAGCTGCAACAGAAAAGAGTTACCCCGACCATGACAGGGTTAATGATGACAATATTAATAATAATAGTATTACCTCCCTGAAGCTGCTGTGACTCAATTGCATATAAAGGAAATAGTCTGCCGTTGCCTGGAATATTATAGCAGCCAATGGTAGTATTATGGGTGAAAGCATTAATGACGGCTGTATTAACACCCTCGGGATTCAGCATCTCTCCCAGATGAGTACATCGTCTGACGTTGGCTGGAAGAGAATATCAGAGATGAACTGAGCAAGAGAACGACATTTGTACCGATCATAACATCAAGGTTCCTCAAACTCATCCTCGGTGCACTGAAGTGTCTGGAGTTGCCTGGAACACATTACGAGGTACCAGAAACTTTCGACCCTTACAGCGTAATATAACAACCCTGGCAACTTTACTAATGAATTCTCGTGTGTGTGTGTGTGTGTGTTAAGTAAATGTTCATAACCTATTGTATTTTTAACGACGGAAGACAGGTTTGCGATGCTGTACTCAATGCACCATCAACTAACCTAAATAGCATGGCTGCTCACTCTTCACGTTTGGGAGATCACGTTGTATTGCACAATAACACATCATCCAGTTTAATAAAACGTCGTCTGAGATTCAATACCATAGATCCTGAAAAATTTACACAGTCACTAGCACAGTGTGAGCAGCCTATGCTTGATGCTGACGTTCCCACACCGGTAAAAAATATATGTGATGTGTTGTGGGGATGTATAGTATATGATTGTAAGGTTCGAGGTTCCGCTCCCGACCTGGACATGTGGGAGACAGTTTAGATCGTCTTTTACAGGGAAACGATGATGTTCAGCTATGGCGTGTCATTAACTGGCACGGTGAAGTAAACTACACGTCTGTCATACCTAATGCTACCCTGCCGCCCACAGACATTAAATTTAAGAAACATTTTGATTATATCTACAACCCTCCAGGTGTACACAAATGCAGTGTCAATTCTATGCAAAATGACGTTTACATAAATTGTCAGATGACCCTATACCTCTGCAACAGGTCTCAGATCAGATCAAACGATTGAAATGCAACAATGAAAGTGGGCCAGATGGTATATCACCCGGAGTCTTAAGGTTACCACCAGCTTCCTTGGTTTTAACGATAGAGGCTCATATATATATATATATATATATATATATATATATATATATATATATATATATATATATATATATATATATATATATATATATGGAGGCTCTGTGGTACACTGCGTTTTCATCCACTGAAGAACGAGGGTTCTTACGCCAAAGGGTAATAAACTTTGGGAGCGTTCTTCTGGCCAAATACTGCATTGGCGGACATAAGGGGTGCTGTGATTGAAACAGTGTCGCATACTATAAAGTATGCTTGCACCCAGTCGGCTTGCGCGAGCCGATTACACTTGGTACAATGACTACACACACATCCAAGGCCACTCCAACACTACAATTACACTTACAAGCACTTCTCACCCTACATACAATCTCTACCAGACAGCCCAAGCCACTTGGTAGAGATACATTGGCTGTATCGTCCCCACTTCGGTCGGGATAGGCGGGTCCTGCAGTGGACACTCAAACGGCTGATGAGATGAGAGATGAGATGATATATATATATATATATATATATATATATATATATATATATATATATATATATATATATATATAACAAAAAAGTGCTTCATGAGTAAAGCAAGGCACATTCCTTAGCAATATGTGACTCTTAATTAATGATTAGTGTAATTACGAAATGTTAAAAGAAAAAAAAACTTTAGTGTCAGAAGAGATAGCATTAGTTTTACCCAATGACGATTCACAGCAAATAAAACGAGAGGAAAATGTAACTAACACACATAGTTCGCCACAAACACGAGATCGAGAATGAACCACCTCTCCTGTGAAAAGAGTAGCGATAATGACGTTTCTTGGACATTTTTATCTGATGTTGAAAACAAAGATGATAGATCAGTCCTACGTACGTATGAAAACTTATTCAATACGATACAAAGGTCAGGAAATATGTACGCAGCAATTCCTTCTCATAACGACAAGGCACTTCAGGAGAATTTGACTAAACAAACTAACACAATGGCGAGCAGACCTAACACCACAGCTTCAGTTTCCCCACATCAAGTATTTCTGTACCATGAAGATAAAAATCTCACGAAATTCTCAGGCATGGACAATGATCGCATCGATGTAATGACGCTTCTAAATGAGTGTGAACAACTTTTTGTTAAAAGGCACATAACAGATGAGAATGAAAAGATAGCTCTCTTTTTATCAAGAATTAACCAAGAAAGGTGCCCAGCTGGCGATCTGCTGAAATCTGATATGTTCTTGCGAGCTCAGACATATGAAAAGTTTAAACCAGAATTTCTAAAGAAATTTTCTAGAGGTATAATTTTTTTGCCAGATCGTTCTCCATAATTACATAAGATCGTGGATCCAGTGAGACAACGTACCACAAACCCTGTCTTAGATGAAGTAAGAGCAGATGTGCCCACAATTAACAGAACGCTGTTAGCCAGTGCAGATAACTCAAATTGGGTAATAGCTGATGGGAAAATGTTACCAATGCATGTCGTTGCCATCCTTGGTAATGTAGCTACATTGTGTAAGTTTGGGGAAGGGCATGCCACTACAAATAAAGACCATACATAAAAAAACAAACAAACAATCCTAGAGTGTACATAGGAAGCATACACGGAAATGAGTGTATTTATCCTAGGGTGTATATAGGAAGCATAAATAGAAATGAGTGTATTTTGGTGTCCACTTCCTGTGAAGATCAAGATTTCAGTATCCTTGCATCCAGGCTTACCAGTGAATATTGTTATGCTAGGTGTTTTTAGGCCGGATTCCCGTCCTAGGAACACCTAGAAGATAGCTGGGTTCCCTTTTCCAGACCGGAGTCAAGACACAGTGTGAGAGAAACAGGGCATAAAAACATAGGGCAACAACCTTACATGTATATAACCAAATTATTAATACCGGACAGCTACATGTTCCAGAAGACTCTATACAAAGGCAAAGCTCAGACTGGCAGAGATATTGTAGGTATCACGCAGGATACTAGCCGTCTCGAGAATAAGCAGACAGACACTGCACTTAAGAGAAGTTGGGAGTACACTTAATTATTGGGCTGCATACAGTATTCTTTGTAATGATTATACACATGTCCTGTGTTCACTGCATGGAGCAGGATAGTAGTATATAATTACTGTCTCGGCTTACACTTGGTGGAGTTGGAACAGTTAGCTGCAATTGTCACTTTCACTTTTACCTCACAGACATGGAAGTCACAGTCACGGCAGGGGTGTGGGGCAAGAAAGCGGCCGCTCATCAGATCTCAGGTGTCAGCCCAGGGTCGGCTGAGTCCCCTCAGATGCCTTCTCCTCTAGGGGACACAGGACTACTCGTAGAGACGTCGTCCTCTGGAGTGGGCTTCGATTGGGTGTGGTGAAGGGCCTCGCACTAGAGGAGCTGGTTATAGGGGTTCGGCCCTCAGGACTGAAGCCAAAAAGAGCTTGTAGGAGCTCCTGCAGGCACCTGGTGTGGAGAGGGCATCGCTCCTCATCAAGACTGGAGAGGTCGTGCCCCGGGATAGTAGGGGTGGTGTGGCAAGCCCGCCTGCTGCAGTCTCGCTCCTGCTGCTTTTCCATCAAGGTAGGGCTGCGGCATTGCTGGTGACAGGAGTCCAACAGTTGCTGGTTGCCCATTGGTGCCGGCTGGATGAAGTGCAGCTTCGGGGTCAATACAGGTCCTCTCCAGCTGTCCGTGAATGAGAGGTCCTCCTCCTGAAGGCTGCCTCGGACTGGGGAGATAGTGGTGGGGCGCAGTTTGAGCAGGGTTCTCCCTCTGATCTTGGAATCACTGGGGACGAGGGACTTTTGGGGCATCCCTCCCTGGCACTGCTACCAGCCATCGCCGAGGTCTCTTTGGCAATGGGAAGAGGGCGGCTACCAGCTGTCCCTTTCCCATCAGTACAGCAACTCGCTGTTACCAGGTCCCAACTCCCTGACGGGACTGCAGACAAAGGGTGACCTCGGGCGTGGCTACAGTCTGTCGCTGATGTCCAATATGAGGGACGATGTGTAGGCGAGAGGCAGCTATGGGCTGTCCCCTGTCTACTGGCGCAGTTACAGGCCGTCGCCAGTGTCGTGCCCCTCCAGACAACTGCAAAAGAAGGGAGGGCGTGCATTTCTCTCCCCATGTGCAGCAATCGCCCATCACAGGTTCTGCAGGGGTGGTGGTGAACAGCACTGTGAGTGGCTATAGGCCGACTCTTAGATGCACGGCTACTGGCCGTTACAATTGCGCAGCTGCAGGCTACTGCTGGTGCACGGCTACAGGCCGTTGCTTGTGCACGGCTATGGGCCACTGCTTGTGCACGGGTACAGGCTATTGCTGGGGTGCTGTCTGGAGCTGGTTTATTTGCTCCATCCCGATCCTGGTGAGGTTGGATGGGTTGGAGGGTTATGCACCCGGACTGAGGTGTTTGTGCCGGCTGCACTCCATGGAATAGTGGTGCGCGGCTGTATGGGACATATGCCCATATCGCATGGATGCCCTACCTATCCCTTCGTTGTCACATCCTGGGGGTGTCGTGATGCCCTCTCTTGTCACGACTGCTATTTCAAATAAAATAATACAAGAGGAATTAGCGAGGATTTTTAGAAATGAGAAGAAAGTAACCTTCATTGAGGAATCTAATTTAGACCTATATGCTGTAGATGGGAAACAAATAACCATAAAGGGCATGATACAGCTAGACATCAATTTTACTTCCCCTGGGGAAGGGGGGATAGAATACTTCCCCAGTATTCCCTGCTTGTCGTAAGAGGGGACTAAAAGGGACACTTTTATCTACATTCTTTTTGCTCTCTTTCTTTCCCTTGTACTTTGTCTGTCCAAACCCTCCGCATTTTACTTTCATTTAGTTAATTTCCTCTCTCCACTGTCTGGTTCCTGCGAGCCACTGGCATTGGCTCCAGGGTAAAATATTTTACTGCCTAAGAAATCTTGATGAACTCTGGTGACAAAGCAATGGCCCTCAGTCCCGTGCAGCCCTTAAGTGGGCAGGGGGTGCTAAGAATCCCACGGTGTAAAAATAAGTTCATAAATCCAAAAAGAACCTTAAGAATAGGAAACTGGAATGTTCGAACTCTCAATCAGGCTGGTAAAATGGAAGAACTTATTTCAGTGTTCAAGGAATACAAGATGGATATTTGTGCTCTTACAGAAACGAGGTTGCTTGGAGTTGATAAAATGAATTTGGAAGATGGTATTACTATGTTGGTTTCTGGTAGGAGTGATGGAAATCATTACCATGGAGTAGGCTTACTGCTGAGTAGAGATGCTTGCAAGGCAAAATGTGAGTTTGAACCAATTAATGAGCGCTTTCTTTATGCTCGCTTAAAATCTAACCATGGTAATATCAGTATGGTTGTAGGGTACGCTCCGACAAATGAGGCTGCTGATGAAATGAAGGATGACTTTTATGAGAAGCTGCAGGATGTAGTGAATAGAGTGGCAAGACATGATGTGTTAGTTTGCATTGGTGATTTTAATGCGATTGTTGGCAGTAGTAGGGATGGGTTTGAGGATTGTATGGGTAAGGAGGGTGTTGGTATAAGAAACGAAAATGGGGTGCGACTTGCAAGCTTTTGTTTGGCAAATGACCTTATAATTGGTGGAACTATCTTTGAGCATAGAAAAATACATAAGACTACTTGGATTTCACCATGTGGTAAATATTGTAACCAGATTGACCACATTGCAATTGGCAGAAGGCATAGGAGTTATTTGCAAGATGTTTGCGTAAGGAAGGGGGCAGATATAGGTAGTGATCATCAACTTGTTCTGTCAAAGATTAAAATAAAACTTAAGAGAAACGTTAATGGTAATTGTACAGGAGGTAATAATTATGATTTTGATGAGCTGAGAAGTGATGAGAGCACGAGGGAAAAGTTTCGGTGCGAATGTAGAAACAGGTTTCTAGTCCTGCAGACTTTGATGGAATCTGAAGACAATGATATTAATCAAATGTGGAGAGAGGTAAAAGAGGTTTTGCATGAGAGTGCTAAGGTTACTATTAAGAAAAAGGGAAAAGCGAGAAGGAAAAAGTGGATGTCAGATGAAACATGGAATGTAATTCAGAAAAGGAAAGAGGCTAAGTTAAGAAGTGAAGAATAACATGTTGATGACCAGGTAGTTGAAGTACTTAGAGCAAAGTACTGGAGTTTACATTCTGAAGTAAAAAGACTCGTTAGACGTGATAAGAGGAGACTATATGATGAAAAGGCGACAGAGACAGAAATTAAATTAAGTAAAAACGACGGTCAGAGCACAAGAGCAGCGTATCAGGCCATAAAGGAGTTAACTGGGACTGAAAAGAGAAGGAAGGAAATACCTGTACGAGATAGAAATGGTAATTTGATGACTAAAGATTTGGATATAAAAGGAAGATGGAAAGAGCACTTTGAATCTGTTCTAAATAGACCAATCCCAGCTGAAGAGGACATTTTGCCAGCCTAGAGAGATTTGCAGATAGAAACAGGGGAACTAACTTTGGAAGAGGTAGCAAAAATATAAAGGAGTTAAAGAATTTTAAGGCTCCAGGTGAGGATGGAATATTCCCTGAAATACTTAAGGTGGAAAATGACGAGTTGATGAATGCGCTTTTGAAACTTTTTAATGTGGCTTGGGATAATGGTGGAATTCCAGAAGAGTGGAAAAATGGAGTGATTATAAAAATACCAAAAAAGGGAGATTTAAGTGTGTGTGGCAATTGGAGGGGGATAACTTTGACACCTGTAGTTGCAAAAGTCTTTTCCATAATCTTTTTGAACAGAATAGAGCCAGTAATTGATAAAATTTTAAGAGAAGAACAAGTGGGGTTTAGAAAGGGTCGAGGTTGTATTGATCAGATTTTTATTGTAAGGCATCTAATGCAACAAGCTAATGAGATGAAAATGCCACTTAACATGTGTTTTGTGGATTTTGAAAAGGCGTTTGATAATGTTTCACGTGGAGCTATGTTGAAAATTATGAGATTCTATGGTATACCAGAAAAGTTTGTAAATATTATTAGAAGCCTGCATGAAGGTACTTTTTGTAAGGTAATGGTGGGTGGTTCTTTGAGTGATCCATTTCAAGTTAGGTCAGGAGTGATTCAAGGAGGAGTTCTTTCGCCATTGTTGTTTGTTTTGGTTATGGATTATGTTATGAAAAAGGTTGTAAGGAGAACAGGTGCAGGAATTAACTGGAAAGAAAATAAGAAGCTGATGGATTTGGACTATGCTGATGATATTGTACTAATTTGCGGAAGTATTTACGAGATGCAGAGGGTGCTCGATTGTCTGGTGGAGGAAGGAGAAAAAGTGGGATTGGTAATAAATTTTGGAAAGACTGAAATTATTAATATGAACGTGGAGAACCAAATCGATTGTGTAATTGGGAATAATGTGGTGAAGAATGTAGAAAACTTTAAATATCTGGGAACGATTGTATCATCTAATGGATCATTAAACAATGAAATTGAGGAGAGGATTAGACAGGCTTGGCGAGCTGTTGAAATGTTGAAATCTGTTTGGAATAATAATATGCTTTCGGTACATACTAAAGTGAAAATTTACAAGTCCATGGTTAGACCAATTTTAATTTACGGACATGAGTCATGGTACAGTACAATTGCAACAGATCAGAAAGTATTAGGATTTGAGAATAAAATACTGAGAAGGATTCTTGGGGTAAAGTGGCAAGACAGAGTTACAAATGAAAGAGTAAGGGATATTACGAGAGTAGAACCAGTTAATGAATATGTGAGACTGTCTCGCTGGAAGTGGCTGGGGCACATATATAGAAAAGAAGGTTGTTTAATACAGGATGTGCCAGAGTGGATTGCTAGAGGAAGAAGAGGTAGAGGTAGGCCGAGGGAAACCTGGTTGAGGACAATGAAAAAAGAAGCAGGAGAGGAGTGTTGGTGGGACCTGAAGGAGATGGCAAGAGACAAATATTGGTGGAGAGAGTTCATTGAGGCCCTATGCATCCCGTGGGGTGCCACAGGAAATGATTGATTGATGAAAACAATCACCAATAAATTCTAAATAGCAGAACACATAGCAATAAGAAATAGCATGTTACTGGGACTGAAAACCATGAGGAAAGAGAATATCATATTACTCCCACACGTGGAAAGGACAGAATATGATAACAAATTTATAAAGAAATTTTCACCTGAAATATCATCCGACAATTGTAGAAAATCGAAGGGATTTGGAACGATCAAACAACTTGGCAAAACGATTCAGTCTGATCCCAAAGAAAACGAGAATACACATGCACTCAATAAGACTACCATTCCCTTTACCTAGGGACTGAGATGACAGTGAATTTCCACCATTAATTCCCGCACATCTCACCAATGATGTAGTTATTCCATCTAAATCATACATGAAATTCACCATAAAGCATAAATTGAAGAAAGGTTCTGTTATTGTCTTAGAAGAATCATGTAAAGTGAAATGACTCTCCGTGGAAAACTCCTTGTGTCAGGTGAATAACGATGAGGAAACTCATGTGCTCCTAATTAATCAGATGAATGAAGAAGTGCAGATCAAAAAAAGGAACTTGTATATGCAATTAAGAGTCTTGTCGTGCTCCTATATGTGAAGTAACAATAGGTGGAATATCAAGTAAGATAAATTTGATGGACAGAGAGTGCATACAGGGGAATTTGAGTCACTCAGGAAATTTTAATATGGAGACTGGTCTATTGGATTTTATAACAAAAACACCGACAGTTTGGTCGCATTGCCTGGAAAAAGATTAGGTTGTACACACCTGATTAAACATAAGATTAATGTACACCAGGACACACAACCAATATATGTACCAGCATATAGGACAGCACACTCACAACTTACCCTGGCAAATCAGTATGTTGATGAAATGATAAAAATGGGTCTTACTGAGTCATCAGTCTCCCTATGGAATGACCCAATATTTTTCATGCTCAAACAAAATGGTGAAATGCACGTGATTATTGATAATCGCAAATTAAACCAACACACATTCCCAGACTGGTGTGCCATTTATAAGTGAAGTTTTGCAAAATATTGGACCAGAAAATATTGTGTTTTCCACAGTCGATTTGCTTAATGATTAGTATCAAATTGTGTTAGATAACGACTCACACAAATACACTGCTTTCTTAACATATAGAGGGCATTATCAGTATAAAAGAATGCCGATGGAGTTTAGGACAGCTCCAGGCCCATGCTTACAATTAATGAATTGTGCACTCTCAGGAATGTTAGGAAATGGTATCTTTGTGTACTTAGATGACATCATAATTGCAACACACAATAGCTGAACATTTACAGAAGTTACACCAGCTTCTACACAAGTTAGCCAATGCTGATTTGAAAATTAAGTTGTCTAAATGCAAATTTTTCTTTAATGAAATCAAAGTCCAAGGCCACAGGCTGGATGCAGAAGGAATACACACCTCAGATGAGAAAATACAAGCAGTAAGGCATTACCATGAACCCACAAATGCGGATAAAGTAAGAAAACTTTTAGGACTAGCAGGATTCATACAACATTTCTGTCACATAGCAGAACCATTACCTTTTCTACAGGGAAAATAAGGTGTATATCAGTGGGGAGAGGAACAAAATCTAGAATTTAATTAATTAATCCGCCCCGTCCCGTCGACGTATGGGTACTTTGCAACATTTTGCATTTGCCAGTCCCGACGACGTACTAGTTCGTCGTGAATTGCAAGGTCCCTAATTTGCACAATTATCAATTTTCGCACGTGATTTTTTGTACGTATACACGGAACACCTTCCTCTATTCCTCTACAAGATGCCAAGCATGGACAATGCCTTACACTGCATAACCTCCCCCCCCCACACGTCATTGTCTCGGCAATTCACCTGTTACCAGTGACCTGGCCAATAAAGATATTCAGGGCCAGAGTGATTCCCCAATCGATGACAATGTGGAGGACAAAGTTTACATAGCATTACAGGAAGAAACAGTCAGAAATGATGATCAGGTAATGTGGCAAAAGAAGGTCAGGTATGGTGATGAGTTAGTGAGTGAAACAATGCTTATAATGCCTATATTACTGTTTTTTTTTTTTTTTTTTTTTATGTTTCCGACTCTGGGCATAGGCTTCGCGGCCTGCTATCAAGGCCCAGCAGTCCTCCTACATACCATACACCTCTTCATGTCACCACTTCGGCACTAACACCCACCGTCCATATTGAATACATGCTAGGGCTGTCTCATACAGGACTGGTGTATTGGTATTAGCAGGGGTATTTTTACGACATGTCGGCGGGTCTTCTGGTAGATCAGTAAAGCCTGATTTTAATGAAATTCAAATCCTTAAACTGTTCCCTGCCCCAGCCGGGATTCGAACCTGGGTCCGTTAGGACTGCAGGCCACCTCTCTACTACATATAAATTCGTACCAAGTAAATAAATAAATACCCTTTATGAGTGGTGTGAAATAGTTACCCTCCCATGGAACTCGTTTTCTTTGGTCCCAGCCTGTTAGAAAACCCGGTCAGGTAAGGAGGTACTGCTACCTGGATCGAGTATTTTAAACCTCAGGTGAGAAATTTCTCTAAGAAATTTCGATGTTTCTCACCAAAAGCGGAGGTTTTAGCTCCCCCCAAAAAATTTCGAATATACCTTGGGATTGGGGGGTGTCGGAGGTGGGAAATACCTTGGGACGTGACGGGTTAAAAGAAAAATTTACACGTGCACCTTGCTTGGCCTATCCAAATTTCACAAAACCATTTGTAATTTGCATAGGTGCATCACTTAATGGATTAGGGACCGTAATTATGCAAGAAGATAAGCATGGAAAAAATTAACGAAATTGCATTCAGTAGCAGACAAATAAAAGGTGCAGGGAAAAATTATTGCACTACAGACCTAGAGGCACTTGCAATGGTCTTTGCATTAGAAAAGTTTCAAGATTTGGTATATGGTTACGAAATTCGCCTATTCACTGATCATAAACCACTCATGGGTATGTTCCAAGAAAAACTCCTTTCTGGGAGGAGAGCAAGATGGAAATATACGACTGAAAATTATAATGTTCATATTCACTATATACAAGGAAAAATAAACTTAAATGCAGACGCATTATCTACAGTAGGAACCCGATGACAGCTCATGTCACAACATTTGGTCTAAACGAAAAAATTCCCAACAATAATGAAATCTTGAAAGCACAGAAACTTGATCCAACGTGGTCTAAAGTTATATATAAGTTGGAGAGCGCTGAGGACATACAATTACCCAAGCTACGTATACCACTCGAACAATTCACAGTAGTTGACAATGCCTTATATAGGATCAACCCACGACAACCAAATCATGGAGGAAATAACAGACTACTAGTGGTACTTAATGATAAGATATTTCACATTTTAAGAACAAAACACGATAGTCCACATGCAGGACATCCTGGCAAAGGTAGGAAGGTCAGACAAGCCCGGATGTTATACTGCTGACCATCGTTTTGCAAAGACATACACGACCACATAGACAGATGCGAACCACGTGCAAGACACAAAGGCTATACTTTAACTCCTGCAACTATAGGGAAATATCCTGTACCTAATCAACTGTGGGACGTTGTCGCAGTTGACTTAAGTTACCCTTACCTAACAGTGATAATCAATAGCTCTTCATTGCTACAGATCATTTCTCAACATATGTAATTTTGGTTCCAATTAAGGATAAGACAGCAGAAACAACGGCAAGGGTAACCGTAGACCATGTTATATGTAGATTCACCACACCAAAGGCATTAATAAGTGATAATGGAGATGAATTTAATTCTGAAACCTTACAAGAAATATGGAAACTATACAATAAAAAAAAGTCAGTGTCTTAGCCAGCATCCAATGGGTTGGAAAGAGACAAATAGAAAACTCTTGGATGTGCCACCACATATTTTCAATAAAAATTATGCAGGCTGGGATGATTGGATTCCCAGAGTGGAAGCACCAATTAACTGTGCAATAAACAGGTCTATTGGAGACACACCTCATTTTATTATCTATAGGGCAGACAAAAAGTTACCGTACGAGATTCTGGAAGGTGAAAATTTGCCAATAAAATTTTGACGATTATCCTAAACTTCGTTTGCGTGAATTCCAAGAGACACACAAAATGGCGAAGAAACAATTATTATCCTTGTCCAAGCATAAAAAGGCGAAAGAATCAACTATCAGCATAGGGGAAATTGTCTATGGTATCATTCACGCTAGACAATAAACTATCACGGAAAATAGAAGGCCCATACAGAGTAATTAAGAGAACAGCCAATACGGTAATAATTAAGTCACTGTTGAGTGGTGAAGAAAAACAAATTCATGTTGATCATTTAAAATGAGTCTCAGGGAATTTCGCCAGCAATTATGTAACCTCTGACACCACCGAAAAACTGAACACAATAAAAATTAACCAGAAGAAATTGATATATACATATATATATTAAGATCTCATAACAAACAAAAATAGGTGCAACTGTGGCTACAAATACAGCATATACATGATATAAGTATCGATTTAAACTCCTATAAGTGAAACAAGCAATGTTATTGTTCTCCATGAGCCATTTTATAATGTGCATCATCACTGTCATCGACCTCAGCGTGACTGGATTAGCTAATTATTATCATTATTATTTTCGGTACATAACGATGAGGGGACTTATGCTATGGATTTTCATCTATATGGCAAGAGGATCAACTCACATAGACTCTCAACATATACTAAGGCAAGGAAGCCTTATAGCCCCAGTGGCCTCGACAGCAGCAGGAAAAGATATCATGGGTACTGAAATTAGTTAAATGTATTATATGAATTATTGATATTGTTGGAGAACATTGCTAAGTCACTAAGGACATTGGAAGTATTGATAAGAAGTTCTGCTTCAGAAGCTCAGAACACAGTGGAAGTGATTGAATTCATGAATTTAGCAAAATGGAAATTAGAGCAAGCAAAGACTACCTTGCATATCATGATCCAAGATATCCCATCTCGTGGAAACGGAGACACTTAGGGATACGAACAACCTCACACATACACGTGAGAAGCGCTGTTTGTTCGACCTGGCTGATGCGATTCTAGGGAATATTTTGGATTAGCTATGGAAAAAGATCAAGAAATAAACAACAAATTTAATAAGATAGCACAGGTATTAACATATCAACAGAAGCTGGCTGACAATCAAAACACGGCAATGATGACGATTGTCAAAACTTTCAGAAAGGCAGAAAGGAAAACGCAAGATAGTGTGGACAAAATAAATGCAATGGAAGAAAACATGACACTTTTTCAACACTTCTCGGAAGTCATGGAGCATACTGTAGTTAGACAACACCAGGGGTCGTTATCAAGCTTTGATGAAAGGCATTGCAAATGCTGGTAAAGGCAAGATCACCATTAACTTTCTTCCAGATGACGATCTATGTCAAATAATCAGTCATGGCATACAATAACATGGCTTCAAGTCTGTTTCAGGGCGGGAATCTCATGTTATATTATCCATACTTAGAAGTGACTCTAACACCAACATCAGTAATAGTTCCTGTTCCATTCATAACAGATAATCTGTTCACAGTCTATCAAATATACCCTTTTCCTTCTAAGAATAATGACACCTTGGTCAACATCAACACCAACACAGACCTCAGCATGGTCTCCAAGGGACAGAACACTGCCACTTTTGCTAGTGAATCAACGAATGAACACAAGGGTCGCACATCCTTACGTGCTGTTCACCTTTGTCCTGTGTACATTTTCACTTTCCAGCCAGCTGGAACAGTCCCTTGTGAAATCGCTGTCAAAAGAAATCATGACGTTCATCAGCATTGCAACTTCACATTTGCTCCAGAGAAACTCACCCACCATCAGTGCATCGGGCATTCACAGTTCTTCTACATTACTCATAACACATCAGTTTTCGTAATTTGTCCAGATACACCACCATCTCATATTTCAGGAAAAGTGTCAGAGCACTAAAATATAAAACACTACATAATAGCTAGTGACATATATGCTCATAATATGTAATATAAAAGTTTGAAGAAACTCCACAGTCGTGGAAATTTCCTTCACACGTGTCCTCACGCAAGACCTAAGCAGTCATATACAGGCGAAATTGGAGAGAGAGAAGAGAAGGGGTTAGGAGAGAAAAGAGGCACGTTTGGACTATATATAGCATCTGACTACAGTATTGTGCTGTATTTACACCATCTTTGTCCACCTTAGCTACAAACATTCACTATGCATTGCTTAAACACATACACAAACACTTCCAACCACTGCCTATTATAGATTTAAACATCAGAACAAACATTAAGTAGACTTCACCTAAGTTTGAAACTATGCAATTAATCAGTCAAACAATGAAGCCCTTGGAAGAATTGACTATGAGTAGGTTCAGTCTATATTATGTGTATAGCCAAGCTCCAGTTACCTTTATAAATTTCTCCATTATATTAAGTATATTACAATTGGCTATGCACAGAATCCAAGCAAGGATTGCAAACTTGGAATCAGTAATTACGGGAGGAAGAGTAAACATCCAAGAGAGACCCCTGAAGTGAAATGTGTACAATAAGTAAAGTTTGTAAATTATATATATCCACACAAAAAATTTAAGGAAAATTATGGGGTGACATATTATATAATGATAATCTAACTATACATAAATGATAAACTAATATAATTGTATCAGTTTTATATAACAATATTACTATATCTCATATATATATATATATATATATATATATATATATATATATATATATATATATATATATATATATATATATATATATATATATATATATATATATATATATATATATATATATATATATATATATATTATAGAGATAGATAGACAGATAGATAGATAGGTAGATAACAGGTGCATCACATACGGCTGATTCTTACTATTGTCTTGGCATGGTATTGTCATTAGAATGCCATTATATGAATGCATATATACATTATATCACAGCAATGCATTGTTTTATGTTCAGTTTTTACTACCATGTATTTACTCCATATTGCTACAATATATTGTGTTTCTACAATATTATTGTGTCTGTACTATACTGTGATAAATACCATGTATTAATGTGTTACGATAGAATATGTAAATTCCTAATACATGTTGTCATAGGTACAACAGCTTGGCGTAACCGAGTGATGTCAGGACCCTAAAATATCATAACACAAAACATAATAGTCAGTGACATATATGCTGTTAATATGTAATACAGAGGTTTGAAGAAAGTCGTACCTAAGCTCAAGAGAGCTAGAGGAAACAGCAGTGCAGATTCTATCTTGCGAATTTCGCACACAGCACAGTATGACACCTGATGGAAAACTCCGCAAGTGTGGAAATCACCACACGTGCCCACACACATGACCCAACCAGTTATGTACAGAGGAAATTGAAGAGACAAGGGAGAAGTGGTAGGATGCGATAGGAGAGAGGAGAGACACTGTGGAAAAGAGAGGAGTAAAGGGCAAGGAGTTAGCCTACATAAACTGCTCTCACCTCAGTGCTGCTCTTGTCAAGCTAACTTCCACTTGAGGATAAGAATGCAATCAATCCCCAGACTCATCTTTATCTTTCTCCTCCAATCCAAGACAAGAAGTTTCATCGTTTCATTTTTAAAGGCTCCAACATGCTTGCATGTGTCGGCCTTGGTCACCTAATGGCGGCTTTCCACGCTGCACGATCCATTGCAGCCTCCTTGTTCAGTCCCTTAACCCTGAGGTCACACTTAATGACCTCGTCCCATGTCTTTCTCGGTCTACCCCTCATAACCCCACCCCCAATATTAACACTTCTCACCTTCCTCACCCAGTTATCATCCCCCATCCTCTTCACATGTCCAAACCATCTCAATCTACCTCACCTCATCACAACACCAATACACTTGAGTCCCATCCTACCTCTCAACTCTTTCATCGTAAACCCAGCCCCCCCGGACCTTGCACGCAGGGACGCACTACACATCCACCTAATCAATGTCATTTCTGTACGTCTGAGCCGGCGAATATCCTCCTCCTTTACTGCCCAGGCCTCACTACCACATAGCATTACACTCCTAACACATGCTGCATACAAAGACCCCTTAGCACGTAGGGAGAGCCCTCTCAATGTCAGAAGAGGCAAGAGCTCCCTGAACTTCTTCCTACCACTTCTCACCCTAGCCACAGAGGTAGCTCCCGCCCCACCTCCAGCACACATGTCATCCAAATAACAAAACTCTTCCACACACTCAAGAGATTCACCAGCAAGTTCAATCCTTTCACGCCTGACAATCTCCACCTGCTCTCCCCGACAAGCCGTACACATAAAATCAGCATTATCTCACAGTCTGCCTCTGATACCACAAACTCTCTTGTGCACCCATTTATCACAAACACCGCACAAGATAGAATTACTTCCTACGCCCTTGTGGCAAACTGCACATGGCCATTTTCCCTCGTCTTTGACACTACCACCACCAACCCTAGATATCATCACTTTTGTTTTATCTCCATTTACCCTTAAGCCCTTGTGCTCCATACCATCTCTCCATTTCCTAAACCTTCCCTCCACCTCCCTTTCGTTCTCTGCAATCAACACGAAATCATCAGCATACAACATCTCCCACGGGAGACCAATTTGAAAATTCTCTACTCTTACGATACTTTTCATTTAATATTTTTGGAAATGCCTCAGCGATGGCTACGAGACTTACACCCTGTCTAGGTAAACTCTTTCACTTTTGTCTATCAACTTATACCTTTCCTTATTCCCGGAAATTTTCTCTCATTCAGCCTGTCCCAAGGAACAGTGACTATTCCCAACCCCTACTACGGCCCAGCTGATTTAACATCCTGTGTCTCAAAAGTTTTTGCCTCTATTCTTAACAGAAAAAAAAATATTAAAGCATCTTTCCTATCACAACCTTCTTTCTGATCGTCAGTATGTTCTGTCAGTGACACTCCGCTGGCGTTCTTCTCACCTACCTTTCAGACTCCTGGTCATCCTGCTTTCGGGACTTTAGCGAAAGAATGCCATTGCATTTGGCATCTCAAAGGCTTTCGATGGAGTCTGGCATAAATCTTTAATTTTCAAACTGTCCTTTTACGGTTTCAATCCTTCTCTCTGTGCCTTCACCTAAAGCATCATTTCTGGTCGTTCTATAACTGGTGTTGTTGACGGCCATCATTCTTCTCCTAGGTCTATCAAAAGTGGTGTTCCTCAGGGCTATATCCTATTGCCAGCTCTCTTCATTTTAATCATCACTGAACTTCTAAGCTGTACATCTAACTCTACCCACTCATACGCTGATGATTCCACCCTTCACCTTTCCATTCAGTTCCTGCAACGTCCATCTCAGCAGTTACTTCAACAAATAAGAGATGAGGCTATGGCACACCTAATGTCTGGCTTGGCTCGTATCTGTGACTGGGATGAAGAAAATCTTGTTTTTAGTGCATCAATGACTCAGTTCCTACCTCTATCAGCCCGATAAAATCTTCCATTAGAGTACCAACAAATGTTTAATAATATCCAGATCTATCCTGCATCATCTTTAAACATACTTGGGGTTACATTCACTCGGGATTTATCTAGGAAAGATCTTATTACATTTCTTGAAATATCTGCTTCAAAGAGATTAGGTGTGCTAAGCCTTCTCTACTCCTGCACAATTGTTGACTTCATAAACGGGTTTTATTCGCCCCTTTCTAGAGTACAACTCTCATGTGTGGGGAGGCTCCACACATACAGCTTTTCTCAACAAGGTTTAGTCAAAGGTTTTTCGTCTCATTAACTCCCCTCCTCTTATTGGCTCCCTTCAACCCCTGTATCTGCGCCGAACTATTGCATTGTTATCTCTTTTCTGTCACTACTACAGTTATCACTTCTCCTCTGAATTGTTTGCTTGCATCCCTCCACCTCTACGGTGGGTGTGTAGCACCGTCTAGCAACAAACTCTCATTGCCTTTCTGTCCAACTCTCTACAGCAAGAGTTAACCGTTACTCCCAATTCTTCATTTATGGAACAGGCCAGCTCTGGAACTGTTTCCCTGTCTGTATTTCCCGAAGTCTTTCAAACACAGTGTGTCTAGGCATCTCGAACGGAATAAATCTTGAATTTGGCTCTCTGTTGTATGGTTTTTGTTTTTATCTTGGAAGGAACGGTTTGCGGGCTCCTGGTCTTTGGTTCCTTCTTCCTTGCATTAAAAAAAATGTCAGTTCCTCAGTTGTAAGACTTTCCAAAGCTGAATACACAAAGATGTCATCGTACTGAATGGCTTAAATGCCGCTGTGTACTTTCCGTCAATATACAGTGTTGGATAACTTAACCCCTTCATTTCGATAACATAATTTTACACTTGCTGTGTTAAGACGACTGTATTTAAGCTAAGAAAAATGTCTCATACTGAATGATCATGAATTATGTTTATAAATTTATCTATCTACCCATTGCCAGACACCCTAATACTGTAAGAGGTGGCCACAAACAAATGGCCTCCACGTAACCTTGTCCCCTGTCATTTCATTGCCCTGCTCGGAGCTCACACCCCTCTCTCTCATATACCTCGCCACTCCATCCCTCCATCTCATCCTTGGCCTCACCCTCCCACTCTCCCCCTCCTCCTCACTCACATACACTCTCCTCGTCAGTCTCTCTCACCATCCTCTCCACATGTCCAAACCACGGCAGTGTGTTTCTCCTAACGCTTCCTATCACATCCACACCACAACGCTCCTTCATTTCCTCATTTTTCAGTCTATCTCTACATGTGACTCCACATGCTCCTCTCTAATAATTCGTTTCCACTGCTCTCCCTCTTGACTTGTGTCCCTGCAACAGGGTCCAAGCTTCACTTCCGTACGTTAGAGTTGGTATCATAATACTGTCATGTAGTAGCCTTTCACTTCCATACTCATTTCCGTGTCTCTTATCACTGCTTTCAAGGAACCACCAACCTTTCTTCTCTGTTGCACCCTTGGAAGCACTTCACCCTCTAAACTTCCATCCTTACTCATCACACTACCTAAGTACTTAAACGTACTCACATTTTCCATTTCCTCCTTATCCAACCTCACTGTACATTCACTGACTTTACATCTCTCGAAGACCATAACTATACTCTTACCTACATTCAACTTTACATTCCGTTTCCTACACACTCTCCCAAACTCAACCACCAAGCCTTGCAGCTCATCTGTGTCTTCACTTAACAACACAGTATCATCTGCAGACAACAGTACACCACTGCCCTCTCTCAATTGGGCTGCTCCAACATCCATCGCCCTACCTTGGATCTCTTTTATGACCCCATCCATATACAGATTGAACAACCATGGAGACATGACACATCCTTGTTTCAATTCAACCTTCAAATAGAAAAATTCACTCACTTCACTAACCACATGCACTGAAGCCTTAGCGTCCTCATATATACTCTTCATGGCCTCCAACAACTACCCATCTACTGCATATATTCTTAATACTTTCCACAGTCCTTGTCTATCCCTCCTGTCATATGCTTTCTCCAAATCCATGAAGGCCGCATACAACTTCTTTCCCTTCTCTACAAACTTTTCCACTACGGATCTAAGAATGAATATCTGATCTACACAACCTCTTCCCTTCCTAAAACCTCCCTGTTCTTCTCCAGCTAATTCCTCTGTTATTTCCCTAACTCTGTCAATAAGTATCCTACCATATACTTCTATTACAAGAAAAAAATAAAATAAAAACTTGAATAAAACCGTTCGTTGATCGCAAAAACAAAATACAAGCGACGTTACCGCACTAAAGAGACTAACCAGCACTGAGTACTTATGGTACTTATAGTCCCTGTATTCTGGCTGTTCGTTAATAGTTTGTTATTTTTCTAATGAGTAAATAATATCTGTCGATTCCTTTAAGGGTTCTTCGTGGTAAAACATAAAATAATAATAATAATAATAATAATAATGCTGAGGTCCTATCTTCTAGAAAACCTGCAACTTCTCGATTTTCATCGAGATTCCCAACCATACTGCTGGTTGAACAGGTACAAAAGGGAATTTAACTCTTTTCAAGAGTCTGTCCAGCCCGGGAAATGGACTTGATGTTTTCCAGTTGTGAACTACCATTGCACATACAGTTGCCTGCCTTCCATACGTAGTCCAGAATGTATTGTCTGGGACAATTTCAGTCTGTCGCTCTTGGAGGTTTTTTGTTGAGATCATTTTGAAGAATTGTCTGTGATGTTGTAATGTGATACATGAGCGTGTTCTGATGTGGGGAGCTGCATTGCAATATGAGCATAGTGAATTGTTTCTGAGTGATAATTTGTCTTGGGGTTATAGAGGGAAGGGTGTTGACCGCATCGTAGTCTAAACATGATCGTGTCCCTCTAGATAGGGTGATTTCTTAGGGGTGGATGTCTACTGGTGGTTCGTGAGGGATGCTATTTGTTTGAAGGTTTTATATGATTTTGGTGGTTATGTAATTATTTATATCTGTTTCACCAACACTGTTGCATTGTTATGGAATTTGTTACTTTTCCGTTACAGACAGTAATAGCGTAACACTGGACTTCCACCCAAACTTTCTGAAGAAATTATTACGCTTGGTTTTCTTTGTTCCAAAGTTTTGTTCTCTCTCTCTCTCTCTCTCTCTCTCTCTCTCTCTCTCTCTCTCTCTCACCCGTTTCAGCTGTGTTGGTGGGTTTGGGAGCATTCTTCATTCGCTATCCTTGTCTTCAATTCGTGGTTTAAAAAAAAATGCAGTTCATAGTCATAGCTTCCTTAGTAACATCCATCTTAGACAGGAACTATAGGTCCTTCTATCAGGTTCCCTAGACATTATTTTTTTTTCTTACATTCATGCAATAATTCCTCCCTTTTCTATTGTCTTAACAAGTGTATGATTTTATATGTCCAGTCCAACCAAGGGCAAAAAATCGTCAACCATTGCACTGTGTTTACTGTATACTTAGGGCATGTCGGTCACCTTTATCCGTAATGCATAATAATAATAATCATCATCTCTGGACAGATGCACATATCAGGCTTTGCTCAGCTTAGGAATATTAGGCACCAGTGGAAGAAGCAAAGTAGAAGTGTTGATGTATCATGGTAATATTTGCTCCCAACTTTAATTAGCACTGTGTTTTTCTGAAGTATGGGAGTGTAATACTGTTGACAACTAACAGACTTATGTAAATACACAATAAT
The DNA here is from genome assembly GCF_032717465.1 of Coenobita brevimanus. Lineage (NCBI taxonomy): Eukaryota > Metazoa > Arthropoda > Malacostraca > Decapoda > Coenobitidae > Coenobita > Coenobita brevimanus. The sequence continues at coordinate 12,282,176 of NC_136984.1, forward strand.
ACCCAAATATAATGAAGGAAAATTATCAGTGAAATAATCGAAGCTAAAAGAAGGTTTATATTAACGCTTATCTATTGCAGGAGAACAGTTTAGGTAAAAAATCAATATTTGTAAAGTTTCAGTCATCCTCCAAGAACTGACTCACAGCTGTCGAATCAAAAATACAATTCAGATCCCTATTTCAGTTTCAGATGGACTCCGAGGAAACACACACAAACACACACACACACACACACACACACACACACACACACACACACATTACAACAGTCCAGTTGCCGGATGAATGACGAACTTGAGACCTCATGGTTGCGGCCTAAGCAATTTCCAGAAATGAAAGGTACAAGGAAATTACATTACATTTCGCGACTTTACTGGAAATCTTCACACCTGACCTGAGACTAATGATACTTGGAGACTAATGGTACTAGGGGGGAGAGAGAGAGAGAGAGAGAGAGAGAGAGAGAGAGAGAGAGAGAAAGAGAGCGAGAGAGAGAGAGAGAGAGAGAGAGAGAGAGAGAGAGAGAGAGAGAGAGAGAGAGAGCGAGAGAGAGAGAGAGAGAGAGAGAGAGAGAGAGAGAGAGAGAGAGAGAAAGAGAGAAGCACCGTGATTATTGGAAAATTAATGTAATAAATGCCGTTAACTTAGCTTATTGAACTTTAAGAGCACCTTGTTGATGAAACAGGATTAATACTCTTGCGCAAGAGTTTAGTTGGGAGATCGTTATAACCCCTACCAGAGGATTTTTTTTTTTTTTTTCTTTATTGGCAATCTTTGCTGTAGCGAAATCTTTCATTCAACTTTTTGCGTTCAACCCAATAGGATTTTCGCGAGGATAACTTACAAAAAATCTTTACATGGGATGAATGTTTTCGCACTAAGTCGATTTCTTTCCCCCAAAGGCTTGTCTTAATGTCACAAAACATATATGACTGACTTCCTTCACTTGTGCTTTGTGTTACATACTTAGAGTATATAAAAAAAGACGAGACTATGCCTACTTTTCTTTAGTTCATACAAACATTATGCATAGGAGTGTAATATTACCATCACTGTACAGTAATCTATGTCACGAATCAAATTCGCGACATTACCCTTTTGTGAGAAGCCACAAACTATTAGTGGAAAACTCACTGTTTATCGTTCAGTTAACCGCTCATTCAGACGGAAGGTTTGTCAAATCAATTTTGCATTGTCATACGTTATCGTCTTTGCGTGAGACATTGGCGCTTCCGCTGAGCAATTTGTTTTGGGCGCGTTTCGCTCACTCGACCGTTAGAAAAATGCCGCCTACTGCTCCCCCTTTTTTCCCACGACTTACGCAGTCCAGTTTTTGCTCTGACGGAGAGAGGTCCTGTGCTCCAGAAGTGAGAGGTCAACCCAAGCTCCACTAGAATCACAATTACCCAGTGCTCCCACCTTGGTGATACAAAGCATTCATCGACTAGTATTTCCTTCTTGTATTTTCCTTGTCTTAAGAGTTTAATTAAGGTGTTTTTCCTAGGCATAAGAATTTAGCTCTTGTGTGAGTGAGTGAGTGCGGTCTCATTAATTTGATTTTGAATTGTAACGTTAAATTTATTTTGTAATCAATAAATTTAACAGTTCTTTTTCTTGAGCTTAATGTATAGTAAACTCTTGTTTCCTTTCTCCATAATTAAGCTTATTTCCCATATAGCTCCTAGCTTGCATAAACGTTTTGCTATTCATAACTGGTACTTAGGCCAGTTTTGTATTAAACTTAAAATCCGTTGTGCCTCCTAGGAGTTAAGCATCAACAAGAACCTGATACCATTGTTAGTATTAGTTATTGTCAGGGGTGAAGTAACTTTCTCCAGAGGCTACAGTACTATTGAACAGCAATTGAGTGATTAGTCTCTACTGTGTACTGTTGAGAAAGTTTATAAATTCTCGTTCTTAGAGAATCTTTGCTTGATTTAGCAAGGCAATCATTGTTCCTGCTCTTTAATATTATTGAATATTATTATCAATTAAATAATATTTAGCATTTATTTTAAAAACTACCGTGATATTTTAAAAACCCCGTGACAATTGGCGACCTCATTCCAGGATATTAACTCCTAGCTCTAAAGCTATTCACGAGATAGTGCTCACTCATTCATATTTAGGTATTTATAATTAAAGTTTATAGGCACAAGTTTACTGGTGTTTACCGTTAATTTAGCAAGTGAATTTTTGCTTTATTAATCCATAGAGTACTTAACTCTATTTAGTACTTAATTTTTGGTAACGCCAGACGATTTTATTCGCTCCTGGATAGTCGCTGTACCCATTGTGTTAATTATTGAGTTCTCAGTTATTTGCATTTTTGCTTTAATCTTTGCCAGTTAACTAGATAAGACTGGTCACCACTAGCTTGTGTCTGTATTCTTTATTTGTGTTATTAGCATTCGTTTGCGAAGCAGTCAGTACTCAATTTCGGTTTGCTTAGTGAATCGAGCTAGCATCATGGCAGCCAGTGATTATGTACAGGAAGCCGAAGATATGGGTCTCACAGACCCAGAGAAAATACAGAGTTACGTTCTCTCACGGTTTAATTACGAGCAAGAACGTGAGAAAGATGCTCGTGAACGTGAGCGAGAACAGCGCGAATACGAGCGAGAACAGCGCGAATACGAGAGAGAACAGCGCGAACATGAGCAAAAACAACGTGAGCTCGAGTTAGAAAAAGAGCGAGAACAGCGCGAACACGAGCTAGTACAAGAGCGAGAACAGCGCGAATACGAGCGTGAACAACGAGACAGAAAACGAGAAAACGAACGTGCCGAGCGAGAAGCGCGTGAAAAACATGAACTTGAAGTGCTGAAGCTCAAGCGAGATTCCTTGGCTTCAGACACGTCTGGTGCAGTTGGTCCAAGCTCCACGAGCGTTCCCCCTGCACATGTCCTGGCGACCCCACGCATCAAGCTTCCTTCATACAAGGAAAGCGAGCAAATCGAGCCGTACATAGCTCGTTTTGAGGACATGGCAGACATGTATCAACTGGATGAGGCAGCCAAGCGGCTTCAGTTTCTTAGCCTATTTGAGGGCCCTGCCCTCGATATTCTCCACAGAATTCGTGGAGACAATCTCACATATGAGATGATGAAAGCTGCACTCATTAAGGCGTATGGTCTCACAGTAGACGACGCCAAAGTTCAGTTCATGCGAGCTCGTCTCCAAGACAAGGAGACAGCTGTTCAGTTCCTTGATTGTCTCATAGCTTACTTAAATGAGTGGATGGAGAAAGATGAAACTCCTTCCACGCGTGAGGGGATACTTGACCTTATGCTGCGTACACAGCTAGAGAGGTCGTGGCCTGCTGAGCTCATAGCACAGCTTAAGATCTGCCAGGTGAAAGATGCCAGCCAAATGGCAGAAAAGGCTGACGCATTCTTTACTGCATACGGGTATCAAACTCGTAAGCAAAACACCTGGAACAGAAAACCTGATAAATCTGTGAAATCGTCTCAGACTGAACCCCAGCAACAAGGCCATTCTCAGAATAATGGTCAAGGTCCAAAACCGCAGTGGAAGGACCAGGGGCAAAACACTCAGAAACCTGAGTGGAAGAGGTACAACAAGTACCCTAACCAGCAGCAGTATCAGCCACGCAACCGACCGTCGGGACAAACTTTTTCACCACCAGCTCAAAAGAGGCAGGAAGCGAACGCAGCCTTCATTCCTCAGCAGCAGCATGGTGGTCACGTCCCTACCAGTATGGGTACTCCCCCACAGTTCACTAGTCCCACAGTGACAGTGAACCCCCCTCCACAGATGGCCAATGTTCCATCTTCTCAAGTATATAATTCACAAGGCACAATGTTTGCTGCATCAATTCAGCAGCCTCATGAGTGGCTAGCTGCTTCCTCCACAGGCCCTCCCACAGGTGACAGTACCTTCCTTGTTCAGCCAGGGTTTGTGGGAGGCATTCCTGTGAAGGTCCTGAGAGATAATGGTTCCTCAGGTTGCTCTGTCAAGCAGAGTCTAGTTCGGCCTGAGCAGTATACAGGTCGACAGATCCATGCAAACCTTATTGATGGATCAGTGAGATTGTTCCCTGAGGCATGTATCCAGGTGGCATCTCCATTTTATACTGGTACGACACTTGCAGTTGTCATGCCAGAACCTTTATTTGACCTCATCATTGGCAATATTCAAGGAGTCAAGGATAGTTGCTCCGATGATGACGCTACTCAGACTTCGGCTGCTGTGGTAACACGAGCCATGACTGAGGCTCCAGACTGTGTCACCCCAGTGATCATTGAATCGCCGCAAGATCTGATGTGTAGTCAACTTGTTGTGCAAGAACAACATTCTGACCCGACACTTGCTGCCGTGCGGAACAAACAAAAGGGTCGAGTGATAAAGTATTCATGGGGAGGTCGAGCCAAGGTCCTTCGCAAACAAGGACGGCTCTACCGTGAGTCACGAACACCCGAGGGCGAGGTTCGACTGCAGTTTGTCGTTCCTGCCAAGTACCGCCTAGCAGTGTTACAATGGGGTCATTGTTCAGCCTCAGGAGGTCACATGGGGAAAAGGAAGACCCAGGGCCGTATCCGAGCTGACTTTTTCTGGCCAGGGATGGGACGAGACATAGATAGTTTTGTCCGTTCCTGCAGTGTGTGCCAAAGTATCACCACTAATCAGGGACATGCCCTTCCTGTGCCATTTGTAACCACACCCGTAATCTCTGAGACAGTTGAGAGACAGGGTAGTGGTGAATTGGATGCAGACCTGACGTCTCGCCCATTGGCCCCACAGGACACATTATGTCCAGGGCCTGTACATACATATTATGTACCGTAGGTTAAGGGGGAAGTGAGAACTCCACAGAGGCGACTTGAGGCTATGGAAGACCCGAGTTTGCACAAGGACTCTCAGCTCCCCGATACTAATATAAGCACTGTAGGTTAAGGGGGAAGTTTGAGAGAGAACTCCGCAGAGGCGACTCGAGGCTATGGAAGACCCGAGTTTGCACAAGGATTCTCAGCTTCCCGGTACTAATATAAGTACTGTAGGTTAAGGGGGAAGTTCAAGAGAGAACTCCACAGAGGCGACTCAAGGCTATGGAAGACCCGAGTTTGCACAAGGATTCTCAGCTTCCCGGTACTAATATAAGTACTGTAGGTTAAGGGGGAAGTTCGAGAGAGAACTCCGCAGGGGCGACTCGAGGCTATGGAAGACCCGAGTTTGCACAAGGATTCTCAGCTCCCCGATATTAATATAAGTACTGTAGGTTAAGGCACAGGTTGAGAACCCGTGTGCAGTTCGAGGCTATGGAAGACCCGAGTTTGCGCAAGGATTCTCAACTTGCCAACACTAATCGTGTGCTGTAATTAATGGCGACCTCGAATGTACGAAGCTTAGGCTGTCACTTGTATTTTTCAGCTAGAGCGTACTTTTCGCAGCATGTACTGATTGCTAGGCAGAGAGAGCAATTGTAACTTAATAAGAATTTTGTCTCATTGACACATTTGATGCTCCACCTTAATTGGTTTTGCAGGTACAGCATTGGGTGTAGCAGTTTTGCTGTGCGGGCCAGCTGATTGTCTGCCGCACGCTGCTGCCTCTTCTCCTCTGCCTTCGTCGTCGCCATATTATTATTTGATGTGTCATTTTACACGTAGGTACAGTTACACTACAACTGTCACACCTACACCGTGTATTACATACACCACGCTACACAACAATTAGTTGTTAGTGTAAATGTAGCGAATTTTCGCTCAGTTTGACCTGAGTACAGGATTTTCACCGTCGTCACGGAGTTTTTCCCTCCAGCTTGCTTCTATTAACGTAAATATGAGTTTTTTTTGCTCACTGGCGACTGCGACTTTCTCCTGTAGCAGGATAGCACACACACCACAGTGTGAATCTTGTGTGACTGAGTTAGGATGTGTACATATATATATATATATATATACAGTATATATATATCCACAAATTTTTTCCCATAAGGAAAAAATTTAATTTTGTAGGGGCGTAATGTCATGAATCAAATTCGCGACATTACCCTTTTGTGAGAAGCCACGAACTATTAGTGGAAAACTCACTGTTTATCGTTCAGTTAACCGCTCATTCGGACGGAAGCTTTGTCAATTCAATTTTGCATTGTCATACGTTATCGTCTTTGCGTGAGACATTGGCGCTTCCGCTGAGCGATTTGTTTTGGGCGCGTTTCGCTCACTCGACCATTAGAAAAATGCGGCCTACTGCTCCCCCTATTTTCCCATGACTTACGCAGTCCAGTTTTTGCTCTGACAGAGAGAGGTCCTGTGCTCCAGAAGTGAGAGGTCAACCCAAGCTCCACTAGAATCACAGTTACCCAGTGCTCCCACCTTGGTGATACAAAGCATTCATCGACTAGTATTTCCTTCTTGTATTTTCCTAGTCTTAAGAGTTTAATGAAGGTGTTTTTCCTAGGCGTAAGAATTTAGCTCTTGTGTGAGTGAGTGAGTGCGGTCTCATTAATTTGATTTTGAATTGTAACGTTATATTTATTTTGTAATCAATAAATTTAACAGTTCTTTTTCTTGAGCTTAATGTAAAGTAAACTCTTGTTTCCTTTCTCCATAATTAAGCTTATTTCCCATATAGCTCCTAGCTTGCATAAACGTTTTGCTATTCATAACTGGTACTTAGGCCAGTTTTGTATTAAACTTAAAATCCGTTGTGCCTCCTAGGAGTTAAGCATCAGCAAGAACCTGATACCATTGTTAGTATTAGTTATTGTCAGGGGTGAAGTAACTTTCTCCAGAGGCTACAGTACTATTGAACAGCAATTGAGTGATTAGTCTCTACTGTGTACTGTCGAGAAAGTTTATAAATTCTCGTTCTTAGAGAATCGTTGCTTGATTTAGCAAGACAATCATTGTCCCTGCTCTTTAATATTATTGAATATTATTATCAATTAAATAATATTTAGCATTTATTTTAAAAACACCGTATTATTCTAAAAACCCCGTGACAATCTAAACCTTTGCTGTTGGCCCATTACTATATAAGAAATTTCCTACAATCATGGTTTTTGTTTTTCTTGTATACAGTTATAGTAATTAGTTCTCAAGAGAAAAGAAAAAGGAATATGAGAAAAGATTGGCAAGGGATACTAACTGACCCAGCAGCTTCTTGCGTACCTCCTGGTATCTCGGGAAGGAGAAGTCAATGATATCACATCATGCAACTTTGGACCCACTGTGACGCATTAGAATATGACGCTAATAACATACAACGTTATGCCTCTACCAAAGTTTATATTGATATTTAAGGTCACTCATCTGCCTAAAGTATGGAGGCTGATAATACGACGGTACTTCTTCGGGGGTGATGTAACTAAATGAAATCGTCAGGTGGGAAAGAGAATGAAGCAGTGTTCTCGGGGTGATGGAGTTCTGTCAGCATTAACCCTCTCATGGCAGGGGACTCTCCAATATTCTTCCCCAGTTAACGCCACACAGTTTGACGCAGCTCAGAGGGAGTCACAGGAACTTGAGTGTTAATACCGGTACCGTTAACCCTTTAATGATCGGGGAAGCCGTTATTCTATGCCAGTCAACACTATACCACTTTTATCACTTAAAAAAGAATTATATTAGCCAGAATGTTAAGACTGGAACCACTGGCTGTCTCATCGTCAGGACAGCTCAAGCATTTCTTTGGGTGAGAGCAGGTATCGGTACTATTGCAGACACTAAAACCATTTCACTTCCATGCGATAAATTACGAGACAGTGAACATTGTCTTTTGAAATACAGTATTGAGATCGATACGGTTCAACAAACTAACCAGAATGTTGTGCAAGAGTTTCCTAATTGTTCATGGAAGAAGTGGACTGATATTACTGACGGCAATAGTAAGCACGTGAAACTGTTAATACTGGCACCATGGACTGTTTCATGGCCAGGAGTCTAGTATTCTGTTGCAGCTAACGGCAGGCCAAAGTGACTCACGGGAACAAGTGTTTGTTGCGTCTCAGGATATAAATATCCCGTAATGATAATGCTGCCTTCATTATAAGGCAGTCTTAATGAACAACTGAGCCATCAACACACGTCGCAGTGTTTTCTCTAATTATAGTAGAGGCGCGCGAGTCTGAATGTGTCATTATCGTACCCTGGCAACCTGCCCGTCAACAGTGCTTCCGATTTCGTGCATATGATACGCGTGTGGTTCGCGTATAATATGTTCATGTTTAATAATATTCGTGTGTAATATATTCGTGTCAAATAATATTCTTGTATATTAGTAAATAATATGATTCGTCCATTTTTTTTCCTGTGAGTTTGCACAATATATATATATATATATATATATATATATATATATATATATATATATATATATATATATATATATATATATATATTGTTACGGAACACAGAGAGATAATGAACACTTTAAGTGAGAATACTAAAATCACTACTGTCCCGCAAAGTTCCAGGTTCAAAACAAAAGAGTTAGGTAAAATTACAAGTTAAAGTTTAATGCTCAAACTAACAACTAAACATTCAGGACTCATAAGGATAATGTAATGGCAAAAACAGGTTAAATATATGGTTAACTGCAATAGCATCTATTAACACGAATTTAGCAAGAACAAATTTATCTTAGTCAGCCCTGATAAAATGAGAAAACCGAATAATGCTCAGTTAAAGTAAGATATAATATTATTACAGATACAAAATATTACTAATACTGGCTGACATTAAAAACTCTACATGAATCACAAAAAACCTTACCAGGCCCACGAATTAACGCCCTAGGCCATACAGTACAAGAAAAATGGTAACAACACTTATACTTAAATTATACAGCAGCTAGATGCCTGGAGACTTCCTGAGCACTCACAAAAATAATAATACACTATACAGGGGAGGACAGAGATGTGAACAAAATGAGGAGTATATCTAAGTGGCCACTAATGCAGAGACTGAGCTCATTATATAGGGGGCCGGCAGAGCTTGATTCAACTTGCAAGAAGGACGTGGAAATGAAGGCACAGGGGAGGAAGAGTTGACAGTCCTGCTCTGAACAACAGAAAGAAAGACTTACTCTATTATAAGGGGGAGAAGGGGGTAGTGAGGTAGAACACGCAAGCCTGGTCACTATGGAAGCCACGAGGCGAATCGTGATCAAACATGCAGCATACTGTACATTAGAATTATACAAAGGATGATGAAATCATAGGCTATGTAACAATATATATATATATATATATATATATATATATAATGCAAGGAAGAAGGAACCAGAGACCTTAGGTACTCAAGACTGTTTCCTCCAGGAAAAAAAAAAAAAAAAAAGTAACAGAGAGCCGAAATCAAGATCCGTTCATTTCGAGATGACTGAACACACTGCTTTAAAAAAAATGGAGGTCGTAGGCAGTAGGAAATACGGAGAAAGGAAGGCAGTTAACAAGTGCCAATCAGAAAGTGTTACCTATAACCTAAATAAAATGCGTGTCGATAGCAATAATAAAGCGGTGAGTAGGTTACGATGATAATTATCTTTTCTCAAAAACTAAGAAACATTGAACGCCCTACCAAATTAACAGATGCAGTGATAGTGTGGAAATGCATCCCAGAGAGAGAGAGAGAGAGAGAGAGAGAGAGAGAGAGATGGGGGAGGGGAGGTGGGCAGGTCCACCACCGCCCCTTCCCGTGTACCACCTTGGATCACCCCAGTTGGTAAGAGCACATTTGTGTTCCACGCCTCACCAGGTGCAGAAGCAGCGGGAAGTGAAGAGCACTGCAGCACTCAAAACAGTTGCCTTTCTACTCATCTCACCTCCATCTACAAGTAAGAGATTTTAGTGGAGACTGTTATTAATCCCCACATTATAATGTAGTATTGTCTACTACACTACTAATCCAGATTTCATTTTTCTAAAAAATAAAGATACTCGCTTCGAAAACCATTTATTCTTCAAATCCCTTCTGAATGTTATGTTACTGCAAAAGTTGTATTACTCTTAGATGGGACATTTTGCACTGAAGTATTTCTTGCAGTCTATAGTCTCTCACGCACGAAAAGTATTTCCTTAACAGAATGAAGTCATCTTGAGATAACAAGAATGAAGTATAGAAGACACTGCAGATAACAGGAGTAAAATATATAACACATTTTGTGGCTAATGGAGTCAGACACATAACTCCTATGACGTTTTTTTAACCTTACTAGCTTAGACGATTTCATTCAGCATATGTGTGGATCTAAAAACAAAAACTCTGTAATTACATGACGGTCACAGTTCTTTTACACCTGCTTTGGCGAGGTGGGTTCGAGCCCCACACAGATAGGGGTACCTTACAGCACGATGTTATTCTACATGTAGTTTACATAGAAAGAATTTGTCAAACATCGTCACCGTAAGAGCTAAAATTCTCTCCCACCCGCACTGGAATAGGTCTGCATGTGTGGATCTAAGAAAAAAAAAAATCTGAATTATTTCATAGCCACATATGTCTTCAGACCTATGTTTAGGGCCCACACTGATGAGAGTGCTTTCTGGTATGATGTTATTATATATATATATATATATATATATATATATATATATATATGGAAGATGGGGGCGCTTACCATCCACTCGCTCGATGTAGTGCTGCTTTGGGTGTCTGCCCTTTCCTATCTTATATCCTTCCTCTTCTTTCTTTCCCTCATTCTTTCCTCTTTCTTCTGCCTACGAGTGACTTTACACTCCCTCCTCTGTCTTTCTTTCCTTCTTTCTTTCCACTTCCTTCTGCCTTTGGATGACTCTACACTAAGTAACAAGCCTAATGGCTTCCTGTACACCAGGTAACCATTTATTACGCCGGATGGTAACCATATAACCAAATAATGGCGCCTGGTGGTTCAGAAGGTAATTAAGACGCCCCAATCGGATTGAGCCTGTGTAGGTTTATATCAAAGGGATGGTTGGGGTTTATTGCTCACGTAATGCCACTCAGGTATGAGTGATGCTGGTCACTCATCTTAAATGTTAAGACCAACTTGCCTAGCCCCGGGTTCCTACACTCCTCACTGGGCGACATAGGATTGGATGATATATGGATGGAATATATATATATATATATATATATATATATATATATATATATATATATATATATATATATATATATATATATATATATATATATATATATATATATATATATATATATACATATACTGTGTATATATATATATATATATATATATATATATATATATTGCCAGACGCCTCAATCCCGTTTGGGGTGGCCACAAACAAATCGCCTCCAAGTCGCCCTGTCCCCCGCCATTTCACTACCCTGCTCCCAACTCACACCCCCTTCTCTCATATACCTCTCCACCCCATCCCTCCATCTCATCCTCGGCCTCCCCCTCCCTCTTCCCCCCTCCACCTCACTCACATACACTCTCTTCGTCAGTCTTTCGCCCTCCATCCTCTCCACATGGCCAAACCACCTCAGTGTGTTCCTCCTAACGCTTCCTATCACATCCACATCCACACCACAACGCTCCTTTATATCCTCATTCGTCAGCCTGTCTCTCCACGTGACTCCACAGGCTCCTCTTAAATAACTCATTTCCACTGCTCTCACTCTTGCCTTGTGTCCTTCCAACAATGTCCAAGCTTCGCTTCCGTACGTTAGATTTGGTATCACAATACTGTCATGTAGTAACTTTTCACTTCCATGCTCACTTCCCTGTTTCTTATCACTGCTTTCAAGGAACCAGCAATCTTTCTCCCCTGCTGTACCTTTTCAAGCACTTCACCCTCCAAACCTCCATCCTTACTCATCACACTACCCAAATACTTAAACGTACTCACATTTTCCAATTCCTCACCATCTAACCTCGCTGTACATTCACTAACTTCACCTCTCTCAAAGACCATCACTTTACTCTTCCCTACATTCACCTTTAGGTTCCGTTTCTTACACACTCTCTCAAACTCATCCACCAAGCCTTGCAGCTCCCCTTCGTCTTCACTCAACAACACAGTATCATCTGCAAACAACAGTACAGGGAGTTTCCAAACACTATCCTCTCTCACCAGGGCCACTCCAACATCCACTACCCTACCTTGTACCTCTTTTATTACCCTATCCATGTACAGATTGAACAACCATGGAGACATGACACATCCTTGTTTCAAACCAACTTTCAAAGAGAAAAATTCACTTAGTTCACCATCCACACGCACTGCAGCCTTCGCACCATCGTACATACTCTTCACAGCATTCAACAACTTCCCGTCTACTCCATATATTCTTAACACTTTCCACAATCCTTGTCTATCCACCCTGTCATATGCTTTCTCCAAATCCATGAAAGCCGCATACAACTTCTTTCCCTTCTCTAGAAACTTTTCCAGTAAAGATCTAAGAATGAATATCTGATCTACACAACCTCTTCCCTTCCTAAAGCCTCCCTGTTCTTCTCCAACTAATTTCTCTGTTCTTTCTCTAACTCTTTCAATAAGTATCCTACCATACACTTTTCCTATTATACTAAGAAGACAAATGCCCCTATGATTACCACACACTTCTTTTTCCCCTTTTCCTTTGTACAAGAGAATAATCATACCTGACTTCCAATCCTCCGGGACTCTACCTTCCTCCCAGGCCAATCTGCACATCTTCCACATCCATTCTACTACTATCTCTCCCCCATGCTTCAGCATTTCACCACACACTCCATCAATTCCTGGGGCTTTCCCCGATTTAACTTTCTTCATTGCTTACACAACTTCTATCCTACTGATTTCTTCCTGTCTTCTCACCTCCCTCCTTCTCCCAGCCATTCCCCAGCCACTTATACTTGCATTACTTCCATCCTCTACGTTCAACATTTCCTTAAAGTGTTCTCTCCATCTGCTCACTTTTTCTCCCTTCTCCACTAGTAATCTACCATTTTTATTTTTCACTCCCCTGCTAACTTCACTTCCACCCTGTCTTACACTTTTCACTTCTCTCCAGAACATTTTCTTACAGTCCCTCCACTTTACACTCAAATTCCTTCCAAATTCCTCATCCACTCTCTTCTTACTCTCTCTTACTAATCTTTTCACCTCTCTCTTCCTTTCCACATATAACTCTCTCTTCCGCCTCTCAACTTCTTCCACGCCCCTATTTTTCACCCATTCATTGTATGCTTTCTTCTTTTGTGCCACAGCCTGTTTCACCTGTTCAGTCCACCACGCTGTTCCTTGCACCCCCCTCCGCCTTCTCTTCCTTCCACACACCACATCACATGCTGCACATATATATATATATATATATATATATATATATATATATATATATATATATATATATATATACTGTGTGTGTATATATATATATATATATATATATATATATATATATATACATATACTGTGTGTGTGTATATATATATATATATATATATATATATATATATATATATATATATATATATATCTCTATATATATATCCATCCATCCATCATCCAATCCTATGTTACCCCATGAGGGCCGTAGGAGCCCGGGGCTAGGCAAGTTGGTCCTGACATTTAAGATGAGAGTGACCAGCCTCACTTATCCCTGAGTGGCATTAGGTAAGCAATAAACCCCAACCACGCCTTGGATATAAACCTTCACCTGTTCAATCTGATTGGAGTGCCGTAATTACCCACTAAACCACCAGGTGCGAAAATTTGGTTACATGGTTATCACCCAGCGTAGTTAATGGTTCCCTCGTGTATAGCAAACTATTTCGCTTGTCACTCAGTGTAAAGTCACCCACAGGCAGAAGCAAGAGGAAAGAAAGAAAGATAGAAGAGGAAGTGTAAGGTCACCCGTAGGCAGAAGTATGAGGAAAGAATGAAGGAAAGAAAGACAGACGAGGATGGAAGGAAAGAAGGGTGGATGAGAAGAAAGGGCAGAAACCTGAGAGCAACACTATATCGAGTGAGTGGATCGTGAACTCCTCCACCTACCACAATATATATATATATATATATATATATATATATATATATATATATATATATATATATATATATATATGGAGCCTCTGTGGTACAGTGGCAGAGTGTGCGTTTCATAAACGGGTAAACCAGGGTTCGCGCCCCGCCAGGGTAATACACTTTGGGAGTGTTCACCCGGCCACGTACTGCATTGGCGGACACAACGGGTGCTGTGATTGAACCAGTGTCACTTACTATAAAGTATGCTTGCACCCAGTCGGCTTGCGCGGGCCGATTACACTTGGTTCACAGACTACACACACATCCGAAGCCACTCCAACACTACAATTACACTTACAAGCACTTCTCACCCTACATACAATCTCTACCAGACAGCCTAAGCCACTTGGTAGAGATACATTGGCTGTATCGTCCCGACTTCGGTCGGGATAGGTCGGTCCTGCAGTGGATACTCAAACGGCTGATGATGATGATTATCATATATATATATATATATATATATATATATATATATATATATATATATATATCATCCAATTCTCCGGTGCCTCATGTGGAGCATAGGAGCCAGGGGCTAGACAAGTTGGTCCGGACATTTATGATGAAGTGACCAGCCTCACTCATTCCTGAGTGGCATTATGTGAGCAATAAACCCCAACCACCCCTTGGATATAAACCTTCACAGGCTCCATCCGATTGGAGCTCCGTAATTACCTACTAACCACCAGGCGCCAAAATTTGGTTATAAGGTTACCACCCAGCGTAGTAAATGGTTTCCTGGCATATAGGAAACCATTAGGCTTGTCACCCAGTGTAGAATCACCCACAGGCAGAAGGATGAGGAAAGACTGAAGGAAAGAAAGACAGAAGTGGGAGTGTAAAGTCACCCGCAGGCAGGAGGACGAGGAAAGAATGAAGGAAAGAAAGACAGAAGAGGATGGAAGGAAAGAAGGATGGAGGAGAGGAAAGGGCAGACACCCGAGAGCAGCACTACTTCGAGTAAGTGGATGGTGAGTGCCCCCACCTACCTATATATATATATATATATATATATATATATATATATATATATTGCCAGATGCCTTAATCCCATATAGGATGGGCACGAACAAATCGCCTCGACGTCGCCCTGTCCCCCGCCATTTCACTGCCCTGCTCCCAATTCACACCCCCGTCTCTCATATACCTCACCACTCCATCCCTCCATCTCATCCTTGGCCTTCCCCTCCCTCTCTACCCCTGCACCTCACTCACATACACTCTCCCCGTCAGTCTGTCACTATCAATTCTCTCCACATGGCCAGACCACCTCAGTGTGTTTCTCTTAACGCTTCTTATCACATCCACATCCACACCACAACGCTCCTTCACCTCCTCATTTGTCAGTCTGGCAATCCATGTGACTCCACAGGCTCCTCTCAAATAACTCATTTCCACTGCTCTCACTCTTGACTTGTGTCCTTCCAACAACGTCCAAGCTTCACTTTCCATACGTTAGAGTTAGTTTCACAATACCGTCATGTAATAACTTTTTCACTCCCATGCTCACTTCCCTGTTTCTTATCACTGCTTTCAAGGAACCAGCAACCTTTCTTCTTTGTTGTACCCTCTCAAGCACTTCACTCTCCAAACTTCCACCCTTACTCATCACACTACCCAAGTACTTAAACGTGCTCACCACTTTCCATTTCCTCATCACCCAACATCACTGTGCATTCACTGACTTCACCTCTCTCGAGGACCTTAACTTTAATCTTCCCTACATTCACCTTTAGATTCCGTTTCTTACGTACTCTCCCAAACTCATCCACCGAGCCTTGCAGCTCCCCTTGATCTTCACTTAACAACATCATATCATCTGCAAACAACAGTACTGGGAGTTTTCAAACACTGTCCTCTCTTATTAGGGCCACTCTAACATCCACTGCACTACCTTGTATCTCTTTTATAATCCCATCCATATACAGATTGAACAAGCATGGAGACCTGACACATCCCTGTTTCAACCCAACCTTCAAATAGAAAAAGTCACTCAGTTCACTGTCCACATGCACTTCATCCTTAGCACCCTCATAAATACTCTTCACAGCATTCAACAACTTCCCATCTACTCCATATATTCTTAATACTTTCGACAATCCTTGTCTATCCACCCTATCATATGCTTTTTCCAGATCCATGAAGGCCGCATACAACTTCTTTCCCTTCTCTAGAAACTTTTCCACTAAAGATCTAAGAATGAATATCTGATCTACACAACCTCTTCCCTTCCTAAAGCCTCCCTGTTCTTCTCCAACTAATTCCTCTGTTATTTCCCGAACCCATTCAATAAGTATCCTACCGTATACTTTCCTATTACACTAAGAAGACAAATGCCCGTATGATTGCCAGACAGTTCTTTTTCCCCTTTCCGTTGTACAAGGGAATAATTATACCTGACTTCCAATCCTCCAGGACTCTACCTTCCTCCCAGGCCAATCTGCACATCTTCCTCATCCATTGTACTACTATCTCTCCCCAGTGCTTCAGCATTTCACCACACACTCCGTCAGTTCCTGGGGCTTTCCCCATTTTGACTTTCTTCATTGCTTCCACAACTTCTATCCTACTGATTTCTTCCTGTCCTCTCACCTCCCTCCTTCTTCCAGCCATTTCCCAGCCACTTATACTAGCATTACTTCCATTCTCTATGTTCAACAATTCCTTAAAGTGTTCTCTCCATCTGCTCACTTTTTCTCCCTTAAACTAGTAATCTACCATTTTATTTTTTACTCCACTACTAACTTCACTGCTACCTGTCTTACTCTCTTCACCTCTTTCCAGAACATTTTCTTGCAGTCCCTCCACTTTACACTCAAAATTCTTCCAAATTTCTCATCCACTCTCTTCTTACTCTCTTACTAATCTTTTCACCTCTCTCTTTCTTTCTACATATAACTCTCTCTTGCGCCTCTCAACTACTTCCACGCCCCTATTTCTCATCCATTCATTATATACCTTCTTCCTGTGCCACAGCCTGTCTCACCTCTTCATTCCACCATGCTGTTCCTTGCACCCCCTTGCATCTTCTCTTTTCCCCACACACCACATCACATGCTGCACATATTTCTTCTGTGAATATCTTGCACACATCTTCCACGTCCCCCATCTGCTCCAATTCATATTTACCCAGTCGTAAGTACTTTAGTGAATTGTTTGTAAATGACTGGTATTAATAGGGTGGAGCCAAAGGCTTTTCACCTCATTAACTCTCCTTCTCTTACTGACTCCCTTCAACCTCTGTCTCTTCGCCGCACTGTTGCATCTATATCTCTTTTCTATGCCTACTTTAATGGTCATTGCTCCTCTGAATTGTCTGCATGCATTCCTCCACTCTAAGAGGGGCGCATAGCACCCGTCTAGCAGCAAACTCTCATCCCTTTTCAGTCCAACTCTCTAATGCAAGAGTTAATCGTTACTCCCAGTCCTCCATTTATGCAACAGGTCAACTCTGGAACTGCCTTCCTCTGTATCTCCTGCTGCCTATGATCTCCAGTCTTTCAAACGCAATGTGTCCAGGCATCTCGAAATGATCGGAACTTGAATTTGGCTCTCTCTGGTATTTTTTTTTTTTCTCTTGGAGGGAACTGTTATTGCGGGCTCATGGCCTTTGGTTCCTTCTTCCTCGCATAAAAAAAAGTTACATATTTTGGGTCACCTTTTTTGTAAAGCAATATAAATATTACATTACACCATGCTTTAGGAATTTCCTTCTGCTTCATAAACTAAGAAAATAATTGGGTGAGCCTGTTTTGTACTCCTACTCCTGCCTCCGACAGTATATCTGATACTGTTCCATCTTATTCTTGGGCTTTCCCATGTGTTAACTGAAAAGTTAACTATCGGTACTATTGTCTTTGATGCATACAGTTGTTTGAAAAATTCTTCATCTCTCTTCACCATCCTATCTCTGCTTTGAATGACTTCTCCGTTTTTGTCTTTCAGTGATAGAATTTGTTGCTTTACTAGTGCCATTCTACTTCGGACCTGTTTCAGACGTTTTCTTTTTTTTGAAGGTTTCTTTGATTTGATCCATGTTTTTTTTCTCCTTCTCACTATCTCTTGTTGATATGCCTAATTATTTCAGCACTGTCTACTTTATCTTTGTTTGTTTTTGCTTTCATCTCCTTTCTTCTTTTCAGGGGCTTGAGGGTCACTTTTGAATACTTGTTGGCTTTGGTTGTATTAGATTTCCCTACTTCCTCCGCTGATTCTCTTAACATTTTTGTTAGCCTCTACTCATCAGTGTCACACTCAGCACAATTTGGAGCCTGAAATATGTTTGTTATTTCTAACTGAAAAGCTGCTTTGCTTTCGCTTACTTATATTAGGGATATTATTTTTTATTTTTAGTCAGTTTCCTTCTTTCATCTCTGAAATTTTGAATCTGGCTGTGCATTCCACCATTCTATGGTCACTTCCTATATTTACTTTGTTGATAACTGTGACATTTATGATCTTATTACTCTTATTTATCTATCTGTCTATATAACTAGGCTTTCCCCCCCTAGGAGGATGGTCGAGACAGGACGACACACTCACCATATTACTCATCCACACACACACATTTACTCATATCTCAGCCTCTAAAGGGAGAAGGGACCTCTCCACACCGCACTGCACCACACCGCATGAGGGTCAACTGCGCAGTGCGGTCCAGTGACATCCGCAGCAGGGCTTGACAGCAGAGCTGGTTTGCCTCTGCCGTATGGTAATGAATCCATCCTCTTCCCCGCACCTGACACGATCAGCTAATCAGACCAGATTTCTCTCTATTCATCCCTCTTGCATCTACCGTTTTCTTCACACTGTCCATTCATCTTATTCATAGTCTTCTTTACAGACTTACACCTCACACAGCAAATCACTCTTCATCCATTCTCTCCATATACCCAAACCAGCGCAACACTCCCTGCACAGCTAGATCAGCCATCTCTCGCATAACTCTAGTTCTCCTTCGCATTTCATCAATTCTTACTCGATCTATATGTGTCACTCCATACATATTCCTGTGAAACCTCATCTCCATTACATTCAATCTCTTTCTCTCTGGTACTTCCATATTCCACGTTTCAGACCCATATAATGCTGTCGGTACACTACTCCCTTGTTCAGCCTTCTCATTACTATATTTCTAAGAAAACAACACCCAAACACTTTTTTCATTCATCCCAGCGTCTTTTCTACTTCATTCATTCTAAACTTCACCCCTATATCTATTCTTCCATCTACAGCAACATGTGACCCTAAACACTTAAAATGATATCACCTCAAGCAATCACCATTCAAAACTACATTCATCCTCCTACCACCTGCCAATCTTGCACACTTGATCACTTTACTCTTATTCTCATTGACTTTCAATTTCCTCCCTTCACACACCCTTCCAAACTCCCCTCCCAGGAGTCTCAATCTTTCCTCCAAATGAGTCACCAGTGCAGTATCATTTGCAAGCAGCAGCTGACTCAGATTCTATTCTCTACCGTCAGCATTCACCAGACTCAAACTCTTATTTGTTATAAGGAATTTAATTTCATTCTTTGAACAAATAAGAGTTTCTCCATTAGGACTTCTTCAGGTCCATTTTCTCCCTGTTCTTTTGTGAAAGAATATGTTCATTATTCTCATGTTATATATTTCAGCAAAATTTACTACCATTTCATCTCTGCCATTCCTTTCTCCCACTCCGAATTTTCCCATACATGCTCCCCATGTTTCGATTTGCCAACTTTTGCATTGAGGTCTTCAATGAATATAATATATGTGGTCTTTTCTTCTTCCATAATCTGGGAGATGTCATCATAGAATGTTTCTCTTTCTTGAAATGAGCCGATGTATCTTTTGCTTTGTACAATTATATTCAATGGTAGTCTCTCAGATAAACTGCTGAATTTAAAAATGTTCTCTGAAATATTTTTGTTGATTAGAAATCTTGCACTTCAAAATCTTTCATTTTGCCTTCCTCTGAAGTAAAGTAGGTGGTTGTTGTCTTGGAGCTGAATTAATTATTTTTTTTTCTTTTCTGTGGATCCCACTGAAACCTATAATATCCCAACAAATGTTTTCTGATTCAGGCATAAAGATATCAAATTTGTAATCTTCCGTAAGGCTTCTTACACTGTATGTGTAGAGCTTCATGGATTTCGGTTTGTTTTATGTTCCAGTCTTTGATTTGCTGGGACAGTGCCTACTCACTTTCAGTGGCACATTGCCCATAAACTCAGGAGGTAGTGCGGTTGGACTATTAGTAGACGATGATCCAGTAGGAACACCTGAGTAATCGTTAACAGTTGAATTCATGTTTGGTTGGCGGTATTATGGCAAATAACCTCACCTCCTTGCCATAAAGTTTCTGGTGAGAAGTACAGTAATTTTTGTGCCACCTTATTCACTATATATATTTGGTGGAGCCCTACATATATCTACGGCAGTGGTGTCAAACTCAATCCTTCCCAAGGCCCACACTTAAGTTCTGTTGATCGTCTAAGGGCCAAGTCTAGCTAACCTCATCGAAATCAGCATATGTGCATAAATGGACCACACAGTGAAGTGAGATATATATCATTTAAAAACAAACATTGTTTACACCTCAAGGTTTAATTTATAACATATTTTCAGTTTCACTTCCAGTCCACGTTTTTTTAGATCAAGTAAAAATAATAGTTCCTAGATAGATAATAACAGTTAAGCAAGCATCAACTCACCCAAAATTGTGGTACGTGTGTTCTTGGGAACCTAGCCTAGCATGTTTATCAAAATAGGAAATACTGTTTCCAGATTTCCATCAGATTAGTGAACTATATTTGCACACTGTACTATACATTATTGCCTTAACCCCTACCAGCTGGGTGATGACATATGCCGCTACATTATAGGTGGACAGATGCTGCCTGTTGTCAGCATATGCTGCAAATGTATTCCCGCCATAGTTTGAACTGACTCATGTTTGATCTTGCGACCAAAGGGTTGGGAGAGACTCCCGTGTTCACGTACAAGCTTTGTTCAGTCTATCCCGTGATTTGGCCGGGCGAGGAGCAATGTCTTCTGATTCCTCAATGTCTGATTCTGTCGCCGCCTCAGGTGGACCCTTTGCCTCATCCACCCAAGCAAAACTCCTGTCGAAGGATACAATGAAAGGGTGTGCTTTGGACATGATTGTGTCCAGTTTAAGTGACAGTGGCGAAACTTCCTCGGAAAAAGGAGGAAGTTACTATGTTGAGATTGAAGTTTCATGTGACACCTCTCCTGTCCCCTTTGAAAAGTCTGAAATGGCCCTCACAATGCTTCAGAAGGCTGAGAGTGCCTATGATAGCGATGCATTCATCTCTGACAGTGTGACTTATAAGTCAGGAGCAGTTGAAAGTGAGGGATAATGATGAACATGGAAGTCAGCGACATCAATGCAACCGCCGCGGCTCACCACCACGTTACCATGAAGTGTGCCTCTCTCTCCCTGTCCCAGACCTCATCACCAAAGCCAAGCACTTCAAGGGCCATATCCCCAGAGCCTGGCCCCTCACATGTGGGGACTAGGCCATCCTTGTCCCCGAGTGTTCAGCCTTACCAGCCAGCATCGCTTTAGGAAGTCCCCAATTCAAATGGGTCATGACCCTTGCCCTCCCCCACCTCCACCTCCACCTCTCCTTCCCCTCCCCCCCTTGCCCGTGGCCATGGCCATGGCCGTCCCTGTGTCTGTATGCGTGGGAGTGAACGAGGCACTGCAAGGTGGCCTAGTCACACCATCACGGCCAAGCAGGCCCAGCATCAGCTGGCTGGACACTTTTGTGTGGAAGGAGGGGGAAGGTTTCCAGCCAGCCTTACTCACCTTTGATGCAACAGTGGCAGGTGTACAGAGGGAGCACCTGCAGACAGGAACATCCTGTCATTTTTCCAAGCCATTTTTACCACCTCTTTAGTGAAGTATGTGGTGGATGAAATCAACATCCACCAGACTATCACTGTAGGATGGCTGCAGGCATCTCAGAGAGACTGCAAAGATGAAAAAGTGGCAGCCAGGGGAGGTGGGGGAAATGTATGTGTGACTCGCTTTGACTATGGCAATGGCCCGCATAAAAAAGCATGTGATCCACGCTTATTGGTCAGTGGACGAAATCATCCACACACCTGTCTTTGAGAAATATATGGCCCATGACAGGTACCTACCCATACTGAAGTTCCTCCATGTCAGCCATAATTATGGCCCCGCACCCAATGACAGGCTGTGGAAGATTGGGCCCATCTTGACCAAGCTGAAGGAGTCATCCATTAGGTTTTTCCGGCCGTTTCAGAAAGTGACTATCGACGAGTCGCTTGTTCTGTTCAGGGGACGTCTAGCATTTATATAGTATTGTACATGCCTTCTAAACGTCACCATTTTAGACTAAAGTTCTTTGTCCTGTGTGATTGCCAGCCTGGATATGTGCTAGATGTAATAGTTTATTTGGCTACAGATGTGAATATACCCAGTGATGATCCCCATGGGTTTTTTTTGCTGCAGTGGTGAAAGTGCTGATGGACAGAAACTTCAGCAAAAACCACATCCTGTATATGGATAACTATTACACTCCCCAGCATTGACGACCTACTTGCTTGAATATGGTACTGAAGCCTGTGGGATTGTCCGTGTCACTAGGAAAAATTTTCCAGCCTTCCCTGTGAAGACCGAGAAAGATGCACTGCTAACCCGAAAATGTGGTAACATGTTGGCCATTCACTGGCATGAAAAGCGAAAAGTGAACATGCTTTCCTCAGTTTGCCAGAGGGTTATGCAGGACATAGGCAAGACAGATTTCAGGACTGGGCAACCCGTACAAGCCAGATGCCATCAATAACTACAACATCAACATGCGGATCATTGATAAGTCCAACATGCAGATCAGTGAGATTGACTGTCTCCATAAATCATGCAGGTGGTACAAGAAGGCATTCTTGCACTTTCTTGATGTAGCCATTGTGAACAGTTTCATATTTTTCAGCGAGGCTGTGGGTAAGGGTCTCTCTCTATGCGGGTTTGAGAGAGAATTTGCATGAGAGCTCTTTGCAAAGTATGTGAATGTTCAGAACACAGTCCAAGGAGGACGATGAATCAGACACCAATGGCATACTGCTTGGTCGGCACACAGTACCTTGCACGTCACTGTCTTGTGCACCTGTGGCAATCATTTGCTGGACGTGTGGTCTACAGGCGATGCCACGTCTGCGCCACAACAAAACATCGGGCAAAGACAGGCAAGGAAATGCACTGTGAATACCAGGAGCGTAAGGTGCCGCTTTGTCCAGAGTGGTTCTTTGAGTAACACCTGGGGCACAAATTCTAAGCACAGGTGTGTGGGAGATTGTAAATAATAGAGAATGAAGTGCAACTGATGTGCTTTTTTGAGAGTAGTTTCTAAGTGACATGTGAAGTTGTTGTTATAAATATCTTGAGTCAGCATAGCAATAATGAAAGAAAATCAGATTTGCACCTGAAGAAAATTACCTTTTTGAGTGGCATTGCTGTATTTTTCATGACCACGAATATATTGTGGAAAACGTGTAAAATAAACTGTAAATGTGATATTATGTGCAAGTAGAATAAGTGATATAGAATGTAAGTATTAAGGTATGTATTCTCACCATGCCCCACAAAAGTGCCAAATTGCATAAACTTTAGTACAAGCATCTACCTCCAGGTATAGCATAAGTTATACTACCTCTCAAAGTGAATACAAACTGCAACGTTGTTGGACAGTCATAGGAAAATTAGTACATATTTATTTTTTTACCTTCTTATTGCATCTCTGTGAGTTCCTTCACACACCAACTTGGCAAAGTGTTACTCTGTTATGGCCGGAAAACAAAAGACGAGCCTCTTGTACAGGGTTATGATTCAAACCAATAGCTTTGAAGATGGCAAGTGGAGTATATGTGTAACAAAATGGCAAAATCTTGAAGGGGAAGGAAGACCAGTGTTACAAGCACACACCTTGCTGGGCCAGTCAGTGTTACAAACGCTGGCCATTCTGAGCATCAGTCAGCTTAAGTCATGGGGGTGCGCTGAGCCACGATGACAACGTGCCTCAAATGCCAAAAATTAATCATATTCTTCACGTTCTTACTCATCGATGAGACCACCAGCAGACCTGGGGATGATTTCATTCGCAAGAAGAAGAGTTGATGAGTTTTATGGTCTTCATTTTTTTTTTTCCTTACTGCGGTACTTTCCCTGATATGAAGGTTTGAAAACAGGCTATTTTGGGAAGATTGCCCCTAGTGAGAGGACGCTCTTGCAATAAATCGCCCATCGTCTAGGGGTGGTGCAAGCAAATTTAAATTTGCGATATAGAACTGGAAACCTGTTGAATGAAAATATACTGGTATAATATATAATATGCCAAAGCCACAGCCTATTCAAAAGTTCAAAGAAATTTTGTATGCCTTCTAACCCTTGCAGTGGCATTGGCTTCTGCTTCAAGTTATTGATATTTTAATAAAAGTTTTGTGACATATTTGTTCACCAATAAATTATTCAAATGATATTTTTATCAATCAGATTATTATAAATATTTCCTAATAGTCCTATGAGATTTGTACACTTGATCATATGACAGATTTGGGGAATTTTCCTTCTGTTATTTCTCATTTTTTCTTAAGTCATCACGGGTCATTCTTTCTCTCTTCGAGGGCCACATGTGGCCCGCAGGCCACCAGTTTGACACCTCTGCTTTATGGGGTCCCATGGTTCATGCCATCTAAGACGGTACCTCATATATCTGCAAGGCCTCCCCTTTTCAGTTTAGTTTTGTTCCTCTACATGACAGTAGGACAATCGGAACATTACCCAAGGCATGAAATTAAGCAAAGCTGCAAACCTTGGGTCCTTTCGGTAATTGAACCAGTGCTCTGGAGGGAGAAGGTGGAGTGTGATTAACCTGCCCTCTGTCGGCAGATTTTTGACATTTACCCTTGTAATAACAGGAATTTGTTTTTCCCCACCGGCATTGCCACCAGTGTAATGGTAAGAATTTTTACTATCCCCACCGTTATTGTTCATCCAGTGTGATGCTAGTGATTTTATAATCTTACCTGTTGTTGGCACTGATCAACTCATCCATGGATAATACAGGTGGTACTCGACTTAGTATAGCAGATGGTAAATATTAAAAAAAAAAAAAAAATAGAATTGTGGTAGCGTTTGTAATTTTTGGCCGAGCTTGGATTTAGTCAGTACCACAGGTGGTCGTCATTCCCTCAGCAAAGGAATCTTGAATTAGAAGGGTGAGTGAATTAGGCTTGAGGACTTATTTCCCTTGATTAGGTACACTAAGAAAATAAGAAAAGATATATACTTTACTTTAATAATTTTATGCTAATTTCCACAAAACATTTTTAATTACATGACCCTTTTTAGTATGAGAGAAGATTGTACATGTTACTAGGGTTTTGGATGATCATCCCTCCAACATTATTGCCAGGCGAAAACAATTTGATACATACAAGCGATGTATGGAGTTGTTGTACCATACTTTCTTTTTGTCAGTTATTCTTGGGCTCGACAATAGCCTCAAGTCAGGGACCTTTTTATGAGCGTGGGTTATCTGTTCGGGCTGGCATAGCCTCGAACCAATAAGAATGATTACTCGTGTTCATTTTCATCCATATAATATACTCTCATCATGTAATTCTCTAGAATCCAATATCAGTTCAGGACTATTTACAGTTCATAATCATCATTGCTATATAATTACTAAAATAATGCATAATCACTCGGGCTTGTTTAGCCTCGAGGAATAATTCAGAAAAAAAAAAACATAATCACTAAGAATTCGTAATCATTCGGGCTTGTTTAGCCTCGAGGTACTATTCAAACATTGTATAATCACTAAGAATACATAATCACTCGGGCTTGTCTAGCCTCGAGGTTCATTTCAAAATTACATCATTGCTCACAATCACTAAGTTCTCTTTCACGCTCCTAACTTCCTAACCTTAGTTACAAGAAAGAAAACAGTTAATGGTTTTGAATTTCGCTCTTCTGTTACCAGATTACATCACTTTCAAATTTCCATTTTTTATTTACAAAATAAACTTCACTTGATACATCAATAGGACTATTACAATTATATTTGGTTTATATAATAATTCATGGATAGTGTAATGTGTGTATGCTCAAGTCTTTGGACAATACTATGGGAAGGCCTCATGTTCACACTGACGTCGCCGGAGTCTGGGGACTGAACAAACGTCCATTATATATGACGTCTGGGCCTCGAGTGGCTACGTTAAACTTTCAACAATAATACTTCATATAGTCCATGATAAATAAGGATTAAACAAAGAAAAAGAGGGGGAGGAAGAAGAAATGTGGACGGCTCACCTGAACGAACGTCCATTATATACAACGTCTGGGCCTCGAGTGAGCTCGCTAGCGACGCCACTGCTAAGTCAAATGAGGTGGTGTTTTTGAAATATGGTGGGTTTCAATTCTCTTTACAATTTATTTATCAGTGTACCCATGACGCCAGGACTTTTGATTGAATTGGGGAAAATTTGGGATTTATTCCTTACTTAATTTAGATACTGATTCTATCACTATCTCACTTTGAATTTTAAGGCAGCTCATGCCATCTAGTGACTGCTAAAATAAATGGGACCTTTAAATCCTCACAAATGACATTATTTAGGCCTTTTGGACTGTTAATATTACATATTTGGGTTCTAGCAGCTTCATTAGTAAACATTTCACAACTAGGTTATGGAAAGAATTGTATATTCATCATTATTCTGTTTAAGTTTAAACTCGGCGCCCAACAACGACAAGAAAAGCTGCGCGCATCTGTTAATCGTTACTCGACCAGATGGGGAATTCCCATAGCTCAACATCCACTATTACATCACCCACTGCATAGATACAGAGATACATACATATAAAAAATAAAGTTAGCCTTACATTAATTATTGACATATGAATTACTACTTAGGATAGGAATTTATAGACTAATATTCAGGTTACACCCTATCTAACTTAAAAATTACAGTACTTCTAAACACATATATGAATATCAAATTTGTGGCACTGCACGGCTCCCATGTTCGGAAAACAAATTTTACCCAAGTCAATTTTCTATGACATGTGCATGGATGGAATGTTGTTACTCTTATAACTGCTATGAACACTTTGAATTGGAATGCCTCTCCCCACAATCGGTGGCACCTGTCGGTCCACATTAAACACCTGATGCATACCTCGGAAGGTCGCTTACTCACTACATTAGGAGGTATGATCACTCCTTACTCAGGATGTTATGAGGGAATTTATGCCCCAGTCAGCCTCAGGTTTTGGAGGATAGCTTGTCGCTCGACAGGGTCTCTCGAGACTGAGATCACCAAAGGAGGCACTTCCTTACACTCTTCCATTCGCAATCACATTCGCTCTGTCCTTTCGTTTCCAGCTTTCCGCTCGCAAAAGGTGAGCGCTCATTCTGTCCTGAAGACTCCACTACCTCACAAACCGTGCTAACTGTAAGGTGAGGGGATTATATACTCCCCTCGAAGTAAGGCACTTCCCGGTTCCAACAGGAACTCTTCTCTCTTTTCCTTTTTACACTCTCTCCTTGGGGATGAGTCCACCCGGAACATAACTTTAAACAGTTATGTTTCACAACATTCGTCACATGCACTTATCTACTTTTCTAACACTCCTCTATGAGTCTCTGAGGGGCATTCCTCACTCACGGTGGTAATCGCTCATCTTCGGGCTCCGGGGCGAGCTCCTGTTGCAACGGTTCTAAGAGCCATTCCTCGGTACCGTAATATGGTTTTACCTTTTCAGCAGCCCTTTGTATTTTTTTTCCACTAAATACATTTTCAATGATATAAACATTTCATCTAGCAGCACTTCAATCACTTTATACGGGCCGTCACATTTGGCATTCAGTTTTCTACAGGTACCCGGCTGTATGGTCTCTTTTTTCGCCCACACCAAGCTATTGACTTCAACCTTCTAGGCTCTCCTTCGCCTGTTGGCCACCTCCCGGTATCTCCTAGTGATCCTTTGGTTTGTATCCTTGATGAGTGTGTGTGCTATCGCCAGGTCGTCCTCCTCTGCATCCATGGAAGGCAATAAGGTACCAATGAGGCGAGGGGGATGGCGTGAGAAGAAGGCATAATAAGGCTGCTGTCCCGTGCTCGAGTGCACCGCTTGATTTATGACGGTTTGACACGATTGGAGCAGCTGAGGCCAACGCAAGGGGTGCCCGTTGCAGAGAGATGCTAGGATGCTTTTCATAGTCTGATGCATCCTTTCAGTGGTGGACTTTCCCTGGGGATGATAAGGAGTGACGTAGAACAAGTCCACCTGGTTCCTCCGGCAGAACTTCTTGAACTCTCCACTCGTGAACTCTCCGCCGTTGTCCAGCACGATACCTCGTGGCGTCCCAAAGTCGGTGAAGCATTGCCCAGGACAGTGTATGATGTGTTGTGTATGTTTATCCCTGAGGGGATAATATTTCACAAACCTACTATAATGATCTATCACAGTAAGGACATAGCGGTAACCCTGAGATCCAGCAACCATGTCAGTCAAGTCAATCCCGATATGTTCCAATGGTTTACTTACAGGCGGGAAACCTTTCCAAGGTTGCTGCAATCCAGTTTCACCTTTGAATCTCTGACAAGTGGGACACTGTTTCACATACTCGCATACATCTACCTTTAGATTTGGCCAATAGAATAGTTCTTCGGCTTTCTTAATGGATATTTTCTGACCTAGATGTCCTGAGGTTTCATGAGCGTGTTTGATAGCTTCGTTAATAATTGACTTAGGAATCACCAAACAATATTGGATGCTACCATCATTTGTTTCACGAGCAAAATATAATAGTTCGTCAATCAATGTGAACTGGCTCAACTTAGCTTTCGGTAGTCTTTTAGCAGAGAGCTTCTCACTATGCAAGTACTTAACTAACTCATCCCACATGGGTTCTTCTCGTTGCTTATCTCTCATCTCGTCTCGACTAAATCCAAGCCAGTTGGTTTCTGAATGGTGGAATATCAGTCTGACAGGTCTAGAAAGTTGATCGGCGACTACATTATATTTACCCTTGACGTATTGCACGTTGTAGTCGTACTCACGCATCTCGAGAATCCATCGGTTCATACGTGGAGATTTGGTTTTACGCTTAAAAATGCTGGTAAGCGGTTGATGGTCTGTCAAGATAGTAAAGTGGGAACCCCACGAGTAATGGTGAAAGTTGCGACATGTGAGAACGACTGCCAATGCTTCTTTGTCTGTTGCGGAATATTTTCTCTCGCAAGAGTTGAGCTTTTTGGAAAAGTAACCAATAGGCAAGTTGGAGTTGTGTGGTTGGATCTGACTTAATACACCACCAATATAAGTGTTGCTCGTGTCGGTGGTTACAATGAATGGTCGAGTCACGTTGGCTCTTACCAATACTGGCGCATTCACTAAGCTCGTCTTCAATTGATCAAAAGCGGATTGACACTCATCTGACCATTCGAACGCTACTCTGGATCTGGTTAAGTTAGCAAGGGGAGCTGCTATTTTTGCGAACGAAGGTACGTGTTTTCGGTAGAACCTGCACATTCCAAGGAATCTCCGGACTTCTTTTACTTTTGTGGGTCTTTTCATTTTGTTGATAGCCTCTATGTTTTTTGGGTCCGGAGTACTCCCGGCCGCTGAGATTTGATGGCCAAGAAAGGTTACTTCTTTTAACCCAAAGGTACATTTGCTTAAATTTAACTTGGCCCCATTCTGTGTGAGTAAAGTGAATAATTGCTGTAAGCGACTCAACAACATGGGAAAGTCATCAGCCCAAATTATCAAATCGTCCAAATAATTCTTTACCCAGCCTTGCTTCAACAATGGAGTAAGAATGTCCTGCATTCGTCGGGAAAATATGGCTGGTGAACATTTTAGTCCGAATGGTAAGCGCCTAAATCTGTAAAGTGTGACTCCATCACTGAATGTGGTTAAATCACGACTTTCCTCGTCCAGCATGATTTGAAAATATGCCTCACGCATATCAAGAGTCACATAGTAATTATGACCTGCGGCCTGCTCGACTAATTCTTCCAGTCTGGGCAGTGGATAGATATCCATGGCTAGATGTTGATTCACGTGGCGATAATCTAAACACATGCGTTTGCTGCCGTCCGGCTTGTTAACTAATACAATAGGAGATAACCAGGCAGCTGTTGATCTTTCAATAATTTCTCTCTCTTCCATGTCTTGTAACATTTCAGCGATCACCTGTTTAGCTTGTTCAGGGTATCGATAGATCGGTCCACGGCTGGGCTGTGGATCTGCTACTTTAATGTGAACGGGGGGACTGCTGATGGTTCCTAGTTCTCCTTTTTCCAAAATGAAGAGGGGATCGTGTTGCAGAATTACGTTAGCTAATTCTTCTTGTTGAGCTGAATCTAAGTGTGGCCATGTCTGTTCATCAATTAGCTTTCAGAGTCGTTGAACACGAGTTCTGCTTTCATCTGTTCGATCACTGGTAGGGATCAGGTCATTATGAATTTTGGTAACTGAGTTGACTGTGCTTACAGGAGGGTCGTCAAAGATTTCATATGAGCCTAGAATGGTATCTATTCGAAACAATTTATCTTGTTTGGCTCTATTATTGAGGGGCAAATAGACTAGGCCCTCTGAATTCACCTGTAACAAGTAAGGGTGACTATTATGACTGAAACGTGCTTGTGGGTAAAACAGTAAAGTGGTTTTAGGCTCCTCACTCACTGGCACGGCAATGAATTTGGTTTTATATGGGGTGAGTTTCTCTACTGTTACAAGATTAATTTGCTTCAACTGTTGAGGGTTCCTGACGGCTCTGATAGGGGTGGCCTGGACTCACTCAACTTTTCCTTTCCGCTGCGGAACATACTTCACGACATACGGGGCTCCTCCCCACATTAGTGCTCGTTGTGCACCATTCCAGATCAATGGAGATTGTCCAAGGACATCACGTCCCAGCAACATTTCAGTAGTCAAGTAGGCGTTCGGAACGACTGAACACCACTGTTGATGAACTTTCTCATCTCGCACTCTGATATCTACTTTGACCATACCCAGGATACGGAGTGGCGCTCCTGTGACTCCCTGTAATCTCGGTGGATTTCTCCTCGTGTTTATTTCTGTTCCTAACCGCTTCGCGGTGGCCCCTTTAAGTAAGGTATATCCACTCCCTGTGTCAACAACAGTTTCCACGATCTTATTATTCACGCTGACACTTATCGTGGGCGATGTTATACCTGCGGTTAGTCAAATAGCCTGATGGGGGAACTTTGTTTGAGTGGCGGTCTGCCTCGCATTTGGACTGGGTGGGTGAAATCTGTTATTGCTCCACGTCGCTGCGCTGCGGTTTATGCGCCCTGGGCAATCATTACTGCCTCTACGACATCCCAACCTATGGCAATGAAAACAGTGGCCTGGTGGTGGTTTGGCCCAACATTCTTGCAACGTGTGTGAACTCTTCAGACAATGACTACAGTATTTTCGCCTCGGTGTTACAGGAGTAGATTGTTTTTGATTGAGTTGTTCTAAATTTGTTTTCAAATCCCTTAATTGAGCTTTCAATTCAGTCACTTCCTTGTCTGACTCGGATTGACAGTTATCATGGGATGGTCTTGGTGGATTATCAACTACATTGGTATCTGAGGGATCTTCACTTTTACTGTCTCTATCCGGCATTGCATTAGCTCTGGTGGTATACCTCTCTTCGAGAAGCTGCCTTTCATTTTCGATCCTGTCAATGAATTTACGGAGTGGATATCCGTCATCAAGGTAACCTTCCAATTTTTCCCTAGACTTGAACGGAAGACCATACCACAGTTTCTTCTTGATCCGTTTATCTCGCAAGGGAAACTTTTCTTTTGGGAACTTTGTTTCGAGAGCCGCATGCTTACATATGAACCTATGTACAAACGCCTGGGGTGATTCCTCCGTCATAGGTCATGTTCTCTAACTCTTGCCAAGCTCGATCTACACTCAGCTCGATGGCAAGCTCTGCATTCAAGAATTTTTTAATCTCGGGCCACGACAGTGCAAAATGCTTCTTTTGATAATTATGAATAAAAGTGGCCAATTCGGAACCCATTCGACTCTTGGCAACCTGGATTCTGGTTACGTTGCTGGTATGAGTTTGTTCCACCGCCTCACAAAACATTTCGAGGCGAGATGTAGCTTCTATCCCTTGCAGCTGATTTTATTCCAAAATTGGGATATATCGCGGTTTTGTGAGAAAGTGATGTGAATTCATAATGTGTGAACAAGGAGTCGAGTGTGAAAGCAGCGTTCTGTTAGTAGCACTGAACTGTTCCTCAGCCTCATCCAATTGTATGGTTACATGATCTCTCCCCACTTGTGACGGACGATCAGCTTCCGGCTGTCTGAGCAAACAACTGTCCATACAGAGACATGGTGACAAATGTACTATTCTTACTCAAAAAAAGGAAATTAAATTTGAAATATTGTCTCTCTTTACCTTTCACTTCCCTTCATTTCTCACCAACGCCACTAATTTGGGAACGATGAGTATCCCACCGCTATTGCCACCAGTGTAATAACAGGAATTTGTTTTTCCTCACCGGCATTACCACCAGTGTAATGGTAAGAATTTTTGCTATCCCCATCGTTATTGTTCATCCAGTGTGATGCTAGTGATTTTATAATCTTACCTGTTGTTGGCACTGATCAACTCATCCATGGATAATATAGGTGGTACTCGACTTAGTATAGTAGATGGTAAATATTTAAGAAAAAAAATAGAATTGTGGTAGCGTTTGTAATTTTTGGCCGAGCTTAGATTTAGTCAGTTCCACAGGTGGTCGTCGTTCCCTCAGTGAAGGAATCTTGAATTGGAAGGGTGAGTGAATTAGGCTTGAGGACTTAATTCCCTTGATTAGGTACACTAAGAAAATAAGAAAAGATATATACTTTAATAATTTTATGCTAATTTCCACAAAACATTTTTAATTACATGACCCTTTTTAGTATGAGAGAAGATTGTACATGTTGCTAGGGTTTTGGATGATCATCCCTCCAACATTATTACCAGGCGAAAACAATTTGATACATACAAGCGATGTATGGAGTTGTTGTACCATACTTTCTTTTTGTCAGTTATTCTTGGGCTCGACAATAGCCTCAAGTCAGGGACCTTTTTATGAGCGTGGGTTATCTGTTCGGGCTGGCATAGCCTCGAACCAATAAGAATGATTACTCGTGTTCATTTTCATCCATATAATATACTCTCATCATGTAATTCTCTAGAATCCAATATCAGTTCAGGACTATTTACAGTTCATAATCATCATTGCTATATAATTACTAAAATAATGCATAATCACTCGGGCTTGTTTAGCCTCGAGGAATAATTCAGAAAAAAAAACATAATCACTAAGAATTCGTAATCATTCGGGCTTGTTTAGCCTCGAGGTACTATTCAAACATTGTATAATCACTAAGAATACATAATCACTCGGGCTTGTCTAGCCTCGAGGTTCATTTCAAAATTACATCATTGCTCACAATCACTAAGTTCTCTTTCACGCTCCTAACTTCCTGACCTTAGTTATAAGAAAGAAAACAGTTAATGGTTTTGAATTTCGCTCTTCCGTTACCAGATTACATCACTTTCAAATTTCCATTTCTTATTTACAAAATAAACTTCACTTGATAGATCAATAGTACTATTACACTTATATTTGGTTTATATAATAATTCATGGATAGTGTAATGTGTGTATGCTCAAGTCTTTGGACAATACTATGGGAAGGCCTCATGTTCACACTGACGTCGCCGGAGTCTGGGGACTGAACAAACGTCCATTATATATGACGTCTGGGCCTCGAGTGGCTACGTTAATCTTTCAACAATATTACTTCATATAGTCCATGACAAATAAGGATTAAACAAAGAAAAAGAGGGGGAGGAAGAAGAAATGTGGACGGCTCACCTGAACGAACGTCCATTATATACAACGTCTGGGCCTCGAGTGAGCTCGCTAGCGACGCCACTGCTAAGTCAAATGAGGTGGTGTTTTTGAAATATGGTGGGTTTCAATTCTCTTTACAATTTATTTAGCAGTGTACCCATGACGCCAGGACTTTTGATTGAATTGGGGAAAATTTGGGATTTATTCCTTACTTAATTTAGATACTGATTCTATCACTATCTCACTTTGAATTTTAAGGCAGCTCATGCCATCTAGTGACTGCTAAGATAAACGGGACCTTTAAATCCTCACAGATGACATTATTTAGGCCTTTTGGACTGTTAATCTTACATTTTTGGGTTCTAGCAGCTTCATTAGTAAACATTTCACAACTAGGTTACGGAAAGAATTGTATATTCATTATTATTTTGTTTAAGGTTTAAACTCGGCGCCCAACAACGACAAGAAAAGCTGCTCGCATCTGTTATTCGTTACTCGACCAGACGGTGAATTCCCATAGCTCAACATCCACAATTACATCACCCACTGCATAGATACAGAGATACATACATATAAAAAATAAAGTTAGCCCTACATTAATTATTAACATATGAATTACTACTTAGGATAGGAATTTATAGACTAATATTCAGGTTACACCCTATCTAACTTAAAAATTACGGTACTTCTAAACACATACATGAATATCAAATTTGTGGCACTACACCCTCTCTGTTTTTTGTTTTGCCTATTTTTTTTTTTGTTATAGTGTTCACTACCTGGCCTAGCCATACCCAGTGCAAGGCATGGGTGCTCAGCTCAATCACCACACAGTGCACTACCAGACACTTGTTGCCACCAAAACACAATTTTGTTGGTAAATAAAAAAATTAAAAAAACTTGCTGATGATTACTGACAAATTTTTCTTTGGACAGATTCTAACACCGGTAATTTTTGGTAAAAAAAAAAATATATATATAAATAGTGGAGACATATGTGAACAACACTGTCTTCGCCTAGCAGGTGAGGCACTTGTATGGTTACCATAGCAACACCCGCACACCTCCCTACACATCGGGATGATGTGGCAGTCCACTACACCCAATAAACTGGGTGTCATAATGCACAAGCTTTTCATTCCATTAGTAAACACAAAGATGTCTCCTATTCATGACTTCTGAGCAATACTTAGCTATGAATATATCCTAAAAAAAACGTTGGAGCGGTAAGTATAGCTTTTAACATGGGTAGAAAGATAATTTATAAATTGCAGCTATCTGTGCATTGTAGGCAACTGAGTGCGTGGTTGGTTCCACCACACAACCACGTTACCACAGTAATACAAACACATCCATTGATGCAAATTTCTTCATAGAAAGTTTTTAACTTCACACCACCTAATTTACACAAAAAGATGGGCACGAATATAGTGGAATATAAACTGCATATTTAGGCTATTTTAAAAGCCTGCAAGAACTTTAATCGGATGCTTACTGTACCGTAAATAATAATGTAGTTTCTTGCCTTGCCCTTAACTGTGCATCGCACAATACAACACTACAAGATTTATTTGGTTATTCTAGTATCCCTTCATCTTTTACATTACATACTGCAGGTGTGGGGATATACCAGTGAACATACGTACATACATACGCACGCACACAAACGTGTGTGTGTGTGTGTGTGTGTGTGTGCACGCGTTCGCGTGCGCAGAAATGGCATTGTTTTTGAATTTTTAACTTGCAAACGCAATCATAAATTATTAAATTAAATATTATGTATTTCTCCTGTATTATAAGTCATATGTAGTCAAATCGTTAAATTTGCAAAATATACGTTATATATACCGTAAAGTTGGGAAAGTGCGCACCTTTTTTTGATTTTTTTTTACCTATGGGAAGAGTTATAGGAGGAAACAAAAAAGTGAGATTTTTTTTGTTTTGTTTATTAACCCGCCCCGTCCCGACCACTTTTTCACCACTGGTACCCCCCAATCCTGACCATTTTTGGACCCAAATTTTTTTTTGCTAAAACTTTCGCTTTTGGTCAGAAACAATGGTCAGTCACGAAGAAATTGTTCCCCGGGGTCCATAAGTGCCCTAAACAGGTATGCCTTGGTCACACCTGGTACCGTGTTCTCTGTAGGTGGTCTGACCCTCTAACGTTTTCTATGGTATTATAAGTCTGGGAAACCAATGAAAGTAAGTAGATATGTATTTATTACAAACATAAAAACATGTGATAAAAGAGTAAATTGGATTTTATACAAAAATAGAGCTGAAATAAGCATTGTACCATCGTGCGAAATGAGCAAAATCGGGCAGACTGGTCACGATGAATCGCTAACATTCCAGAATCATGATACATATCATATTTTCTACTTACATAATACATCTACAATAACATTATACCATTTTACATTTTATTGAACTGTTTTTACGTATTCACAGGCCTTTCGATAACATTTAGCGTAATGTTAGCGCTTATTTACGTAGTGAGTGAACTCGCTGTGACTGTTGTTTCAACTCGTATTGTGTTTTTTCTACTTACATAATACTTTCCTAATAACATTATACACTTTTCCACTTTTGAGAACTGTTTTGAAATAGTTTCAGGCCTTACGTAAATATTTAGCGTAATAATAGCGCATAATAACACACATGGTGAAGTCGCTATGACTACTATTTCAACTTACAACCTATTTTTGTACTTATATAATGATTCTCCACTAACATTGCACATGTTTACACTTGATATAATTGATATCACATAATTTCAGACCTTACGATTCAACTGAGCGTCATATTATCGCGTACTTACACAGTGAGTGTTATCGCAATATCATTTGTTTCATCTTACACTAGTATTCAAATTATAAATTACCTTACTACTAACATTACAACCTTTTCCACTTTATATAATTCCTATCACATACTTACTGACCACAATGTTCTACTGAGCGTAATATTTTCGCAGATTTACACAGTGGGTGTACTCGTGACACAATTATTACAACTTACACTATTTTTCAACTTATACGTTTTATTCATGCTAACATTACACCCGTTTCCACTTTATATTCTTGCTATCACATATTTACTGACCAGAGTGTTATACTGAGCGTCATATTTTCGCAGATTTACACAGTGGGTGTAGTTTTGATATCACTTCTTTCAACTTACACTATTTCTCAACTTATACATTACTTTCCTGAAAACATTACACCCGTTTCAACTTTATATATGACTTAGCACCTACTGACTGGCCTTACCATTATAATGAGCGTCATATCGCCATCCCACACAGTTTCAGTAGTGTAGGAAATTATTGTACTCTTTGAAACATGGCTGAAGGCACAACGCAACATTGCACTCGACACACTCGTACCTTGTGTCTTTTCTCTGAGTGGATGGTCTGACTGTCGAGTGCTTGCATACATGACAGTGGCGCTGGGGTTTACGACGGTTTGGGTCGGAAGGGATTGTGCTAGGATAGTGGCGTCCTGCGAGGTGTAGGGGAGTCTGGGCAGCCATGGGGGTACGGGTGCTGTGTGTGGGTCTGTCCTGGGCATGCTTGGCAATTATTTCACGTGCCAGCTCCCTCACAAACCCCTCAAAGGTCTTGGATACTCCGGTGGTCATGGCGTGCAGGTAGTGTGCGTTCAGGACCGTGATGTCGAGCAAGTGGAAAAAGAGTTTCATGTACCACTTCATCGTGGTCCTGGCACAGTCAACACTGGAAATCATCAAGTCAGACTGATCCACTTGCCTCATGTTCAGATTATAGTCCAGTACAGACTCGGGTTTCCAGACGTTGCGCCTCCTCTCGTATGGTGATCCACGGAATCTGTGCGGTGCATCAGGGGGCTGTGAACAGTTGATAGGAGGCAAACTTCCCTGTTGTGGTTCCACAGGGTGGCAAGGATGTTATTGGCCTGGAAGAAAACCACCTCGTTCTTGTCATGTTTCCTCCCTATCTTGACCATATGGCGACGGTTTCTCTTGACTGTACCACAGACTCCGGTGTCGTGTTGGTGGAGGAACCTAGCGAGAAGAGGGCTAGTGTACCAGTTGTCCAGGTACAACACATGACCACGATGAAGGTACTCCTCTATCATTGTCTTCACCACGGCCCCAGAGAGTCCTATACTACGATCTTCTGTTATATCTGTCTGTGCACCCGTGTACAAGACTATGTCTTGCACATAACCAGTCTTACAGTCACACATAACAAAGATCTTGAACCCGAAACGGTGTCTCTTGCTGGGTATGTACTGCCAAAAGGAAATATTGCCTCTCCACAACACAAGGCTCTTGTCTATGACGAGGTCTCTGTAAGGATAAAATGAGGAGCGGAACATTTCCCGTAAATGATCAAATACCAGCCTAATTCTCCTCATTTTATCTGTGTTATTTGCATTGGCTGGATCTTCTGCATCAAAAAAGTGGAGGCGGCTGAGAATATACTGAAATCTGTTACAACTCATCACCTTTCCAAAGAAAGGTGTGAGGATCATTGGGTCAGTTGTCCAGTAGGCAGGAATTTGGTTTTTCCTTACCACACACATCAAGAGAACCAGGGCAAAAAATAAGAACATCTCTGAAATTGTAACAGGATAGTCATATTGTTGGGAATGCCTGCTCGTGGTTCCCAAACGTTCACTTTCATGATGCTGTGTTCATGAAAATATATTGGTCTCTTCCACTATGTGCCCCACAAACGCCTCCCCAAAGAACAAGTGGAAAAAATCCACCCTAGACGAACCCGCATGCACACCTGGAGCCGTGCAACCAGACCGCCACTCCTCAGTGAAAGGGTGAATGATGGGAGTAAAATTACTCCCATCTTCCCAGTTCCACGAGACATCACCGTCTCCAGCCACGTCCCCATCGTCCCCTTCGTCAGGGTGGGGAGGTGAGGGTGGTGGGGGAGGTTGGGGAGGTGGAGAGCGGCACCTCTCATCACTCGCACTTCTCTTTCCTCTCCCTTTTCCTTTACCCTTTCCCTTCCCTTTCCTTCCTTTCCCCACATCCTGGGGCTGTGGGGAGGAAGTTTGGGAATATCGTGGGGTGAAAGACGTGCTGGGGAGTGGCTCCACCTCCTCTCCCCTAGGCCTACGTGCACCACGTGCTCGTGCTGCCTCCCTCACACCACTTTCCCCTTCACCTCTCACTCCCGCCACACCACTTTCCCTTTCACCTCGCGCTGCCGCCACACCACTTTCCCTTTCACCTAGCACTCCCACCACACCACTTTCCACTTCCCCAGACAAAAGACTTGCACCATACCTGATATGTCTTCTCGCCCCACCTTCTGATCCTCAGGGTGATATTTTTTCTTTTCCCAACCGCGAGGCAATATCACATCCTAAGCCGCCGTCATCCTCATCGTCCTCATCCTCGTCCTCATCAGATTCGGGATGGAGAGATAGCCGTGCACGTGGTTGGGGAGCAGGCTGGCCTTCCCTTGCCTTACGGTATGTCACATACCGCTTTTTCCGGGGCGAAGGGACCTCTTCATCACTGCTTGTTATTTCTTCCTCTGGCTGGACGTAATCGCGATCCACCACATCATCGTCAAGTGGAGAATCACTATCTCCAGTGAAGGCTTCCAGGGCGGATGCAATTTTGTCATCTGAGAGACCTTTCCGCGCCATGTCTGACCTGGGTCACTGCTAACAGGTGAGTGACCGAGACAAGGGCAAGCGCAGGTCACGCGGGGTCTGGGATGCTGCCCGCCTGGCGGCAGGTAGGGGAGGCTTGGGTACTTGGGCGAATCGAAAATCTCGCGCGAATTTTGAAAATTGTGGAAATTATGAACCTTGCAATTGCAAGACGTTGAAGTACGTCAACGGGATTGGCAGTAACAAAACGTGAGGACGTGGAAGTACGGGACGCCGCGGGTTAATAGAGCAACCTTTGGCACATATTGAAATGTTTCCGAAATTATTCATGTGGTAGGTGGTGAAAAAAAAATATGGTTGTGCATTTACCCCAGCTTTGGGGGTAAGTGTACAACATGTTTTTTTCTTTAAATTTAAGCACACTTAAGCATATTTGAACAATCCTATTCACACCTTAAATGCATTATTTGTATTGTATGTGTATTATGTGCCACCTCACTGGCCATACAGATGTAAAAAAGTACACACACAACCAAAAAAAGATGAAAAGAAAGAAAACAGAAGAAAACATAAAGCTTTTATTAATGCATGACCATACTAGTCATTTCTGAAGCCTTAAAGCAAAGTTTGTCTCTAGTAAAGGATGGCTCAGGCAAACACTTAACAATAGGAGTTACATCAGTAGACCAAATGTCCTGATTTTGTGGCTCTGTAAGGTATGAAAATTCACCTGACACGTTGTAATCACGTTTGAAATACTTCACTGACACTTCTCCACTTCCTTCCTTCCTTCCCTAGCATTTTTCCAACAAAATTATAGTCTGAATTAGCTTTTTTGCCAGTAAACTTCACAATAACATACAACCCCTCCTTTATTTCCTTGGTATTGCTCTCTTTCTCAACTCCTCCCGCTTCTCTTCCCTCCTTCTCTTTTCCTTCCTCTTCTCGATCTTCCTCTTCTCTTTCTTCTACCTCTGAGTCCTTCCCTGAACATTCCTCATCATTATACTCTAGAAGAATATCTGGCATGTCCACATCACTTGATGAAATCTTCTCTTCCGGGATACTGTCCGAGTCGGCTTCAGATACTCTCAGCTTCTTTTTGGCACCAGCTTTCTTGGTTTGCTGCCCAGAGGGACCTACACCAATATGCAGGGATGTGTAGAAGTCGTGAAACCCTCTTGATGGGTTCTTCTGCTTTTACACGCCTGATATGCTCAAACAGGTCCTCGAGGGAGTAACGGCGCTCCTGCTTAAGGTCTGTTTTTCTCACGTATGGTCGCACCATCTGTAAAAACATGAGAAATAAATTGCATTGACAGATAGGTATTATAGTATTTGGATTGCTCTGTTTTGTTATGCTCTCAAGATTGAAAATGTAGGCTATAAGGCATGAACCAATTCATTTAGATAGCAATTTGTAGGCAATAGCAGCATGTGCGCATTTACCCCATGAAAATTTGCTCAGTTACCCCACCATTCATTCATGACTCACTACTCACTAATGCTTAGACCTAGCAACTTATAATTTTTAGCATAATCTACCTTAGGATATACACAGTTAATGAGCCTAAATAGAGTACCCAAGGAATATTTATTGTTAGGTAACTTACCCTTAGTGTTCCAATGTAGTGCTTCGTCCAATATATCCGTCAATGCTCCGTCCTGCCTGTATAAATCCATGGTGGTCACTGTTCTTGATAAAAAGGTTGGGTAACACTTGTTAAAGTTGAACCAATGACTCTGCTTCGTATCCAAACTTTGAAAAATTAAGAAAATAAAAAATCATAACCTGTTATTGACCATTTTGAGAAATAACTTACTTAAGTGTGCACTTACCTCTTTGGGTGCGCACTTGCCCCACCTTATGGTATATATACATATATATATATATATATATATATATATATATATAGACCACCATCATCATCCAATCCTACATAGCCCCATGAGGAGCGTAGGAGGCCAGGGCTAGGCAAGTTGGTTCTGACATGACAAGAGTGACCAGCCTCACTCATCCCTGAGTGGCATTTCGTGAGCAATGTAGCCCAATCACCCCTTGGATATAAACCTTCACTGACTCAATCCAATTGGAGCGTCGTAATTACTTACTACATCACCCGTCGCCAAAATTTGGTTTTATAGTTACCACTCAGCATATTAAATGGTTTCCTGGTGTACTGGAAACCATTTGGCTTATCACTCAGTATATATATATATATATATATATATATATATATATATATATATATATATATATATATATATGTATAAAAGAGTCGCTGGTTTGTTTATTTGTCCTTCAGTCACGCCCATACA
Source organism: Coenobita brevimanus (assembly GCF_032717465.1). Taxonomy (NCBI): domain Eukaryota; kingdom Metazoa; phylum Arthropoda; class Malacostraca; order Decapoda; family Coenobitidae; genus Coenobita; species Coenobita brevimanus. The sequence goes on from NC_136984.1 coordinate 12,324,038, forward strand.
ATGGGCTAGACGCCCCAGACCCATATATATTCTCGAACAGGCTGAACGAAGGATGGTTTTAGGGGGATAAAAGTTTAGATCTGGGTCATTCTAGGTCACCAGTAGTGTGTTCCCCTTTTTGGCCAGGGCAATGCTCTGTACCCCTGCAGCCCAATTTTTGGCATGGAGATTCACATGACCTCCAATTCGGAGATAGGCTATGTGAGGTTAACCACTGAGGTCGTTTGAGGTCACCGGTCGGAGGTTATTTGAGGTCATCAGTGATAATATAGAAGTGCACACAAATACTGTGTGTTAGTCTGCGAATGTTGAAATAGAAATTTCCTGGACCTCTTATAATCCCTTCATAGATAGTCTTTCTGGAGTAGAAAGATTAATTGAACTAGAACAAATAGGATTTGAGTGTTCAACTTTTTGGCCCGGCAATGCTGGGTACCCATGCTAGTACACACACACACACAGACACACACACACACAGACACACACACACACACACACACACACACACACACACACACACACTGCACCCAATGCAAGAAAATCTTTCTGTCAGCACGGTAGAGACCGGCAATATCTCCATGGCACCAAACAATATATGCAGTAAATTATTTACAGAAGGAGACAATTAAAAAGAAAGTATTGCCATTTGACTGATTATATTTGGTCATTAGGACCTGTTCGTCCCACAAATAGCTCACAGTAGGGCTGTTATAAGACTTGACATATTGTGTACATTATATTAATATGGTGGATGGAAAGCTGATGGTAGGGGGAGCTGGAACTCCCGTTTCATCAGCCCTCAGGACTAGCATCTGACCATTGCCTTTGGCTAAACTTTTTCAACGTTTCAGTAACAACGAGGGTAGGTAAATGTACTCTCCTATACAGTATGCTCCAACTGTCAACAACAACCTACATGAACGCTACACTCTACACTTCCTTTTTCTAAATTAAAAACAAAATGGCATATCAACACCCAGCCTCTGAGTTCCCACAGGGGAAGATGGGCCATAAAAGCCACCACCATCCTCCCCTCACCCAGTGACAGTCAAGACAGATGCTTCAAACCACTGTCTGACTCCCTTCTTAATCATTTCTACAACATTGGCGGCCTTTCCTCTAATTATCTCTCTGTTGAACATCACCTCTCTACCTCTAAACCAACAGCAAACCCTTCTCTGTATCCTCCAACTTTCTCTATACTCACTTAAAAGCCAAAGGTTGCTATTGTATATCTGGACACAACAACAATGTATCTTGCTCTCATGTTCCAGAATTTTAATAATCTGAATTCTCTACACTCTGGCTTCTGCTATCCTGTCATTCTCTGCCTATATATATTTGTGCTGTTTCCTTAGCCCTTAATTCTGCTAAGAAAAATCCTTTGACTACATTCCTTCTAGGTTGGAACACATTGTATCAATTTTCCCCCTCTCTAAAATCTCCATTCTAGGTGATTTCAGTGTTCCCCACTATGATTGGCTGTCCTTTCCTTTACTGATCCACCTGGTGAACCTGACCTAGAGTAGCTTGTAAAGCACCCTACCTGTATATCTGAGAGACTTGGAGAGAGTTCCAACATACTTGTGATTTTCTTTACAATAAATCCTTCTTCTGGTTCTGTTCATCTTTTCTCTCTGTTGGCTCCTCCAGTTACAATCTTATCACCTTAATCTGTCCTACTCCTCCAATAAGGCATCTCGACCCTCCCAAGAAATGGTGGCTTTGGCATTTTCGAGCTGTTGATCAAGAGGCCCACAGGCAGTACTTCTTTGATTTTCCCTGTAATGATCATTGCTACGGCCAAGAGCCATCTGAGTGTGTCTTGTGCATTACGGAGGTTATTATCCTGGGCATGGAAACAAACAGTCCTTTCTATTATCTTGTGACCAATGCAAACTTACCTTGGTTTAATCACACTTGTTATAATACTGTTTGCAAGAAGGAAAGGGCCCACAAAAGGTACCAGAGCCATCCCACCCCTGAATCTCATCTCTTTTATGTTTCTGCCCAGAGTCATGTTTTGTGTGTCCTTTGCTCTCCTAAAAATAAAAATCATATGTACTAAATACTCCGATCTCTCCAACTCAGATTCTTCCCGCTCCTTTTGGCACCTTGCCAAAAAACATTCTAACAACTTTACTTCATCACCCTTCCTTGCTCTGTTCTTCTGTTTGACTCTATAGCTGTTTCTTCTACCGATAATGAAGAACCCTTAGCTCAGACTTTCTCATAAATTCCACATTAGACGATTCGGATATTATTCCTCCATCACTTGACTTCCTCATGGCTAATATTAAAATTTCTTCAATTGACGTGCATTATGCCATCACTGGTCTCATTAGTAACAAGACATATGAGCCTGATTGGGTTCCTACTTTTGTCCTAAAGAAATGTGCTTCTGTGCTTACAGTCTGCTTAGGTAGATTCCTTTGCCTTTTCCGTTTACTTGTACCTTTCCTTCTTGCTGGAAGTTTCCTCTCATTCAGTCAGTCCCAAAGAAGGATGATCATTCCCACCCCTCTAACTGCCGCTCAACTGCTTCAATATTTTATAAATCGAACGTTTTTTAATCAATTCCAAAAAGAAAAAAAAAAGCACCTTTTGTATCACAACCTTCATTCTGATCGTCAGTATGGGTTCCGCCAAGAATGCTCCACTGGCAATCCCACCTACCGTTCATCCTCCTGGTCATCCTCCTTTTGGGACTTTGGCGAAAGCTTTGACATTGCACTTGACATCTGCAAGGCTTTCAATCGAGTCCGGTATAATTTGCCGACTGCTCTCTTATGGATCAACCCTTCTATCTGTGCCTTCATCTCTAGTTTGCTTTCTGATCTTTCTATAGCTGCTGTTGAAGACGACCACCTTTCTTCTCCTAGAGCCAACGATGGTGGTGTTCCCCAGGACTCTGTCCTATCACCTACATTCTTCCTTCTAGTCATCAATTACCTTCTAACTTATATGTCTAACTCTGTTCATTGATCCTCTTATAGACTCCACCCTTCACCTTTCCATTCGGTTCCCGCAGCGCCCATATCAGCATTTATTTAATCAAACTTGATGGCTGACATGGAGCATATCTCTGAGGTAAAAGTGATATTCTTACTTTGACTACTTTAAACACTCCAAACCAAACCTAACCTGACTATTCGAACCTAACAAACCTAATCTAACATAACTAACCTGAGCTAAACAAACCTAACATAACCTGACTAACCTAACATAACATAATCTAACATAACCCTAACAAACTTTACCTAACCACACTAATCTCACCTAACCCAACCACACTAACTTAACCTACCCTGACTAACCTAACTTAACCTAACTCTTCTACAGATTGAAAAGTTGCTGGTTAATCGTCCATCATGAAGGCACTACTGATACCGGTGATGATGATGATGATGATGATGATGATAATGATGATGATGATGATGACGGCAGCCTCTGAACCAACGGGCGAGACGGCAATCATGGGCTGCCGTATTGGTAGTCCATTCAGGTTTAATCTCAGGGACCTGTATGATTGGAAGTTAGGTGAGTAGGATTTATTTGTTTATTTTAATGCTGTGATGAGATTAAACAGCGTAAATGCAGCAGGCGTTGATGTAATATTTGCTCTTGTTCTCATCGGGTAACGAAGCTCCCTAATACTTTTTCCTTAGCGATTTATTTTTGATATGGCTGGTTAATATCCTTTTATACGTTACTTATATAGATTATGCCGATACTGAAATACTTTATGTAACACGAAGTTGGACAGTAAGGTGTAATAAACAAAATAAATCACTTAGAAAATGGTGTTAGTGAGCTTCCTAAACTTACAATACAGGTCTAAGTGTAGCGGGGAGAGTGATATAAATATTTCTTAGGGATTATACTAGAAATTAGTAATAGAGAAATTACTGAGTGTAAGAATGCCTTAGTTATGTTCCTGTGCAAAAATAAAGGAGAAAGAAGTGAGTGTAAATGAAAATATAGTATAATTAGTCTTGTGAGTGTATTTAGGAATCTTATATGGAAGAGTAATTAGAGGAAAGGTGGGGAATATATCAGAATGTCTGGTTAGTGATGAACAGCGTGTTTTCAAGACACGTATTCTCCGCTATTAAGGAAACTCCCAAATACCTTTTCCTTAGCAATGTATTCCTTACTAAACCTTGCTGCTGCTTTTTGTAGTGTATTTTCTTTTAAACACCAATGTGGATGGCAAAAATAACACAAGTGGATTTGTTAATGACCTGAATGTAAAAATAAAATGGTAAGGAAAAGGTGTTGGGAAGCTTCCTTAACTGACAGTACTGTAATACAGGCTCAAGTGTGGTAGGGGATGTGTGGATCAAATATTTACAGTGAGAAAGTGGAGAATACAAGTGTGAAGGAAGGTACAGTATCTATAGCATTTATGGATCTGGAAAAGGTGTATGAGAGGGTGAATAGGGAAGGATTATGGATTGCTTTGCGGATGTATGGTGTGGATGGAGAGCTGCTGAATGTTCTTTTTTTTGTGTGTGTTTGTTTTAATGTTGAAATGTAGCGTGGATTATTCTAAGGGAGTGCTTAAATATCATCAATGTAGTGAGACAAAGGTGTATGATGTCGCATCGCCAGTGTTATGATTGTATACCGGCATATACTCGTGTGTGTGTGTGTGTGTGTGTGTGTGTGTGTGTGTGTGTGTGTGTGTGTATGTGTGTGTGTAAATACAGTATGTATATACCGTATATATATATATATATATATATATATATATATATATATATATATATATATACAGAGAGAGAGAGAGAGAGAGAGAGAGAGAGAGAGAGAGAGAGATAACCGAAAGTCTCATCTTTTTTGTACTAAATTTATTACCGAAATCAATCTCTCTCTCTCTCTCTCTCTCTCTCTCTCTCTCTCTCTCTCTCTCTCACACACACACACACACACACACACACACACACACACACACACACACACACACACACACATAGAGAGAGAGAGAGAGAGAGAGAGAGAGAAAGGGATAAATAGATACTGTATATAAGCCACGTTGTTTGTTTATTTGTTTGTTTGTCCTTCAATCACGCCCAGACCAAGGGCCAAGGACCCCCAGACCCATATACATTCTCAATCAGGTAGTTGACCTAAGGAGGGTTATAGGGAGGGCAAAATTCAGATCTGGGTCATTTGAGGTCATCGGTTGAGCGTTTGCGTTTTTGGTCAGGGCAACGCAGTGATTCCATGCAGCCCAATTTTTGGCATGGAGAATCACATGTCCTCCAGTTCGGACATAGGCTATTTAAGGTTGACCTCCGAGGTCATTTGAGGTCACTGGTCGGAAGTCATTTCAAGTCACTGGGAATACACGCTCAAACGACTGGAACCAGCAGCCCAATTTGGGGCACTGAGAATAGCATGATCTCCAGTTCTTCAAAAGTACAAGAGGTACAGTTACCTCCACTTCTAACGAGTACAGCGGGCTGTGTGTATGGTGAAATGTGGCACCACTGTCTTTCTTTACATCGTAGTAAGTGAATGGGCAGACCCGGCAGAGCTTCCCCTCCGCTACAGTATCTAGTACCCACAGAAACAATGTTTTGTCAAGTCATACTCTGTCTACAAATACAAGTGTTTACCTGTATGTATAGTGAAAGGTAGAGAGAAAAACAAATAGTAATGCCATTGCCTCCCATTGTTTCTGTGACGGGAGATGACTGTGAGGCGAGGTGGAACGGAAGGGAGGGGGGACAGGTGGTGGGGGCGCATGTATCGAAACTTTGTCGTGTTTCCTTTAGAAAGATGATGGGTGTGATTATACAGATGTTCTGAGGTAATCTGTAGCTCCGCATGCAATTACGTGTATTGGATGAATATTGGAGTCTTAAAGTTCGTCAATACAATGTCGTAAACATCTGTAATTGAGCATAAAGGTTAGAAGGTGTGATGTCCGGTGTCTCGAAACGTGGTTCACCTGAGTCTACTGAGTGTGCGACTCAACTGTTGTAACATTTTTGTGGCTGACCCAAGGTGGAGATAAATAATTCATAATTATGCATGTGACACAACGGCCATGCCATGTTGTGCATCATCCAGTCTGTTTTATTGTAAGGAAAAACAATCATTATATTCACAAACCATGGTATAAGTAGATGTCCTGTTGCATAGGATTATAGCTACTTTGAGTGTTGGACAGCTATTGGTTTGCGCGAAAATGTTGCACAGACATCATACTGATGGATCACGCGGAGGTAATGAGATACTGAATTTGCATAATGAATGTATATCTTGTATTATAATAATTGAAATAACGGTGTTACTGGTGTTCGATCCAAAAATGATGTCGCTTTCTTCGAGGAGTTATTTCATTAGTCTGGATAGTTGTGACACAACATCCACAAACATTCATCATCGTATATTATACTCTCTTTAAAACATTCATATGTTAATTTTCATACACGTATTACACATTCAGGCCCTTCTTACCTCCGGACGCATTATACTATTTAATCGTCTGTCTACACACACGCACTGTTCATCCAGAGGGAACAATATTCCCATTACCATGCATGTCTGTCCGTTGTCTGTCATTATAACACAAGGTTTTAGTATTTGGCCACGATTACACAAAATATATCGGTGGCGTGGTGTTGCTGGGAGAGTGTAAAATTGCGTATAGTCTACGTGTGTTTGTGCAGGGAGTCTGGTAATACACTTCACTGACTTATTCACACTCATGGCAAGATAGCAGCCAAAGTGGCAGTTTTGGTGACTATACTTACTGGCCATTGAACACTCTTTCACCTCCCGGCAGTCTGAATGAGGTCCTGTTTTCAACCAATAGAAACTTAAAATTATACAGTGAACAATGTAGTTTTATATGTAAAGTAAGGAGTGTTTTATGCACAGCGTCATCATACAGGCATATACAGTATAACAATTAAGGATAAGCTGGACCTACGGTAGGATAAAGGTTGAGTGCTGCTGGAGCGTCCAAGTAAATGTAACCAACACTGGTGCACCAGCACTTGGATGGTAAAGCCCAATCACACCGCTTTAGGAATATTACCCCTGGGTTCTGAAGCTACAACACGCCATCCAGTAGATTTATACAAGGTCATTGATAAGGCTGCATTCTCGTTGCAGTGATGCGATATGATAAGGAAGTCAATATCAGGTCTCGTTACCAAGTACACGACGAAGGGCCAAAATTTGTGTGTGTGTGTGTGTGTGTGTGTGTGTGTGTGTGTGTGAGAGAGAGAGAGAGAGAGAGAGAGCGTGTCCCTCTCTCCTTTTGTTTTATATATATATATATATATATATATATATATATATATATAAAGGGAAAGAGAGAGACAGACCCCTCTCTCTCTCTCTTTCTAAACAAGGAGTCTTGTTATGGCCACACTGTCACAGGTGGGTGATACGAGGCTACCGTCACTGTACGAATAGAAGGACACCCAGGGAGACAAGGACCACCCTATCCTTCCCTGGGTCTATTATGTCGTATAGTAGCAACTTGTAATGACAATGAATGCACAAGTCTCTATCTGTCCGTCCGTCTGTCTGTCTGTCTGTCTGTCTGTTTCACACACACACACAAATTCTGGCCCTTCGTCGTGTACTTGGTAGCGAGACCTGATATTGACTTCCTTATCATATCGCATCGGTACAACAAGATTGAAGCCTTATCAATGGCCTTGTATGAATCTACTGGATGACGTGTTGTAGCTTCAGAACCCAGGGGTATTTTTCCTAAAGCGAGGTGGTTGGGCTTTACCATCCAAGTGCTGGTGCACCAGTGTTGGTTACATTTACTTGGACGCTCCAGCAGCACTCAGTCTTTATCCTACCGTAGGTCCAGCTTATCCTTAATTGTGTTATACTGTATATGCCTGTATGATGACACTGTGCATAAAACACTCCTTACTTTACATATAAAACTGCATTGTTCACTGTATTTTTTAAAGTTTCTATTGGTTGAAAACTGGACCTCATTCAGACTGCTGGGAGGTGAAAGAGTGTTCAGTGGTCAATCAGTAGTCACCAAAACAGCCACTTAGGCTGCTATCTTGCCATGAGTGTGAAAAAGACGGTGAAGTGTATTACCAGACTCCCTGCACAAACACACGTAGACTATACGCAATTTTACACTCTCCCAGCAACACCACGCCACCGATATATTTTGTGTAACCGTGGCCACATACTAAAACCTTGTGTTATAATGTCAGACAACGGACAGACATGGATGGTAATGGGAATATTGTTCCCTCTGGATGAACAGTGTGTGTGTTTTTAGACAGACGATTAAACAGTATAATGTGTCTGGAGGTAAGGAGGGCCTGGATGTGTAATTCGTGTATGAAAATTAATGTATGAATAGTTTAAAGAGAGTATAATATACGATGATGAATGTTTGTGGATGTTGTGTCACAACTATCCAGACTAATGAAATAACTCCTCGAAGAAAGCGACATCATTTTTGGATCGAACACCAGTAACACCGTTATTTCTATCTATCTATCTATCTATTGCCTGACGCCTCAATCCCGTTTGGGGTGGCCACAAACAAATCGCCTCCAAGTCGCCCTGTCCCCCGCCATTTCACTGCCCTGCTCCCAACTCACACCCCCCTCTCTCATATACCTCTCCACCCCATCCCTCCATCTCATCCTCGGTCTCCCCCTCCCTCTTCCACCCTCCACCTCACTCACATACACTCTCTTTGTCAGTCTTTCACCCTCCATCCTCTCCACATGGCCAAACCACCTCAGTGTGTTCCTCACAACGCTTCCTATCACATCCACATCCACACCACAACGTTCCTTTATATCCTCATTCGTCAGCCTGTCTCTCCACGTGACTCCACAGGCTCCTCTTAAATAACTCATTTCCACTGCTCTCACTCTTGACTTGTGTCCTTCCAACAATGTCCAAGCTTCACTTCCGTACGTTAGAGTTGGTATCACAATACTGTCATGTAGTAACTTTTTTACTTCCATGCTCACTTCCCTGTTTCCTATCACTGCTTTCAAGGAACCAGCAACCTTTCTTCCCTGCTGTACCCTTTCAAGCACTTCACCCTCCAAACCTCCATCCTTACTCATCACACTACCCAAATACTTAAACGTACTCACATTTTCCAATTCCTCACCATCCAACCTCGCTGTACATTCACTGACTTCACCTCTCTCAAAGACCATCACTTTACTCTTCCCTACATTCACCTTTAGGTTCCGTTTCTTACACACTCTCTCAAACTGAAAACAAGATATACATTCATTATGCAAATTCAGTATCTCATTACCTCCGCGTGATCCATCAGTATGATGTCTGCACAACATATTCGCGCAAACCAATAGCTGTCCAACACTCAAAGTAGCTATAATCCTATGCAACAGGACATCTACTTATACCATGGTTTGTGAATATAATGATTGTTTTTCCTTACAATAAAACAGACTGGATGATGCACAACATGGCATGACCGTTGTGTCACATGCATAATCATGAATTATTTATCTCCACCTTGGGTCAGCCACAAAAATGTTACAACAGTTGAGTCGCACACTCAGTAGACTCAGGTGAACCACGTTTCGAGACACCGGACATCACACCTTCTAACCTTTATGCTCAATTACAGTTGTTTACGACATTGTATTGACGAACTTTAAGACTCCAATATTCATCCAATACACGTAATTGCATGCGGAGCTACAGATTACCTCAGAACATCTGTATAATCACACTCATCATCATTCTAAACGAAACTCGACAAAGTTTCGATACATGCGCCCCCACCACCTGTCCCCCCTCCCTTCCGTTCCACCTCGCCTCACAGTCATCTCCTGTCAGAGAGACAATGGGAGGCAATGGCATTACTATTTGTTTTTCTCTCTACCTTTCACTATACATACAGGTAAACACTTGTATTTATAGACAGAGTATGACTTGACAAAACATTGTTTCTGTGGGTACTAGATACTGTAGCGAAGGGGAAGCTCTGCCGGGTCTGCCCATTTACCTACTACGTTGTAGACGAACACAGTGGTGCCACATTTCACCAAGCACACCACCCGCTGTACTCGTTAGAAGTGGAGGTAACTGTACAGTCAGGGAAAGATCCGCATTACCCACCTCCCGAAGCACTGGTGTGAGCAGGTGAATGGAAAGAGGCAGCCAGACCTCACGTGTCTGGTAACTGTGAGTGTGAAGAAGGGGGAGGCGGAGGATTGGGCTCAGAGGAAGGTTTGGTGATAGATTGGGAATCACGTGTAGGTCTGCAATGCATGACTTGGACTGTGTGTTTGAGTTACTTTAGTAAGGATAGATGACAATATGATGCTAGCATTTTATGAGAAAAATTTCGTAGGTGTCTCTTGAGTTATTGTTGTCAGGAAAGTTATGGAAGTTTGGTTGGTTCGGACAAAGGTTTGAATGCTTTCATTCCCTCTCGACTTTAACATGAGAAGTTTCCCGAGGAGATATTCGTAACGATATAACATATATTTATATTTTGTGTTGCCTCGGAAACAAAACCACTATATTCTCTCTCTCTCTCTCTCTCTCTCTCTCTCTACTGTATAGATAGATAGCTACAGATATAGATACAGATATAGATATAAATTATTTGTGTATTTATTTATCCTCTGTCATCCCACTGTAAACATCCACCTGAAAACATTTCCAGTGTTATTCTGGTAATTATTCATCTCCAACTTAGAGTCTAGGGTAGTGTGCAATAATAATAATAATAATAAAAAACTATAAGAGCGATTAACAGGTTTTTCGTTTTCCTTTAGACGGAATGACATGGGAAGTCCTAATTATGAGGTCAGACTCTGTTACTGTCATTCCTATCGATCGTTACAAAACGAAGGCATAGAAGCATACCTCTGACAGTAAACATATACTGATACTGCGAAGTGAGCAACTCTCTAAACCCTCCCACCCCCGGCCACCCTCCCTTCCACTCACAGTTACCAGACAGATGGGGTCTGGCTGCTGCTTCGTGACTAGTCGTTGACCACCAATGCTCCGAACAGTGGGTAATGCGGAACTTTCCCTGACTGTACATGGTCTTTCTGGAGTAGAAAGAAAGACTGATCGTTAACAAATAGGATTAATGCGTTCGCCTTTTTGCCCAGGCAACGCCAGGCAACGCTGGGTACCCCTGCTGGTGTATGTGTGTGTGTGTATAAATATATATATATATATATATATATATATATATATATATATAGAGAGAGAGAGAGAGAGAGAGAGAGAGAGAGAGAGAGAGAGAGAGAGATACGATTAGGCTGGGTTATGCTGGTGTGTAGCAACATTTACCGCCACATCACTTCATCCATGTAACAAAATTTCACAGTAACTTCCTTCCTCTCCCCAGCGCTAACTCAGTGCAGTAAACCAAGGACTTTGGACTTTTGCCAGTCTCGGCTGGACAACTGCAGCCAGGTAACACATTTCACAAGTTTTATTTTGGCTTTATCTTAATTATTACACCTGTTAAACGCTTGACAACCTGGAATTATGCATAAACTATCCCAGGTTGCTGTGTGACTTATTTTATACACATACCTTCACTAAAACAGCACACATTCTCTCTCTCTCTCTCTCTCTCTCTCTCTCTCTCTCTCTCTCATTCAGCCTGTCTCTACGAAGGGTAACCGCAGTCGTGTGTCAAATGATTTTCTAGCCTGTTTTTCATTTTTTTTTTACTTAATGTATAATGACTGTTATTTAGTTTTTACTTTAATCATATAACTGTCTCTTTCCTGTTTATTTTGAAACGTAATCACTGAAATCCGGCGGCATTTAACTGTACCTGATGCACCGCCAGGAGAATTTCTTCCATCCATCCACCAGTCAAATGTGTTGTTATCACTAAAACAGTCTCATCTTCTGTGTTTCTAAAGCCTTTGAACCTATCTTAAGAACAGTGATTCTGAAGCATCTTTCCATTCGTAAAATTTTCTCTGACCATCAGTATGGATAGAGATACTCCACTGTTGATTTTTAATCAATTAATTTATTAACTATTTATTTATTTATTTGCATTGCTCTCCGACTCTTGTTCATACTGTTTTTTTTTGGAATTTCTGTGTAGTATTTACTATTGCACTAGACATTTACAAATACACATATAACGTCTTTGACCTGATGGGGTTCAGTTGTATATAAAGTTGACTTCATATACTTTTATCTTCGTTCGTCACTTGGGGTCCCACCAGTTGTACACCAACGGCTCCAAGTCGAGTGAATGTGTGGGTGCCAGTGTGTGGTCGACTGAATGTGCCCTCAGGCATCGGTTGCCGACTCATACGTCTGTGTTTACCTCCGAACTTTTTGCAATTGACAAAGTCATAGACTATGCTCTTGATTCTAGGCATGAATCATTTGTCATATTTTCAGACTCGAAATCAGCCCTTCATGCGATTGCTTCTTGCACTACGAATTCTAATGAGATCCAGGGCCGCATTGTTAATAAGCTGCATTCATGCAACAAATCCTTCACGCTGATCTGGGTGCCTGGTCATTATCGTATCTACGGCAATGAGCAGGCTGACTTACTTGCAAAGTCAGCTGTAGAGCTCGAGGAGACTTGGGACGTTCCTCTGATCTACGGTCGAGTCTCTCTCTCGGAAAGAAATCAATAAATCTTCTCTGGCAAGGTCAGTGAACCATACCTGGGCGAATGGGATACTGCCAACCGTGCCAGTTGCCTGGAAGAAAAAGTGTTGGAGAGATTACGGCTTAACGCCACCGTAATAACACACATGAAACCATATATGGACACACGATTCCCACCGCACTGTGACATCAGTAATGCGGTGTTATCTATCAGTCATATCATCCTGCGCTGTCGGCGATTTACTCGTCAACGTGCTTTACTTATAAATTACTGCGGGGCAGCAGATGTCCCCATCACCCTTTCCACCATCCTGGGTGATGGGGACATTGTTATGACTGATAAATTGATGGCTTTCTTGAGAGAGACCGGACTGATCAGAGTGATGTGACTTTTTTACTGTGTGGTTATGGTTTTTATCAACTGTAAATATGTATGTATTGTACTATTAATTAGGGTTGACAGTTGACATATTTTAAATAGTTCCTCCTCCCACTGATCTATTTCTAATATAGTTGTCCCCTACATTAAACCCCGCTCCTCGCCTGACAGTCACCAGCTGATGAGTGCAAATGTTCAATATAGAAAGGTATTGGGCACTAACTGTCGATGGTGGTCTGTTGATCGAGGTTCTTCACTTTTTGTACATTTTATGTAGATACATTATACCATCGTGATTAAGTTGTCCTAATTAGGGCCGACAGCTGACGTATATGGAAATGCTCCTGACTCGTCTGGTTCCCTTTCATATATTGATGTCCCCTATATTAGGTTGTGCCGCGACTGACAGTCAGCAGGTGATGAGTGCAGGTATGTAATGTAGAAAAGCATTATATATCTGCAGTCGATGGTGTTCTTTTGGTAGAAGCTTTTTTACCATTAGTGTACGTCTAGTTATTTGTCTCTTAGGATTTAGTAAAGGTTAGCGATTTGTCGTTAGGTGATTAGTTTTAGGGTCTTTAGATTAGGTATTTTTGTTTATAAATAATGTAAGGTTAAAAATATATAAAAATAAAAAAAAATAAAAATAAAAATAAAAAATAATAATCAAATAAAAATTATTATATATATATATGTACAGTCACGCATACTAATTTCTGCTCAGGGATTACCGCTTCCTTCCCCCCTCTACCCTGGACAGAGGGAAGGGGGGAATCGCGAACAAGTCTACCCCGCCTTCTGCCCCCAACTCCCCCACCCTCCACCTCCAGCTGCCAGTTACTGATTAGACGCAAATTTTCTCATGTCCTGTAAACATGACTAAACTGTCGTCGCACACGCTTTCAACGGCCAAGATTTGGACTATATTTTTAGAATAAATTATTACCGTATTGAACTGCATTCTCAAATTGAAAATATTCACCATCATTGTAATCCAGTGTCGTCCGCTGCACAATTCTGGGTTCCAGTGCTTACCTTTTCACTTCCCCCAGCTGTCTCTCTCTCTCTCTCTCTCTCTCTCTCTGAATTTACTTTTCCCACTCACTCTTTCTTTTTAAATTTATATAACTTTCTCTTTGCTTCTCTCCCTCTCTCCATCTTCTCTCTCGTTCTTTGTCTTAAGTCTTCCCCGCCTCTCCCCCCTCCCCTCCCCCCACCTTAGGCCTGATCAGCAGTCAGTTATACCGTCACCGCTCCTTCGTATATCGTGTGCAGGCAACATTTATCACACACACTTAGGTCAGATGTATGGAAAGCTATATATATATATATATATATATATATATATATATATATATATTTCTCATTATGTGCCAAGTTCAAATAGAGAACACCAGACCAATATTCGTAATTTTTATTAGATTGATCGTTCCACTTCACATAGCTGGGTAGCTGGGCTTATAAACTACACACACACACACACACACACACACACACACACACGGTTATTGAATGAGGAGTTTGACTGGGACAGGGAAGGTTTAGAGCCAGCAGATCTAGTTGTTAGAATGACTATATTTGTAGCCGCCACGCTGTCAGTGCAAAATTAAAGTCTCGTGTGTGTGTGTGTGTGTGTGTGTGCGTGTGTGTGTGTGTGTGTGTGTGTGTGTGTGTGTGTGTGCAGTTTATAAGCCCAGCTACCCAGCTATGTGAAGTAGAACGGTCAATCTAATAAAAATTACGAATATTGGTCTGGTGTTCTCTATTTGAACTTGGCACATAATGAGAAATACAATTATATATATATATATATATATATATATATATATATATATATATGTATATATATGTTTATATTAGCTTTCCATACATCTGACCTAAGTGTGTGTGATAAATGTTGCCTGCACACGATATACAAAGGAGCGGTCACGGTATAACTGACTGCTGATCAGGCCTAAGGTGGGGGGAGGGGAGGGGGGAGAGGCGGGGAAGACTTAAGACAAAGAACGAGAGAGATGGGGGAGAGAGGGAGAGAAGCAAAGAGAAAGTTATATAAATTTAAAAAGAAAGAGTGAGTGGGAAAAGTAAATTCAGAGAGAGAGAGAGAGAGAGAGAGAGACAGCTGCGGGAAGTGAAAAGGTAAGCACTGGAACCCAGAATTGTGCAGCGGACGACACTGGATTACAATGATGGTGAATATTTTCAATTTGAGAATGCAGTTCCATACGGTAATAATTTATTCTAAAAATATAGTCTAAATCTTGGCCGTTGAAAGCGTGTGCGACGACAGTTTAGTCATGTTTACAGGACATGAGAAAATTTGCGTCTAATCAGTAACTGGCAGCTGGAGCTGGAGGGTGGGGGAGTTGGGGGCAGAAGGCGGGGTAGACTTGTTCGCGATTCCCCCCTTCCCTCTGTCCAGGGTAGAGGGGGGAAGGAAGGGGTAACCCCTGAGCAGAAATTAGTACGCGTGACTGTACATGTGCATGAAAGTGTGTATGTTCATATGCATGGATGTGTGTATGTATGTATGTATTATGTATATACAGTATATATGTTTGTATATATATTGTTAAGGAACAGAGATAGATAATGAACACTTCAAGTGAGAACACCAAAATCACTACTGTCCGGCAAAGTTCCAGGTTCAAAACAAAAGAGATAGGTAAAATTACAAGTTAAAGTTTAATACACAAACAAACAACTAAACATTCAGGACTCATAAGGATAATGTAATGGCAAAAAAACAGGTTAAATATATGGTTAACTGCAATAGCCTCTATTAACACGAAATTAGCAAGAGTAAATTTATCTAAGTCAGCCCTGATAAAATGAGAAAACCGGATAATGCTCAGTTAATGCAAGATATATTATTACAGATACAAAATATTATTAATAATGGCTGAAAGTAAAAACCCTACATTAATCACAAAAACCTCACCAGGTCTGCGAATTAACACCTTATGCTGTACAGTACAAGAAAAAATGTAATAACACTTATACTCAAATTACACAGCAGCTAGATGGTTGGAGACTTCCTGAGCACTCACAAAAATAATAACAACTGTACAGGGGAGGACAGAGATGTGAACAAAATGAGGAGTAAATCTAAGTGGCAATTAATGCAGAGACTGAGCTCATTATATAGGGGGCCGGCAGAGCTTGATACAACTTGTAAGAAGGACGTGCAAATGAAGCCATAGGGGACAAAGAGGTGACAATCCTGCTCTGAACAACAGAAAGAACGACTTACTCTACTACAAGGGGGAGAAGGGGGGAGTGAGGCAGAACACGCAAGTCTGGTCACTATGGAAGCCACGAGGCGAATCGTGATCAAACATGCAGCACACTGTACGTTAGAATTATACAAAGGATGATGAAATCATAGGCTATGTAACACCTCCCCACAAAGAAAAAGAAATTTACAAAGGAAATTTCTTATTACTCTAAAACAATCTGTCTAAAGTCTAGATACGCACTCTGCAATAACATTTTCTTTCCCCTTGACATGTTGTATGTCTAATGAATACTCCTGAAGAAGTAGACTCCATCTTGTCAATCTCTGATTTTTATCTTTAAACTTACTAAGGAATTTCAGTGGGTTATGATCGGTATAAATGACTATGGAGTCAAAACCAGAACAGAAATAAAATGAAAAATGCTGTAAACCCAAAATCAAGGCCAAAAGCTCTTTCTCAATAGTTGAGTAGTTCTTTTGAGGTGGAGTGAACTTCTTACTGTAATAAGATACAGGGTGTTCAATACCCTGATCATCCTCTTTCAGCAAAACAGCCCCAGCTCCTGTATCACTTGCGTCAACAGCCATCTTAAAAGGCTTAGCAAAATTTGGAGTAGCGAGCACTGGCTGACTTAATAGGATAGCTTTAAGTTTGCTGAAAGAGGATTCACAGTTATCGGTCCAGACAAATTTAACTCCCTTTTTCAGTAGGTCTGTAAGTGGTGATACAAGAATTGAAAAGTTAAGAACAAATCTCCTGTAATAACCTACCATTCCCAAAAATCTTTGTAGCTCTTTCCTACTTTTAGGTCTGGGAAGATCACTTATAATCTGAACCTCAGCTCCTGGTGGTGCAACATGTCCATCACCAATTACATACCCAAGGTACTGAACTTTAGCTTGACCAAACTCACACTTTGATAAATTAGCTACAAGATTAGGCTGAACCGAACGCTCAAGAAATTTACTGACATGGCATAGGTGATCTTTCCAGTTGTCACTGAAGATTAATACATCATCAATATAAATAACACACCCTCTGTTTCAACATTCATGAGCTTCTGAAATGTGGCTGGTGCATTCTTCATACCATATGGCATTACAGAACATGCAAAAGTCTTTCCTAGTATTACAAAACATGAGATCTCCCTACCACGTTCAGCCATAGGTACTTGAAAGTATCTCATTAACAAATCAAACTTACTTATATACCTAGCCTTTCCGATCTTGTCTTATGCAATCTCTCACGTGAGGGAGAGGGTAAGTGTCTGTTTTGGTTATCTGATTAACACATCTGTAGTCGATGCAAAGCCACTGTGACCCACCTGGCTTAGGGACTAGAGTGACAGGAGAACTCCACTCGCTCTGACAGGGCTCAATCATCTTGTGGTCCAACAGGTAGCAAAGCTCCTTCTGGATGAGAGGAACTTTCACTGGGTTCACACGGTAAGGAGGCAGTTTAATTGGCTTTGCGTCTCCAACATCAACATCATGCATCAACACAGTGGTTCTTCCTGGAGTGGCACGGAACACTTGCGGGTACTCCTGCAGTAATGCCGAAAACTCCTGCCTTTCCTCGGGAGCTAGATGAGAAAGCTTAGTCTGGAGATCATTCATGATATCAGGATTCTTCCCCAAACTATCACTCAGGCTCATGCTGCATGGGAGAACTTCACTTGCAGACTCGGGTGGAACAGCTACAGTGCAGACTGGGTTATTTTCGTCCCGCCTGTGATATAACTTTAGCATGTTGATGTGACAAAGTTGCTTGTTCTTTCTACGATCTGGTGTGGCGATGACATAGTTGACATCACCGAGTTTCTTCTCCACGAAATAAGGACCACTAAACTTGGCTTGAAGAGGTTGCCCATGCACCGGTAGCAGAATCAAAACCTGATCTCCTGGCTGAAAGTGCCGTAACCTGGACTTCTTATCATACCAAGTCTTCATCTTCTCCTGAGCAGCTCCTAAATTCTCTCTTGCCAGCTGTAAAGCAATGGACAGCCGTTCTTAGAACTTCATCACATACTCCAGCAGGTTTACGTCATCTTCCTCCGACAGCCAGCATTCCTTGAGTAGCTTAAGGGGTCCTCTTACTTCATGGAAAAACAGTAGTTCAAAGGGTGAGAAGCCCAGTGATTCATTTGGAGATTCTCTTGCGGCAAATACAACGAATGGAAGACCTTTATCCCAGTCTTTCTGATGTTCCAAACAGTATTTCTTGAGCATCAATTTGAGTGTTTGATGATATCTCTCCAACGCTCCTTGGGTCTGGGGATGGTAAGCTGAAGACGTGATCTGGGTGATGCCCAACTCTTTGAGGGACTGCTTGAAAACATTTGACATGAAATTACTTCCCCGGTCTGACTGTACCTCCTTGGGCAGACCAAACTTTGTGAAGAACCCTAGCATTTCCTTAACCACGTTCTTTGCTGAGATATTTCTAAGTGGAATGGCTTCAGGATAACGAGTAGCCATATCAATCAGGGTCAACACAAAAGAAAATCCTGATGAAGTCTTAGGAAGAGGGCCCACAATATCCACCAACACACGGGTGAATGGCGCCTGAAAAGGAGGAATAGGAACTAGAGGTGCAACCTTTTCGGTCTGATTACACTTCCCCACAACTTGACAGGTGTGACAAGACTTACAATACCAGGAAACATCCCTGAAGATACCTGGCCAGTAGAAGTGTTTCAAAATGCGTGCCACAGTCTTCCTCACTCCAAGGTGTCCTTCCAAACTGGAATCATGAGCCACTCTAATGATATCCTGCCTACAAACACGAGGGATGACAACTTGATGTACAATCTCCCATTCACAGTCGGCTGATGCTGTTGGGGGTCTCCACTTCCAAATAAGTACTCCTGACTTTATATAATAACAAGTAGAAGCACCAGCTGACTCTTCCTCACTGCAAGCAGAGTTAGCTAGACCTTTCAACTCAGGGTCAGCAACCTGCAACTCAACCAACTCTTGACGAGACAATTTATCAACACTACAGGGTACTGCCGCATCTGGTGAGTGGTCCAAATTAGCAAGAAAAGTGTCAGCTAGAATAACATCATCATCATCATTATCCTCTAAGTCACCAGCAACTTTAGACTTAGCCCTAGTGACAGCACGTACAGAGAACACGTCAGGGACATCACAATCCTGGATCGCAGTCACTGGTTCACTAGACAACTGAGGAGCTGGACACACTTGACCTCCACCAATATCATTTCCAAGTAAGAAAGTTACACCTGACATTGGGAGTGTCTCAACCAACCCAACCATAACGGAACCATTAACAAAACCAGACTCTAAATTCACTCTGCACAGAGGGACAGAGAAGTAATTATTCCCTACACCTTGTAAGATTACAGTTTCATCAGAGGAATTAACATTAGAGCCTAGAACACTTGTCAGCATAAGGGATTGGCAAGCACCTGTATCACGATATATTTTAACTAATTTCCTGTTTTTACTGTCCAGAAGACTGACAAAACCATCAGACAGGAAATTAGCACATGAACTCTTGAGAGTGTCACCCACGTTACTGCTCAAAAGAGGAGCTCCATCATGAGAATTTAAGTTACCCCTCAAAGCAGGTTCAGTTAACTCGGTTAAAGAATTCTGGGAACTCTCTAGGGTGGACACTAGACCAATTGACTGAATATTTAAAGACTCCTTTTTGTTCACATCACGCTGTCTCCTGAAACATTTCTCCGTAGTATGACCAAGCTTATTACAATAAGTACATTTACGTTTCTGAAATCTAGAGGTGGAGCTGGTATTTACTTCCTGAGAAACATCATCTTTATTCTCTTTCCTGTTACCTGTACTCTGAGTAGAGGCAACGTACTTACTCTCGGCTTTCCTTTTTTCTTTAGAATATCTCTTGTGAGTGAGAACATATTCATCAGCTAAAACTGCAGCATCAGACAAATTATCTATTCTTTTCTCATCACGATATAGGCTTACATCTTTATTAACACACTTTTTGAAGTCCTCCAGCAAAATCATCTGCTTAAATTTATCCAAATCAGAATTTACATTCTTAGAATTTAACCACTGCTCTAACAGATCTTCTTTGATTTTTGCATACTCAACATGGGATTGCTTATCTTGCTTATAAGTTGTCCTAAATTTTACTCTATAGGCTTCAGGAACAAGCTCATAGGCCTTAAAAATCAAGCTCTTAAATACATCATAATTATCAGATTGATCCTGAGGCAAAGATGCATAAGTTACTTGAGCTTTACCGGTGAGAACAGTTTGAAGGAGTACTGGCCAATACTTTTTGGGCCAATTAAAACCTGTAGCTACCCTCTCAAACAACTGAAAATACTTTGTTAAATCAGATTCATTAAAAGGAGGGACAAGTTTAACATTTTTAGCCACATCAAAATCATCAGAGCTAGATGATCCAGTTCCACCTTGCTTCATGCGATACTCATGGTCTGCCTGAATCCTAGCAATTTCAATTTGTGCCTGTGCCTCCTTAGAACGTGCCTGAAACTCAGCCTCCTTAGCACGAGCCTCCTGCAGGGCTAGCTGTGACTTAGCTATTTCAGTCTGCGTTTGCTCATCTGGACGAGTTACATTAAACAAGCTTTCATTAATCATGTCAACAATTTGATCTTTAGAATGATGAGAGCGAACAGCAATTCCCAATTGTTGAGCAACAAGCTTAAGTTCATGCTTTGTTCTGTTTTCTACATCACACACTGTTTGCACATTTGACAAAAAATCTTTGGCTTCATCAAGCGTAGTAATAGTAGACATGATGAATAAATCACAGTCACAAAATATCAAGCAATATCCTTATGATAATATCCTGAATATCCTGATAAGAGGTCGCCAAATTTATGTTACGGAACAGAGATAGATAATGAACACTTCAAGTGAGAACACCAAAATCACTACTGTCCCGCAAAGTTCCAGGTTCAAAACAAAAGAGTTAGGTAAAATTACAAGTTAAAGTTTAATGCACAAACAAACAACTAAACATTCAGGACTCATAAGGATAATGTAATGGCAAAAAACAGGTTGCATATATGGTTAACTACAATAGCCTCTATTAACACGAAATTAGCAAGAGTAAATTTATCTAAGTAAGCCCTGATATAATGAGAGAACCGGATACTGCTCAGTTAATGCAAGATATATGATTACAGATACAAAATATTATTAATAATGGCTGACAGTAAAAACCCTACATTAATCACAAAAACCTCACCGGGCCTACGAATGAACACCTTATGCTATACAGTACAAGAAAAAATGTAATAACACTTATACTCAAATTACACAGCAGCTAGATGGTTGGAGACTTCCTGAGCACTCACAAAAATAATAACAACTGTACAGGGGAGGACAGGGTTGGGAACAAAATGAGGAGTAGATCTAAGTGACAGTTAATACAGAGACTGAGCTCATTATATAGGGGCCGGCAGAGCTTGATACAACTTGTAAGAAGGATGCGCAAATGAAGCCATAGGGGACAAAGAGGTGACAATCCTGCTCTGAACAACGGAAAGAACGACTAACTCTACTACAAGAGGGAGAAGGAGGGAGTGAGGCAGAACACGCAAGTCTGGTCACTATGGAAGCCACGAGGCGAATCGTGATCAAACATGCAGCACACTGTACGTTAGAAGTATACAAAGGATGATGAAATCATAGGCTATGTAACAATATGTATATATACGTCAATGTATATACATCCAGCCATCCATCCATCATCCAATCCTACATTGCCCCATTAGGAGCGTAAGAGCCCTGGGCTAAGCAGTTGGTCCCGACATTTAAGATGAGAGTGACCAGCGTCACTCATCCCTGAGTGGCATTACATGAGCAATGCCATATATATATATATATATATATATATATATATATATATATATATATATATATATATATATATTTGTCTTAATGACCAGGGGCTTCGGCCCCATTGGTCTATAGACAAAAAAAAAAAAAAAATCTTATCTTCACTAAAGTGAAGGTCGAGAGAATAATGAGGAAAGAAAATCAATGCCATGACAATTGTTAATAAATGTTGTGACTGACTTATTGTAAAATAAAATATTAAGTATGGAGGAATATCGCCGCACTCCCTCATCGTTCATAGCGTAGTAGTAGTAGTAGTAGTAGTAGTAATAGTAGTAGTAATAGTAATAGTAATAGCTGCAGTCCCAAGACTCATCTAAATGTGAACTCAGTGACTTCAGACTGAAGTTCACTTTCTTCTTCAAACCACTAACCTCCTTTTTGGGGATAAGGAGTGAGTTAAGGGAGGTTTGTATAACCAGGCAGTGGAACCACCTGCCCATATCGGTGCCACCACGTGAAGAAGTCCCTCTTTAGCACCGGATATACCGTAAATTGAAAAAAAGAAAAATAGTAACATGGTGGTAAATATCGGTCTGTAATAGGTCAGGTTACATTTACTTTGCTTCAGTCAGGTCAGACTCGTTAGGTGGAATCTGAGTGGGTTAAATCTTTATGCCTTCGTGATCAGCGGATTTATTCTACCTGCATGAACCTCCCTTCTCACTTTATTATAAAATTTCCTAATCAATTTTTCCATACTGCGTGGTGTTCTTTCTCACCTTTTCCTGCCAGTTTTAGCCGGAGGTTTTGGTGGGCAGGGGAGAGCCTTCATCTTTGCTATCTCTCTTTTTTTCTAGTAGTTTAGCACACTCATGTAGGAGCTGTCTACCATGAACCAACTGGCCTACTGCGATTATCTTCTCTT
Organism: Coenobita brevimanus; assembly: GCF_032717465.1. Classification (NCBI taxonomy): domain Eukaryota; kingdom Metazoa; phylum Arthropoda; class Malacostraca; order Decapoda; family Coenobitidae; genus Coenobita; species Coenobita brevimanus. The sequence continues at coordinate 12,347,018 of NC_136984.1, forward strand.
CTTATGATCTTATTTTAGGTATAAAATGAGAAGAGATATTCCACGCAGATCCACCCTGCAAGACCTATTGTAACTGTAATCTAATGGACCTTAATTATTTATTCATGCATTTTTGTTTAACCATGTTGCATCTAGTAGTATCGTAATGATAAAGTCACCCCAGTCTGATTATGAAAGGCAGATGGGAAAAAATATATATCTGCATAGTTCTATGGGCGGTATTCTTGTGCTGTTAGCAGGCTTACTAACACCTCTTTTTAACCTTCTTTGTATATTGCCATTTTGGTCTACTGTACAGGAAGGTGTCTATGTTAGGGTGCATCCAGAATGAGGGAGAGCAGATGCCAGCCAGAGTGGGTTGAAGCAGGAGGTTTTAAACCACAGTAACTCATACACGTGGCTGCATACAAAATTCTCTTTCCTTGGGAGTCATATTAGCAATGCAAACTGAATGCCTGAGGAAAATAATCAGCAACGTCACACCATCGTCGTCCTCCCAACCAAAATAAGGTATTGTTACGTCCCCGTCCAACACTGCCACAGGCTTCAACAGCAGTAGTTCAGCATAGGAGGGACGTTGCCTAGTGAGCTGTTCTTATTATGGTCAGCCGTTCGGTGTGCATCATCGAGATCAGCTGAGGCATAGCAAATAAACACTGGCTTCTTAAGTTCACTGTCTTTATTTTCCTAATAATTACACTTATTTTCCAACTACACTTCATTGTTTTTACAAGTACCCGAGATATACAATTTTCACTAACTACATCGACACTGAAGTACAGTCAAACTGAACTGAAACTGAAGCTGCTCTAGTCTCTTCCCCATCCTTATATAAGCTTCGTATATTCTAAAGTGATCTATTATTTCTACAAAGTTCTTGTGCATTGTCAAGGGAGCAACGGTTACAACAGTTACCAACTTGGAGACATCCAAAACATGCCAGAGTTTTCTTACACTGCATAACACTCTAAATTATTTACCGTACAAACTGAGATAAAAGTACATAATTTAACAATCACATAAATAAAACACTGGGGAGAAAAAGAGCACAAATATAATATACAACTTACAAAATAACTATTCTCACAATAGCAGGCCAATTGGCAACTCTGGCACGTCAAGAAAAAAATACGAGAAGTACGGAAAACTATCCAGACTACCTAGCTACCAATCCAGCTTCTTAACAGTATTATTGTTGGTTAACATTAGGTTAGGCCTAAGCTTGTTAGGTACAAGTTGGTTTAAAGTCAACAACAAGGTTTTTCTGATGATTTAATGGTTTCATCACCCAAATTCTCTCATATTCTCCCAAGGGAAGGTGCGATGGTGCCGAATTATTTCTCACTGAACTCTCTCCGATATGACTGGATGACTTAGTGTACCAGAAGAATAAAAAAAACGCTGGCCGCGCTGCCAATGGTTGCAAGCAGGCACTGGCAAGAGCCAGTGCAAGACCGGACGTAAAGAGTTGACAGTTAACTTGAACCCACCCGGGCAGGATGGATACAGAGCAGCTTAATAATAAGGTTTCACTTACATCATCTGTATGGGAGACATGCCATATGATGCACAGCAACAGAGCATTTATTGCACAGCAGTGGAAGAGGACTGGAGGAAAAAAGAAATGTGTGTCTTGTCAGATTATTTTGATATACATACAAACTCATTTGGAAATAACCTTTTGGTCGATGAATTTCTATTACAAGTCAAGTCAAGATTTACACTATAGTTACTGTGAGAGATAATGATTATATTAGGCTGAAAATTGTACCAGTAAAATGACAGGGCCACTCCAACGCTCTACTTATGGGTAGTTAAGCAAAACTTAGGTGCTTTTGCCAAGGTACTGAGCCTCCATCGGAAAAGAAGTGCTCTGCAAACGTCTGTCATATTTTTTTCATTATTGTATACCTTTTCTCTGTTGCGTTGGAATATCACACATTACCAGGATTTTATTTCACATCACCCACGGGCCTAGCTATTGCAACCTTCTCCTTCAGTAATCATGTTGTACTGTAGGATGCATGCAGATTTAATGATCTATACTGCGTTATGAAAAATGCAGTAATTTTTGTAATTTCAAGAGCAAACTCATACTCATCTGACTATCTCGACAAGTGGTAATTAAACATCTTTTTGTTGTTTAAACCCTGTTGAGGGTATGATGTGTCTTTCAGGAAGCAGTATGTACCCCAGCATCCTGTTATCCAGCAACTGTGACGTTCTTAGGAATGCCATGTTTTTTTTTTTTTTAGCAACATGGATCTTGCTCCTGCAGTTGCCAAGGGTGACGTGATGTTGCTGCCATGGCAACACCGGCCTACTCACCTCGAGTGCGGATATTCAAACTTTTCAGCCCGATCCCGGCTATTGTTCACCCCCCCCCCTCCTGCCCGCTCGCAATCAGGACGCACACTTATGGCCAAATACTTATGATTCTTTATAACTACTTCCACAGATCCTGAGTTCACTCCACGGTGAGATGGACAACCAGACCTTCCAAGCCTTGCCTGGTTATATTTCTGAATGCAATGAGATCTTCAACATCCCTGGTAATGTAACGAACTTCCCATCAACCCTGGCTGGTAAGTTAGTTCTCTCTCCTGCTCCCCTCCCTCCCCCTCCTCTCTCTCTCTCTCTCTCTCTCTCTCTCTCTCTCTCTCTCTCTCTCTCTCTCTCAACAGGAATAAAAACATAATCCATCATTCAGGAGAAAAGGTTGTTTAATACCTTAGATCGCCACCCTTCTCACAAACTCTCACGCAGGGTTGTCCAAATATTGCCCATCCATTTCTCGGCTGCTCCGGGGACGGCTCAATCGGCGTTACCATGCAGTAATTATCAAAGTTCATTTTTTATTTCCCATTACGCCTTTTGTGATTTATATTACTTTTTTTTTTTTTTACGTTCATGAATTGTATCATTTTAATAATATCACAGAGGAACCAAAGTCACTGTTCCCTGCACCAGCAGACTGAGCCGTCACCGGAACACACGAGGATTATGATACATATGTGGATCACCCTGTATATCCCCAAGATAAGAGACATAATATATTTCTGATATTAATTATTATTATTATTATTATTATTATTATTATTATTATTATTGTTATTATTATCATTATTATAATTGATATTATTATTATTATTATTATTATTATTATTATTGTTGTTGTTGTTGTTGTTGCTGTGGCAGCGAGACACAGTGGAGAGGGCTTGTGAGAAAGACTATAATGTGTTTATGGCATTTATGGATCTAGAAAAAACATATGGCATAGCAGACAGAGAAGGATTATGGAAGGTTTTGCGCATGTACGGTGTAGATGGTCAGCTGCTAGGAGCCATCAAGAGTTTTTATGATGGTAGTGAGGCATGTGTAAAAGTAAATGGGGATCTAAGTGCATGTTCACGATCGGTGTGGGTATGCAACATACTATATATATATATATATATATATATATATATATATATATATATATATATATATATATATATATATATTGTCATGGGGGGATGTGAATTTATGAATTAAGAATGCTAGATGTTACTTGAAAACAGAGACAAGGAATTGACTTGTGAAAATCAAGTAGCAAGTTTAACTTTATTCCGGCTTACTTCGCCGATTCTCTAAGGACGAGAATTTATAAACTTTCTCAACAGTACACAGCAGAAACTAATTACTCACGAATACTATTTGTTAGTCCTGTTAGCCTCTTGAGAAAGTGACTTCACCCCTGACAATAAATAACTAATGCTATTAATGATAAACAGGTTCTTGCTGGTGCATTAACTCCTGGCTGGCACAACGGATTTAAGCTTGATACAAAAGAACTGACCTAAGTACCAGTTATGAATAATGTAAAGCGTTAGTGAAAACTAGGAGCAGCAATTAAAATAAGCTTAATGTGGAGAAATAAAACACGAGTTTAACTACATTAAGCTCAAAGAAAAGAACTGTAAATTTATTAATTACAATGAAATAAATTTACGTTACATGAGTCTCAAAAATGAATTCAAAATAACAAGGAGAATACACTCACTAGCTCACTCAAAATCAAACACACTTAAGCCTAGGAAAGCGAATAGAAATACTAGTCAGTGGAGGGGAGCTGAGCGAAAAGAACTGGGTGCCTGTGCAGAACATCAGACGCTGCGATACGCTGAGCCCTTCTTCGCCAATTCACCGTCTAGGTGGAGATTCAGGAACTCGCTGTACAACGACGGCACAGCCTTACACTGGGCACAAACGGTCCTACTCTCGTGACGACTCAAAGCTGACTAACTTCAAACTATGAAAGAGGATGAGGGATGGCCATGTTCGAACTTCAACAGTCAGCGGAAAGAAAGTGAACAATATACTCTCACAATAAATCACTCAGTGAAGGCACTAATGTTGTGCATAAGAATGATCCCATCTGAAACAGTGATAAATATTCTGAAAACAATCCCAATCAAGTGAATACGAGGATCATTGAACTGAGTGATGCCCAGTGGGAATTCCAATAGAGTTCGTGGTATTCCCACTTAGGTACTATGTCGCGAATTTATAAATACGCTCGCACGATTTCGTGACATTATGTCCCATTTAAATCAAATTTTTCTTCAGAAAAAATTTTCGATATACATACATATAAATCCTAACTCAGTCACACAAGATTTTCACACTGTGGTGTGTGTACTACCCTGCTACAGGAGAAAATCACAGTCGCCCATGAGTGTAAAAACCTTGTATTTACGTTAACAGAAGCAAGCTTGAGGAAAAAACTCCGTGATGACGGTGAAAAATCCTGTACTCAGGTCAAACTGAGCGAAAAGTTCGCTACATTTACATTAACAACTAATTGTTATGTAGCATGATGCATGTAATACATGGTGTAGGTGTGACAGTTGTGGTGTAACTGTGCCTACATGTAAAAGTATGTAATACAAATCAATAGTAAATAGAGGTGACAAGGCAGAAGAGAAGAGGCAGCATGTGGTAGAGACGATCAGCTGATCTCCACGACAAAATTGCTACACTCGCCAGCTGCACCTTCGAAAGCAATCAAGGTGGAGCATCGAAAATGTCAGTGTGCCAAACAATCTTTATTAAATTACACTTTCTGTCTCTGCCTAGCAGTCAGTATGTATGCTACAAAAAGTACGCCCTAGCCGAAAGTTTAAGTGACAGCCAAGTTTTGTGCATTCAAGGTCTCCATTATTTTTGTATTAGATACATTATAAACCAGGAAACGTGGTCCCAGGACAGAATCTCAGAAGACCCTTATAGTTTACTGGTTAAACCCCAAACCTACATCATTATTAACCAGGAAACATGATCATACTTAGCGAAAAGACTGGGCGCCTGTGCAGGACATCAAAAGCTGCAATTCGCTAAGCCAAAAGACCCAGTTTACTGGTTAAACCCTACCCTACACTCACGATTAACACTGGCAAGCTGAGAATCCCTACACAGTCTTAGGCAGGTCACATTTTAACACCCACCGTGGGTGTGAACACTCATGTGGATAATGTGCATTCTCCAGGAATCCTCATAGAGGCCCACAGCTCGATACACCGCAAGGTAATTCATACACAGCCTCGGATTGTTCTTACGGGGGTCTCGAACTTCCGCTTAACCTACAGTACTTATGTATATACAGGTCCTGGACGTAATGTGTCCTGTGGGACCAACGGGCGAGACATCAGATCTGCACCAACATTAACACTGCCCTGTCTCTCAACTGCTTCAGAGATTATGGGTGTGGAATCAAACGGCACAGGAAGGACATGTCCCTGATTGGTGGCATGTTGAAACACATTGAAGGAACGCACAAAACTATCTATTTCCGGTCCCATTCCTGGCCAGAAAAAGTCAGCACGGATATGGCCCTGGGTTTTCCTTTTGCCCATGTGACCTCCTGAGGCTGAACAATGACCTCCTTCTAACTCTGCTAGGCGATACTTAGCAGGAAATACAAACTGCAGTCGAACCTCGGCCTGGGGTGTTCGTGACTCACGGTACAGCTGTCCTTGTTTACAGAGGAACTTGGCTTGACCTCCCCGTGAATACTTTATCACTCTACCCTTTTGTTTCTTTTGCACAGCAGCAAGTGTTGGGTCAGGATGTTGTTCTTGAACAACATCTTGACTACAAATCAGATCTTGCGGCGATGCAATGGTCACTGGGGTGACACAGTTCGGAACCTCGGCCATGGCTCGTGTTACTGCAGCCGAAGTCTGAGTAGCGTCATCTATAGTGCAACTATTCTTGGCACCTTGTATGTTGCCTATGATAAGGTCAAACAAGGATTCTGGCATGACAACTGCGAGTGTCGTACCAGCGTAAAATGGAAATGCCACCTGGATACGTGCCTCAGGGAACAATCTCACTGATCCATCAATAAGCTGAGCTTGGATCTGTCGACCTGTATACTTCTCAGGCCGAACTAGACTCTGCCTAACAGAGCAACCTGAGGAACCATTGTCCCTCAGGACCTTCACAGGAATGCCTCCCACAAACCTTGGCTGAACAAGGAAGGCACTGTTACCTGTGGGAGGGCCTGTGGAGGAAGCAGCCAGCCACTGATGAGGCTGCTGAATGAATGATGCGGCAAACATGGTGCCCCGAGAATTTGATACCTGAGGGGTCGTACTCACCGTCTGAGGAGATGGAGCATTGACCACTTGTGGCAGAGGGTTCACTGTCACTGGGGGACTAGTGAATTGTGGGGAAGTACCAAAACTGCTAGTGATGACACCACTGTACTGCTGTTGAGGAATAAAGGCTGCGTTTGCCTCCTGCCTCCTATTCACTTGGGCTGGTGCTGAAAAGGATTGTCCTGACCTTTGATTCTGCGGCTGATATTGCTGCTGGTTAGGGTACTTATTGTACCGCATCCATTCAGGTTTCTGAGTGTTTTGCCCCTGGTCCTTCATCTGCGGTTTGTTTGGACCTTGGCCATTTTTCTGAGAACAGCCTTGATGCTGGGGCTCAGTCTGAGACGGTTTCCCAGATTTGTCAGCTTTCCTGTTCCAGGTGTGTTGCTTACGAGTTTGATACCCGTATGCAGTGAAGAATGCATCAGCCTTCTCCACCATTTGGCTGGCATCCCTTACCTGGCAGATCTTAAGCTGAGCCATAAGCTCAGCAGGTCATGACTTTTCTAGCTGCATGCGGAGTTTCATCTTTCTCCATTCACTCATCTAAGTAAGCAGTAAGCCAATCAAGAAACTGAACAGCAGTCTCCTTTTCTTGTAGACGCGCCCTTATAAACTGACTCCTGGTGTCGTCAACTGTGAGACCGTATGCTTTAATGAGTGCGGTCTTCATCATCTCATACATGAGATTGTCTCCAAAAATTCTGTGGAGAATATCGAGGGCAGGACCCTCAAACAGGCTTAGAAACTGGAGTCTCTTAGCTGCCTCATCCAGCTGGTACACCTGAGCCATGTCTTTGAAACGAGCTATGAATGGCTCAATTCGCCCACCTTTCTTGTATGGAGAAAGCTTGATGTGTGGGGTCACCAGAACATGTGCAGGGAGAGCACTCGTAGAGCTCGGGTTAGCTGCACCAGATATGTCTGAAGCAAAGGAGTCTTGCTTGAGCCTCAGCATCTCAAGTTCGTGTCTCTCACGTGCCTCGCACTCGGCACGTTCATGTTCTCGTTCTCTCTCTTGTTCTTGCTCGTGTTCACGTTGAATTCAAAGCTCTTCGTGAGCATCATTCTCACGTTGCTGCTTGTAACTAAACCGAGAGAGGACATAGTCCTTGATTTGTTTGGAGTCGCTAAGCCCCATATCTTTGGCTTCCTGTACATATATATTAGTAGTCATGATGCAAACTCAATTAAGATTGAGTAGGCTAAAGACTAAGTACTGACTGCTATTTTTGCAGAGTAATGCCAATAATCAAAGTAAAGAATATAGGCACAGGTTGGAGGTTACCAGTTTTATCTAGTTAAACTGGTAAAGAAAGAAAATTAAAAAAAACAACTGACTGGGAAAACTATTATGTAAAAATTAATAGAAATTAATGAATATCCACCAGCAAGGTAGTGCCTATAGACTTTAATAAATACCTAGGTAATGAGTGAGCGAGTATTATCTCATTAATAACTTTAGAGCTAGGAGTTAATATCCTGGCGAGGTCGCCAGATATCACTGGGGGATGTGAATTTATGAATTATGAATGCGTAGATGTTGCTTGAAAATAGTGACAAGGAATTGACTTGTGAAAATCAAGCAGTAAGTTTTACTTTATGCCAGCTTACTTAGCCGATTCTCTAAGGACGAGAATTTATAAACTTTCTCAACAACACACAGCAGAAACTAATTACTCACGAATGCTGTTTGTTAGTACTGTTAACTTCTTGAGAAAGTGACTCCACCCCTGACAATAAATAACTAATGCTATTAATGATAAACAGGTTCTTGCTGGCGCATTAACTCCTGGCTGGCACAATGGATTTAAGCTTGATACAAAAGAACTGGCCTAAGTACCAGCTATGAATAATGTAAAGCGTTAGTGAAAACTAGGAGCAGCAACTAAAATAAGCTTAATGTGGAGAAATAAAACACGAGTTTAACTACATTAAGCTCAAAGAAAAGAACTGTAAATTTATTGATTACAATGAAAGAAATTTACGTTACATGAGTCCCAAAAATTAATTCAAAATAAGGAAAATACACTCACTTGCTCATTCAAAATCAAACACACTTAAGCCTAGAAAAACGAATAGAAATACTGGTCAGTGGAGGGGAGCTGAGCAAAAAGAACTGGGCGCCTGTGCAGAACATCAGATGTTGCGATACGCTGAGCCCGCTTCGCCAATTCACCGTCTAGGTAGAGATTCAGGAACTTGCTGTTCAACGGTGGCGCTGCCTTATGCTGGGCACAAACGGACCTACTCTCGTGTTGACTCCAAGCTGACTAACTTCGAACTATGAAAGAGGGCGAGGGATGGCCATGTTCGAACTTCAACGGTCAACTGAAAGAAAGTGAGCGATATACGCTCACAATAAATCACTCAGTGAAGGCACTAATGTCGTGCATAAGAATGATCACTTGTGAAACAGTGAGAAATGTTCTGAAAACCATCCCAATTGAGTGAATACGAGGATGGTTGAACTGAGTGATGCCTAGTGGGAATTCCAGTAGAGTTCGTGGTTTTCCCACTTAGGTACTATGTCACGAATTTATGAATATGCTTGCGCGAATTCGTGACATATATATATATATATATATATATATATATATATATATATATATATATATATATATATATATATATGTGGAATTCCAGTAGAGTTCGTGGTTTTCCCACTTAGGTACTATGTCACGAATTTATGAATATGCTTGCGCGAATTCGTGACATATATATATATATATATATATATATATATATATATATATATATATATATATATACTGTAAATGGATGGGGAGATGAGAGAAGTAAAAACACAAGTAATGGAGTCTGGGATGGCATTGTTTATGAATGGTGATGGGTGGAATATCTCAAGTTTGTTGAATGCTGATGATGCAGTGCTACTTGCAAATACCGACCAAGAACTTGGTGGACTAGTGCAGAGTTTTGCTGATGTCTGTGAGGGTCGTGCCTTGAGAGTAAGTTTAGAATAAAGTAAAGCGATGGTAATTGAGAGAGAAGGTGACTTCCAGTGTGATGCTACAGTGAATGGAGAGAGACTGGAATTGGTGGGAGAGTTCAAGTACCTGGGTACATTGGTAGAAATGAGAGGATAATGTACAAAAGAAGTGGAAAATTGAGTATCACAAGGAAGGAAAGTAGCTGGTACTATGAAGGCCTTGATAAGAAACAGAGACTTGAGTGTTGCAGCTGTGCGAGCATTTCATGAAGGTATGTTAGTGCCAATTTTAACATATGGGTATGAGACTATGGGTTGGCATGAAACGAAGAGTCAAAAGTGAGAGCAGTGGAGATGGGACTGATGAGGAAGGTATGTGTAGTACAGAGAATGGATAAGATACGAAATAATTTGATTCGTGAAAGATGAGAAGTGAGGAAGCCTGTGAACACCAGATTCAAAGAGAGTGTACTGACATCGTATGGTCACATGGAGAGAATGAATAACAATAGAGTAGTGAAAAAGGTATATCTGAGCGAATTTAAAGGAGGAAGAAGGCGAGGTAGGCCAAGGAGGAGGTGGAGGGATATGGCGGATGAGCGTGTGAGAAAGAAATGTATGGATGCCAGTGAGGCTAGGGAACTGACAAGAGATCGAGCGAGCTGGCTGGATATATGTTGTAAGAAGTGCATGATCAGGGATTTCGCACACTTTTTAACGTAACAGCATTCGGACTGACTATCGGATATGTTTAGGTGAAGCTACAGAATGTGGTAAAAAGTTTTTGGCGTATCAGGTAGAGCCAGGATTCCGAGGGCTTGAATGATGAGTGAATGGAAGTGTGGCCCATTGTACTGAGCAAACTTGGGCTTTCTTGACGTTGCTACTCCTCACACTGCCCTAGGGTGTGAAAGGAGGTCCGAATGATGATGATGATGATGATGATGATGATGATGATGATGGTTGTTGTTGTTGATCTTAATATTTTTATTATAAGTATTACTTTTACTTTAACTGCCAACTACCCACTTCACCATCATTACCATCTACACTCCACCTCAATCACCACCTAATCCCTCACATGACCCCCACCAAACACACAATCACTACGTCACACGAGTAAATCTCCACCACATATCCCACATCTCCACCACATGTCTCACAGTTCCTCACTAACTTCTTCACCTCCTTCCCCTTACACCACCATCACTCCTCCATAGCAGTCTCCCTCTGCATCAGTATCACCATCACAATCTCCCTTTCCTTCATTGTCACCACCACCTTCTCCCCTCCACCTTGCACAATTATCCCCTCTCCCTTCACCACCACCATCTCCCCCTATATCGCTGTCACCGCCACCATCTCCCCCTACATCACTGCCACCACCACAATCTCCCCTTACATCACTGCCACTACCACAATCTCCCCCTATATCACTGTCACCACCACCATCTCCCCCTACATTATTGTCACCACCATCATCTCCCCTACATCACTGTCACCACCACCATCTCCCCCTACATTATTGTCACCACCATCATCTCCCCTACATCACTGTCACCACCGCCATCTCCCCCTACATCACTGTCACCACCGCCATCTCCCCCTACATCACTGTCACCACCGCCATCTCCCCCTACATCACTGTCACCATCACCATCTCTCTTTACATCACTGTCACCACCACCATCTCCCCATACATCAGTAACCACCACCATCTCCCCTTCCACCACCTCTAACTTCCACCACCCACCACCACTAACTACCACCACCAATAATTTCCACCACCACTAACTTCCACCACCTCTAACTTCCACCACCCACCACAACTAACTACCACCACCACTAATTTCCACCACCACTAACTTCCACCACCACCAAGTTTCACTATTACTCACTCCCACCATTGATTTCCGCCACAACTAACTTCCACCACCCAACACCAACCACCACCACCACCACCACCTTTCATCAGCACCACAAACCATCACCCCCACTATCACTACCACCATCCACCACCACAATCACCACAATCTCCCTCCACAATCCTCCACAGCCTCTCAGGTCTCTTCAAAATCCAGCCAGATAATGTTCCTTAATGTTCCTTAACCAGAACTCCAGGAACGGTGCTTAACTCTGGACGAGTACGCCAATATGGGCGTAAACAGGATGAACCACTTTCCTTGGTACAGATGTGTTGCCCTCCAACTGGACCGGGTAAGACCTCTTGGTTCTGTCTGCTGGGTGGACGCTTTTTATTCAACAATACAGTATATATATCCTAGAATTATTATGTCTTTTTTCTTTACCCCATGATGATTTTCTTCACCTCATGACTGTTTTATTTGTTTTACTCATGACTACTTTATTTTTTCATTCCATGCCTATTCTATATATTTTTTTTTATCCCATAACGCTATATGTTTACCCAGTGGCTATCTTTTAACCACATGACTATTTGTTTACATCAGGACCATTTTTTTTAACCAATTAATTTTCATCCCACTACTTTTTTCTTATCCCCATGACTATTTTGTTTACCCTGTGACTATTTCATTTTTCATCCCAAATCTTTTTTTTTTCAGTTTCGGAAAGAGATATGTCACCATCAAACTGGACTGCGTGATTTAAATTAGCTCTACCTGTATAATTTTGTATATACCTTTGTGCAGTACAGTAATTTATTCTTGAACCCCGCCGCTTCAATTCTCTTTCCTAAACTGAATAAAATATTGTTTAGGTATGCAAAAATAAGAAAATGTCAATGTACTGCAGAAAATCTCATGAATTTCACCGTAGAGTATTCTAACTCCCTCAGTAAAAAAAAAAAAAAAAAAAGCAATTTCATTTTTTTTAAATTAGATGACTATATATATTACCTCTACACTCGTTTCACATTATCTTGGCCTAGTATTACCATCTCTCCAGCCTGAGTCACTATTGATTTACAACAACGGATTATCAACGGAACATGATGCTAGCCACGAAGAAGTGCTATGGAAATAATGCCTGGCCATAGCATTTTCTTTTTCTGCCACTGAGCTACGTGCAATAAGCTGCAAAAGGACCAATATCTGGGCCAAGTTAAGGTGATGGAACTGTAGTGGTGATGGAGTTAATGAAGGCTATATCTAACCCTCTTTAGTTCGGAAATTCTCCAATCTGCAAAACATCATCTAAATAAAAGAAAAACGAAATTCATTTGAAACATTTATAGCAGCGATGTTAATGGTGATGTCTGAAGAGCCAGATACTTAATATATCCAGCCAAACATACTAACCTAATTACTTCAGTCTAATAACGTATATTATATGCTCTTCTTGCCAGGTCTAGACGGCCTTACCAACCTCAGAATGGATTTTTCGAACAGGAAGGTGACTGACGTGGGTTTCAATTATCATTATGGTTTTTATTTTATTTTATATCTTATTCATTTTCATTTCCCTGACGGTTGAGTATTGGAGCCTGGCTGAAAAAAAAAAGTTTATTACATTAATAGTAACGCTGTTCACTGTAGCTCGTAACGAGTGAAATCCGCCCACGTTGATGAAATATTTTTTCTCAAAAATTAGCACAAGAAATTTATTATAATCCCTCTCTCCTGTATTTGTACTGAATTGCTGGTAATTGCCAAACCCGTCTAGCGGTGGCAGACTGGAGTCCACAGGGCGGCTCTAACAGTCTTTCCCTATGTCTAACTGGATGCTAGGCGATGTGATCTAGGGATCTGAATCATATTCAGATAGATTCTTCAGTCGAGGTTTTTAAATAAATATCTTAAGATTCTTTGCGAATACACAGCAAAAGTTTTTAAATAATCTCTATAGGATCGTCTTCAGCCATTCTTGTTCCTTTCAAGGCCAAGAGCCCCAAGGGGTCAGGCAATACACAGCTTGGCTTTTCTAGTTACAGGGATGAGAGAGACAGCCACAGTGTAAGCTTAATTATTAACCACATTATTTATAGTATACATTATTTATCATTATTTTTCCAGGATCAGATGGATCGTTTCACAGCCTGCATCAATGGACTGGAATAATTAAGGACAAGAATAACACCTTCAGTCCGATGACGTAAATTGCTGTGTATTCTCGCTGTCTTTAGACGATTTTATTCAGCTGAGGTTGACTTAGGTTGTGACGGGGTTTATGGAGTATATGTTTAACCCTGACATACGTGATGGTTTATTCTGAGTTGAGGTCATTGTTTGAAGGTGGCAAGGATACACACACACACACACACACACACACACACACACACACACACACACACACACACACAGTACGTCCGGGTACAGGGTGTTGTAAATCGTCTCTCCCTGGAAGACCTTCGACTGGATTCAACATAGTCCCCTGCACATCCACCCCTTCCCCTTCACTACCACTAGGTCATATTTTATTCTTGACACCTCCAGACGATTTTACTTAATTTGGGAAGGACATGTCTTAAGGAAGGAGTTAGAGAAAACTAAGACCTAACTCTCCTTCCGTCTGAACAGTCTGTTAAAAAAAGGATGTAAAATCGTCTGTAGAGAGCAAGAGGAAATATGGATGACCTTTTCTTTTCTGAGGAGGGTAAGGTAATAGGATAGTTGTTAGGTATATACAATTCTTTGATATTAAAACCAACTTTTTTTTTTTTTCGTTGTTGCTTCTCTGGAAGTAAATTTGGTTAAGTAATTTTCCTATCTCCGTGCTTCCTCCTTGCATATTATTAGATCCCATCTCACCCGTTCCTTACCACGGAAGAAAAGAGTTAGGGTGATAATGATGATGATTTGCCAGAATTCATTGTATGTTAGTCAACTGAAATGTTGGAACGAAAGGAATTTCAATAATAATAATAATAATAATAATAATAATACGATAATGATGACGATGATGATAAGGATGAAGAATCCCCTGCACACACTACGCAAATCTGTTAATTTCTTCATCGGCTCCTCCGTGTTACTTCCCAGCCAGAACTACCTAATCACGTCCCTCATTCTAATGGCGTTCCATATTTCTAAACGTATCTTCGCTACTTTTATACCATAATATTCATCTTAAGGGGAGAAATAAGATTGGGAAGGGGCTAAGAAGACTGAATACAATCCCTTCACTAGGAATGTTTTCTCCAACGTTAACAAAATCGCTCAGATGTTAACAGGAACCAAGTAACAAAATCTGAAATTACACTGAAGGAAAAAGATGAACCAAATCTATGATAAATTTCTGGTCAAGGACACAGATGAGGTAAAACATAATGGTCTGTCGATTATCACCTTGAATTTGTGTGTGTGGCTGCTGCATTCTTCTGTTGTTTTGCTTGGAGGGTCCCTGTGTGCTGTATCAAATATAATCTTATTGCAATGCTCGTGTGCGTATTATTTCCCTCACTGACTTAAGCTCTAATAGAAATTATTGAGAGTGCACGCCTCCGCGAGCGCGCGCGTGTACGTATATATGTAAGTATGAATGTACAGTATGTATGTATGTATGTATATAATTGTGGTAGGTGGAGGCGATAACCATCCACTCACTTGCTGTAATGCTGCTCAAGGGTGTCTGCCCTTTCCTCTCCTCCATCCTTTTATCCTTCCATCCTCTTCTGTCTTTAATTACTTCATTATATTTATGCGAATGAATGTGTTTAAATGGATGAGTATATGGGGAGTGTGTCGTCCTGTCTCGGCTACCTCCCTTTCCTTGGGGGAAGCAGCCTAGGTATATAGATAGATAGATTATTTCCTCCTCCTTCTGCCTACGGGCGACTTTACGCTCCCTCTTCTGTCTTTCTTTCCTTCATTCTTTCCTCTTCCTTCTGCCTGTGGGTGACTCTACACTGAGTGACAAGCCAACTGGTTTCCTGTACACCAGGAAACCATTTACTACGCTGGGTGGTAACCATATAACCAAATTATGGCGCCTACTGGCTTAGTGGGCAATTACGGCGCTCCAATCGAATTGAGCCGGTGAAGGTTAATATCCAAGGCGTGGTTGGGGTTTATTGCTCACGTAATGCCATTCAGGGATGAGTGAGGCTGGTCACTCTCATCTTGAACGTCAGGACCAACTTGCCTAGCCCCGGCCTCCTACGCTCCTCATGGGGAAACGTAGGATTGGATGATGATTGATTGAATGAATATATATATATATATATATATATATATATATATATATATATATATATATATATATATATGTCTTGTTACATAGGCTATGATTTCATCATCCTTTGTATAATTCTAACGTACAGTATGCTGCATGTTTGATCACGATTCGTCTCGTGGCTTCCATAGTGACCAGGCTTGCGTGTTCTACCTCACTCCCCCGTTCTCCCCCTTATAGTAGAGTAAGTCGTTCTTTCTGTTCTTCAGAGCAGGAGTGTCAACTCTTCGTCCTCTGTGCCCTCATTTGCGCGTCCTTCTTGCAAGTTGAATCAAGCTCTGCTGGCCCCCTATATAATGAGCCAAGTCTCTGCCTTAGTTGCCACTTAGATCTACTCCTCATTTTGTTCACATCTCTGTCCTCCCTTGTATAGTGTATTATTATTTTTCTGAGTGCTCAGGAAGTCTCCAACCATCTAGCTGCTGTATAATTTGAGTATAAGTGTTATTACCATTTTTCTTGTACTGTATAGGCCTGAGGCGTTAATTCGCAGGCCTGGTAAGGTTTTTGTGATTCATATAAAGTTTTTAATGTCAGCCAGTTTGAGTAGTGTTTTGTATCTGTGATAATATTATATCTTACTTTAACTGAGCATTATCCGGTTTTCTCATTATCAGGGCTGACTTAGATAAATTTGTTCATGCTAAATTCGTGTTAATAGAGGCTATTCCAGTTAACTATATATGTAACCTGTCTTGCCATTACATTTTCCTTATGAGTCCTGAATGTTTAGTTGTTAGTATGTGCATTAAACTTTAACTTGTAATTTTACCTAAGTCTTTTGTTTTGAACCTTGAACGTTGCGGTACAGTGGTGATTTTTAGTATTCTCACTTGAAGTGTTCATTATCTCTCTGTTCCGTAACATAAATTTGGCGACCTCTTATCAGGATATTCAGGATATTATCATAAGTATATTGCTTGATATTTTGTGACTGTGATTTATTCATGATGTCTCCTATTACTACTCTTGATGAAGCCAAAGATTTTTTGTCAAATGTGGAAACAGTGTGTGATGTAGAAAACAGAACAAAGAATGAACTTAAGTTTGTTGCTCAACAATTGGGAATTCCTGTTCACTCTCATCATTCTAAAGATCATATTGTTGTCATGATTAATAAAAGCTTGTTTAATGTAACTCCTCCACATGAGCAAACGCAGATTGAAATAGCTAAGTTACAGCTAGCCCTGCAGAAGGCTCGTGCTAAGGAGGCTGAGTTTCAGGCTCGTGCTAAGGAGGCTGAGTTTCAGGCTCAAATTGAACTTCCTAGGATTTAGACAGACCATGAGTATCGCATGAAAGAAGGTGGAACTGGATCATCTAGCTCTGATGATTTTGATGTAGCTAAAAATGTTAAACTTGTCCCTCCTTTTAATGAATCTGATTTAACAAAGTATTTTCAGTTGTTTGAAAGGGTAGTTACAGGTTTTAATTGGCCCAAAAAGTATTGGCCAGTACTCCTTCAAACTGTTCTCACCGGTAAAGTTCAAGTAACTTATACATCTTTGCCTCAGGATCAGTCTGATAATTATGATGTAGTTAAGAGCTTCATTCTTAAGGCCAATGAGCTTGTTCCTGAAGCCTATAGAGTAAAATTTAGGACAACTTATAAGCAAGCTAAGCAATCCCATGTTGAGTATGCAAAAATCAAAGAAGATCTGTTAGAGCAGTGGTTAAATTCTAAGAATGTAAATTCTGATTTGGATAAATTTAAGCAGATGATTTTGCTGCAGGACTACAAAAGGTGTATTAATAAAGATGTAAGGCTATATCTTGATGAGAAAAGAATGGATAATTTGTCTGATGCTGCAGTTTTAGCTGATGAATATGTTCTCACTCACAAGAGATATTTTAAAGAAAAAAGGAAAGCTGAGAGTAAATACGTTGCCTCTACTCAGAGTACAGGTAACGGGAAAGAGAATAAACATGATGTTTCTCAGGAAGTAAATACCAGCTCCACCTCTAGATTTCAGAAAAGTAAATGTACTTATTGTAGTAAGCTTGGTCATACTATGGAGAAATATTTCAGGAGACAGCGTGATGTGAACAAAAAGGAGTCTTTAAATATTCAGTCAATTGGTCTAGTATCCACCCTTGTGACTTCCCAGAATTCTTTAACTGAGTTAACTGAACCTGCTTTGAGGGGTAAATTAAATTCTCATGATGGAGCTCCTCTTTTGAGCAGTAACGTGGGTGACACTCTCAAGAGTTCATGTGCTAATTTCCTGTCTGATGGTTTTGTCAGTCCTCTGGACAGTAATGACAGGAAATCAGTTAAAATATATCGTGATACAGGTGCTTCCGAATCCCTTATGCTGACCAGTGTTCTAGGTTCTAATGTTAATTCCTCTGATGAAACTGTAATCTTAAAAGGTGTAGGGAATAATTACTTCTCTGTCCCTCTGTTCAGAGTGAATTTAGAGTCTGGTTTTGTTAATGGTTCTGTTATGGTTGGGTTGGTTGGGACACTCCCAATGTCAGGTGTAACTTTCTTACTTGGAAATTATATTGGTGGAAGTCAAGTGTGTCCAGCTCCTCAGTTGTCTAGTGAGCCAGTGGCTGCGACCCAGGATTGTGATATCCCTGATGTGTTCTCTGCATGTGCTGTCACTAGGGCTAAGTCTAAAGTTACTGGTGACTTAGAGGATAATGATGATGATGATGTTAACCTAGCTGACACTTTTCTTGCTAATTTGAACCACTCACCAGATGAAGCAGTACCCCGTAGTGTTGATAATTTGTCTCGTCAAGAGTTGGTTGAGTTGCAGGTTGCTGACCCTGAGTTGAAAGGTCTAGCTAACTCTGCTTGCAGTGAGGAAGAGTCAGCTGGTGCTTCTACTTGTTATTATATAAAGTCAGGAGTACTTATGAGAAAGTGGAGACCCCAAACAGCATCAGCCGACTGTGAATGGGAGGTTGTACATCAAGTTGTCATCCCTCGTGTTTGTAGGCAGGATATCATTAGAGTGGCTCATGATTCCAGTTTGGCAGGACACCTTGGAGTGAGGAAGACTGTGGCACGCATTTTGAAACACTTCTACTGGCCAGGTATCTTCAGAGATGTTTCCTGGTATTGTAAGTCTTGTCACACCTGTCAAGTTGTTGGGAAGTGTAATCAGACCAATAAGGTTGCACCTCTAGTTCCCATTCCTCCTTTTGAGGCGCCATTCACCCGTGTGTTGGTGGATATTGTGGGCCCTCTGTAAAGCTAGGAAATTTATCCCACCGGTTGACACCAGTGTAATGCCTGATTTTGTATCCCACCGGTATTCTTCAATCAGTGTAATGACGGATATTTATAATCTTACCTGTTGTTGGTACTGATCAGCTCATCCAGGGAAAATATAGGTGGTACTCGACTTAGTATAATAGTTGATAGTAATTTAAGAAATATTGTGGTAGCGTTTGTAGTTTTTGGCCGAGCTTAGATTTAGTCAGTACCACAGGTGGTCGTCGTTCCCTCAGCGAAGGAATCTTGAATTGGAAGGGGAGTGAATTAGGCCTGAGGACATAATTTCCTTGATTAGGTACACTAAGAAAGTAAGAAAATATATATACTTTACTCTCTTTAATAACTTTATGCTAGTTTTCCACAAAACATTTTTTTAATTACATGACCCTTTGTAGTAAGAAGATTGTACATTAAAACTAGGGTTTGGATGATCATTCCTACAACATTGTCACCAGGCGAAAACAATTTGATACATACAAACGATTTATGAGGTCATTGTACCTTACTTTCTTTTTTGTCAGTTACTCTTGGGCTCAACAATAGCCTCAAGACAGGGACCTTTTTACGAGAATGGGTTATCTTTTCGGGCTGGCAGCCTCGAACCAATAAGAATGATTACTCGTGTTCATTTTCATCCATATAGTATACTCTCATCATGTAATTCTCTAGAATCCAATATCAGTTCAGGATTATTTATAGTTCATAATCATCATTACTACATAATCACCAAAAATGTATAATCACTCGGGCTTGTGTAGCCTCGAGGTACAATTAAAAAAATTGTTTAATCACAAAGAATTCATAATCACTCGGGCTTGTTTAGCCTCGAGGTACTATTCAGACATTGTATAATCTCCAAGAATACATAATCACTCGGGCTTGTTTAGCCTCGAGGTACAATTCAGACATTGTATAATCACCCAGAATACACAATCACTCGGGCTTGTTTAGCCTCGAGGTTCATTTCAAAATTACATCATTGCTCACAATCACTAAGTTCCCTTTCACGCTCCTAATTTCCTAACCTTAATTACAAGAAAACGGTTAATGGTTTTGAATTTCGCCCTTCCGTTACCAGATTACATCACTTTTAAATTTCTATTTCTTATTTACAAAAAAAAAATTCACTTGATAGATCAATAATACTATTACAATTACATTTGGTTTATCAAATAATTCATGGGTAGTGTAAGTGTGTATGTTCTTGTCTAGGGACAATACCACGAAGAGGCCTCGTGCTCACACTGGCGTCACCGGTGTCTGGGGACTGAACGAACGTCCATTATATACGACGTCTGGGCCTCGAGTCGTTACGTTTAACTTTCAACAATATTACTTCATATAGTCCATGACAAGTAAGGATTAAACAAAGAAAAAGAGGGGGGGGGGAAGGAGAAATGTGGACAGCTCACCTGAACAAACGTCCATTATATACGACGTCTGGGCCTCAAGTGGGCTTCTTGGGTACGCTAGCGATGCCACTGCTAAGTCAAATGAGGTGGTGTTTTTTAAATAGAGTGGGTTTCAATTCTCTTTACAATTTATTTAGCAGTGTACCTATGATGCCAGGACTTTTGATTGAATTGGGGAAAATTTGGGATTTAATCCTTACTTAATTTAGATACTGATTCTGTCACTATCTCGCTTTGAATTTTGGGGCAGCTTATGCCATCTAGTGACGGCTAAGATAAACGGGACCTTTAAATCCTCACAAATGACATTATTTAGGCCTTTTTTGACTGTTAATCTTAAATAGTTGAGTTCTAGCAGCTTCATTAGTAAACATTTCACAACTAGGTTACAGAAAGAATTGTATATTCATCATTATTCTGTTTAAGGTTTAAACTCGGCCCCCCACAATCAACTCACAAAGAAGGGGAAAAGCTGCGCTCATCTGTTATTCATTACTCGACCAGACTGAGGAATTCCCATAGCTCAACATCCACAATTACATCACCCAATGCATAGATACAGAGATACATACATACAAAAATAAAGTTAACCCTACATTAATTATGAACATATGAATTACTACTTAGGATAGGAATTTATAGACTAATATTCAGGTTACACCCTATCTAACTTAAAAATTACAGTACTTCTAAACACATACATGAATATTAAATTTCTGGCACTACACCTCTTCCTAAGACTTCTTTAGGATTTTCTTATGTGTTGACCCTGATTGATATGGCTACTCGTTATCCTGAAGCCATTCCACTTAGAAATATCTGAGGAAAGAACATGGTTAAGGAAATGCTAGGGTTCTTTACAAAGTTTGGTCTGCCCAAGGAGGGATAGTCAGACCAGGCAAGTAATTTCATGTCAAATGTTTTCAAGCAGTCTCTGAAAGAGTTGGGCATCACCCAGATCACGTCTTCAGCTTACCATCCCGAGACCCAATGAGCGTTGGAGAGATATCATCAAACACTCAAATCGATGCTCAAAAAATACTGCTTGGAACATCAGAAAGACTGGGATAAAGGTCTTCCATTCGTTGTATTTGCCGCAAGAGAACCTCCAAATGAATCACTGGGCTTCTCACCCTTTGAACTACTCTTTGGCCATGAAGTAAGAGGACCCCTTAAGCTACTCAAGGAATGCTGGCTGTTGGAGTAAGATGACGTCAACCTGCTGGAGTATGTGATGAAGTTCAAAGAACGGCTGTCCATTGCTTTACAGCTGGCGAGAGAGAATTTAGGAGCTGCTCAGGAGAAGATGAAGACTTGGTATGATAAGAAGTCCAGGTTACGCCACTTTCAGCCAGGAGATCAGGTTTTGATTCTGCTACCAGTGCATGGGCAACCTCTTCAAGCCAAGTTTAGTGGTCCTTATTTCGTGGAGAAGAAACTCAGTGATGTCAACTATGTCATCGCCACACCAGATCGTAGAAAGAACAAGCAACTTTGTCACATCAACATGCTAAATTTACATCACAGGTGGGACGAAAATAACCCAGTCTGCACTGTAGCTGTTCCACCCGAGTCTGCAAGTGAAGTTCTCCCATGCAGCATGAGCCTGAGTGATAGTTTTGGGGAAGAATCCTGATATCATGAATGATCTCCAGACTAAGCTTTCTCATCTAGCTCCCGAGGAAAGGCAGGAGTTTTCGGCATTACTGCAGGAGTACCCGCAAGTGTTCCGTGCCACTCCAGGAAGAACCACTGTGTTGATGCATGATGACGATGTTGGAGACGCAAAGCCAATTAAACTGCCTCCTTACCGTGTGAACCCAGTGAAAGTTCGTCTCATCCAGAAGGAGCTTGGCTACCTGTTGGACCACAAGATGATTAAGCCCTGTCAGAGCGAGTGGAGTTCTCCTGTCACTCTAGTCCCTAAGCCAGGTGGGTCACAGCGGCTTTGCATTGACTACAGACGTGTTAATCAGATAACCAAAACAGACACTTACCCTCTCCCTCACGTGGAAGATTGCATAGACAAGATCGGAAAGGCTAGGTACATAAGTAAGTTTGATTTGTTAAAGGGATACTGGCAAGTACCTATGACTGAACGTGCTAGGGAGATCTCATGTTTTGTAACACTAGGAAAGACTTTTGTATGTTCTGTAATGCCATATGGTATGAAGAATGCACCAGCCACATTTCAGAAGCTCATGAATGTTGTAACAGAGGGTTTGGCAGGGTGTGTTGTTTGTATTGATGATGTATTAATCTTCAGTGACAACTGGAAAGATCACCTATGCCATGTCAGTAAATTTCTTGAGCGTTCGGTTCAGCCTAATCTTGTAGCTAATTTATCAAAGTGTGAGTTTGGTCAAGCTAAAGTTCAGTACCTTGGGTACGTAATTGGTGATGGACACGTTGCACCACCAGCGGCTAAGGTTCAGGTTATAAGTGATCTTCCCAGACCTAAAAGTAGGAAAGAGCTACAAAGATTTTTTGAGAATGGTAGGTTATTACAGGAGATTTGTTCTTAACTTTTCAATTCTTGTATCACCACTTACAGACCTACTGAAAAGGGGAGTTAAATTTGTCTGGACCAATAACTGTGAATCCTCTTTCAGTAAACTTAAAGCTATCCTATTAAGTCAGCCAGTGCTCGCTACTCCAAATTTTGCTAAGCCTTTTAAGATGGCTGTTGACGCAAGTGATACAGGAGTTGGGGCTGTTTTGCTGCAAGAGGATGATCAGGGTATTGAACATCCTGTATCTTATTACAGTAAGAAGTTCACTCCACCTCAAAAGAACTACTCAACTATTCAGAAAGAGATTTTGGCCTTGATTTTGGGTTTACAGCATTTTTCATTTTATTTGTGTTCTGGTTTTGACCCCATAGTCATTTATACCGATCATAACCCACTGAAATTCCTTAGTAAGTTTAAAGATAAAAATCAGAGATTGACAAGATGGAGTGTACTTTCTTAGGAGTATTCATTAGACATACAACATGTCACGGGGAAAGAAAATGTTATTGCAGATTGCTTATCTAGACTTTAGACAGATTGTTTTAGAGTAATAAGAAATTTCCTTTGTAATTTTTTTTTCTTTGTGGGGAGGTGTTACATAGCCTATGATTTCATCATCCTTTGTATAATTCTAACGTACAGTATGCTGCATGTGTTTGATCACGATTCGCATCGTGGCTTACATAGTGACCAGGCTTGTGTGTTCTACCTCACTCCCCTCTTCTCCCAATTATAGTAGAGTAAGTCGTTCTTTCTGTTGTTCAGAGCAGGAGGTTCAACTCTTCGTCCTCTGTGCCATCATTTGTGCGTCCTTCTTGCAAGTTGAATCAAGCTCTGCCGGCCCCCTATATAATGAGCTAAGTATCTGCATTAGTTGCCACTTAGATCTACTCCTCATTTTGTTCACATCTCTGTCCTCCCCTGTATAGTGTATTATTATTTTTCTGAGTGCACAGGAAGTCTCCAACCATCCAGCTGCTGTATAATTTGAGTATAAGGGTTATTACCATTTTTCTTGTACTGTATAGCCTGAGGCGTTAATTCGCAGGCCTGGTAAGGTTTTTGTGATTCATATAAAGTTTTTATTGTCAGCCAGTTTGAGTAGTGTTTTGTATCTGTGATAATATTATATCTTACTTTAACTGAGCATTATCCGGTTTTCTCATTTTATCAGGGCTGACTTAGATAAATTTGTTCTTGCTAAATTCGTGTTAATAGAGGCTATTCCAGTTAACCATATATGTAACCTGTTTTGCCATTACATTATCCTTATGAGTCCTGAATGCTTAGTTGTTAGTTTGTGCATTAAACTTTAACTTGTAATTTTACCTAAGTCTTTTGTTTTGAACCTGGAACTTTGCGGGACTAGCGATTTTTAGTATTCTCACTTGAAGTGTTCATTATCTCTCTCTGTTCCATAACAATATATATATTGTTACATAGCCTATGATTTCATCATCCTTTGTGTAATTCTAAAGTACAGTATGCTGTATGTTTGATCACGAGCGTGTTCTACCTCACTCCCCCCCTCCTCCCTTATAGTAGAGTAAGTCGTTCTTTCTGTTGTTCAGAGCAGGAGTGTCAACTCTTTGTCCCCTCTGGCTTCATTTGCGTGTCCTTCTTACAAGTTGTATCAAGCTCTGCCGGCCCCTATATAATGAGCTCAGTCTCTGCATTAATTGCCACTTAGATCTACTCCTCATTTTGCTCACATCTCTGTCCTCCCCTGTACAGTTGTTATTATTGTGAGTGCTCAGGAAGTCTCCAGCCATCTAGCAGCTGTGTAATTTGAGTATAAGTGTTATTACATTTTTTCCTTGTACTGTATAGCATGAAGTGTTGATTCGTAGGCCAAGTGAATTTTTTGTGATTCATGTGTTTTTATGTCAGTCATTTTTGATAATATTTTGTATCTGTAATAATATATCTTGCATTCACTGAGTATTATCTGATTTTCTCATTTAATCAGGGCTGACCTAGATAAATTTACTCTTGCTAATTTCGTGTTAATAGAGGCTATTGCAGTTAACCATATATTTAATCTGTTTTTTGCCATTACATTATCCTTATGAGTCCCGAATGTTTTGTTGTTAGTTTGAGCATTAAACTTTAACTTGCAATTTTATCTAACTCTTTTGTTTTGAACCTGGAATTTTACGGGACAGTAGTGATTTTTAGTATTCTCACTTAAAGTGTACATTATCTTTCTCTGTTCCGTAACATAAATTTGGCGACCTCTTATCAGGATATTCAGGATATTATCATAAGGATATTGCTTGGTATTCTGTGACTGTGATTTATTCATGATGTCTACTATTACTACGCTTGATGAAGCCAAAGATTTTTTGTCAAATGTGCAAACAGGGTGTGATGTAGAAAACAGAACAAGGAAGAACTTAAGCTTGTTGCTCAACAATTGGGAATTGCTGTTTGCTCTCATCATTTTAATGATCAAATTGTTGACATGATTAATGAAAGCTTGTTTAATGTAACTCCTCCAAATGAGCAAATGCAGATTGAATTAGCTAAGTTACAGCTAGCCCTGCAGGAGGCTCGTGCTAAGGAGGCTGAATTTCAGGCAAATGCTCGTATTCAGGAGGCACAGGTACAGGCTCAGGCACAAACTGAACTTGCTAGGATTCAGGCAGACCATGAGTATCGCATGAAACAAGGTGGAACTGGATCATCTAGCTCTGATGATTTTGATGTAGCTAAAAATGTTAAACTTGTCCCTCCTTTTAATGAATCTGATTTAACAAAATATTTTCAGTTGTTTGAAAGGGTAGTTACAGGTTTTAATTGGCCCAAAAAGTATTGGCCAGTACTCCTTCAAACTGTTCTCACCGGTAAAGTTCAAGTAACTTATGCATCTTTGCCTCAGGATCAATCTGATAATTATAATGTAGTTAAGAGCTTGATTCTTAAGGCCTATGAGCTTGTTCCTGAAGCCTATAGAGTAAAATTTAGGACAACTTATAAGCAAGCTAAGCAATCCCATGTTGAGTATGCAAAAATCAAAGAAGATCTGTTAGAGCAGTGGTTAAATTCTAAGAATGTAAATTCTGATTTTAATAAATTTAAGCAGATGATTTTGCTGGAGGACTTCAAAAGGTGTATAATAAAAATGTAAGCCTATATCTTGATGAGAGAAGAATAGATAATTTGTCTGATGCTGCAGTTTTAGTTGATGAATATGTTCTCACTCACAAGAGATATTCTAGAGAAAAAAGGAAAGCTGAGAGTAAGTACGTTGCCTCTACTCAGAGTACAGGTAACAGGAAAGAGAATAAAAATGATGTTTCTCAGGAAGTAAATACCAGCTTCACCTCTAGATTTCAGAAAAGTAAATGTACTTATTGTAGTAAGCTTGGTCATACTACGGAGAGATGTTTCAGGAGACAGCGTGATGTGAACAAAAAGGAGTCTTTAAATATTCAGTTAATTGGTCTAGCGTCCGCCCTTGAGAGTTCCCAGAATTCTTTAACTGAGTTAACTGAACCTGCTTTGAGGGGTAAATTAAATTCTCATGATGGACCTCCTCTTTTGAGCAGTAACGTGGGTGACACTCTCAAGAGTTCATGTGCTAATTTCCTGTCTGATGGTTTTGTCAGTCCTCTGGACAGTAATGACATGAAATCAGTTAAAATATATCGTGATACAGGTGCTTGCCAATCCCTTATGCTGACCAGTGTTCTAGGCTCTAATGTTAATTCCTCTGATGAAACTGTAATCTTACAAGGTATAGGGAATAATTACTTCTCTGTCCCTCTGTGCAGAGTGTATTTAGAGTCTGGTTTTGATAATGGTTCCGTTATGGTTGGGTTGGTTGAGACACTCCCAATGTCAGGTGTAATTTTCTTACTTGGAAATAATATTGGTTGAAGTCAAGTGTGTCCAGCTCCTCAGTTGTCTAGTGAGCCAGTGGCTGCGACCCAGGATTGTGATGTCCCTGATGTGTTCCCTGCATGTGCTGTCACTAGGGCTAAGTCTAAAGTTACTGGTGACTTAGAGGATAATGATTATAATGATGATGTTATCCTAGCTGACACTTTTCTTGCTAATTTGGACCACTCACCAGATGAGGCAGTACTCCGTAGTGTTGATAATTTGTCTCGTTAAGAGTTGGTTGAGTTGCAGGTTGCTGACCCTGAGTTGAAAGGTCTAGCTAACTCTGCTTGCAGTGAGGAAGAGTCAGCTGGTGCTTCTACTTCTTATTATATAAAGTCAGGAGTACTTATGAGGAAGTGGAGACCCCCAACAGCATCAGCCGACTGTAAATGGGAGGTTGTACATCAAGTTGTCATCCCTCGTATTTGTAGGCAGGATATCATTAGAGTGGCTTGTGATTCCAGTTTGGCAGGACACCTTGGAGTGAGGAAGACTGTGGCACGCATTTTGAAACACTTCTACTGGCCAGGTATCTTCAGGGATGTTTCCTGGTATTGTAAGTCTTGTCACACCTGTCAAGTTGTAGGGAAGTGTAATCAGACCGAAAAGGTTGCACCTCTAGTTCCCATTCCTCATTTTGAGGCGCCATTCACCCGTGTGTTGGTGGATATTGTGGGCCCCCTGTAAAGCTAGGAATTTTATCCCACCGGTTGACACCAGTGTAATGCCTGATTTTGTATCCCACCGGTATTCTTCAATCAGTGTAATGACGGATATTTATAATCTTACCTGTTGTTGGTACTGATCAACTCATCCAGGGATAATATAGGTGGTACTCGACTTAGTATAATAGTTGATAGTAATTTAAGAAATATTGTGGTAGCGTTTGTAGTTTTTGGCCGAGCTTAGATTTAGTCAGTACCACAGGTGGTCGTCGTTCCCTCAGCGAAGGAATCTTGAATTGGAAGGGGAGTGAATTAGGCCTGAGGACATAATTTCCTTGATTAGGTACACTAAGAAAGTAAGAAAATATATATACTTTACTCTCTTTAATAACTTTATGCTAGTTTTCCACAAAACATTTTTTTAATTACATGACCCTTTGTAGTAAGAAGATTGTACATTAAAACTAGGGTTTGGATGATCATTCCTACAACATTGTCACCAGGCGAAAACAATTTGATACATACAAACGATTTATGAGGTCATTGTACCTTACTTTCTTTTTTGTCAGTTACTCTTGGGCTCAACAATAGCCTCAAGACAGGGACCTTTTTACGAGCATGGGTTATCTTTTCGGGCTGGCAGCCTCGAACCAATAAGAATGATTACTCGTGTTCATTTTCATCCATATAGTATACTCTCATCATGTAATTCTCTAGAATCCAATATCAGTTCAGGATTATTTATAGTTCATAATCATCATTACTACATAATCACCAAAAATGTATAATCACTCGGGCTTGTGTAGCCTCGAGGTAGAATTCAAAAAATTATTTAATCACAAAGAATTCATAATCACTCGGGCTTGTTTAGCCTCGAGGTACTATTCAGACATTGTATAATCTCCAAGAATACACAATCACTCGGGCTTGTTTAGCCTCGAGGTTCATTTCAAAATTACATCATTGCTCACAATCACTAAGTTCCCTTTCACGCTCCTAATTTCCTAACCTTAATTACAAGAAAACGGTTAATGGTTTTGAATTTCGCCCTTCCGTTACCAGATTACATCACTTTTAAATTTCTATTTCTTATTTACAAAAAAAAAATTCACTTGATAGATCAATAATACTATTACAATTACATTTGGTTTATCAAATAATTCATGGGTAGTGTAAGTGTGTATGTTCTCGTCTAGGGACAATACCACGAAGAGGCCTCGTGCTCACACTGACGTCACCGGTGTCTGGGGACTGAACGAACGTCCATTATATACGACGTCTGGGCCTCGAGTCGTTACGTTAAACTTTCAACAATATTACTTCATATAGTCCATGACAAGTAAGGATTAAACAAAGAAAAAGAGGGGGGGGGGAAGGAGAAATATGGACAGCTCACCTGAACAAACGTCCATTATATACGACGTCTGGGCCTCGAGTGGGCTTCTTGGGTACGCTAGCGATGCCACTGCTAAGTCAAATGAGGTGGTGTTTTTTAAATATAGTGGGTTTCAATTCTCTTACAATTTATTTAGCAGTGTACCTATGATGCCAGGACTTTTGATTGAATTGGGGAAAATTTGGGATTTAATCCTTACTTAATTTAGATACTGATTCTGTCACTATCTCGCTTTGAATTTTGGGGCAGCTTATGCCATCTAGTGACGGCTAAGATAAACGGGACCTTTAAATCCTCACAAATGACATTATTTAGGCCTTTTTTGACTGTTAATCTTACATAGTTGAGTTCTAGCAGCTTCATTAGTAAACATTTCACAACTAGGTTACAGAAAGAATTGTATATTCATCATTATTCTGTTTAAGGTTTAAACTCGGCCCCCCACAATCGACTCACAAAGAAGGGGAAAAGCTGCGTGCATCTGTTATTCATTACTCGACCAGACTGAGGAATTCCCATAGCTCAACATCCACAATTACATCACCCAATGCATAGATACAGAGATACATACATATAAAAATAAAGTTAACCCTACATTAATTATGAACATATGAATACTACTTAGGATAGGAATTTATAGACTAATATTCAGGTTACACCCTATCTAACTTAAAAATTACAGTACTTCTAAACACATACATGAATATTAAATTTCTGGCACTACACCTCTTCCTAAGACTTCTTTAGGATTTTCTTATGTGTTGACCCTGATTGATATGGCTACTCGTTATCCTGAAGCCATTCCACTTAGAAATATCTCAGCAAAGAACATGGTTAAGGAAATGCTAGGGTTCTTCACAAAGTTTGGTCTGCCCAAGGAGGGACAGTCAGACCGGGGAAGTAATTTCATGTCAAATGTTTTCAAGCAGTCTCTGAAAGAGTTGGGCATCACCCAGATCACGTCTTCAGCTTACCATCCCCAGACCCAATGAGCGTTGGAGAGATATCATCAAACACTCAAATCGATGCTCAAAAAATACTGCTTGGAACATCAGAAAGACTGGGATAAAGGTCTTCCATTCGTTGTATTTGCCGCAAGAGAATCTCCAAATGAATCACTGGGCTTCTCACCCTTTGAACTACTCTTTGGCCATGAAGTAAGAGGACCCCTTAAGCTACTCAAGGAATGCTGGCTGTTGGAGTAAGATGACGTCAACCTGCTGGAGTATGTGATGAAGTTCAAAGAACGGCTGTCTATTGCTTTACAGCTGGCGAGAGAGAATTTAGGAGCTGCTCAGGAGAAGATGAAGACTTGGTATGATAAGAAGTCCAGGTTACGCCACTTTCAGCCAGGAGATCAGGTTTTGATTCTGCTACCGGTGCATGGGCAACCTCTTCAAGCCAAGTTTAGTAGTCCTTATTTCGTGGAGAAGAAACTCAGTGATGTCAACTATGTCATCGCCACACCAGATCGTAGAAAGAACAAGCAACTTTGTCACATCAACATACTAAATTTATATCACAGGTGGGACGAAAATAACCCAGTCTGCACTGTAGCTGTTCCACCCGAGTCTGCAAGTGAAGTTCTCCCATGCAGCATGAGCCTGAGTGATAGTTTTGGGGAAGAATCCTGATATCATGAATGATCTCCAGACTAAGCTTTCTCATCTAGCTCCCGAGGAAAGGCAGGAGTTTTCGGCATTACCGCAGGAGTACCCGTAAGTGTTCCGTGCCACTCCAGGAAGAACCACTGTGTTGATGCATGATGACGATTTTGGAGACGCAAAGCCAATTAAACTGCCTCCTTACCGTGTGAACCCAGTGAAAGTTCCTCTCATCCAGAAGGAGCTTGGCTACCTGTTGGACCACAAGATGATTGAGCCCTGTCAGAGCGAGTGGAGTTCTCCTGTCACTCTAGTCCCTAAGCCAGGTGGGTCACAGCGGCTTTGCATTGACTACAGACGTGTTAATCAGATAACCAAAACAGACACTTACCCTCTCCCTCACGTGGAAGATTGCATAGACAAGATCGGAAAGGCTAGGTACATAAGTAAGTTTGATTTGTTAAAGGGATACTGGCAAGTACCTATGACTGAACGTGCTAGGGAGATCTCATGTTTTGTAACACTAGGAAAGACTTTTGTATGTTCTGTAATGCCATATGGTATGAAGAATGCACCAGCCACATTTCAGAAGCTCATGAATGTTGTAACAGAGGGTTTGGCAGGGTGCGTTGTTTGTATTGATGATGTATTAATCTTCAGTGACAACTGGAAAGATCACCTATGCCATGTCAGTAAATTTCTTGAGCGTTCGGTTCAGCCTAATCTTGTAGCTAATTTATCAAAGTGTAAGTTTGGTCAAGCTAAAGTTCTGTACCTTGGGTACGTAATTGGTGATGGACACGTTGCACCATCAGCGGCTAAGGTTCAGGTTATAAGTGATCTTCCCAGACCTAAAAGTAGGAAAGAGCTACAAAGATTTTTGAAAATGGTAGGTTATTACAGGAGATTTGTTCTTAACTTTTCAATTCTTGTATCACCACTTACAGACCTACTGAAAAGGGGAGTTAAATTTGTCTGGACCAATAACTGTGAATCCTCTTTCAGTAAACTTAAAGCTATCCTATTAAGTCAGCCAGTGCTCGCTACTCCAAATTTTGCTAAGCCTTTTAAGATGGCTGTTGACGCAAGTGATACAGGAGTTGGGGCTGTTTTGCTGCAAGAGGATGATCAGGGTATTGAACACCCTGTATCTTATTACAGTAAGAAGTTCACTCCACCTCAAAAGAACTACTCAACTATTCAGAAAGAGATTTTGGCCTTGATTTTGGGTTTACAGCATTTTTCATTTTATTTGTGTTCTGGTTTTGACCCCATATTCATTTATACCGATCATAACCCACTGAAATTCCTTAGTAAGTTTAAAGATAAAAATCAGAGATTGACAAGATGGAGTGTACTTTCTTAGGAGTATTCATTAGACATACAACATGTCACGGGGAAAGAAAATGTTATTGCAGATTGCTTATCTAGACTTTAGACAGATTGTTTTAGAGTAATAAGAAAATTCCTTTGTAATTTTTTTTTCTTTGTGGGGAGGTGTTACATAGCCTATGATTTCATCATCCTTTGTATAATTCTAACGTACAGTATGCTGCATGTGTTTGATCACGATTCGCATCGTGGCTTACATAGTGACCAGGCTTGTGTGTTCTACCTCACTCCCCTCTTCTCCCCCTTATAGTAGAGTAAGTCGTTCTTTCTGTTGTTCAGAGCAGGAGGTTCAACTCTTCGTCCTCTGTGCCATCATTTGTGCGTCCTTCTTGCAAGTTGAATCAAGCTCTGCCGGCCCCCTATATAATGAGCTAAGTATCTGCATTAGTTGCCACTTAGATCTACTCCTCATTTTGTTCACATCTCTGTCCTCCCCTGTATAGTGTATTATTATTTTTCTGAGTGCTCAGGAAGTCTCCAACCATCCAGCTGCTGTATAATTTGAGTATAAGGGTTATTACCATTTTTCTTGTACTGTATAGCCTGAGGCGTTAATTCGCAGGCCTGGTAAGGTTTTTGTGATTCATATAAAGTTTTTAATGTCAGCCAGTTTGAGTAGTGTTTTGTATCTGTGATAATATTATATCTTACTTTAACTGAGCATTATCCGGTTTTCTCATTTTATCAGGGCTGACTTAGATAAATTTGTTCTTGCTAAATTCGTGTTAATAGAGGCTATTGCAGTTAACCATATATGTAACCTGTTTTGCCATTACATTATCCTTATGAGTCCTGAATGTTTAGTTGTTAGTTTGTGCATTAAACTTTAACTTGTAATTTTACCTAACTCTTTTGTTTTGAACCTGGAACTTTGCGGGACTAGCGATTTTTAGTATTCTCACTTGAAGTGTTCATTATCTCTCTCTGTTCCATTACAATATATATATTGTTACATAGCCTATGATTTCATCATCCTTTGTGTAATTGTAACGTACAGTATGCTGTATGTTTGATCACGAGCGTGTTCTACCTCACTCCCCCCCTCCTCCCTTATAGTAGAGTAAGTCGTTCTTTCTGTTGTTCAGAGCAGGAGTGTCAACTCTTTGTCCCTTCTGGCTTCATTTGCGCGTCCTTCTTACAAGTTGTATCAAGCTCTGCCGGCCCCTATATAATGAGCTCAGTCTCTGCATTAATTGCCACTTAGATCTACTCCTCATTTTGCTCACATCTCTGTCCTCCCCTGTACAGTTATTATTGTGAGTGCTCAGGAAGTCTCCAGCCATCTAGCAGCTGTGTAATTTGAGTATAAGTGTTATTACATTTTTTCCTTGTACTGTATAGCATGAGGTGTTGATTCGTAGGCCTAGTGAAATTTTGTGATTCATGTGTTTTTCTGTCAGTCATTTTTGATAATATTTTGTATCTGTAATAATATATCTTGCATTCACTGAGTATTATCTGATTTTCTCATTTAATCAGGGCTGACTTAGATAAATTTACTCTTGCTAATTTCGTGTTAATAGAGGCTATTGCAGTTAACCATATATTTAATCTGTTTTTTGCCATTACATTATCCTTATGAGTCCTGAATGTTTTGTTGTTAGTTTGAGCATTAAACTTTAACTTGCAATTTTACCTAACTCTTTTGTTTTGAACCTGGAATTTTACGGGACGGTAGTGATTTTTAGTATTCTCACTTAAAGTGTACATTATCTTTCTCTGTTCCGTAACATAAATTTGGCGACCTCTTATCAGGATATTCAGGATATTATCATAAGGATATTGCTTGATATTTTGTGACTGTGATTTATTCATGATGTCTACTATTACTACGCTTGATGAAGCCAAAGATTTTTTGTCAAATGTGCAAACAGTGTGTGATGTAGAAAACAGAACAAAGCATGAACTTAAGCTTGTTGCTCAACAATTGGGAATTGCTATTTGCTCTCATCATTCTAAAGATCAAATTGTTGACATCATTAATGAATGCTTGTTTAATGTAACTCCTCCAAATGAGCAAATGCAGATTGAATTAGCTAAGTTACAGCTAGCCCTGCAGGAGGCTCGTGCTAAGGAGGCTGAATTTCAGGCAAATGCTCGTATTCAGGAGGCACAGGCACAGGCTCAGGCACAAATTGAACTTGCTAGGATTCATGCAGACCATGACTATCGCATGAAACAAGGTGGAACTGGAACTCTGATGATTTTGATGTAACTAAAAATGTTAAACTTGTCCCTCCTTTTAATGAATCTGATTTAACAAAGTATTTTCAGTTGTTTGAAAGGGTAGTTACAGGTTTTAATTGGCCCAAAAAGTATTGGCCAGTACTCCTTCAAACTGTTCTCACCGGTAAAGTTCAAGTAACTTATACATCTTTGCCTCAGGATCAGTCTGATAATTATGATGTAGTTAAGAGCTTGATTCTTAAGGCCTATGAGCTTGTTCCTGAAGCCTATAGAGTAAAATTTAGGACAACTTATAAGCAAGCTAAGCAATCCCATGTTGAGTATGCAAAAATCAAAGAAGATCTGTTAGAGCAGTGGTTAAATTCTAAGAATGTAAATTCTGATTTTGATAAATTTAAGCAGATGATTTTGCTGGAGGACTTCAAAAGGTGTATAATAAAAATGTAAGCCTATATCTTGATGAGAGAAGAATAGATAATTTGTCTGATGCTGCAGTTTTAGTTGATGAATATGTTCTCACTCACAAGATATATTCTAGAGAAAAAAGGAAAGCTGAGAGTAAGTACGTTGCCTCTACTCAGAGTACAGGTAACAGGAAAGTGAATAAAAAGGATGTTTCTCAGGAAGTAAATACCAGCTTCACCTCCAGATTTCAGAAAAGTAAATGTACTTATTGTAGTAAGCTTGGTCATACTACGGAGAGATGTTTCAGGAGACAGCGTGATGTGAACAAAAAGGAGTCTTTAAATATTCAGTTAATTGGTCTAGCGTCCGCCCTTGAGAGTTCCCAGAATTCTTTAACTGAGTTAACTGAACTTGCTTTGAGGGGTAAATTAAATTCTCATGATGGAGCTCCTCTTTTAAGCAGTAACGTGGGTGACACTCTCAAGAGTTCATGTGCTAATTTCCTGTCTGATGGTTTTGTCAGTCCTCTGGACAGTAATGACAGGAAATCAGTTCAAATACATCGTGATACAGGTGCTTGCCAATCCCTTATGCTGACCAGTGTTCTAGGCTCTAATGTTAATTCCTCTGATGAAACTGTAATCTTACAAGGTGTAGGGAATAATTACTTCTCTGTCCCTCTGTGCAGAGTGTATTTAGAGTCTGGTTTTGATAATGGTTCCGTTATGGTTGGGTTGGTTGAGACACTCCCAATGTCAGGTGTAATTTTCTTACTTGGAAATGATATTGGTTGAAGTCAAGTGTGTCCAGCTCCTCAGTTGTCTAGTGAGCCAGTGGCTGCGACCCAGGATTGTGATGTCCCTGATGTTGTTCTCTGCATGTGCTGTCACTAGGGCTAAGTCTAAAGTTACTGGTGACTTAGAGGATAATGATGATGATGATGATGTTATCCTAGCTGACACTTTTCTTGCTAATTTGGACCACTCACCAGATGAGGCAGTACCCCGTAGTGTTGATAATTTGTCTCGTTAAGAGTTGGTTGAGTTGCAGGTTCCTGACCCTGAGTTGAAAGGTCTAGCTAACTCTGCTTGCAGTGAGGAAGAGTCAGCTGGTGCTTCTACTTGTTATTATATAAAGTCAGGAGTACTTATGAGGAAGTGGAGACCCCCAACAGCATCAGCCAACTGTAAATGGGAGGTTGTACATCAAGTTGTCATCCCTCGTATTTGTAGGCAGGATATCATTAGTGTGCCTCATGATTCCAGTTTGGCAGGACACCT
This sequence comes from Coenobita brevimanus, assembly GCF_032717465.1. Lineage (NCBI taxonomy): Eukaryota > Metazoa > Arthropoda > Malacostraca > Decapoda > Coenobitidae > Coenobita > Coenobita brevimanus. The sequence continues at coordinate 12,382,736 of NC_136984.1, forward strand.
TGGAGTGAGGAAGACTGTGGCACGCATTTTGAAACACTTCTACTGGCCAGGTATCTTCAGGGATGTTTCCTGGTATTGTAAGTCTTGTCACACCTGTCAAGTGGTGGGGAAGTGTAATCAGACCGAAAAGGTTGCACCTCTAGTTCCCATTCCTCCTTTTGAGGCGCCATTCACCCATGTGTTGGTGGATATTGTGGGCCCTCTTCCTAAGACTTCTTCAGGATTTTCTTATGTGTTGATCCTGATTGATATGGCTACTCGTTATCCTGAAGCCATTCCACTTAGAAATATCTCAGCAAAGAACGTGGTTAAGGAAATGCTAGGGTTCTTCACAAAGTTTGGTCTGCCCAAGGAGGTACAGTCAGACCGGGGAAGTAATTTCATGTCAAATGTTTTCAAGCAGTCTATGAAAGAGTTGGGCATCACCCAGATCACGTCTTCAGCTTACCATCCCCAGACCCAATGAGCGTTGGAGAGATATCATCAAACACTCAAATCGATGCTCAAGAGATACTGCTTGGAACATCAGAAAGACTGGGATAAAGGTCTTCCATTCGTTGTATTTGCCGCAAGAGAATCTCCAAATGAATCACTGGGCTTCTCACCCTTTGAACTACTCTTTTTCCATGAAGTAAGAGGACCCCTTAAGCTACTAAAGGAATGCTGCCTGTCAGAGGAAGATGACGTCAACCTGCTGGAGTATGTGATGAAGTTCAAAGAACGGCTGTCCACTGCTTTACAGCTGGCGAGAGAGAATTTAGGAGCTGCTCAGGAGAAGATGAAGACTTGGTATGATAAGAAGTCCAGGTTACGCCACTTTCAGCCAGGAGATCGGTTTTTGATTCTGCTACCGGTGCATGGGCAACCTCTTCAAGCCAAGTTTAGTGGTCCTTATTTCGTGGAGAAGAAACTCAGTGATGTCAACTATGTCATCGCCACACCAGATCGTAGAAAGAACAAGCAACTTTGTCACATCAACGTGCTAAAGTTATATCACAGGCAGGACGAAAATAACCCAGTCTGCACTGTAGCTGTTCCACCCGAGTCTGCAAGTGAAGTTCTCCCATGCAGCATGAGCCTGAGTGATAGTTTTGGGGAAGAATCCTGATATCATGAATGATCTCCAGACTAAGCTTTCTCATCTAGCTCCCGAGGAAAGGCAGGAGTTTTCGGCATTACTGCAGGAGTACCCGCAAGTGTTCCGTGCCACTCCAGGAAGAACCACTGTGTTGATGCATGATGTCGATGTTGGAGACGCAAAGCCAATTAAACTGCCTCCTTACCGTGTGAACCCAGTGAAAGTTCCTCTCATCCAGAAGGAGCTTGGCTACCTGTTGGACCACAAGATGATTGAGCCCTGTCAGAGCGAGTGGAGTTCTCCTGTCACACTAGTCCCTAAGCCAGGTTGGTCACAGCGGCTTTGCATCGACTACAGACGTGTTAATCAGATAACCAAAACAGACACCCTCTCCCTCGCGTGGAGGATTGCATAGACAAGATCGGAAAGGCTAGGTACATAAGTAAGTTTGATTTGTTAAAGGGATACTGGCAAGTACCTATGACTGAACGTGCTAGGGAGATCTCATGTTTTGTAACACTAGTAAAGACTTTTGCATGTTCTGTAATGCCATATGGTATGAAGAATGCACCAGCCACATTTCAGAAGGTCATCAATGTTGTAACAGAGGGTTTGGCAGGGTGTGTTGTTTATATTGATGATGTATTAATCTTCAGTGACAACTGGAAAGATCACCTATGCCATGTCAGTAAATTTCTTAAGCGTTTGGTTCAGGCTAAACTTGTAGCTAATTTATCAAAGTGTGAGTTTGGTCAAGCTAAAGCTCAGTACCTTGGGTTCGTAATTGGTGATGGACATGTTGCACCACCAGCGGCTAAGGTTCAGGTTATAAGTGATCTTCCCAGACCTAAAAGTAGCAAAGAGCTACAAAGATTTTTGGGAATGGTAGGTTATTACAGGAGATTTGTTCTTAACATTTCAATTCTTGTATCACCACTTACAGACCTACTGAAAAAGGGAGTTAAATTTGTCTGGACCGATAACTGTGAATCCTCTTTCAGCAAACTTAAAGCTATCCTATTAAGTCAGCCAGTGCTCGCTACTCCAAATTTTGCTAAGCCTTTTAAGATGGCTGTTGATGCAAGTGATACAGGAGGTGGGGCTGTTTTGCTGGAAGAGGATGATCAGGGTATTGAACACCCTGTATCTTATTACAGTAAGAAGTTCACTCCACCTCAAAAGAACTACTCAACTATTCAGAAAGAGCTTTTGGCCTTGATTTTGGGTTTACAGAATTTTTCATTTTATTTGTGTTCTGGTTTTGACCCCATATTCATTTATACCGATCATAACCCACTGAAATTCTTTAGTAAGTTTAAAGATAAAAATCAGAGATTGACAAGATGGAGTCTACTTCTTCAGGAGTATTGATTAGACATACAGCATGTCAAGGGGAAAGAAAATGTTATTGCAGATTGCTTATCTAGACTTTAGACAGATTGTTTTAGAGTAATAAGAAATTTTCTTTGTAATTTTTTTTCTTTGTGGGGAGGTGTTACATAGCCTATGATTTCATCATCCCTTGTGTAATTCTAACGTACAGTATGCTGTATGTTTGATCACGAGCGTGTTCTACCACTCTCCCCCCCTCCTCCCTTATAGTAGAGTAAGTCGTTCTTTCTGTTGTTCAGAGCAGGAGTGTCAACTCTTTGTCCCCTCTGACTTCATTTGCGCGTCCTTCTTACAAGTTGTATCAAGCTCTGCCGGCCCCTATATAATGAGCTCAGTCTCTGCATTAATTGCCACTTAGATCTACTCCTCATTTTGCTCACATCTCTGTCCTCCCCTGTACAGTTGTTATTATTGTGAGTGCTCAGGAAGTCTCCAGCCATCTAGCAGCTGTGTAATTTGAATATAAGTGTTATTACATTTTTTCCTTGTACTGTATAGCATGAGGTGTTGATTTGTAGGCCTAGTGAGTTTTTTGTGATTCATGTGTGTTTATGTCAGTCATTTTTGATAATATTTTGTATCTGTAATAATATATCTTGCATTCACTGAGTATTATCTGATTTTCTCATTTAATCAGGGCTGACCTAGATAAATTTACTCTTTCTAATTTCGTGTTAATAGAGGCTATTGCAGTTAACCATATATTTAACCTGTTTTTTGCCATTACATTATCCTTATGAGTCCTGAATGTTTTGTTGTTAGTTTGAGCATAAACTTTAACTTGTAATTTTACCTAACTCTTTTGTTTTGAACCTGGAACTTTACGGGACAGTAGTAATTTTTAGTATTCCCACTTAAAGTGTACATTATCTTTCTCTGTTCCGTAACAATATATATATATATATATATATATATATATATATATATATATATATATATATATATATATATATATATATATATATATATATATATATATATATATATATATATATATATATATATATATATATATATATATATATATATGTGTGTGTGTGTGTGTGTGTGTGTGTGTGTGTGTGTGTGTGTTTGTGTCTGTGTCTGTGTTTATGTGTGTGTGTGTGTGTGTGTGTGTGTGTGTGTGTGTGTGTGTGTAATAAGATAAATTTTGCTGAGTTATGTACAGAATAATCAAGACACGTAATTCAGAAATGAACAGGAGGAACTAAATACAAAGGAGCCATGACTCGTACTGTATTACTAAAATTGACGATGACTCTGTGGACAAGTCATTAGTTTTGAACAAAAACCTCTAATGCATACATTAATGATACAGTGTCTAACCATTCTGTGTTGTTGCTGAATGCACTCTGTAATGTGGGATCCAGGTTAGTCACATCTAGCAGTTACAGTGTTCCATAATAGCTGTCAGTGGCTGAGGATTTGTTTGAATCTCTGCATACAGTATTAACCCCTCAGAACCGACTAACTTATCTGGAGGCTATTCTTCCTGCCACGAGACATTTATTACAATCATATGGATTTCTCATACTGGAGCTCATCACTGAGGTTATATTACGGTTTTGCAGGTCAAAAAATCATCCGAATCTAAATAAAATCTTCCGGAAATGGCAAGGGAAAAAAAAAACTAAAACGGGGCATCCTCTCTCATGTGTTAACGATATGGGCGTGAATGTCCTTGGGAATGTTATGGTCAAATGGCTACAGATATAGAATGCTGAGTCTAAGATTTATTTGATACAGACGTCATATTCTCAGGCCTCGCCAGTGCTCAGTGATCCTTTTGTATCAGTACGCATAAGACACGATAGAGAGAGGACAGGGCACAATGCTTCATCTAACCAAAATGACCTGACTTCACCTAACCTATCCTGACCTGTCTAAAATTAACCTAACCAAGCCTAAAATTGCCTAACCTATCCTACACGAAACTATCCCAACCTAACCAAACCTCAGCTAACTTTCTTAACTTAATCAAGCCCAAAATGACCTAAGAACCAAACTCCTAACTCCTAACTTAACCAAAACTAACCAAACCTAAAATAACCTAACCTAACTCTCCCACTAATTATGCCTTCTAAAAGGTGCTGTGACCTCTCTCTCTCTCTCTCTCTCTCTCTCTCTCTCTCTCTCTCTCTCTCTCGTCCACACTGTGCTTACACGGTGGCCCATAAGTAGCGCTTCACTTAAAACTCACGTGGTAGTATCTTGTGTGTTGCTAGGACTTGGTGAGGGCGTGGTTGTGGCAGTGGGATTAGGAAATGAATAAATGATGCAGGGTAGGTAAAGATAACACTGAGCCGTCCCCACAACACACGAGAAATCACCCGACGGAGTGGAAATGGAGCGTTATACATAGATTACCCTGCCTTTCTGTCTCTAGTTTAGGGCAGCCGGGTGTGTATTGGTTAGCACATCTAGACTGAAACTGGACCAACCTGAGTTTGCTTCTTTGGCTGGTCAGATTCTTGCATAATGTTTGCTTCCCCTTGACAGTGTTCATTCTGTCAGTGTTTTTAGGGACGTGGATGTGACTTCGATTGTTGCGTCGATTTTGTGAGGAAGATTAGGACTTCCATTAAGTGAATTATCTGCCTCTATGACCCCCGTGCAGTTGATAGGCGTTCTTGGTATTTTTATTTTTCTTCACTTTCCTCGTGGATCATACCTACCTCATTTATGACAGAGATAATACAGGAAGGATGGTGATGATGATGGTGATGATCTGAGATAATACAGGAAGGATGGTGATGATGATGGTGATGATCTGAGATAATACAGGAAGGATGGTGATGATGATGGTGATGATCTTGTGTGAGCTTTCATCGTTCTTTTCATTTACTTTTTCATCCTTCTGGATCATCCCTACCTGATGTGTGATAGAGGAAATAAAGTGATGATGATGATGATGATGATGATGATGATAATGACGATGATGACGACGGCGAAGATGATGATTAGGATGATAATGGTAATGATGATGGTGATAATGCTGCTGTTGCTGAATATGATGATGATGATGAGGAGGAGGAGGATGTTCTTGTCATCAAATTGTGCCTCTTGTGCCAGTTTTCAAAATAATTAGGAGTTGTATCAAAACCAGAATGTAAAAATACTGAATGTCATAAAAAAAACTGGAATATGTCTGGTTCAGGTGTCTTTGTTTCCTTAATGTTTCGTTTAATTTACGGTGCATCTCTCTCTCTCTCTCTCTCTCTCTCTCTCTCTCTCTCTCTCTCTCTCTCTCTCTCTCTCACACACACACACACACACACACACACACACACACACACACACACACACACACTGCTTGCGTGCATGTCTGTCTGTCTGTCTGTCTGCCTGACTGTCTCTCTCTCTCTCTCTCTCTCTCTCTCTGACTTTGGTTACAGTAGAGACGTTAGGCAAATTTATCGAATTCAGATGAGGTTTGTAAAACACACAAGGATTTAATTTTTCCCATATTAGGGGAGTTACCCATTCCTATTGGCCATGCTTTCAATTATAAGGAAGCATCTTCTGTAGCCTTTATTGCCCTGTTTCCCCATACGAGGGGAACTAACCTTTTCTTCCTGGGTCTACTCCCCGTCAAGTGAGATATTTGTTTCCCCATGGACCTATTTAACTATTATGGAGGGGGATGACATACCTATTCCCGTATCACCTATATATACAAGAGTATAATCCTCAAGGGGAATATGCCTATTCCCCTGTGGAAGCACTAACCCTTCGAGGGGCCTTGGCCATTCAGCATGGAGTTATGTTGCTCCACTGATAGGATTTAAAAGTTCCCATGATGGACCTACAACTCTACAAGGGTTGACTTACTGATTCCCACCGAGGACCTTCGGTATATTCTCGGTAGGCCTATTCACTGGTGAACCTGTTATCACCATACCCAACCACTCATCACCAACCCACGTATCCAGTGCTATATGTCCCAGTACCAACAGCACCAGCATGAACCAGGATGGTTATACACACACACACACACACACACACACACACACACACACACACACACACGGAGTCAAGGAGAACAGATGTGCGCCGAAAGCGCTCCATACCGAGCCAGCATGGCCAGTGGCATTACCTAAATTAATATCTTTATATGAGTCAAGCTCTGTACCAGGTTAAACTAAATGATTTTTTATTTATAAAAAAAAGAAGAAGAAATATAAACAAGACTTGTTCAAACAGAAAAGAGAACCGAGTGGCAAAAGAATGCGCTCAGTCAGCTGAGGTTTGTTTAGACTACAACTGCCCTGGGGAATGTAAGTACACTGTGCTTTTAGTATTGCAAAATGGACACATACTTTAGTAAAGCAAATTTGGGAAAGAAAAGAGATAAAGGTAGAAAGCAAGATGATGATTTCTACCAAGAACTGGTTGAAGTGGAGACTCACAATAGACTGGTTGAACGTGTACACAAACTGGAGATGGCTTTCAAAAATGAAATTGATGAAATAAAGAAGCAAATGGACTTGCAAAAGGAAGAAATAGAAAAACTAGGAAGGGAGGCCAACAAGAAAGACACGACCATCAGGGAACTAACAGTGGAATTGAGTACACTTAGGAAGAAAATGAGTGAAATGGCAAGTACAGTAGTCATTCACGAGAGTATTATGGAAGAGTTCAAAATGATACAGAGACAATTAGGCAAGTAAGCAGTCTGGTAGACCAGAGCAGTGATATTGAGGAGAAGATAACACAGGTGAATGAAGCTGTGCAAAGCTACAAAAATGATGTGGAAACCACGTATGCTGAATGGTGAAAGTAAAGAAAGACTTAGAAAAAATGGTAGAGGAAAAAAGCATTAAAAAGGAAGTCAAAAGAATAATCCAAAACAACCCAAAGTTAGTCAGAGATTCAGTAGATATCAATAAATCTATAATAATCACTGGTATAGAAGAGGAAGAAGTAAAAAACAAGATCACAAGAGACAAAAAGGAGATGGCAAATGTAATGACCTTACTGAAAGAAGTATCAGAGGAAATCTGTAGTAAAGATATAGAGGAACACAAAAGGTTAGGGAAATAAGAGAAAAGCAAGACAAGACCTCTAAAGGTAACTTTCCAGAGTGTAAACACTGTGGAGGAGATACTAAAAAATGCAAAGAATCTTATGGAAAAACAGGAGTTCAAAAATGTATGGATAAAAAGATGCTTAACACAAGAGGAACTGGACTTACTGAAAGAGAAGAGGGAGGAAGCAAAAACAAAAAATGAGGGAAGATCAAAAGAGAAGAACAAATTTTTTTACAAAGTAATAGGATTGCAGGTACGAAAGTGGTAAACAAACAGGAGGGAATAAAAAGGAGGAAGGTAGTAGTACCATGTCATGACAAGTATATAAACAAGATGATGAAGTTGATGTACTCAAATGTGGATGGAATGGTATCTAAATTACTAGAGATGAATGATTATGTCAGAGAAAATGAACCTCATATAATATGCCTAACTGAAACAAAATTAACACCAAGGATATCCAATGACATAATAAACTTAGAGGAATACAATATATGGAGAAGAGACAGAAAAAAAAAAGGGAGGAGGAATTATAATATTATCTATCTATCTATATACCTAGGCTGCTTCCCCCAAGGAAAGGGAGGTAGCCGAGACAGGACGACTCACTCTCCATTTACTCATCCATTCAAACACATTCATTCGCATCTTAGCCCCAAAGGGGAGAACGGACAGATCCTCACCGCATCACACCGCACAAGGGTCAACTGCGCAATGCAAGCAGTGACATCCACAGCAGGGCCCGACAGCAGAACTGGTTTACCCCTGCCACATCATAACAGACCCATCCCCTTACCCGCACCTGACCTAAGAAAAATCTAAAAGTCAATGAAATTAAACTAGATATACCATCACAAGTAGAACTGATTGCAGTAGAGATCAACACATCTGAAGGGAAAGTAATTGTAGCCAATTTGTACACGGCACCCAGATCAAACACATGGGAAAGAGACGAATATGAGGACCTGGCAGAGAGTACAATTCAGAGTTTAAGATCATTACTACATAAAATGGAAGAGAAATCGGAAAGAATTATACTAACTGGAGATTTTAATACAAATATAAATTGGAATACTCTAGATATAACTAACCAAGAAAGCCGTTGGGACCAAAAGTTCCTAGATCTCGTGCAAGAGTTTTTCCTAACGCAACATGTGAGAGAAACCACCAGAAAAAGAGGACTCGATGTACCTTCAATGCTAGATCTAATATTTACTAGGCAAGAAAATGATATTGACAGTTTAATATATCACCCTCCACTCGGCAAAAGCGATCATGCAGTACTAAATTACAACTTCAGGATAGCATATGACATAGTTAACAGCAATGAAAAGTTACATAAAGAGCCTAAACTATAAAAAGGGAAATTATCAAGACCTAAAGAAGTATTTCTTAGAAGTTGATTGGGAAAATGAGCTTAGAGGACAAGATTTAAATGCTGTATATAAAAAATTCTGTGAATTTTATGAAATAGGAGTCAAGAATTACATCCCACAGCACAAAGAAGCAGATAAGAAAATACAGAAATGGTTCAATACAGAATGTAAAAAATCAAAAGAAAGAAGAGATTTGTTGTGGAATAGATACAGAAGACACAATAGTGAATGGGCGTATAATAATTACAAACAGGCAAGAAACGATTATACAAGAATAAGGAGGGAAGCCCAAAAACAGTTTGAGGAGGATATAATAAATAAAAGTAGTGATCAACCAAAGCTATTTTACAGCTACATCAGAAGCAAAACCAAAGTAAAAGATATAATACAATCTATTACAGACGAGGGAATCACCTATACACAAGAGAAAGATATTTGTGAAGCGCTAAATAAGAATTTCCAATTAGTTTTTACAGAAGAAAAAAATTTTGAGAGGGGCTATGTGGAACATGAATGTCCACACATACTACCAGATATACAAATATCAGAAAAAAGTAATACAGGAGGAGTTAAGTAAATTAGAGAGAGGAAAAGCAAGTGGTCCTGATGAAATTTCATGTTGGGTACTACGAGAATCTGCAAAGGAGTTAAGTAAACCATTATTTTTAATTTTCAAGAAATCCTTGAGTCAAGGTAAACTACCTGATATTTGGAAGAAAGCAAATATTGTCCCCTTATTCAAGAAAGGAAATAGACAAAATCTACTCAACTACCGACCAGTATCACTGACCAGTGTTGTAAGCAAGGTATTAGAAAAGCTTATAAGAAAAGCTTGGGTAAATCATCTAGAAGAACACAGTATGATAACAGAAAGACAGTTTGGTTTCAGAAAAGGAAAATCATGTGTTACTAATCTGTTGAGCTACTATGACAGAGTAACAAACACAATACAGGAAAGATAAGGATGGGTGGCAGTATCTATTTAGATTTCAAGAAAGTATTTGACACAGTACCACACCAAAGACTTTTATGGAAACTGTACCATCAAGGAGGAATTCGAGGCAAACTGTTTTGTTGGATGCAAGATTTTCTCATAAAAAGAGAAATGAGAACAGTATTCAGGGGAAACTACTCATCATGGAAAGAAGTGACTAGTGGAGTACCACATGGCTCAGTGCTGGCACCAATCATGTTTTTAGTGTATATAAATGATATAGACAGTAACACTGGAAATGAAAGCTATCTGAATATGCTTGCAGATGATGCAAAAATACAAAGGAGAATTACTAACACAGACTCTTGTAAAGAGCTACAAGAAGAATTAAATAAACTTCATGAATGGAGTAATACATGGCTATCAAGCGACTGTGCCAGCAGTGACTGTTGCTATTTCCGGGAATGCTCATCGGCAAAGAGGTGACGGTGCGGCCTTATTCTTTACCAACATCCGCGGCCTTACCACAAATTTAAACTCAGTTCATTTTTTCCTTCAGTCCATATCCCCTTTGGCCCTTTTCCTCACAGAACCACAAATCTCACCCTCTACCGATATATCTCCATTTTGTTTTCCCGGTTACCATCTCCTTACAAACTTTCGAAACAAGGGCGGCACCTGTTGTTATATCAAATCCCAATATGCAGTTGACACTATTTTAAACTTCACTTCATCCAGTTTTGATTACTCATTATATAAATTAAATTGCCAAAACATTACCAAATATATCTGTGTAGTTTATCGTTCCCCCAATGCTTCTTCGGAACCCAGTGTATTTGATTCCATATCCACTCAGTTGAGTAACCTTGACCTTGCCCTTGGCAATGAAATTATCATTTTGGGTGATTTTAACATACACAATGTTGAATGGTTATTGCATTCTGCCCGGACTGACGACGCTGGTCTAGAATGCGAGCTGTTTGCGGAATCGTTTAATCTCACCCAGTTGGTAAAGCAACCAACCAGAATACCTGATAATCCTGACCATAATGCCCATCTCTTGGATTTATTCTTGACAAATAATCCAGATCAATACAGGATAGAGGTACTGTCACCACTTGGATCCTCTGACCACAATCTCATCAAAGCCTCATTAGTTAACCCTCCTACATCTCCCCATTCCGAACCTGTCAGGGTGACCCGATGGCACTTTGACAGTGCAGACTGGGATGGATTTAGAAATTATCTTGCTGATGTTCCATGGCAATCTTTCTTCTCTAGTGATCCCAATTCTACCCAGTCCCACATTTGTGACTTAATACTAGCTGGTATGGATTTATTCATACCAAGTCAACAATTCACTAAAAGATCAAACTCTCCAAAATGGTTTGATGGCAATTGTGCCAGAGCAACAGCCCAAAAGTCATTAGCATATAACTCTTACTTAAAATCAAAAACACCTGAATCACTCTCCCAATTTAAAATTGCTAGAAATCATGCAAAAGCTGTATTAAATCTATCTAAATCAAACTTTCTTCAAAAGCAAGCATCAAAACTACTCAACAACCCTAATGACAACAGAATATTCTGGTCAACTCTTAATTCTTTCAATAATAACTTTAACAAGTCATCTTCCATTCCCCCACTAAAATCTTCAGATGGCAATATTACAAATGACCCACGTGGGAAAGCAGATATCTTTGCTAGTACCTTTGCAAGAAACTCTACCATAGATGATACCAGCCAGAATGTCTCAGTACTGGAACTTGATTCTCCCGAAATTGCCCCACTTAAAATACAGACAAGATTTGTAAAATCTATCCTAGACAATTTACCTACCAACAAAGCTCCAGGTCCAGATGGAATTCCGCCAATTGTTTTGAAAAAGTGTTCCCCTGAACTTGCCTCTGTCCTAGCTAAATTATTCAGACTATGCATACGTACTTCTTTATTCCCAAATTCATGGAAAGAAGCCAATATCCACCCAGTTCCGAAGAAAGGAAGTTCGTCTGACCCCTCCAATTACAGACCAATAGCTATCACATCTTCTCTTGGTAAGGTATTTGAAACTTTAATTAATAAGCATATTGTTAAACATCTTGAATCCAACAACTTAATTAATGATAGACAATACGGTTTTCGCCACGAAAGATCCACCATTGACATACTCAATCTCTTAACTCATACCATCCATCAATCAATTGATCTTTTTGGAGAAACTCATGCAGTAGCTCTTGATATCTCTAAAGCTTTCGACAGAGTATGGCACCGTTCCCTGCTGTCCAAACTCCCTTGCTATGGACTAACGTCTTTTGTTCCTTTGATTTCTTCTTATCTTAGTGACAGGAAAATAAGAGTAAAAGTAGATGATGTATATTCGAATTTCCACTCAATTAACACCGGCGTGCCACAGGGATCAGTTCTGGCGCCAACCCTATTTCTGGTTCATATTAATGATCTCTTATCTGTCACTCACAATCCCATTCACTCATATGCAGATGACTCAACACTACATAGTTCATTCACACTCAGACATCCATTTACAAAGTCTAATATCTCTACCTCTCAACTCAATACAGCCATCTCCATAAATCAAGATCTATCTACAATCAGTGAATGGGGACAAAACAACCTTGTCTCTTTTAATGCTAGTAAAACTAAATATATACAGTTTACTAATAGACAGATATTGCCAGATTCGTACATTACCTTCAGTGCTACTAATATTCCCATCTCCAAAAGTATTGAAATTCTTGGTGTCTCACTTAACAGTGCCCTCAGCTGGACCTCTCATGTCAGATCACTTGCTAAAACCGCCTCAAAGAAACTTGGATTATTGTACAGAGTCCGTAACTTCTTCGCCGATGAGCAGTTAGCTATAATTTATAAGAGTCATGTGCGCTCTCAGCTTGAATATTGCTCACCCTTGTGGAATGGTTGTGGAGAGGTTGCATTAAGACAACTAGACAAAATTCAGAATAAAGCTGTTAGAATCATTAACAACCCTGCCATTACATATAAACTACCTCCCCTGCAAGTAAGAAGGAATGTTGCCTCCCTTGCATTATTTTACAGATATTTTTTTGGCAAATGCTCAGACGAAGTTGCGTCCATGGTGCCACCTCTCCATGCCTTCCCTCGTGCTACACGGGCATCTGGTAGCGCTCATGACTGGAATGTCACTCAACCACATTGCAGAACTTCTGCCTATCAGAATTCTTTCATTCCCCGAACTGCATCTCTCTGGAACTCGCTTCCCCAGAGTTGTTTTCCTCCAAATTTCAACCTACAACTGTTCAAGTCTAATTCTTACAGATATTTTATGAACAGAGGACACCAGTAATCTGGTGTATGGATTATTTTTTTTTCTCCATTTGTTTTTCCTTCCTCCGTTCTGTTATTAAAAAAAAAAAAAAAAAAAAAAATGGAATTCAATGTGGACAAGTGTCATGTAATCAAGTTTGGTAAAAGTGGAAAAAGACCTGATTGGGATTATACGTTAGGAAATAAAACCTTATACACATCAGAAAGAGAGAAGGACCTAGGTGTGATTATCAATAACAGACTATCTCCTGCTGACCACATCAGTGAGAAGGTACGGAACATGTATACACTGCTTGCAAATGAGAATAGCATTCACATACATAAATGAAGACATGCTAAGAAGGATAATAACATCATTCATTAGACCAACCCTGGAGTATGCATCAGTAGTCTGGAGTCCTCATCTAAAAAAACACATAGACAAGATTGAAAAAGTTCAAAGGGCCGCTACAAGATGGATACCAAGCTTAAGGGACCTAAGCTACGAAGAAAGACTAAACAAACTGAATCTACCAACACTACAGGAGAGAAGGAAAAGCGGTGACATGATATTGCTATATACATGCATATCAGGGAAGGAGAAAATAGACATAAATGATTACTTAACATATGGGGAAGGATCAGCATGAGGACACTGCAAAAAACTGCATAAGAAGAGAGGTGATAAAGACGTAAGGAAATTCAGTTTCCCAAACAGAACAATTGATCAATGGAATGCACTACCGAATGAAATAGTGGGTGCCAAAACAATTCACAAATTTAAGGATATGAACGATAAATATGGTTTAAGACACGGGACAGTACGAGCTTGACTCATTCCTGTAAAGATACAATTAGGTAAGAACAATTAGGTAAGAACAAGGCCGTGAGAGAAACAGACAGACCGTGTGAGAGAGACATGCACGCATGCAGGAAGAGAGAGAGAGAGAGAGAGAGAGAGAGTAGTTCACAGCTCACCCACCTGTCATACTCTGCATGATTTTCCCCGAGGAATATTGGGCCCAAATTTTACGAATTACTATATGATGGTTGACTGTGTAATTACCGAACAGTATGAACAGCAAGCAACAATGAAACTAGTATAGTTATGATATTTCTTATTTTACCAAATTATTCGTTTATTAATACTATTGTCTATTGGACAATATATCATGGAATTATAGGCTTCACCAAACCTGTTTCAGCGGTCTGCCACCAGGTGGTCTAGCATCGCCCAGCATCGATTAAATATTTTTGCGGGGTTTTAAAGACTGTGAAATTGTACCTAATAATAAGTTTATAATAATAATGCTATTTATAGGAATATTTGTTCCTGTTCAATCAAGCATATATATATATATATATATATATATATATATATATATATATATATATATATATATATATATATATATATATATCTGTAAAGAAAGAATAACCAGGCTTTCAGATAATCTTAGCTTGGGGATTAAAATAGTGTGCTGTCTATTTACATATATTTGAAAAAATCGTGTGCAGTTAGTTAAAGGAGATTATCTTCAGGACTTCTGATGTGTGTGTTTTAGCATGCTTTAAAGAAATAAGCAGTTCCAGTAAAAATAATGTGCTGAACGATTGCTTAGTTCGTGAATCAGCCATATTAATCCAAAAACACGGCAGTGCGGTACGACACTATACTCATAATAGAGTACGAGGAGTTGAAGTTTAAACTTACTAAACTGTGCAGTGGAGCCAGGGAAACATTTAAAAGAATTATTTGTGTTAGACTTTGGTTACTAAGGTGACCAAGATGTCCAACAGGTCCTTAGTGTTTGGAAAAGTCGTACGTCAGGCAGGGCAGCATATTAAAAGGTGCTGCTAAGTATGCGGCTACACATCTATTTTCTTTTGTGGATACTAACGAATGACAAATATTTTAATCATTGTTATCTTGCTTTATGGATGGTTCTAGCAAAATTGCCTATGTTTTGTCTCTATGTTATGCTTACAGAGATGAGTAAACTGACGAAAGCTGAGTTTACAAAATGACTATAATACATTATATATAATCAAAGGGCTCCCATATTGTAATTTCTTTGTATCATATCATGCCATCTGGGTAATTTGATGAGTAAAATATGTTTTGCTTTGTATCATAATTAAAAAGAAATTAAGCACTGGCTACTTTTTCAGTGCCTACTCCGCATCAGAGCTGGGCAACGGAAGCGAACCTAGTGTCAGATTTCTGAAACAGGATCTGGTGAAGTCTCTAATTAAATGAAATACTCCCATAACACAGCTCCAATAAAGAGTGTAAGTCGAAGAGCCGAGAGACAGTAATTGTGAAATCTGCAGTTAGAGCAATATCCGACACTCACAGCTCTCATCCTTCCACTTCACCGTCCCTGACTCCTGTCCCTTCTGTAGTCGGCAGGCCAACCCCATGAAATATGCCTAAAAAAAGCTTTTGATGGCATTTTTTTTCTCAGCGCTAGCAACCGTGCTAGAAAGTATCACTATGGTCCAGGCATTTAGAATCACCCGCTTGCCAAAATGGCATTTGACCTTTAAGGTCAAATTTGGATGTCAAATTATGTGTTTCTCTCTTTTATGCTGTACTTTCAAATAATGTTAGGTCTGGTATGAAATATACGCAAATGTGAAGAAATCTTTCAATACAAGTTTCAAATTCTCATAAATGAATTGGTTTTTCAGGAAGTTGGGATACCTATCTTTACTGATACTGACGTGAGGGCTCCAGGCCAATCTTGGCCCTAATATATTGTCAAGACCACAACTCAACTCTTTTTGGAACACCGGATACAACAGGAAAAACATGCATCATAATCAGTTGCCATGCATTGATTCAGTCCCTAGAGAAGCCACCAGAGTGGCATGGTTTCCAGGACTGACGTTGTGTTTGACCAGTACAGGCCTTTATCTATCAAAGTCAGCTACGAGGACCAAAAGAGCTGGGGAGATCCTGAAAGGTGATCAACCGGGAGGATCTTCCACTTCCCCATGCATGCAAGAACTTCATCGCTTTAGATGAAAACAAGGAAGACCTTGCCATGTTTCTGAGTGGCAGATTTGCCAAGCACTATGACAGAGACAAGGAGATAGTTGTTGGTGGCAGCAAACCATACGGATATTCGACAACACGGGGAGTCATCCCAACACTACAGGCAAACCACGAGGAGGCAGACACAAGGATCGTCCTCCATGCCCTTGCAGCCATTAATGCTGGATTTGAAAGCATAATCGTGAAGTGACGTGATACAGACGTCCTCCTCTTGCTCATTTACTTTACCAGGGACAAACCATGCCAAGTGTGGATGATGAGCGGCACCTCCAAGGAACAGGAATGTTTTCCAGTGCACGTCATCAACGAGAATCTCCCTCGAGTAGTAGTGGAGAATGTGCTTGGCTTCCATGCCATAACTGGCTGCGATACTGTCTCGTTCTTTGCTGGGCATGGGAAGAAATCGTGTTGGAGTGTGCATTTGCAACATCCAGAGCTGTTGCAAAGTGTTGGTATAGGGATGGTCCGCTAGGCAAAGTTGAAGAGTTCATATGTATGTTGTACAATGCTCCGTGCTCTACTTCAGGTGTTGTTAGGGACAAACATGACCTGTTCCAGAAAGGAATAAAGGCGATTAAAATGTTGCCACTAACGAGTGACACACTGGAGTTACATCACTCACGTGCCAACCACCAGGCCAAAGTGTGGCTCCAGGCAAACAAACCTGATGTCGTTATCCCAAGCCCTCAGGAGACAGGAGGTTGGCAGGTACTGGACAAACGGCTAGAAGTAGTGTGGTTATGGAAGCCATCTGTTCTAAGCAGCTGTTTAGAGTTGGTTACTTGTGGATGCAAAACCAAGTGCCACACACAAGCTTGAGTTTGTCATCGGCTGGGGCAACCATGTATACCTACTTGCGGTTGTGATGTAGAGAGATGCCTTAATATCACAGGCAGTGGACATGGTCTGGATAAATCTTAAGGATTTCAACAACAACATTAATTGTCAAAGGTAATGTTACACAGGGAAAATGATACTCAACCATCGTAGTGCCTTATTGATGAAGAAACTGATTTATTATCAGGAAGAAGTGACGTTAAAGGAACGGATCTTTACTTTGTGTGTAATCCGATCTATAGTGGAGCAAGGAGCATTATAAATTCTAATTTCCTTCACAATTACCTATTATTTTGCAACTTAAAACCCTCGAATCTCATTAATTCTTCAGTGTTTCTCGCCAAACCTTACAATATTTGGAAGTACATGACAAACGAGGGAATACACAAAATTTGATCTTATTTGACTATTTGACCTTCAAATTTGACCTTAAAGGTCAAATGCCATTTTGCAACCGTGTGTTTCTAAAATTTTATACCATAATGATACTTTCTAGCATGGTTGACAGCTTTGAACAAGAAATGCCATCAAAAGTTTTTTTGAGGGTCTTGGCCTGCCGACTACTCCTTCCCTCCTTTCTCACCACACTCCTTGCTCTTGCCTGCATCATCTCTTTGTCTGATCTTTTCCCATAGAACATGGTGCTACTGAATGTCTTCACACGCTTTAAATACTCTCATGTTTCCAATCCTGCCTTCCATAGGGAAGCACCAGTGTTGTATACAATCAGTCATTGGTAATTATGCTAATTTATGTCCGGTCATGTATACCATACATAATCAATGTTTTTAAAAATGAATTTTATTTATATATTTCCAACTTTCAGCATAGACTAAATAATTTTTTGCCTGGAGCCCAGCAGTCTTGCATGTCACAAACCGGTCCTTTATGATGTAGGATTTTCAGTACTGTCAGTGTGGACACCTTTTATAAGTTTAGCCATATATTAGCATAAATTAAGGCACGTTTGTATAACCTTCCTGTCAAATCACTGGAATGCAAAACTATCCCAGCAATGTATAAGAGATGGCATGACAGTAGATATTCAACGGATATATGAGGCTAATTCCTACAAAATAATGTCCAGTATGGTAGCAGTCAAGCACACACTTGATTATAACCTGTAGCACTGACCACACAAGCTGTTTTCATTTTCCACACACTAAGTTACAAACACAACTCTCCACGTATAATCCATGTGCTCGTGATATCGCATACAGAAACGAAAGAGCGAACGAAATATTACTTTGCTCGATGTGTGCGTATGTCTGTCTCTGTGTTTATGGAGATGTCTGTGTGCGGGTGTGTGTGTGTGTGCATGTCTGTGTGTGCGGGTGTCTGTGAGTGCGTATGACTGAGTGTTTATGCATGTCTGTGTGTATACTCGTGGGTCTGTGTCTGTGTACATGTCTGTGTTTGTGCTTAAATCTGTGTGTGTGTGTGTGTGTGTGTGTGTGTGTGTGTGTGTGTGTGTGTGTGTGTGTGTGTGTGTGTGTGTCAGTGTGTTTGTGTGTGTGTCTGTGTGTCCGTGTGTCTGCCTAAGAATGCGTGTTGCTTAATGTCTGTCTGTCCGTTTGTAACTTGCAATACTTTGGTGATAGAAACTCCGTGTACAAACAGCTAGATAAGGAGTTTATTACAAGCTCACAGTAAAACAGTCTGTCCGGCTAGGCTGTCTGCTAAGAACTGATGCAATAACGCCGTCTTCAGGCGTGGGAGAGCATGCTGACCTAGCAAATTTAGTGGGGGCATGTATGCATTGGAGGGGGACATATATACATCGGGGGTAGACATATGGTGGAGGGCGACCACGTCCGTCTGTCTTTCTGTGTATGTGGGAGGGGGTGCTGGAGTCAGATAGGTGGGTGGTTGGGGTGGGTGAGGTTTGATTGGTGAGATTCGTGGTTCGGTGTATCACCAGGATGGGTGGACAGGATGGTTGGTTGCGTGGGGCTGATTGGTTGGGTGGGATGTGTAGAGTGGCTTGGGGTTGGTTGTAGGAGTAAAAGGGTTATGATTGCGTGGTGCGGGCTGGGTGAGTGGCTAGATCGGTTGGTGGTAGGAGAGGGGTCGGTAATTTAGGTTTCAATGGGATGAGTTTGGTGGATGAGTGGGGTTCGAATGGGTGGATGGGATGGCAGGGTGAATGGGTTTGGGTAAGAAGGGTGGTTGGGAATGTGAATAGGAAAGTGTGTCGGTGGGAGGAGTGGTTGGAGAGGATGGATGGGTTCCCAGGGTGAGGTGGGTGGTCAGGGTGGGTGAGTATTCAGGGAGAGATGGGTGGGTACGGTGGGAGGGCTGAGTGGGTTGATGTGCTGGATGGCATTGTTGGGTGCGCAGGGTGGGTTGCATTCATGGATGGGGAGGGTGGGTGACAGTAGGTGGTGGGCAAGATGGGTCATCGGAATGTGTGGGTTGCCAGGGTATGTGAGCACGGTGGGTCACCAGGGTGGCTGAGAAGATTGCGTGGCCGGGTTGCTCTGCGTGGGTGGTTGGGTTGGTCGTTTGGTGCGTAGGTGGGTTCAGGGTGGGTAGGTGAGTGGGTAGATGTGTTGGGTGGCATTGATAGATGAACTTGGTGGGTGGCATTCGTGGGTGAGCAGGGTGGATGGCCACGATAGGTGAGCTTGGACAGTCTCACTGGTGGCTGAGAAGGGTAAGTGTTGGATGGGTTGAGTGAGTAGGAGGATGTGTGGGTGAGTGAATATGTGGCTTCTCAGATGATAAGGCAGGAGGACTTTAATGGCCAGTATTTATATAACTTGACACTGTTACTTAGATTTTAGTATGAGTATATCGTTTAGAATACGCTGAACAAATACTTGGAATGAATCTCTATACTGCAGGATCATCCTTGTGAAAACTGCTAAAACTTCAGTATAATTAGCCTACTCCTCACTGAACTGAAGGTGGATGTATACACAGAATAATCAACCTAATGGCAGAATAAATTACGAGTTTACTTATGTTACGTGAGGCAAGACGTGAGACACAACAAAGCTTTAGAATCCTGATCCCATCAGCCTAACAATGCGGTCGTTTTGTGGGGGTAAGGAGGGGGAGTTTGAGGGTGAACCTGTGCCATTAACCTGCCCTCTGGTAGCAAACTACCTTGTTCCCTTATTAGTGTTCGTGACTGTACTAGCTGGTAAGGCCCTAAATGCACTGAGTAATACTCTATCTGATGATGATGATCAACCTGTGCCTGTGAATATATACATCGGGGGGAGACATATTGTGGAGGGGGTACACTACTCCCCCGGGTAGCTGAGATGGTGTCTCCTGACACCAGGAGTTAAATGGTGGTTGATTATAGTAGTAAGGCAGGACCGGGGAGGTTTGTACAAGGGATAAGTATGATACAGGGGCAGTAGGGGAGACATAGCCATGTTGAGGGGAGGGAATTAGAAGGATATAAACATTTAAGATATACAAGGAATAATAGGTACAAGTCCAGTAAGGGTCGAAGGTATATATAAACATAATGGGAATTACACAATAATAGTTTGATACATAACAAGGAGTAGATATGAGAGTTCTTGTGTTGTTCTTCCTTCATTTTTTTTTTCTGGTATTTTCTGTAGGATACACTGTCACTCAGTAATGCATGAAAGAAATACCATCATTGTCTAGTAGGCAGAGTGCTGTTCACAGTTTGGGTAATTGTTAGATGGCAATGGTAGTCACGGAATGCGAGGGCACTAAGTACGGGGAGTTTCTACGTCGTGTGTAGGGCGTACTATGCCTGTAGCGACTCTGATTTCCTGGAGTCGACGTTCCATTGTTCTGACACAACAATGCACTGCACAGATGATGAGTAGAAAACCTATGAAAGCGATAACCACAGGGGGAAACACAACTGTTGGATGAACCCATGAACGGCTGAAGGCCAGAGAAAATTGATCCATAAGGAAATCACTGTCATTGAGGAAGGTGAGCATGCGCAAGTGAGGGGAGGTGATGGTAATGTTGGCAGATGGTAGGGTTGAAGGCATGTCGATTGGTGGAAAGATGTCATAGGAGTGTTTACGAACAGCTTGGTGATAGCGAGTGGCGTAAGTGATGACGGACTCTGATTTGACAGTACAATAGTCAGGTGCTTTGTAGAGACCACTAGCGGGGACGGAGCGAACGGAAGAACCAGGACACATAAGTGTGACAGAGATGGGAACAGCAAAGAAGAAGTACTGGACATGGTAGAGGTGAGCATGGTGGACCGGGAGGTTAGGAGCTGGGACAAAAGAAAAGGCCGAGTAGATGGAATGGTTGCGAACTAAAACAGACTCACAGGGTGTAGCACTGCTAGGGAAGATAGCGAAAAGGTGGGCAGCACAGAGACGAGAGGTCGGAGTAAGGGAGGAACATTGCTGGAGGTCTGTGGAAGAAAGGAAGGCAATGGAAAGAGGATCATGGGAGAGGAGGAAATATTCTGAAGGAACAGATACCTGTAACAAGGAGTTGTTGAGGCGGAAAGGGAAGGGAATGATGTGGAAAAGGTTAAAGGTTATGGCAGAACGGAGAGGAATATGGACGACGACGTATGTGGTGAGAAGAGTGGCTTCGAGAACAGGATAATAATATTCAAGGGAGGAATAAGGGAGGACTGGGGAGAGACCGAAGGTGGAGTGAGCCCATTCCAGGACAGAACGGAGAGCTGAGACAGGTACTAAGTCGGCAGTGACACGTCCATTGATAGCATCGACCACGATACAAAGCAAGGTAGAGACTTGAGACAGGAGAGAGTCAACGGCCAGTTGGAGATTATCCATGTTGAGTTTGAGGTAGAAGAACTGAGAGATAACGTTGAGATCTGAAAGGTAGCGTTGTAAGATATCGGTGAAATTGTTTAGAGTGGACGTGACTTCATTGAGTTGGGTTGTGAGCTTCTGTAACATAGTGTGGTGGATTTTAATGACTCAGCGTTGTGATTCTAGGGCTGAAGCTAAATGAGTGAGAGCAGATTTGAAGCCAGAAATGTCACGGGCTGTAGCAACGCCAAACAAGCCACTCAGAATCTCACCGCCGAAGTTGAAGAGACCTCGTTTCACACGAGAATGACCCACGGGTGTCTGAATGGAAAATGTGTCATTGAGCTCAGTGAATCTGTTACTTATGTATTGCAACTGCCAGGAGAGTGGGAGGAAAAGGTTATAGAGATACTCATTCGGGTTGTGTGTCCCCATGAGGGCCGTGAGATGGTTCCTGATTCCGTGGAGCTGGTGCGCGTAGGCAGGTAGGGCAATGGCTACGTCGGCCAGGGGCGCAAGATCGTAGCACAAGGAGACCTCGCCTCCTGAGCCGACCAAGGCCCCGGGACGTACTCCACCATCGTCCTCACCTGACCCAGACCCCAGGAGGGTCAGCACTGCCAGCAGGGAGATCGCTAACATCGTACCTAGAAAATCAGGGTAGAGTTAATGGGGGAGGTCGTGAAGAGGTTGATGGGCAGAGCGCAGTTTGGACCGATATTGATTGATTGATGAATGAGCAGGTGGAGATGGAGAGAAAGGAGACTGAGGGATAGGTGGAGACAAGGTAGACTGAGGGATGGGAGGAGGGGAAGAGGGGGCAGGAGGTTGTGTAAGTGACTCTTCCAACACGAGGCCGCGGGGTGCTCGCTTTAAGTCATCGACGTGGACCCATCTGGTGTCCTTAGTGGACAGGTCCTGGAGGTGAAATTTGTTGCCTTGTTGAGTGAGGACTCTGTGGGGCCCTGTAAATTTGTCATCCAACTTAGAGGAACGTGTATGGGAATGAGCAAAGACAAGATCGCCTACATTGATAGTGATAGGAGAGGCGGACTTATGTTGGCGCTGCAGCATGTCCTCCTGAGAGGAAGCCAAAGTGGATTGGACATACTGGTGGATTGTCTGGAAGTTGGCCAATTTTAGTTTAACATAATCATCCATGTTGTAGATGGGTTCTGGCTTTGAGGATAAGAGAGAGTATGGGAGGTCCTTGTCAAAGCCAAAGAGGACGAAGAAGGGAGATTCAGGAATGGATGCATTGATGGAACTATTGATGGAGGATGCCACTTGGGGAATCCAGTCATCCCAGGACGAACTATGGGAGCCTAGATGTCTGAGGCACTCTAAGATTTTTCGGTTGTGGCGTTCTACAAGGCCATTGGAAGCTGGATGGTTAGGCACGACATTGCACTTACTGATACGAAAGTGGCAACAGATCTCATCGAGAAGGCTATTGTTGAACTCTGTACCGTTGTCAGTAAGAATGGTATGAGGGGTACTGAACAGGCAAATTACTTGATCTACAAGGGCACGTGCAACACTCTTCGTGGTCTTGTCGGAGAAGGGAACGAGGACACAGTAGCGGGAGAAGTGGTCGACCGCTACGAACAAGTACTCAGCGCCAGATTCTGTGAGAGGTAGTTTTAAGAGATCGATTGAGACAGTTTCCCATGGTCGTGACGGGATTGGGTATTGTAAGAGAGGTGCTGGTAAGCCTGTTGATCCTTTGTGGTGGTGGCAGGAGAGGCAAGAGTCACAGTGGGCATTGATATCGCGGCGCATGGTTGGCCAATAGTATTTGAGACGTGCTTGGCACAAGCATCGGTCTTTACCTGGATGGGAAGCATGAGGAGTATTATGAACAATATGAAGAACCTTTGGTATCAGGGCAGTGGGGACAACAAGTTGGCGTACTTCGCGATTGGGCATATCTTTGCCTGTTAGCAGTGTTTTCCTGTAAAAGAGATTATCATCTAGCATGAACTCATCTAGTGATACTGGCAGAGTAGGTAAGGTCGAGGCATCGCCAGATACTAGGAAATAAATGACTTTGGACCACATGGGATCTTGGCGTTGAAAGTTTCGAACAACTTCTGACGTTAGTGTAGCATTTTCAGTTACTTCAGGCTGCAGTGATGTTATAGCTGCTGCTACGTGACGTGAGAGTGCGTCTGTGACTACATTCAACTTGCCTGGTACATATTGAAAAGTGGGTTTAAAATCCTGGATGATGACATACCATCTAGCTAACCTACCTGTTAGGTTACGATTCTTGAACAAATCACATAGTGGAAGGTGGTCTGTTTGGATATGCACTGGATAACCATAGACTATATCTCTGAACTGTTTCAAGGACCAGATTACCGCTAGCGCTTCGAGATCTGTGACACTGTAGTTACGTTCAGCGGTTGTAAGGGTGCGACTAGCATACGCTATTACGCGCTTCCTTGATGCTTCATCGAGTTGCATCAAAACGGCACCAAGTCCAGTGCCTGAGGCGTCTGTGCAGAGAAGGAAGGGTGTGGTATAATCAGGGAACGCTAGAATAGGGGCATTTACAAGAGCTGTCTTTAGCTTTTGGAAAGCCTGTGACTGGTCGTTAGTCCAAACAAAGGGCACATTCTGCTTGAGTAAGTGGGTCAGAGGAGCGGCGATCTTCGCATAATCCCGGATAAAGCGACGATAATATCCACTGAGGCCCAGGAAACTTCGTACAGCGTCGGTAGTGGTAGGTTCTGGGAGTTAATGATCACCTTAGTTTTATCCTCATTAGTATGAATGCCTTGTGCATCTACGACATGGCCTAGGAATTTGATTTTCGTTCGCAGGAAGTCACATTTACTGAGATTGATTTTCAGGCCTGCGAGCTGGAGGCGTTCAAAGACTTGCTGGAGTTTGGTAAAATGATCAGGGATGGATTTACTCACAACAATGATATCATCTAGGTAAGCAAAAAGAGAGTGTCCCATCATACCGCTGAAGACTGAATGGATAAGTCGCATGAACACGGAAGGAGCATTTCTCAGACCAAAAGGGAGTCTCTTAAACTGAAAATGTCCGGAAGGGGTGCTAAAGGCTGTAACTGGGCGAGAGGACTCTTCCATTTCGACCTGCCAGTACCCGCTGAGGAGGTCTAAAGATGAAAAGACTACGTTATTGTCACCAAGGGATTCTAGCAAATCAGTGAGGATGGGTAACGGGAAACGGTCTGGAACGGTGACAGAATTGACCTTACGATAGTCGACTACTGGTCTAAAGTTGCCGTCCTTCTTTGGTACTAAGAAAAGTGGGCTATTCCATGGACTGACGGAGGGTTCAATAATGTCCTGGTCTAACATGTTCTGTACCATTTGATCTGTTTGCTTTTTCTGGCTGTTAGGCAATCGATACGCTGGTATATAAATCGGCTGAGTTCCTGGGAGTAGTTCAATCGTATGTTTGACAAGGTCTGTTCTACCCATCGGTTCACTGGGTAAGGCAACCACGTTTCTGTACGAGGTCAGAAGGTCGAGGAGTTGAGGCGTATGTTCTGGGAAATTTGTGCAAGTGAGATGTGAGAGCATATCGGGTGAATGCGTCGGCGCAGATCCCGTAGAGTTAATAGTACATACACCGATTGGCGTATCATCAGTCTGAATAGTAGGAATTGAGGAATCCTGGCACACCTTTATGGCCGCTGGGTATACTAGGAAGTCTCCAATCTTTACACCACTTTTAAGTTTTAGTGGAGCATTTGTGACATTGAGCAAGTACAGGTAGCATAAACTGTCCTCTAAGACTGTACACCACGCTGACTCATAAGTCAAGGCATTCACACAACACGTCTCAGGTAGGGTTAGTACATCCACTCCTTCTTTCGCACCGGCAACACAAACAGAGACTTTGGTGAACTCATGCGGTAACAAAATTGTGCACGTATTCGTTACTGCACGTTTCGTCTCTGCGTGTTGGAGAAGATCATTCAGACTGTGTGAGGTAGGTAACTGAGACATGTCTGAGTCAGCGATAGTGTTGTCGGGAGAGGATGTAAGAGCCATGTTCGAGGGCTGAGATGATGTATCAGGAGACATTGAGGAATTTATGTCCTTGCTCGCAGTCAGTAAAGAAATGATCTCTGTATTCTCAGATGATGATAGTGGTGGTTTGGGCTGGGTTGGACTTTTTGGTAGTGATAGGGACAGAGGTAACTGAAGGACTGATGTGGCTGTGATGGCGATGAATAATCTGTAAGGAATTTTCGGAGATGAGATTTACTATAGATCCTGTGTCCAAGAAGAATGACGTTGGTATGTCATGACTGCTTCCGAGAATGACTAAACCCGAGGATGTTATGGGACCTACATGCCGGATGGGGAGTTGGGTTTCTGGTTCTACGTGATATTGGTCCGATACGGGCGCGGCGCTTCCCCCGACTGTGGGCAGTTGAGGTAACGACATTCCTCAGTGGTGTGAGTCGTGCTTGATTTGTGGTATTTGCAGTGTGGACGACGTGAGCAGGAAGACGTACGCTGTCTGGTTTGGGAGTGAGGACGTCTGTATGTACGGTCGCAACTGGATGCTCGATGTCCAGGATGACCACAGTACCAGCAAAGAATCAAAGATTGTCTGTTTCGTCAGGCGCTAGATTGATCACGACCTGCGGTAGGAGAGCGATGTGTGGCAGGGCTGCCACATGTGGTGGGATGGGAGCGAGATTGGTCTGGGGTAGTGGAGGTGTGACAGACTGAGGAGGCCAAGGGTTGGGTGGTGCCCTGACGGGTGTAGTTCGAACCTGTTCTTTCATGAATGGCTTTAGTGACCTGAATAATTTTATCTCCTGGACTGAAACCGATTTCCAAGGCTAGCTCTCGCTGTTTAGGAGTAAGCCAGTGAAGGAATCTGAGGTAACCAATTAAGTCAGCAAAGTTGGTGAGTGAAAGCATTGGAACGCCATTCTTGTCTTCTAACCATTTCGTGCCTACCAGTAATTGGAGCATCTCGCTACTAGTTGCTTTCATGGGGGCGGCAGCTTCGCGGAGCTTGGCATATTGCGCTGGGACGCGCAAGTCCTCATCTAGTTGGTTTAGGATATTAATGAATCCCATGAGAGACGCGGTATTTGAATGCTGGCAACAAGGGCTGATGAGTTCCGTACGAAAATCAGCAAAGGTACGAATGCTATCGAAATGTCCTGCACGGATCGCGGATCCGATGTCTGATTTACCGTGATGCAAGCGACCGAGGAGGTAAGCTACTTTGAGCGATTCCTCGGTAATTTGTCTATTATTTATTTCGGTTTCGACTTCTCTGAGGAAATCATAGACAGACCAAGTTGGGTCCTGGCCGGTAAATTTGGGACGATTGGCATCGTCGAGATAGATAGACTGTGGAGGGTTGGCCATGGCTGGAAGGGTAGAAGTGGCGGCAGGAGAGGTGTGGGAGAGAGAGAGAGAAGGTAGTGGCAGTTAAGGGCGAGCAAGACGGGGTATGAAGGGAGGCAGGAGAGGGAACGACAGGGGAAGGAGTAGAGGAAATCGGTTTCAGTCCAGGAGATAAAATTATTCAGGTCACTAAAGCCATTCATGAAAGAACAGGTTCGAACTACACGCGTCAGGGCACCACCCAACCCTTGGCCTCCTCAGTCTGTCACACCTCCACTACCCCAGACCAATCTCGCTCCCGTCCCACCACATGTGGCAGCCCTGCCACACATCGCTCTCCTACCGCAGGTCGTGATCAATCTAGCACCCGACGAAACAGACAATCTTTGATTCTTTGCTGGTACTGTGGTCATCCTGGACATCGAGCATCCAGTTGCGACTGTACATACAGACGTCCTCACTCCCAAACCAGACAGGGTACACCTTCCCGCTCACGTCGTCCACACTGCAAATACCACAAATCAAGCATGACTCACACCACTGAGGAATGTCGTTACCTCAACTGCCCACAGTCGGGAAGCGCCGCGCCCATATCGGACCAATATCACGTAGAACCAGAAACCCAACTCCCCATCCGGCATGTAGGTCCCATAACATCCTCGGGTTTAGTCATTCTCGGAAGCAGTCATGACATACCAACGTCATTCTTCTTGGACACAGGATCTATAGTAAATCTCATCTCCGAAAATTCCTTACAGATTATTCATCGCCATCACAGCCACGTCAGTTTCCTAGAACCACCAGACATTCGCCTATGTGGTGTTAACGGCTCAGAGTTTAAGGTTAAGGGAAGAGTCACCCTTGAAGTAAAACTCCACAGAGCTTTGCCCCTATCCTCATTGAATTTCATGTCACTAATGACTTGCAGTATCCCGCAGATGCCCTTATTGGTTTCTCCACCATGGCACAACATTCCATTGCATTATTACCTGCTTGTGGTAGTATAGACATTTCTGGATTCCCGGTTTACACTATGGAATGTCCCCGTCCTGTTCTTACGATCAAATCAGTCCTTCAGTTACCTCTGTCCCTATCACTACCAAAAAGTCCAACCCAGCCCAAACCACCACTATCATCATCTGAGAATACAGAGATCATTTCTTTACTGACTGCGAGCAAGGACATAAATTCCTCAATGTCTCCTGATACATCATCTCAGCCCTCGAACATGGCTCTTACATCCTCTCCCGACAACACTATCGCTGACTCAGACATGTCTCAGTTACCTACCTCACACAGTCTGAATGATCTTCTCCAACACGCAGAGACGAAACGTGCAGTAACGAATACGTGCACAATTTTGTTACCGCATGAGTTCACCAAAGTCTCTGTTTGTGTTGCCGGTGCGAAAGAAGGAGTGGATGTACTAACCCTACCTGAGACGTGTTGTGTGAATGCCTTGACTTATGAGTCAGCGTGGTGTACAGTCTTAGAGGACAGTTTATGCTACCTGTACTTGCTCAATGTCACAAATGCTCCACTAAAACTTAAAAGTGGTGTAAAGATTGGAGACTTCCTAGTATACCCAGCGGCCATAAAGGTGTGCCAGGATTCCTCAATTCCTACTATTCAGACTGATGATACGCCAATCGGTGTATGTACTATTAACTCTACGGGATCTGCGCCGACGCATTCACCCGATATGCTCTCACATCTCACTTGCACAAATTTCCCAGAACATACGCCTCAACTCCTCGACCTTCTGACCTCGTACAGAAACGTGGTTGCCTTACCCAGTGAACCGATGGGTAGAACAGACCTTGTCAAACATACGATTGAACTACTCCCAGGAACTCAGCCGATTTACATACCAGCGTATCGATTGCCTCACAGCCAGAAAAAGCAAACAGATCAAATGGTACAGAACATGTTAGACCAGGACATTATTGAACCCTCCGTCAGTCCATGGAATAGCCCACTTTTCTTAGTACCAAAGAAGGACGGCAACTTTAGACCAGTAGTCGACTATCGTAAGGTCAATTCTGTCACCGTTCCAGACCGTTTCCCGTTACCCATCCTCACTGATTTGCTAGAATCCCTTGGTGACAATAACGTAGTCTTTTCATCTTTAGACCTCCTCAGCGGGTACTGGCAGGTCGAAATGGAAGAGTCCTCTCGCCCAGTTACAGCCTTTAGCACCCCTTCCGGACATTTTCAGTTTAAGAGACTCCCTTTTGGTCTGAGAAATGCTCCTTCCGTGTTCATGCGACTTATCCATTCAGTCTTCAGCGGTATGATGGGACACACTCTTTTTGCTTACCTAGATGATATCATTGTTGTGAGTAAATCCATCCCTGATCATTTTACCAAACTCCAGCAAGTCTTTGAACGCCTCCAGCTCGCAGGCCTGAAAATCAATCTCAGTAAAAGTGACTTCCTGCGAACGAAAATCAAATTCCTAGGCCATGTCGTAGATGCACAAGGCATTCATACTAATGAGGATAAAACTAAGGTGATCATTAACTTCCCAGAACCTACCACTACCGACGCTGTACGAAGTTTCCTGGGCCTCAGTGGATATTATCGTCGCTTTATCCGGGATTATGCGAAGATCGCCGCTCCTCTGACCCACTTACTCAAGCAGAATGTGCCCTTTGTTTGGACTAACGACCAGTCACAGGCTTTCCAAAAGCTAAAGACAGCTCTTGTAAATGCCCCTATTCTAGCGTTCCCTGATTATACCACACCCTTCCTTCTCTGCACAGACGCCTCAGGCACTGGACTTGGTGCCGTTTTGATGCAACTCGATGAAGCATCAAGGAAGCGCGTAATAGCGTATGCTAGTCGCACCCTTACAACCGCTGAACGTAACTACAGTGTCACAGATCTCGAAGCGCTAGCGGTAATCTGGTCCTTGAAACAGTTCAGAGATATAGTCTATGGTTATCCAGTGCATATCCAAACAGACCACCTTCCACTATGTGATTTGTTCAAGAATCGTAACCTAACAGGTAGGTTAGCTAGATGGTATGTCATCATCCAGGATTTTAAACCCACTTTTCAATATGTACCAGGCAAGTTGAATGTAGTCACAGACGCACTCTCACGTCACGTAGCAGCAGCTATAACATCACTGCAGCCTGAAGTAACTGAAAATGCTACACTAACGTCAGAAGTTGTTCGAAACTTTCAACGCCAAGATCCCATGTGGTCCAAAGTCATTTATTTCCTAGTATCTGGCGATGCCTCGACCTTACCTACTCTGCCAGTATCACTAGATGAGTTCATGCTAGATGATAATCTCTTTTACAGGAAAACACTGCTAACAGGCAAAGATATGCCCAATCGCGAAGTACGCCAACTTGTTGTCCCCACTGCCCTGATACCAAAGGTTCTTCATATTGTCCATAATACTCCTCATGCTTCCCATCCAGGTAAAGACCGATGCTTGTGCCAAGCACGTCTCAAATACTATTGGCCAACCATGCGCCGCGATATCAATGCCCACTGTGACTCTTGCCTCTCCTGCCACCACCACAAAGGATCAACAGGCTTACCAGCACCTCTCTTACAATACCCAATCCCGTCACGACCATGGGAAACTGTCTCAATCGATCTCTCAAAACTACCTCTCACAGAATCTGACGCTGAGTACTTGTTCGTAGCGGTCGACCACTTCTCCCGCTACTGTGTCCTCGTTCCCTTCTCCGACAAGACCACGAAGAGTGTTGCACGTGCCCTTGTAGATCAAGTAATTTGCCTGTTCAGTACCCCTCATACCATTCTTACTGACAACGGTACAGAGTTCAACAATAGCCTTCTCGATGAGATCTGTTGCCACTTTCGTATCAGTAAGTGCAATGTCGTGCCTAACCATCCAGCTTCCAATGGCCTTGTAGAACGCCACAACCGAAAAATCTTAGAGTGCCTCAGACATTTAGGCTCCCATAGTTCGTCCTGGGATGACTGGATTCCCCAAGTGGCATCCTCCATCAATAGTTCCATCAATGCATCCATTCCTGAATCTCCCTTCTTCGTCCTCTTTGGCTTTGACAAGGACCTCCCATACTCTCTCTTATCCTCAAAGCCAGAACCCATCTACAACATGGATGATTATGTTAAACTAAAATTGGCCAACTTCCAGACAATCCACCAGTATGTCCAATCCACTTTGGCTTCCTCTCAGGAGGACATGCTGCAGCGCCAACATAAGTCCGCCTCTCCTATCACTATCAATGTAGGCGATCTTGTCTTTGCTCATTCCCATACACGTTCCTCTAAGTTGGATGACAAATTTACAGGGCCCCACAGAGTCCTCACTCAACAAGGCAACAAATTTCACCTCCAGGACCTGTCCACTAAGGACACCAGATGGGTCCACGTCGATGACTTAAAGCGAGCACCCCGTGGCCTCGTGTTGGAAGAGTCACTTACACAACCTCCTGCCCCCTCTTCCCCTCCTCCCATCCCTCAGTCTACATTGTCTCCACCTATCCCTCAGTCTCCTTCCTCTCTATCTCCACCTGCTCATTCATCAATCAATCAATATCGGTCCAAACTGCGCTCTGCCCATCAACCTCTTCACGACCTCCCCCATTAACTCTACCCTGATTTTCTAGGTACGATGTTAGCGATCTCCCTGCTGGCAGTGCTGACCCTCCTGGGGTCTGGGTCAGGTGAGGACGATGGTGGAGTACGTCCCGGGGCCTTGGTCGGCTCAGGAGGCGAGGTCTCCTTGTGCTACGATCTTGCGCCCCTGGCCGACGTAGCCATTGCCCTACCTGCCTACGCGCACCAGCTCCACGGAATCAGGAACCATCTCACGGCCCTCATGGGGACACACAACCCGAATGAGTATCTCTATAACCTTTTCCTCCCACTCTCCTGGCAGTTGCAATACATAAGTAACAGATTCACTGAGCTCAATGACACATTTTCCATTCAGACACCCGTGGGTCGTTCTCGTGTGAAACGAGGTCTCTTCGACTTCGGCGGTGAGATTCTGAGTGGCTTGTTTGGCGTTGCTACAGCCCGTGACATTTCTGGCTTCAAATCTGCTCTCACTCATTTAGCTTCAGCCCTAGAATCACAACGCCGAGTCATTAAAATCCACCACACTATGTTACAGAAGCTCACAACCCAACTCAATGAAGTCACGTCCACTCTAAACAATTTCACCGATATCTTACAACGCTACCTTTCATATCTCAACGTTATCTCTCAGTTCTTCTACCTCAAACTCAACATAGATAATCTCCAACTGGCCGTTGACTCTCTCCTGTCTCAAGTCTCTACCTTGCTTTGTATCCTGGTCGATGCTATCAATGGACGTGTCACTGCCGACTTAGTACCTGTTTCAGCTATCCGTTCTGTCCTGGAATGGGCTCACTCCACCTTCGGTCTCTCCCCAGTCCTCGCTTATTCCTCCCTTGAATATTATTATCCTGTTCTCGAAGCCACTCTTCTCACCACATACGTTGTCGTCCATATTCCTCTCCGTTCTGCCATAACCTTTAACCTTTTCCACATGATTCCCTTCCCTTTCCCCCTCAACAACTCCTTGTTACAGGTATCTGTTCCTTCAGAATATTTCCTCCTCTCCCATGATCCTCTTTCCGTTGCTTTCCTTTCTTCCACAGACCTCCAGCAATGTTCCTCCCTTACTCCGACCTCTCGTCTCTGTGCTGCCCACCTTTTCGCTATCTTCCCTAGCAGTGCTACACCCTGTGAGTCTGTTTTAGTTCGCAACCATTCCATCTACTCGGCCTTTTCTTTTGTCCCAGCTCCTGACCTCCCGGTCCACCATGCTCACCTCTACCATGTCCAGTACTTCTTCTTTGCTGTTCCCATCTCTGTCACACTTATGTGTCCTGGTTCTTCCGTTCGCTCCGTCCCCGCTAGTGGTCTCTACAAAGCACCTGACTATTGTACTGTCAAATCAGAGTCCGTCATCACTTACGCCACTCGCTATCACCAAGCTGTTCGTAAACACTCCTATGACATCTTTCCACCAATCGACATGCCTTCAACCCTACCATCTGCCAACATTACCATCACCTCCCCTCACTTGCGCATGCTCACCTTCCTCAATGACAGTGATTTCCTTATGGATCAATTTTCTCTGGCCTTCAGCCGTTCATGGGTTCATCCAACAGTTGTGTTTCCCCCTGTGGTTATCGCTTTCATAGGTTTTCTACTCATCATCTGTGCAGTGCATTGTTGTGTCAGAACAATGGAACGTCGACTCCAGGAAATCAGAGTCGCTACAGGCATAGTACGCCCTACACACGACGTAGAAACTCCCCGTACTTAGTGCCCTCGCATTCCGTGACTACCATTGCCATCTAACAATTACCCAAACTGTGAACAGCACTCTGCCTACTAGACAATGATGGTATTTCTTTCATGCATTACTGAGTGACAGTGTATCCTACAGAAAATACCAAAAAAAAAAAAAAATGAAGGAAGAACAACACTAGAACTCTCATATCTACTCCTTGTTATGTATCAAACTATTATTGTGTAATTCCCATTATGTTTATATATACCTTCGACCCTTACTGGACTTGTACCTATTATTCCTTGTATATCTTAAATGTATATATCCTTCTAATTCCCTCCCCTCAACATGGCTATGTCTCCCCTACTGCCCCTGTATCATACTTATCCCTTGTACAAACCTCCCCGGTCCTGCCTTACTACTATAATCAACCACCATTTAACTCCTGGTGTCAGGAGACACCATCTCAGCTACCCGGGGGAGTAGTGTACCCCCTCCACAATATGTCTCCCCCCGATGTATATATTCACAGGCACAGGTTGATCATCATCATCAGATAGAGTATTACTCAGTGCATTTAGGGCCTTACCAGCTAGTACAGTCACGAACACTAATAAGGGAACAAGGTAGTTTGCTACCAGAGGGCAGGTTAATGGCACAGGTTCACCCTCAAACTCCCCCTCCTTACCCCCACAAAACGACCGCATTGTTAGGCTGATGGGATCAGGATTCTAAAGCTTTGCTGTGTCTCACGTCCTGCCTCACGTAACATAAGTAAACTCGTAATTTATTCTGCCATTAGGTTGATTATTCTGTGTATACATCCACCTTCAGTTCAGTGAGGAGTAGGCTAATTATACTGAAGTTTTAGCAGTTTTCACAAGGATGATCCTGCAGTATAGAGATTCATTCCAAGTATTTGTTCAGCGTATTCTAAACGATATACTCATACTAAAATCTAAGTAACAGTGACAAGTTATATAAATACTGGCCATTAAAGTCCTCCTGCCTTATCATCTGAGAAGCCACATATTCACTCACCCACACATCCTCCTACTCACTCAACCCATCCAACACTTACCCTTCTCAGCCACCAGTGAGACTGTCCAAGCTCACCTATCGCGGCCATCCACCCTGCTCACCCACGAATGCCACCCACCAAGTTCATCTATCAATGCCACCCAACACATCTACCCACTCACCTACCCACCCTGAACCCACCTACGCACCAAACGACCAACCCAACCACCCACGCAGAGCAACCCGGCCACGCAATCTTCTCAGCCACCCTGGTGACCCACCGTGCTCACATACCCTGGCAACCCACACATTCCGATGACCCATCTTGCCCACCACCTACTGTCACCCACCCTCCCCATCCATGAATGCAACCCACCCTGCGCACCCAACAATGCCATCCAGCACATCAACCCACTCAGCCCTCCCACCGTACCCACCCATCTCTCCCTGAATACTCACCCACCCTGACCACCCACCTCACCCTGGGAACCCATCCATCCTCTCCAACCACTCCTCCCACCGACACACTTTCCTATTCACATTCCCAACCACCCTTCTTACCCAAACCCATTCACCCTGCCATCCCATCCACCCATTCGAACCCCACTCATCCACCAAACTCATCCCATTGAAACCTAAATTACCGACCCCTCTCCTACCACCAACCGATCTAGCCACTCACCCAGCCCGCACCACGCAATCATAACCCTTTTACTCCTACAACCAACCCCAAGCCACTCTACACATCCCACCCAACCAATCAGCCCCACGCAACCAACCATCCTGTCCACCCATCCTGGTGATACACCGAACCACGAATCTCACCAATCAAACCTCACCCACCCCAACCACCCACCTATCTGACTCCAGCACCCCCTCCCACATACACAGAAAGACAGAGAGACGTGTACCCCCTCCACAATATGTCTACCCCCGATGTATATATGTCCCCCTCCAATGCATACATGCCCCCACTAAATTTGCTAGGTCAGCATGCTCTCCCACGCCTGAAGACGGCGTTATTGCATCAGTTCTTAGCAGACAGCCTAGCCGGACAGACTGTTTTACTGTGAGCTTGTAATAAACTCCTTATCTAGCTGTTTGTACACGGAGTTTCTATCACCAAAGTATTGCAAGTTACAAACGGACAGACAGACATTAAGCAACACGCATTCTTAGG
This sequence comes from Coenobita brevimanus, assembly GCF_032717465.1. Lineage (NCBI taxonomy): Eukaryota > Metazoa > Arthropoda > Malacostraca > Decapoda > Coenobitidae > Coenobita > Coenobita brevimanus. Next base: position 12,418,335 of record NC_136984.1, read on the forward strand.
CAGACACACGGACACACAGACACACACACAAACACACTGACACACACACACACACACACACACACACACACACACACACACACACACACACAGATTTAAGCACAAACACAGACATGTACACAGACACAGACCCACGAGTATACACACAGACATTTGATCTGTTTGCTTTCTCTGGCTGTGAGGCAATCGATACGCTGGTATATAAATCGGCTGAGTTCCTGGGAGTAGTTCAATCGTATGTTTGACAAGGTCTGTTCTACCCATCGGTTCACTGGGTAAGGCAACCACGTTTCTGTACGAGGTCAGAAGGTCGAGGAGTTGAGGCGTATGTTCTGGGAAATTTGTGCAAGTGAGATGTGAGAGCATATCGGGTGAATGCGTCGGCGCAGATCCCGTAGAGTTAATAGTACATACACCGATTGGCGTATCATCAGTCTGAATAGTAGGAATTGAGGAATCCTGGCACACCTTTATGGCCGCTGGGTATACTAGGAAGTCTCCAATCTTTACACCACTTTTAAGTTTTAGTGGAGCATTTGTGACATTGAGCAAGTACAGGTAGCATAAACTGTCCTCTAAGACTGTACACCACGCTGACTCATAAGTCAAGGCATTCACACAACACGTCTCAGGTAGGGTTAGTACATCCACTCCTTCTTTCGCACCGGCAACACAAACAGAGACTTTGGTGAACTCATGCGGTAACAAAATTGTGCACGTATTCGTTACTGCACGTTTCGTCTCTGCGTGTTGGAGAAGATCATTCAGACTGTGTGAGGTAGGTAACTGAGACATGTCTGAGTCAGCGATAGTGTTGTCGGGAGAGGATGTAAGAGCCATGTTCGAGGGCTGAGATGATGTATCAGGAGACATTGAGGAATTTATGTCCTTGCTCGCAGTCAGTAAAGAAATGATCTCTGTATTCTCAGATGATGATAGTGGTGGTTTGGGCTGGGTTGGACTTTTTGGTAGTGATAGGGACAGAGGTAACTGAAGGACTGATTTGATCGTAAGAACAGGACGGGGACATTCCATAGTGTAAACCGGGAATCCAGAAATGTCTATACTACCACAAGCAGGTAATAATGCAATGGAATGTTGTGCCATGGTGGAGAAATCAATAAGGGCATCTGCGGGATACTGCAAGTCATTAGTGACATGAAATTCAATGAGGATAGGGGGCAAAGCTCTGTGGAGTTTTACTTCAAGGGTGACTCTTCCCTTAACCTTAAACTCTGAGCCGTTAACACCACATAGGCGAATGTCTGGTGGTTCTAGGAAACTGACGTGGCTGTGATGGCGATGAATAATCTGTAAGGAATTTTCGGAGATGAGATTTACTATAGATCCTGTGTCCAAGAAGAATGACGTTGGTATGTCATGACTGCTTCCGAGAATGACTAAACCCGAGGGATGTTATGGGACCTACATGCCGGATGGGGAGTTGGGTTTCTGGTTCTACGTGATATTGGTCCGATACGGGCGCGGCGCTTCCCCCGACTGTGGGCAGTTGAGGTAACGACATTCCTCAGTGGTGTGAGTCGTGCTTGATTTGTGGTATTTGCAGTGTGGACGACGTGAGCAGGAAGACGTACGCTGTCTGGTTTGGGAGTGAGGACGTCTGTATGTACGGTCGCAACTGGATGCTCGATGTCCAGGATGACCACAGTACCAGCAAAGAATCAAAGATTGTCTGTTTCGTCAGGCGCTAGATTGATCACGACCTGCGGTAGGAGAGCGATGTGTGGCAGGGCTGCCACATGTGGTGGGATGGGAGCGAGATTGGTCTGGGGTAGTGGAGGTGTGACAGACTGAGGAGGCCAAGGGTTGGGTGGTGCCCTGACGGGTGTAGTTCGAACCTGTTCTTTCATGAATGGCTTTAGTGACCTGAATAATTTTATCTCCTGGACTGAAACCGATTTCCAAGGCTAGCTCTCGCTGTTTAGGAGTAAGCCAGTGAAGGAATCTGAGGTAACCAATTAAGTCAGCAAAGTTGGTGAGTGAAAGCATTGGAACGCCATTCTTGTCTTCTAACCATTTCGTGCCTACCAGTAATTGGAGCATCTCGCTACTAGTTGCTTTCATGGGGGCAGCAGCTTCACGGAGCTTGGCATATTGCGCTGGGACGCGCAAGTCCTCATCTAGTTGGTTTAGGATATTAATGAATCCCATGAGAGACGCGGTATTTGAATGCTGGCAACAAGGGCTGATGAGTTCCGTACGAAAATCAGCAAAGGTACGAATGCTATCGAAATGTCCTGCACGGATCGCGGATCCGATGTCTGATTTACCGTGATGCAAGCGACCGAGGAGGTAAGCTACTTTGAGCGATTCCTCGGTAATTTGTCTATTATTTATTTCGGTTTCGACTTCTCTGAGGAAATCATAGACAGACCAAGTTGGGTCCTGGCCGGTAAATTTGGGACGATTGGCATCGTCGAGATAGATAGACTGTGGAGGGTTGGCCATGGCTGGAAGGGTAGAAGTGGCGGCAGGAGAGGTGTGGGAGAGAGAGAGAAGGTAGTGGCAGTTAAGGGCGAGCAAGACGGGGTATGAAGGGAGGCAGGAGAGGGAACGACAGGGGAAGGAGTAGAGGAAATCGGTTTCAGTCCAGGAGATAAAATTATTCAGGTCACTAAAGCCATTCATGAAAGAACAGGTTCGAACTACACGCGTCAGGGCACCACCCAACCCTTGGCCTCCTCAGTCTGTCACACCTCCACTACCCCAGACCAATCTCGCTCCCGTCCCACCACATGTGGCAGCCCTGCCACACATCGCTCTCCTACCGCAGGTCGTGATCAATCTAGCACCCGACGAAACAGACAATCTTTGATTCTTTGCTGGTACTGTGGTCATCCTGGACATCGAGCATCCAGTTGCGACTGTACATACAGACGTCCTCACTCCCAAACCAGACAGGGTACACCTTCCCGCTCACGTCGTCCACACTGCAAATACCACAAATCAAGCATGACTCACACCACTGAGGAATGTCGTTACCTCAACTGCCCACAGTCGGGGGAAGCGCCGCGCCCATATCGGACCAATATCACGTAGAACCAGAAACCCAACTCCCCATCCGGCATGTAGGTCCCATAACATCCTCGGGTTTAGTCATTCTCGGAAGCAGTCATGACATACCAACGTCATTCTTCTTGGACACAGGATCTATAGTAAATCTCATCTCCGAAAATTCCTTACAGATTATTCATCGCCATCACAGCCACGTCAGTTTCCTAGAACCACCAGACATTCGCCTATGTGGTGTTAACGGCTCAGAGTTTAAGGTTAAGGGAAGAGTCACCCTTGAAGTAAAACTCCACAGAGCTTTGCCCCCTATCCTCATTGAATTTCATGTCACTAATGACTTGCAGTATCCCGCAGATGCCCTTATTGGTTTCTCCACCATGGCACAACATTCCATTGCATTATTACCTGCTTGTGGTAGTATAGACATTTCTGGATTCCCGGTTTACACTATGGAATGTCCCCGTCCTGTTCTTACGATCAAATCAGTCCTTCAGTTACCTCTGTCCCTATCACTACCAAAAAGTCCAACCCAGCCCAAACCACCACTATCATCATCTGAGAATACAGAGATCATTTCTTTACTGACTGCGAGCAAGGACATAAATTCCTCAATGTCTCCTGATACATCATCTCAGCCCTCGAACATGGCTCTTACATCCTCTCCCGACAACACTATCGCTGACTCAGACATGTCTCAGTTACCTACCTCACACAGTCTGAATGATCTTCTCCAACACGCAGAGACGAAACGTGCAGTAACGAATACGTGCACAATTTTGTTACCGCATGAGTTCACCAAAGTCTCTGTTTGTGTTGCCGGTGCGAAAGAAGGAGTGGATGTACTAACCCTACCTGAGACGTGTTGTGTGAATGCCTTGACTTATGAGTCAGCGTGGTGTACAGTCTTAGAGGACAGTTTATGCTACCTGTACTTGCTCAATGTCACAAATGCTCCACTAAAACTTAAAAGTGGTGTAAAGATTGGAGACTTCCTAGTATACCCAGCGGCCATAAAGGTGTGCCAGGATTCCTCAATTCCTACTATTCAGACTGATGATACGCCAATCGGTGTATGTACTATTAACTCTACGGGATCTGCGCCGACGCATTCACCCTATATGCTCTCACATCTCACTTGCACAAATTTCCCAGAACATACGCCTCAACTCCTCGACCTTCTGACCTCGTACAGAAACGTGGTTGCCTTACCCAGTGAACCGATGGGTAGAACAGACCTTGTCAAACATACGATTGAACTACTCCCAGGAACTCAGCCGATTTACATACCAGCGTATCGATTGCCTCACAGCCAGAAAAAGCAAACAGATCAAATGGTACAGAACATGTTAGACCAGGACATTATTGAACCCTCCGTCAGTCCATGGAATAGCCCACTTTTCTTAGTACCAAAGAAGGACGGCAACTTTAGACCAGTAGTCGACTATCGTAAGGTCAATTCTGTCACCGTTCCAGACCGTTTCCCGTTACCCATCCTCACTGATTTGCTAGAATCCCTTGGTGACAATAACGTAGTCTTTTCATCTTTAGACCTCCTCAGCGGGTACTGGCAGGTCGAAATGGAAGAGTCCTCTCGCCCAGTGACAGCCTTTAGCACCCCTTCCGGACATTTTCAGTTTAAGAGACTCCCTTTTGGTCTGAGAAATGCTCCTTCCGTGTTCATGCGACTTATCCATTCAGTCTTCAGCGGTATGATGGGACACACTTTTTTGCTTACCTAGATGATATCATTGTTGTGAGTAAATCCATCCCTGATCATTTTACCAAACTCCAGCAAGTCTTTGAACGCCTCCAGCTCGCAGGCCTGAAAATCAATCTCAGTAAAAGTGACTTCCTGCGAACGAAAATCAAATTCCTAGGCCATGTCGTAGATGCACAAGGCATTCATACTAATGAGGATAAAACTAAGGTGATCATTAACTTCCCAGAACCTACCACTACCGACGCTGTACGAAGTTTCCTGGGCCTCAGTGGATATTATCGTCGCTTTATCCGGGATTATGCGAAGATCGCCGCTCCTCTGACCCACTTACTCAAGCAGAATGTGCCCTTTGTTTGGACTAACGACCAGTCACAGGCTTTCCAAAAGCTAAAGACAGCTCTTGTAAATGCCCCTATTCTAGCGTTCCCTGATTATACCACACCCTTCCTTCTCTGCACAGACGCCTCAGGCACTGGACTTGGTGCCGTTTTGATGCAACTTCGATGAAGCATCAAGGAAGCGCGTAATAGCGTATGCTAGTCGCACCCTTACAACCGCTGAACGTAACTACAGTGTCACAGATCTCGAAGCGCTAGCGGTAATCTGGTCCTTGAAACAGTTCAGAGATATAGTCTATGGTTATCCAGTGCATATCCAAACAGACCACCTTCCACTATGTGATTTGTTCAAGAATCGTAACCTAACAGGTAGGTTAGCTAGATGGTATGTCATCATCCAGGATTTTAAACCCACTTTTCAATATGTACCAGGCAAGTTGAATGTAGTCACAGACGCACTCTCACGTCACGTAGCAGCAGCTATAACATCACTGCAGCCTGAAGTAACTGAAAATGCTACACTAACGTCAGAAGTTGTTCGAAACTTTCAACGCCAAGATCCCATGTGGTCCAAAGTCATTTATTTCCTAGTATCTGGCGATGCCTCGACCTTACCTACTCTGCCAGTATCACTAGATGAGTTCATGCTAGATGATAATCTCTTTTACAGGAAAACACTGCTAACAGGCAAAGATATGCCCAATCGCGAAGTACGCCAACTTGTTGTCCCCACTGCCCTGATACCAAAGGTTCTTCATATTGTTCATAATACTCCTCATGCTTCCCATCCAGGTAAAGACCGATGCTTGTGCCAAGCACGTCTCAAATACTATTGGCCAACCATGCGCCGCGATATCAATGCCCACTGTGACTCTTGCCTCTCCTGCCACCACCACAAAGGATCAACAGGCTTACCAGCACCTCTCTTACAATACCCAATCCCGTCACGACCATGGGAAACTGTCTCAATCGATCTCTCAAAACTACCTCTCACAGAATCTGACGCTGAGTACTTGTTCGTAGCGGTCGACCACTTCTCCCGCTACTGTGTCCTCGTTCCCTTCTCCGACAAGACCACGAAGAGTGTTGCACGTGCCCTTGTAGATCAAGTAATTTGCCTGTTCAGTACCCCTCATACCATTCTTACTGACAACGGTACAGAGTTCAACAATAGCCTTCTCGATGAGATCTGTTGCCACTTTCGTATCAGTAAGTGCAATGTCGTGCCTAACCATCCAGCTTCCAATGGCCTTGTAGAACGCCACAACCGAAAAATCTTAGAGTGCCTCAGACATTTAGGCTCCCATAGTTCGTCCTGGGATGACTGGATTCCCCAAGTGGCATCCTCCATCAATAGTTCCATCAATGCATCCATTCCTGAATCTCCCTTCTTCGTCCTCTTTGGCTTTGACAAGGACCTCCCATACTCTCTCTTATCCTCAAAGCCAGAACCCATCTACAACATGGATGATTATGTTAAACTAAAATTGGCCAACTTCCAGACAATCCACCAGTATGTCCAATCCACTTTGGCTTCCTCTCAGGAGGACATGCTGCAGCGCCAACATAAGTCCGCCTCTCCTATCACTATCAATGTAGGCGATCTTGTCTTTGCTCATTCCCATACACGTTCCTCTAAGTTGGATGACAAATTTACAGGGCCCCACAGAGTCCTCACTCAACAAGGCAACAAATTTCACCTCCAGGACCTGTCCACTAAGGACACCAGATGGGTCCACGTCGATGACTTAAAGCGAGCACCCCGTGGCCTCGTGTTGGAAGAGTCACTTACACAACCTCCTGCCCCCTCTTCCCCTCCTCCCATCCCTCAGTCTACATTGTCTCCACCTATCCCTCAGTCTCCTTCCTCTCTATCTCCACCTGCTCATTCATCAATCAATCAATATCGGTCCAAACTGCGCTCTGCCCATCAACCTCTTCACGACCTCCCCACTTTACTATACCCTGATTTTCTAGGTACGATGTTAGCGATCTCCCTGCTGGCAGTGCTGACCCTCCTGGGGTCTGGGTCAGGTGAGGACGATGGTGGAGTACGTCCCGGGGCCTTGGTCGGCTCAGGAGGCGAGGTCTCCTTGTGCTACGATCTTGCGCCCCTGGCCGACGTAGCCATTGCCCTACCTGCCTACGCGCACTTTCAGCTCCACGGAATCAGGAACCATCTCACGGCCCTCATGGGGACACACAACCCGAATGAGTATCTCTATAACCTTTTCCTCCCACTCTCCTGGCAGTTGCAATACATAAGTAACAGATTCACTGAGCTCAATGACACATTTTCCATTCAGACACCCGTGGGTCGTTCTCGTGTGAAACGAGGTCTCTTCGACTTCGGCGGTGAGATTCTGAGTGGCTTGTTTGGCGTTGCTACAGCCCGTGACATTTCTGGCTTCAAATCTGCTCTCACTCATTTAGCTTCAGCCCTAGAATCACAACGCCGAGTCATTAAAATCCACCACACTATGTTACAGAAGCTCACAACCCAACTCAATGAAGTCACGTCCACTCTAAACAATTTCACCGATATCTTACAACGCTACCTTTCATATCTCAACGTTATCTCTCAGTTCTTCTACCTCAAACTCAACATAGATAATCTCCAACTGGCCGTTGACTCTCTCCTGTCTCAAGTCTCTACCTTGCTTTGTATCCTGGTCGATGCTATCAATGGACGTGTCACTGCCGACTTAGTACCTGTTTCAGCTATCCGTTCTGTCCTGGAATGGGCTCACTCCACCTTCGGTCTCTCCCCAGTCCTCGCTTATTCCTCCCTTGAATATTATTATCCTGTTCTCGAAGCCACTCTTCTCACCACATACGTTGTCGTCCATATTCCTCTCCGTTCTGCCATAACCTTTAACCTTTTCCACATGATTCCCTTCCCTTTCCCCCTCAACAACTCCTTGTTACAGGTATCTGTTCCTTCAGAATATTTCCTCCTCTCCCATGATCCTCTTTCCGTTGCTTTCCTTTCTTCCACAGACCTCCAGCAATGTTCCTCCCTTACTCCGACCTCTCGTCTCTGTGCTGCCCACCTTTTCGCTATCTTCCCTAGCAGTGCTACACCCTGTGAGTCTGTTTTAGTTCGCAACCATTCCATCTACTCGGCCTTTTCTTTTGTCCCAGCTCCTAACCTCCCGGTCCACCATGCTCACCTCTACCATGTCCAGTACTTCTTCTTTGCTGTTCCCATCTCTGTCACACTTATGTGTCCTGGTTCTTCCGTTCGCTCCGTCCCCGCTAGTGGTCTCTACAAAGCACCTGACTATTGTACTGTCAAATCAGAGTCCGTCATCACTTACGCCACTCGCTATCACCAAGCTGTTCGTAAACACTCCTATGACATCTTTCCACCAATCGACATGCCTTCAACCCTACCATCTGCCAACATTACCATCACCTCCCCTCACTTGCGCATGCTCACCTTCCTCAATGACAGTGATTTCCTTATGGATCAATTTTCTCTGGCCTTCAGCCGTTCATGGGTTCATCCAACAGTTGTGTTTCCCCCTGTGGTTATCGCTTTCATAGGTTTTCTACTCATCATCTGTGCAGTGCATTGTTGTGTCAGAACAATGGAACGTCGACTCCAGGAAATCAGAGTCGCTACAGGCATAGTACGCCCTACACACGACGTAGAAACTCCCCGTACTTAGTGCCCTCGCATTCCGTGACTACCATTGCCATCTAACAATTACCCAAACTGTGAACAGCACTCTGCCTACTAGACAATGATGGTATTTCTTTCATGCATTACTGAGTGACAGTGTATCCTACAGAAAATACCAAAAAAAAAAAAAATGAAGGAAGAACAACACTAGAACTCTCATATCTACTCCTTGTTATGTATCAAACTATTATTGTGTAATTCCCATTATGTTTATATATACCTTCGACCCTTACTGGACTTGTACCTATTATTCCTTGTATATCTTAAATGTATATATCCTTCTAATTCCCTCCCCTCAACATGGCTATGTCTCCCCTACTGCCCCTGTATCATACTTATCCCTTGTACAAACCTCCCCGGTCCTGCCTTACTACTATAATCAACCACCATTTAACTCCTGGTGTCAGGAGACACCATCTCAGCTACCCGGGGGAGTAGTGTACCCCTCCACAATATGTCTCCCCCCGATGTATATATTCACAGGCACAGGTTGATCATCATCATCAGATAGAGTATTACTCAGTGCATTTAGGGCCTTACCAGCTAGTACAGTCACGAACACTAATAAGGGAACAAGGTAGTTTGCTACCAGAGGGCAGGTTAATGGCACAGGTTCACCCTCAAACTCCCCTCCTTACCCCCACAAAACGACCGCATTGTTAGGCTGATGGGATCAGGATTCTAAAGCTTTGCTGTGTCTCACGTCCTGCCTCACGTAACATAAGTAAACTCGTAATTTATTCTGCCATTAGGTTGATTATTCTGTGTATACATCCACCTTCAGTTCAGTGAGGAGTAGGCTAATTATACTGAAGTTTTAGCAGTTTTCACAAGGATGATCCTGCAGTATAGAGATTCATTCCAAGTATTTGTTCAGCGTATTCTAAACGATATACTCATACTAAAATCTAAGTAACAGTGACAAGTTATATAAATACTGGCCATTAAAGTCCTCCTGCCTTATCATCTGAGAAGCCACATATTCACTCACCCACACATCCTCCTACTCACTCAACCCATCCAACACTTACCCTTCTCAGCCACCAGTGAGACTGTCCAAGCTCACCTATCGCGGCCATCCACCCTGCTCACCCACGAATGCCACCCACCAAGTTCATCTATCAATGCCACCCAACACATCTACCCACTCACCTACCCACCCTGAACCCACCTACGCACCAAACGACCAACCCAACCACCCACGCAGAGCAACCCGGCCACGCAATCTTCTCAGCCACCCTGGTGACCCACCGTGCTCACATACCCTGGCAACCCACACATTCCGATGACCCATCTTGCCCACCACCTACTGTCACCCACCCTCCCCATCCATGAATGCAACCCACCCTGCGCACCCAACAATGCCATCCAGCACATCAACCCACTCAGCCCTCCCACCGTACCCACCCATCTCTCCCTGAATACTCACCCACCCTGACCACCCACCTCACCCTGGGAACCCATCCATCCTCTCCAACCCCTCCACCCCACGACACACTTTCCTATTCACATTCCCAACCACCCTTCTTACCCAAACCCATTCACCCTGCCATCCCATCCACCCATTCGAACCCCACTCATCCACCAAACTCATCCCATTGAAACCTAAATTACCGACCCCTCTCCTACCACCAACCGATCTAGCCACTCACCCAGCCCGCACCACGCAATCATAACCCTTTTACTCCTACAACCAACCCCAAGCCACTCTACACATCCCACCCAACCAATCAGCCCCACGCAACCAACCATCCTGTCCACCCATCCTGGTGATACACCGAACCACGAATCTCACCAATCAAACCTCACCCACCCCAACCACCCACCTATCTGACTCCAGCACCCCCTCCCACATACACAGAAAGACAGACGGACGTGTACCCCCTCCACAATATGTCTACCCCCGATGTATATATGTCCCCCTCCAATGCATACATGCCCCCACTAAATTTGCTAGGTCAGCATGCTCTCCCACGCCTGAAGACGGCGTTATTGCATCAGTTCTTAGCAGACAGCCTAGCCGGACAGACTGTTTTACTGTGAGCTTGTAATAAACTCCTTATCTAGCTGTTTGTACACGGAGTTTCTATCACCAAAGTATTGCAAGTTACAAACGGACAGACAGACATTAAGCAACACGCATTCTTAGGCAGACACACGGACACACAGACACACACACAAACACACTGACACACACACACACACACACACACACACACACACACACACACACACACACACAGATTTAAGCACAAATACAGACATGTACACAGACACAGACCCACGAGTATACACACAGACATTTGATCTGTTTGCTTTCCCTGGCTGTGAGGCAATCGATACGCTGGTATATAAATCGGCTGAGTTCCTGGGAGTAGTTCAATCGTATGTTTGACAAGGTCTGTTCTACCCATCGGTTCACTGGGTAAGGCAACCACGTTTCTGTACGAGGTCAGAAGGTCGAGGAGTTGAGGCGTATGTTCTGGGAAATTTGTGCAAGTGAGATGTGAGAGCATATCGGGTGAATGCGTCGGCGCAGATCCCGTAGAGTTAATAGTACATACACCGATTGGCGTATCATCAGTCTGAATAGTAGGAATTGAGGAATCCTGGCACACCTTTATGGCCGCTGGGTATACTAGGAAGTCTCCAATCTTTACACCACTTTTAAGTTTTAGTGGAGCATTTGTGACATTGAGCAAGTACAGGTAGCATAAACTGTCCTCTAAGACTGTACACCACGCTGACTCATAAGTCAAGGCATTCACACAACACGTCTCAGGTAGGGTTAGTACATCCACTCCTTCTTTCGCACCGGCAACACAAACAGAGACTTTGGTGAACTCATGCGGTAACAAAATTGTGCACGTATTCGTTACTGCACGTTTCGTCTCTGCGTGTTGGAGAAGATCATTCAGACTGTGTGAGGTAGGTAACTGAGACATGTCTGAGTCAGCGATAGTGTTGTCGGGAGAGGATGTAAGAGCCATGTTCGAGGGCTGAGATGATGTATCAGGAGACATTGAGGAATTTATGTCCTTGCTCGCAGTCAGTAAAGAAATGATCTCTGTATTCTCAGATGATGATAGTGGTGGTTTGGGCTGGGTTGGACTTTTTGGTAGTGATAGGGACAGAGGTAACTGAAGGACTGATTTGATCGTAAGAACAGGACGGGGACATTCCATAGTGTAAACCGGGAATCCAGAAATGTCTATACTACCACAAGCAGGTAATAATGCAATGGAATGTTGTGCCATGGTGGAGAAATCAATAAGGGCATCTGCGGGATACTGCAAGTCATTAGTGACATGAAATTCAATGAGGATAGGGGGCAAAGCTCTGTGGAGTTTTACTTCAAGGGTGACTCTTCCCTTAACCTTAAACTCTGAGCCGTTAACACCACATAGGCGAATGTCTGGTGGTTCTAGGAAACTGACGTGGCTGTGATGGCGATGAATAATCTGTAAGGAATTTTCGGAGATGAGATTTACTATAGATCCTGTGTCCAAGAAGAATGACGTTGGTATGTCATGACTGCTTCCGAGAATGACTAAACCCGAGGATGTTATGGGACCTACATGCCGGATGGGGAGTTGGGTTTCTGGTTCTACGTGATATTGGTCCGATACGGGCGCGGCGCTTCCCCCGACTGTGGGCAGTTGAGGTAACGACATTCCTCAGTGGTGTGAGTCGTGCTTGATTTGTGGTATTTGCAGTGTGGACGACGTGAGCAGGAAGACGTACGCTGTCTGGTTTGGGAGTGAGGACGTCTGTATGTACGGTCGCAACTGGATGCTCGATGTCCAGGATGACCACAGTACCAGCAAAGAATCAAAGATTGTCTGTTTCGTCAGGCGCTAGATTGATCACGACCTGCGGTAGGAGAGCGATGTGTGGCAGGGCTGCCACATGTGGTGGGATGGGAGCGAGATTGGTCTGGGGTAGTGGAGGTGTGACAGACTGAGGAGGCCAAGGGTTGGGTGGTGCCCTGACGGGTGTAGTTCGAACCTGTTCTTTCATGAATGGCTTTAGTGACCTGAATAATTTTATCTCCTGGACTGAAACCGATTTCCAAGGCTAGCTCTCGCTGTTTAGGAGTAAGCCAGTGAAGGAATCTGAGGTAACCAATTAAGTCAGCAAAGTTGGTGAGTGAAAGCATTGGAACGCCATTCTTGTCTTCTAACCATTTCGTGCCTACCAGTAATTGGAGCATCTCGCTACTAGTTGCTTTCATGGGGGCGGCAGCTTCGGATAGCTTGGCATATTGCGCTGGGACGCGCAAGTCCTCATCTAGTTGGTTTAGGATATTAATGAATCCCATGAGAGACGCGGTATTTGAATGCTGGCAACAAGGGCTGATGAGTTCCGTACGAAAATCAGCAAAGGTACGAATGCTATCGAAATGTCCTGCACGGATCGCGGATCCGATGTCTGATTTACCGTGATGCAAGCGACCGAGGAGGTAAGCTACTTTGAGCGATTCCTCGGTAATTTGTCTATTATTTATTTCGGTTTCGACTTCTCTGAGGAAATCATAGACAGACCAAGTTGGGTCCTGGCCGGTAAATTTGGGACGATTGGCATCGTCGAGATAGATAGACTGTGGAGGGTTGGCCATGGCTGGAAGGGTAGAAGTGGCGGCAGGAGAGGTGTGGGAGAGAGAGAGAAGGTAGTGGCAGTTAAGGGCGAGCAAGACGGGGTATGAAGGGAGGCAGGAGAGGGAACGACAGGGGAAGGAGTAGAGGAAATCGGTTTCAGTCCAGGAGATAAAATTATTCAGGTCACTAAAGCCATTCATGAAAGAACAGGTTCGAACTACACGCGTCAGGGCACCACCCAACCCTTGGCCTCCTCAGTCTGTCACACCTCCACTACCCCAGACCAATCTCGCTCCCGTCCCACCACATGTGGCAGCCCTGCCACACATCGCTCTCCTACCGCAGGTCGTGATCAATCTAGCACCCGACGAAACAGACAATCTTTGATTCTTTGCTGGTACTGTGGTCATCCTGGACATCGAGCATCCAGTTGCGACTGTACATACAGACGTCCTCACTCCCAAACCAGACAGGGTACACCTTCCCGCTCACGTCGTCCACACTGCAAATACCACAAATCAAGCATGACTCACACCACTGAGGAATGTCGTTACCTCAACTGCCCACAGTCGGGGGAAGCGCCGCGCCCATATCGGACCAATATCACGTAGAACCAGAAACCCAACTCCCCATCCGGCATGTAGGTCCCATAACATCCTCGGGTTTAGTCATTCTCGGAAGCAGTCATGACATACCAACGTCATTCTTCTTGGACACAGGATCTATAGTAAATCTCATCTCCGAAAATTCCTTACAGATTATTCATCGCCATCACAGCCACGTCAGTTTCCTAGAACCACCAGACATTCGCCTATGTGGTGTTAACGGCTCAGAGTTTAAGGTTAAGGGAAGAGTCACCCTTGAAGTAAAACTCCACAGAGCTTTGCCCCCTATCCTCATTGAATTTCATGTCACTAATGACTTGCAGTATCCCGCAGATGCCCTTATTGGTTTCTCCACCATGGCACAACATTCCATTGCATTATTACCTGCTTGTGGTAGTATAGACATTTCTGGATTCCCGGTTTACACTATGGAATGTCCCCGTCCTGTTCTTACGATCAAATCAGTCCTTCAGTTACCTCTGTCCCTATCACTACCAAAAAGTCCAACCCAGCCCAAACCACCACTATCATCATCTGAGAATACAGAGATCATTTCTTTACTGACTGCGAGCAAGGACATAAATTCCTCAATGTCTCCTGATACATCATCTCAGCCCTCGAACATGGCTCTTACATCCTCTCCCGACAACACTATCGCTGACTCAGACATGTCTCAGTTACCTACCTCACACAGTCTGAATGATCTTCTCCAACACGCAGAGACGAAACGTGCAGTAACGAATACGTGCACAATTTTGTTACCGCATGAGTTCACCAAAGTCTCTGTTTGTGTTGCCGGTGCGAAAGAAGGAGTGGATGTACTAACCCTACCTGAGACGTGTTGTGTGAATGCCTTGACTTATGAGTCAGCGTGGTGTACAGTCTTAGAGGACAGTTTATGCTACCTGTACTTGCTCAATGTCACAAATGCTCCACTAAAACTTAAAAGTGGTGTAAAGATTGGAGACTTCCTAGTATACCCAGCGGCCATAAAGGTGTGCCAGGATTCCTCAATTCCTACTATTCAGACTGATGATACGCCAATCGGTGTATGTACTATTAACTCTACGGGATCTGCGCCGACGCATTCACCCGATATGCTCTCACATCTCACTTGCACAAATTTCCCAGAACATACGCCTCAACTCCTCGACCTTCTGACCTCGTACAGAAACGTGGTTGCCTTACCCAGTGAACCGATGGGTAGAACAGACCTTGTCAAACATACGATTGAACTACTCCCAGGAACTCAGCCGATTTACATACCAGCGTATCGATTGCCTCACAGCCAGAAAAAGCAAACAGATCAAATGGTACAGAACATGTTAGACCAGGACATTATTGAACCCTCCGTCAGTCCATGGAATAGCCCACTTTTCTTAGTACCAAAGAAGGACGGCAACTTTAGACCAGTAGTCGACTATCGTAAGGTCAATTCTGTCACCGTTCCAGACCGTTTCCCGTTACCCATCCTCACTGATTTGCTAGAATCCCTTGGTGACAATAACGTAGTCTTTTCATCTTTAGACCTCCTCAGCGGGTACTGGCAGGTCGAAATGGAAGAGTCCTCTCGCCCAGTGACAGCCTTTAGCACCCCTTCCGGACATTTTCAGTTTAAGAGACTCCCTTTTGGTCTGAGAAATGCTCCTTCCGTGTTCATGCGACTTATCCATTCAGTCTTCAGCGGTATGATGGGACACACTCTTTTTGCTTACCTAGATGATATCATTGTTGTGAGTAAATCCATCCCTGATCATTTTACCAAACTCCAGCAAGTCTTTGAACGCCTCCAGCTCGCAGGCCTGAAAATCAATCTCAGTAAAAGTGACTTCCTGCGAACGAAAATCAAATTCCTAGGCCATGTCGTAGATGCACAAGGCATTCATACTAATGAGGATAAAACTAAGGTGATCATTAACTTCCCAGAACCTACCACTACCGACGCTGTACGAAGTTTCCTGGGCCTCAGTGGATATTATCGTCGCTTTATCCGGGATTATGCGAAGATCGCCGCTCCTCTGACCCACTTACTCAAGCAGAATGTGCCCTTTGTTTGGACTAACGACCAGTCACAGGCTTTCCAAAAGCTAAAGACAGCTCTTGTAAATGCCCCTATTCTAGCGTTCCCTGATTATACCACACCCTTCCTTCTCTGCACAGACGCCTCAGGCACTGGACTTGGTGCCGTTTTGATGCAACTTCGATGAAGCATCAAGGAAGCGCGTAATAGCGTATGCTAGTCGCACCCTTACAACCGCTGAACGTAACTACAGTGTCACAGATCTCGAAGCGCTAGCGGTAATCTGGTCCTTGAAACAGTTCAGAGATATAGTCTATGGTTATCCAGTGCATATCCAAACAGACCACCTTCCACTATGTGATTTGTTCAAGAATCGTAACCTAACAGGTAGGTTAGCTAGATGGTATGTCATCATCCAGGATTTTAAACCCACTTTTCAATATGTACCAGGCAAGTTGAATGTAGTCACAGACGCACTCTCACGTCACGTAGCAGCAGCTATAACATCACTGCAGCCTGAAGTAACTGAAAATGCTACACTAACGTCAGAAGTTGTTCGAAACTTTCAACGCCAAGATCCCATGTGGTCCAAAGTCATTTATTTCCTAGTATCTGGCGATGCCTCGACCTTACCTACTCTGCCAGTATCACTAGATGAGTTCATGCTAGATGATAATCTCTTTTACAGGAAAACACTGCTAACAGGCAAAGATATGCCCAATCGCGAAGTACGCCAACTTGTTGTCCCCACTGCCCTGATACCAAAGGTTCTTCATATTGTTCATAATACTCCTCATGCTTCCCATCCAGGTAAAGACCGATGCTTGTGCCAAGCACGTCTCAAATACTATTGGCCAACCATGCGCCACGATATCAATGCCCACTGTGACTCTTGCCTCTCCTGCCACCACCACAAAGGATCAACAGGCTTACCAGCACCTCTCTTACAATACCCAATCCCGTCACGACCATGGGAAACTGTCTCAATCGATCTCTCAAAACTACCTCTCACAGAATCTGACGCTGAGTACTTGTTCGTAGCGGTCGACCACTTCTCCCGCTACTGTGTCCTCGTTCCCTTCTCCGACAAGACCACGAAGAGTGTTGCACGTGCCCTTGTAGATCAAGTAATTTGCCTGTTCAGTACCCCTCATACCATTCTTACTGACAACGGTACAGAGTTCAACAATAGCCTTCTCGATGAGATCTGTTGCCACTTTCGTATCAGTAAGTGCAATGTCGTGCCTAACCATCCAGCTTCCAATGGCCTTGTAGAACGCCACAACCGAAAAATCTTAGAGTGCCTCAGACATTTAGGCTCCCATAGTTCGTCCTGGGATGACTGGATTCCCCAAGTGGCATCCTCCATCAATAGTTCCATCAATGCATCCATTCCTGAATCTCCCTTCTTCGTCCTCTTTGGCTTTGACAAGGACCTCCCATACTCTCTCTTATCCTCAAAGCCAGAACCCATCTACAACATGGATGATTATGTTAAACTAAAATTGGCCAACTTCCAGACAATCCACCAGTATGTCCAATCCACTTTGGCTTCCTCTCAGGAGGACATGCTGCAGCGCCAACATAAGTCCGCCTCTCCTATCACTATCAATGTAGGCGATCTTGTCTTTGCTCATTCCCATACACGTTCCTCTAAGTTGGATGACAAATTTACAGGGCCCCACAGAGTCCTCACTCAACAAGGCAACAAATTTCACCTCCAGGACCTGTCCACTAAGGACACCAGATGGGTCCACGTCGATGACTTAAAGCGAGCACCCCGTGGCCTCGTGTTGGAAGAGTCACTTACACAACCTCCTGCCCCCTCTTCCCCTCCTCCCATCCCTCAGTCTACATTGTCTCCACCTATCCCTCAGTCTCCTTCCTCTCTATCTCCACCTGCTCATTCATCAATCAATCAATATCGGTCCAAACTGCGCTCTGCCCATCAACCTCTTCACGACCTCCCCCATTAACTCTACCCTGATTTTCTAGGTACGATGTTAGCGATCTCCCTGCTGGCAGTGCTGACCCTCCTGGGGTCTGGGTCAGGTGAGGACGATGGTGGAGTACGTCCCGGGGCCTTGGTCGGCTCAGGAGGCGAGGTCTCCTTGTGCTACGATCTTGCGCCCCTGGCCGACGTAGCCATTGCCCTACCTGCCTACGCGCACCAGCTCCACGGAATCAGGAACCATCTCACGGCCCTCATGGGGACACACAACCCGAATGAGTATCTCTATAACCTTTTCCTCCCACTCTCCTGGCAGTTGCAATACATAAGTAACAGATTCACTGAGCTCAATGACACATTTTCCATTCAGACACCCGTGGGTCGTTCTCGTGTGAAACGAGGTCTCTTCGACTTCGGCGGTGAGATTCTGAGTGGCTTGTTTGGCGTTGCTACAGCCCGTGACATTTCTGGCTTCAAATCTGCTCTCACTCATTTAGCTTCAGCCCTAGAATCACAACGCCGAGTCATTAAAATCCACCACACTATGTTACAGAAGCTCACAACCCAACTCAATGAAGTCACGTCCACTCTAAACAATTTCACCGATATCTTACAACGCTACCTTTCATATCTCAACGTTATCTCTCAGTTCTTCTACCTCAAACTCAACATGGATAATCTCCAACTGGCCGTTGACTCTCTCCTGTCTCAAGTCTCTACCTTGCTTTGTATCCTGGTCGATGCTATCAATGGACGTGTCACTGCCGACTTAGTACCTGTTTCAGCTATCCGTTCTGTCCTGGAATGGGCTCACTCCACCTTCGGTCTCTCCCCAGTCCTCGCTTATTCCTCCCTTGAATATTATTATCCTGTTCTCGAAGCCACTCTTCTCACCACATACGTTGTCGTCCATATTCCTCTCCGTTCTGCCATAACCTTTAACCTTTTCCACATGATTCCCTTCCCTTTCCCCCTCAACAACTCCTTGTTACAGGTATCTGTTCCTTCAGAATATTTCCTCCTCTCCCATGATCCTCTTTCCGTTGCTTTCCTTTCTTCCACAGACCTCCAGCAATGTTCCTCCCTTACTCCGACCTCTCGTCTCTGTGCTGCCCACCTTTTCGCTATCTTCCCTAGCAGTGCTACACCCTGTGAGTCTGTTTTAGTTCGCAACCATTCCATCTACTCGGCCTTTTCTTTTGTCCCAGCTCCTGACCTCCCGGTCCACCATGCTCACCTCTACCATGTCCAGTACTTCTTCTTTGCTGTTCCCATCTCTGTCACACTTATGTGTCCTGGTTCTTCCGTTCGCTCCGTCCCCGCTAGTGGTCTCTACAAAGCACCTGACTATTGTACTGTCAAATCAGAGTCCGTCATCACTTACGCCACTCGCTATCACCAAGCTGTTCGTAAACACTCCTATGACATCTTTCCACCAATCGACATGCCTTCAACCCCTACCATCTGCCAACATTACCATCACCTCCCCTCACTTGCGCATGCTCACCTTCCTCAATGACAGTGATTTCCTTATGGATCAATTTTCTCTGGCCTTCAGCCGTTCATGGGTTCATCCAACAGTTGTGTTTCCCCCTGTGGTTATCGCTTTCATAGGTTTTCTACTCATCATCTGTGCAGTGCATTGTTGTGTCAGAACAATGGAACGTCGACTCCAGGAAATCAGAGTCGCTACAGGCATAGTACGCCCTACACACGACGTAGAAACTCCCCGTACTTAGTGCCCTCGCATTCCGTGACTACCATTGCCATCTAACAATTACCCAAACTGTGAACAGCACTCTGCCTACTAGACAATGATGGTATTTCTTTCATGCATTACTGAGTGACAGTGTATCCTACAGAAAATACCAAAAAAAAAAAAAAATGAAGGAAGAACAACACTAGAACTCTCATATCTACTCCTTGTTATGTATCAAACTATTATTGTGTAATTCCCATTATGTTTATATATACCTTCGACCCTTACTGGACTTGTACCTATTATTCCTTGTATATCTTAAATGTATATATCCTTCTAATTCCCTCCCCTCAACATGGCTATGTCTCCCCTACTGCCCCTGTATCATACTTATCCCTTGTACAAACCTCCCCGGTCCTGCCTTACTACTATAATCAACCACCATTTAACTCCTGGTGTCAGGAGACACCATCTCAGCTACCCGGGGGAGTAGTGTACCCCCTCCACAATATGTCTCCCCCCGATGTATATATTCACAGGCACAGGTTGATCATCATCATCAGATAGAGTATTACTCAGTGCATTTAGGGCCTTACCAGCTAGTACAGTCACGAACACTAATAAGGGAACAAGGTAGTTTGCTACCAGAGGGCAGGTTAATGGCACAGGTTCACCCTCAAACTCCCCCTCCTTACCCCCACAAAACGACCGCATTGTTAGGCTGATGGGATCAGGATTCTAAAGCTTTGCTGTGTCTCACGTCCTGCCTCACGTAACATAAGTAAACTCGTAATTTATTCTGCCATTAGGTTGATTATTCTGTGTATACATCCACCTTCAGTTCAGTGAGGAGTAGGCTAATTATACTGAAGTTTTAGCAGTTTTCACAAGGATGATCCTGCAGTATAGAGATTCATTCCAAGTATTTGTTCAGCGTATTCTAAACGATATACTCATACTAAAATCTAAGTAACAGTGACAAGTTATATAAATACTGGCCATTAAAGTCCTCCTGCCTTATCATCTGAGAAGCCACATATTCACTCACCCACACATCCTCCTACTCACTCAACCCATCCAACACTTACCCTTCTCAGCCACCAGTGAGACTGTCCAAGCTCACCTATCGCGGCCATCCACCCTGCTCACCCACGAATGCCACCCACCAAGTTCATCTATCAATGCCACCCAACACATCTACCCACTCACCTACCCACCCTGAACCCACCTACGCACCAAACGACCAACCCAACCACCCACGCAGAGCAACCCGGCCACGCAATCTTCTCAGCCACCCTGGTGACCCACCGTGCTCACATACCCTGGCAACCCACACATTCCGATGACCCATCTTGCCCACCACCTACTGTCACCCACCCTCCCCATCCATGAATGCAACCCACCCTGCGCACCCAACAATGCCATCCAGCACATCAACCCACTCAGCCCTCCCACCGTACCCACCCATCTCTCCCTGAATACTCACCCACCCTGACCACCCACCTCACCCTGGGAACCCATCCATCCTCTCCAACCACTCCTCCCACCGACACACTTTCCTATTCACATTCCCAACCACCCTTCTTACCCAAACCCATTCACCCTGCCATCCCATCCACCCATTCGAACCCCACTCATCCACCAAACTCATCCCATTGAAACCTAAATTACCGACCCCTCTCCTACCACCAACCGATCTAGCCACTCACCCAGCCCGCACCACGCAATCATAACCCTTTTACTCCTACAACCAACCCCAAGCCACTCTACACATCCCACCCAACCAATCAGCCCCACGCAACCAACCATCCTGTCCACCCATCCTGGTGATACACCGAACCACGAATCTCACCAATCAAACCTCACCCACCCCAACCACCCACCTATCTGACTCCAGCACCCCCTCCCACATACACAGAAAGACAGACGGACGTGTACCCCCTCCACAATGTGTCTACCCCCGATGTATATATGTCCCCCCCCAATGCATACATGCCCCCACTAAATTTGCTAGGTCAGCATGCTCTCCCACGCCTGAAGACGGCGTTATTGCATCAGTTCTTAGCAGACAGCCTAGCCGGACAGACTGTTTTACTGTGAGCTTGTAATAAACTCCTTATCTAGCTGTTTGTACACGGAGTTTCTATCACCAAAGTATTGCAAGTTACATTTGGTAGCAGCGGTGTTTCGAACCATCACATTCTGACCACCTCCTGGGATTTTTAGTGATACAACGAGATACACGACGACTCGCATCTGCCAGCCTCGCCCCTCCTCCGTGCCTCTATACCTTGGCTGTACTTTTCGAGTGTACCATTTTTCTCACCAGTGCTCACCTCTCAAACAACCGCACCCATACGCCTTGTTCCTGACCGCACGTGTCACCCTCGCCGACCTACGCACCTGTTGCACCTGTTCCCAGCACCTGTTCCGGACTCATCATAGCTCCTGCCCCCACGGTGCCACTTATCACTGTCTGCCCGCTGTTTGCCCACCACCATTCTCTGCATTTGCAATTCACCAGCTCTACACCTGCCTTGCGCCGACATCTGCCTCACCACCCACCACCAGCCTCCGCCGTAGGTCGGCGACGGTGACACGTGCGGTCAGGAACAAGGCGTATGGGTGCGGTTGTTTGAGAGGTGAGCACTGGTGAGAAAAATGGTACACTCGAAAAGTACAGCCAAGGTATAGAGGCACGGAGGAGGGGCGAGGCTGGCAGATGCGAGTCGTCGTGTATCTTGTTGTATCACTAAAAATCCCAGGAGGTGGTCAGAATGTGATGGTTCGAAACACCGCTGCTACCAAATGTAACTTGCAATACTTTGGTGATAGAAACTCCGTGTACAAACAGCTAGATAAGGAGTTTATTACAAGCTCACAGTAAAACAGTCTGTCCGGCTAGGCTGTCTGCTAAGAACTGATGCAATAACGCCGTCTTCAGGCGTGGGAGAGCATGCTGACCTAGCAAATTTAGTGGGGGCATGTATGCATTGGGGGGGGGGATATATATACATCGGGGGTAGACATATTGTGGAGGGGGTACACGTCCGTCTGTCTTTCTGTGTATGTGGGAGGGGGTGCTGGAGTCAGACAGGTGGGTGGTTGGGGTGGGTGAGGTTTGAATGGTGAGATTCGTGGTTCGGTGTATCACCAGGATGGGTGGACAGGATGGTTGGTTGCGTGGGGCTGATTGGTTGGATGGGATGTGTAGAGTGGCTTGGGGTTGGTTGTAGGAGTAAAAGGGTTATGATTGCGTGGTGCGGGCTGGGTGAGTGGCTAGATCGGTTGGTGGTAGGAGAGGGGTCGGTAATTTAGGTTTCAATGGGATGAGTTTGGTGGATGAGTGGGGTTCAAATGGGTGGATGGGATGGCAGGGTGAATGGGTTTGGGTAAGAAGGGTGGTTGGGAATGTGAATAGGAAAGTGTGTCGGTGGGAGGAGTGGTTGGAGAGGATGGATGGGTTCCCAGGGTGAGGTGGGTGGTCAGGGTGGGTGAGTATTCAGGGAGAGATGGGTGGGTACGGTGGGAGGGCTGAGTGGGTTGATGTGCTGGATGGCATTGTTGGGTGCGCAGGGTGGGTTGCATTCATGGATGGGGAGGGTGGGTGACAGTAGGTGGTGTGCAAGATGGGTCATCGGAATGTGTGGGTTGCCAGGGTATGTGAGCACGGTGGGTCACCAGGGTGGCTAAGATTGCGTGGCCGGGCTGCTCTGCGTGGGTGGTTGGGTTGGTCGTTTGGTGCGTAGGTGGGTTCAGGGTGGGTAGGTGAGTGGGTAGATGTGTTGGGTGGCATTGATAGATGAACTTGGTGGGTGGCATTCGTGGGTGAGCAGGGTGGATGGCCGCGATAGGTGAGCTTGGACAGTCTCACTGGTGGCTGAGAAGGGTAAGTGTTGGATGGGTTGAGTGAGTAGGAGGATGTGTGGGTGAGTGAATATGTGGCTTCTCAGATGATAAGGCAGGAGGACTTTAATGGCCAGTATTTATATAACTTGTCACTGTTACTTAGATTTTAGTATGAGTATATCGTTTAGAATACGCTGAACAAATACTTGGAATGAATCTCTATACTGCAGGATCATCCTTGTGAAAACTGCTAAAACTTCAGTATAATTAGCCTACTCCTCACTGAACTGAAGGTGGATGTATACGCAGAATAATCAACCTAATGGCAGAATAAATTACGAGTTTACTTATGTTACGTGAGGCAAGACGTGAGACACAGCAAAGCTTTAGAATCCTGATCCCATCAGCCTAACAATGCGGTCGTTTTGTGGGGGTAAGGAGGGGGAGTTTGAGGGTGAACCTGTGCCATTAACCTGCCCTCTGGTAGCAAACTACCTTGTTCCCTTATTAGTGTTCGTGACTGTACTAGCTGGTAAGGCCCTAAATGCACTGAGTAATACTCTATCTGATGATGATCAACCTGTGCCTGTGAATGATTTTATTAGTTTAGTTGACCTCTGTGTTTCTAACTGTTGCTTCACTTTTGATGATAAATACTATAGACAAAGTGCAGGGATGGCAATGGGGTCCCCCCTCAGCCCAGTTATAGCTAACTTATTTTTAGATCATCTAGAAATACTGGATTTAACGACATAGTTCCTAGAGAGGTAGTTTGGATTAGGTACACCTCCGGACAGAAATTCGTGATACAGGGTAATCTGCCACCAGAGATCACATTAATTGCACACGTCTACCCCCCCAACTCCCCCTCCTTACCCCTACCGAAACAATGATTTGTTGGGCGTATGGATCGGAGATATGAAGCTTCGATCACTCTCACGTCTTGCCGCATGTAATGTTACTTTCATTTATCTTACTATTAGGTGTATTATCAAGTGCATAGATCCATCCTCAGTTCCATGAGAAGTGATTATATCGAAGTTTTAGCGGATTTCAATACAATGACCTTAATGTATAGAGTCTGGTTTCCAAATAGTTATCCAACGTATTCTAAGCGATAGACTAAAATCCAAGTAACAGTTACAAGTTATATGGCCATATACGTCCCTCTCTTGCCTTGTCATGTGGACAGCCACATATACAGTCACCTACTTATCCACCTACCCACTCAACCCATCCAACACAACCCACCGACCTCACCCCTGCCAGCCACCCAGCCCATCGATCCCTGCTGTCCACCCTGCTAACCAACGAATGCCACACACGAAGTTTACCCAACAATGCCACTCAGCTCATTTACTTATTCACTTCTCCACCCTGAACCTATCAAGCCACCCAACCCAACCACCCACTTAGATCATCCCGACCACGCAATTGTCTCAGCCACTCTGGCGACCAGCGGTGCCCACTCACCCTGACGACTCACTTTGCCCACACATCCCGACAACCTATCTTGCCCACCGACCCCTACCACCCACCATTACCACTCACAAATTCCACCCACCCTTCCCACTCACGAATTCCACCCACCCTGGTCACTCAACAATGCCATCCATCTCATCCATCCACACAAGCCTCCCACCTCTCCCTGAACACTCACCACCCACCTCACCCTGCCCATCCACCCATCCTATCCACCCACTCCTCCCACCGACTCACCCGCCCATCCACCCTTCTTACTCAACCCCATTCACTCCGCAACCCCATTCATCCATTTGAACCCGACTTATCCATCAAACACATTTTATCCAAACCTAACTTACCGACTCCCCCCCGACCACCCACATATCCAGCCACCTACCCACCCAGCCCACCAAACGCATCCACTCACTAACCCAATTACCTCTACAACCCACCCAAAACCACTCCACACACCACACCCAACAACTGTCCCCCCCCCCTCTCTCTCCACCATTATCACTGTCCACTCCCCCTGGCGATGCACCGAACTACCACACCCACCAATTTAACCTCATCAACTTCACCCACCCAACCAACTGACTTACAGAGAGAGAGAGAGAGAGAGAGAGTGACACAGTATGTGTACGCCCACACGTGTGCTCGAGCAAGTGTTGGCAACATGTAGGCAACATAGTAACGACCTCGCTGTAGACATGTTGGGAACAGCAGCGTCTAGATCATGATGGCAACATCATGATGAAGTCTCATCTGCCTGGAATGGATACACTTATCCCATCGCCTCTCCTGCAAGTGTTCGAAGCTGCACTGAAACATGTTTTCATACATCTGTCCAAATACTTTTGCAAACATGTTCCCGAACATGTTGCCTGCCGTGTTGTCAATATATGTTCGAGAGCACGTGTGGACTCTCCCTAAGAGAAACAAAACACCCATAAACTCACACACACACACACACACACACACACACACACAGGGAAAGAGTAGTTCACAACAACTTCACTCACTAATCATCCTCAGTGGTTGTTTATCCCCGAGGAAGATTGGCCCCACGTCTTACGAATTACTGTTTGATGGTTGACTGTATAATCATTGAACAATATGAGCAGCATGTAACACTGAAACTAGCATCGTTATTATATTTATTTTACCTCCCTTTCCATGGGGGAAACAGCCTAGGTATATAGATAGATTCGCCCATTGAAACGATTGCCAATTGGATGACATAGCATGGAATCCTAATGAAAATACATCCATAATATATGTCGGAGATACGAGTCAGTGTACTGTACAGGCTGCTACTAGAACAGCACTAGACACTTCCACATCTCATCCGTCCCATTCACCGTCCCCAAATCCACCCTCCCTCTTTTCCCACCCTTCCGCATCTATGTGTGTGTTCTTACCTACCTACCTAATTGTTCTTACCTAATCGTATCTTTACAGGAATGAGTCAAGCTCGTACTGTCCCGTGTCTTAAACCATATTTATCGTACATATCGTTAAATTTGTGAATTGTTTTGGCACACGCTATTTCATTCGGTAGTGCATTCCACTGATCAATTGCTCTGTTTGGGAAACTGAATTTCCTCATGTCTTTATCACCTCTCTTTTTATGTAGTTTTTTTGCAGTGTCCTCTTGCTGATGCTTCCCCATATGTTAAGTAATCATTTATGTCTATTTTCCCCTTCCCTGATATGCATTTATATAGCATTATCATGTCACCTCTTTTCCTTCCCTCCTGTAGTGTTGATAGATTCAGTTTGTTTAGTCTTTCTTCGTAGCTTAGATCCCTTAAGGTTGGTATCCATCTTGTAGCGGCCTTTTGTACTTTTTCAATCTTGTCTATGTGTTTTTTTAGATGAGGACTCCAGACTACTGATGCATACGCCAGGGTTGGTCTGATGAATGATGCTATTATCATTCTTAGCATGCCTTCATTTATGTATGTGAATGCTATTCTCATATTTGCAGGCAGTGTATACATGTTCCGTACCTTCTCACTGATGTGGTCAGCAGGAGATAGTCTGTTATTGATAATCACACCTAGGTCCTTCTCTCTTTCTGATGTGTGTAGGGTTTTATTTTCTAACGTATAATCCCAATCAGGTCTTTTTCCACTTTTACCAAACTTGATTACATGACACTTGTCCACATTGAATTCCATTTGCCATGTATTACTCCATTCATGAAGTTTATTTAATTCTTCTTGTAGCTCTTTATAAGAGTCTGTGTTAGTAATTCTCCTTTGTATTTTTGCATCATCTGCAAACATATTTAGATAGCTTCCATTTCCAGTGTTACTGTCTATATCATTTATATACACTAAAAACATGATTGGTGCCAGCACTGAGCCCTGTGGTATTCCACTAGTCACTTCTTTCCATGATGAGTAGTTTCCCCTGAATACTGTTCTCATTTCTCTTTTTATGAGAAAATCTTGCCTCCAACAAAACAGTTTGCCTCGAATTCCTCCTTGATGGTACAGTTTCCATAAAAGTCTTTGGTGTGGTACTGTGTCAAATGCTTTCTTGAAATCTAAATAGATACTGCCACCCATCCTTATCTTTCCTGTATTATGTCTGTCACTCTGTCATAGTAGCTCAACAGATTAGTAACACATGATTTTCCTTTTCTGAAACCAAACTGTCTTTCTGTTATCATATTGTGTTCTTCTAGATGATTTACCCAAGCTTTTCTTATAAGCTTTTCTAATACCTTGCTCACAACACTGGTCAGTGATACTGGTCGGTAGTTGAGTGGATTTTGTCTATTCCCTTTCTTGAATAAGGGGACAATATTTGCTTTCTTCCAAATATCAGGTAGTTTACCTTGACTCAAGGATTTCTTGAAAATTAAAAATAATGGTTTACTTAACTCCTTTGCAGATTCTCGTAGCACCCAACATGAAATTTCATCAGGACCATTTGCTTTTCCTCTGTCTAATTTACTTAACTCCTCCTGTATTACTTTTTCTGATATTTGTATATCTGGTAGTATGCGTGGACATGCATGTTCCACATAGTCCCTCTCAAATTTTTTTTCTTCAGTTAAAAACTGATTGGAAATTCATATTTAGTGCTTCACAAATATCTTTCTCTTGTGTATAG
Organism: Coenobita brevimanus; assembly: GCF_032717465.1. NCBI lineage: Eukaryota > Metazoa > Arthropoda > Malacostraca > Decapoda > Coenobitidae > Coenobita > Coenobita brevimanus. The sequence continues at coordinate 12,446,426 of NC_136984.1, forward strand.
GTGATTCCTTCGTCCGTAATGGATTGT
>NC_136984.1:12453952-12486452 GCF_032717465.1 Coenobita brevimanus
GACATTTAAGATGAGAGCAATCAGCCTAACTCATCCCTGAGTGGCATTACTTGAGCAATAAATCCCAACCTCTCCTTCGATATAAACGTACATAGGCTCAATCCGTTAGCAGCACCTTCATTACCTTCTAAACTACCAAGCAAAATAATTTGGTCATGTGGTTACCACCCAGAATAGTCAGTGGTTTCCTGATGTACAGGAAACCACTTGGCTTGCCACTCAGTGTAGAGTCACCCATAGACAGAAGGAAGAGGAAAGAATGAAGGAAAGGAATACAGAAGAGGGAGTGTAAAGTCATTCTTAGGCAGAAGGAAGAGGAAAGAATGAAGGAAAGACAAAGGAGGAAGGAAGGAAGAGAGGAAAGGGCAGACAACCAAAGCAACACTACATCGAGTGAATGGATGGTGAGCGTCCCCTCCTACCACCTACAAGATGAATATGTACATTTTTATTCTGCTACGGATAACGGGACTAAACTATACCTCATACCAATTAATCTGGCCAGGCATGAATGGCAACACTGACCCTGCCAAGATTCTGATTGGCTGGAGATGTTTGTTCGATTTCGTTGTTGCTGAAACTGATACTCTTTTTATTATCAGATATGATACTGAGTTTATCGAAAATACAATCGTCAAAAGCAATAAGAAATCCGTCATATGCTTAACAATAATGAAATTTTCGAAGGAAGATAGAAATATGAGTCAACAAAGTATTATAAGAGTCCAAGTCAAGGTCAGCATTCGAACAATTCCTTTAAATCTCCGACACTCGATAATATAACAGAAAATTAAGGAAACCTGCTTAATCTAAGCGTTGGTGTAACACACATTTAAATTTTAAGATCAGTCCGTACTCTTAAATCATGCCACAACTCTGAATAATTAAAAATTCTAATGAAAAGACGAGTTGTGCGGGAAGGGAGGTTTGAAAAAATTGCGAAAATCAAAGTAGGCTAAAGGAAAACTATTTCATTATATCTCCTCTATTATCACAGTACGGACTGATCTTAAAATTTAAATGTGTGTTACACCAACGCATAGATTAAGCAGGTTTCCTTAATTTTCTGTTATATTATCGAGTGTCGGAGATTTAAAAGAATTGTTCGAATGCTGACCTTGACTTGGACTCTTATAATACTTTGTTGACTCATATTTCTATCTTCCTTCGAAAATTTCATTATTGTTAAGTATATGACGGATTTCTTATTGCTTTTGTCGATTGTATTTTCGATAAACTCAGTATCATATCTGATAATAAAAAGAGTATCAGTTTCAGCAACAACGAAATCGAACAAACATCTCCAGCCAATCAGAATCTCGGCAGGGTCAGTGTTGCCATACATGCCTGGCCAGATTAATTGGTTTGAGGTATAGGGACTGTCATTTGTGACGTGTGCCTGATATTATGTATTAATCTTTAGTATACTTTATATGTTCCCATGTATGAAAACAGAATACAAGAGAGAGCCAAAAATTCAAGATCCGATCATTTCGAGATGCCTGGACACACAGCGTTTGAAAGACTGGAGATCATAGGAAGCAGGAAATACAGACCGAGGGAGACAGTTCCAGAGCTGACCTGTTGCATAAATGAAGGACTAGAAGTAACGGTCAACTTTTGCATTAGAGAGTTGAACAGAAAAGGGATGAGAGTTTGCCGCTAGACGGGTGCTACGCACCCGTCGTAGAGGTGGAGGAATGCATGCAGACAGTTCAAAGGAGCACTGACCATTGAAGTATCGATAGAAAAGAGATAAAGATGCAACAATGCAGCGAAGAGACAGAGGCTGAAGGGAGTCGGTAAGAGGAGGAGAGTTCTCCATCTATCTATCTATCTATTCTTAGACGCCTCAATCCCGTTCGGGGTGGCCACAAACAAATCGCCACCAAGTCGCCCTGTCCCCGGCCATTTTAATGCCCTGCTCCCAACTCACACCCCCCTCTCTCATATACCTCTCCACCCCATCCCTCCATCTCATCCTCGGCCTCCCCCTCCCTCTCCCCCCTCCACCTCACTCACATACACTCTCCTCGTTAGTCTTTCACCCTCCATCCTCTCCACATGGCCATACCACCTCAGTGTATTCCTCCTAACGCTTCCTATCACATCCACATCACAACGCAACTTTACATCCTCATTTGCCAGCCTGTCTCTCCATGTGACTCCACAGGCTCCTCTAAAATAACTCATTTCCACTGCTCTCACTCTTCACTTGTGTCCTTCCAACAACGTCCAAGATTCACTTCCATACGTTAGAGTTGGTATCACAATACCGTCATGTAGTAACTTTTTCATTTCCATGCTCACTTCCCTGTTTCTTTTCACTGCTTTCATGGAAACAGCAACCTTTCTTCCCTGCTGTACCCTTTCAAGCACTTCACCCTCCAAACCTCCATCCTTACTCATCACAGTACCCAAGTACTTAAACGTACTCACATTTTCCAATTCCTCACCATCCAGCCTCGCCGTACATTCACTGACTTCATCTCTCTCAAAGACCATCACTTTACTCTTCCCTCCATTAACCTTTAGATTCCGTTTCTTACACACTCTCCCAAACTCATCCACTAAGCCCTGCAGCTCCCCTTCGTCTTCACTCAACAATACAGTATCATCTTCAAACAACAGTACAGGGAGATTACAAACACTACCCTCTCTCACCAGGGCCACTCCAACATCCACTACCCTACCTTGTACCTCTTTTATTACCCCATTCATGTACAGATTGAAGAACCATGGAGACATGACACATCCCTGTTTCAACTTTCAAAGAGAAAATTTCACTTAGTTCACCATCCACACGCACTGCAGCCTTCGCACCATCGTACATACTCTTCACAGCATTCAACAACTTCCCATCTACTCCATATATTCTTAATACTTTCCACAATCCTTGTCTATCCACCCTGCCATATGCTTTCTCCAAATCCATGAAAGCCACATAAAACTTCTTTCCCTTCTCTAGAAACTTCTCCACTAAAGATCTAAGAATGAATATCTGATTTACACAACCTCTTCCCTTCCTAAAGCCTCCCTGTTCTTCTCCAACTAATTCCTCTGTTCTTTCTCTAACTCTGTCAATAAGTATCCTACCATACACTTTTCCTATTATACTAAGAAGACAAATGCCCCTGTGATTACCATACACACCTTTTTCCCCTTTTCCTTTGTACAAGGGAATAATTATACCTGACTTTCAATCCTCAGGGACTCTACCTTCCTCCCAGGCCAATCTGCACATCTTCCACATCCATTCTACTACTATCTCTCCCCCATGCTTCAGCATTTCACCACACACTCCATCAATTCCTGGGGCTTTCCCCACTTTAACTTTCTTAATTGCTTCCACAACTTCTATCCTACAGATTTCTTCTTGTCTTCTCACCTCCTTCCATCTCCCAGCCATTCCCCAGCCACGTATACTCGCATTACTTCCATCCTGTATGTTCAACAATTCCTTAAAGTGTTCTCTCCATCTACTCACTTTTTCTCCCTTCTCCACTAGTAATCTACCATTTTTATCTTTCACTCCCCTGCTAATGTCACTTCCGCCCTGTCTTACTCTCTTCACCTCTTTCCAGGACATTTTCTTACAGTCCCTCCACTTTACACTCAAATTCCTTCCAAATTCCTCATCCACTCTCTTCTTACTCTCTCTTGCTAATCTTTTCACCTCTCTCTTTCTTTCTACATATAACTCTCTCTTCCACCTCACAACTTCTTCCACGCCCCTATTTCTCATCCATTCATTGTATGCTTTCTTCTTTTGTGCCACAGCCTGTATCACCTCTTCATTCCACCATGCTGTTCCTTGCACCCCCCTCCATCTTCTCTTCCTCCCACACATCCATCACATGCTGCACATATTTCTTCTGTGAATATCCTGCACACACATTCTACGTCCCCCATCTGCTCCAATTCATATTTGCCCAATCGTTCCTCCACCTCTGTCTTATATTCTGCCTTTTTCTCATCCTCTTGTAACCTTTCCACTCTCCAAGGAGGAGAGTTAATGAGACAAAAAGCCTTTGACTCCACCCTATTGAGAAGAGCTGTATGTGGGGTGCCTTCCCACACATGAGAGTTGTACTCCACAGAGGGGTGGGTAAAACCCCTGTATAGAGTCAACAATTGTGCAGGGGTAAAGAAGGATTGGAGTCGGCCTAGCACACCTAATCTCTTGGAAGCAGATTTTATAAGACGTAATATGATCTTTCCAAGATAAGTTCCAAGTAAATGAGACCCCAATCATGTTCAAGGATGATGCAGGATTAAGCTGAATATTATTAAACATAAGTGGGTATACCTGTGGAAGATTTTGTCGGGTTGATAGGTGTAAAAACTGAGTCTTTGATGCATTAAAAACATCCAGATTATTTTTACCCCAGTCAGAGATACGAGCCAAGTCAGACATTAGGTGTGCCATAGCCTCATCCCTTGTTTGTTGAAGTAACTGCTGAGATAGACGTTGCGGGGACTGGAAAGGTGAAGGGTTGAGTCATCAGCGTATGAGTGGATAGGGTTAGATGTACAGCTTAGGTCACTGGTGAATAAGTGGAAGAGAGTTGGTGATAGGACAGAGCTCTGAGGAACACTGTTGATAGATCCAGGAGAAGATCGATGGCCGTTTACAACAGCGGCTACAGAACGACCAGAAAGGAAGCTAGAGATGAAGGCACAGATAGAAGAATAGAAACCGTAAGAGGGCAGTTTGGAAAATAAAGATTTATGCCAGACTCGATTGAAAGCCTTTAAGATGTCAAGTGCAATGGCAAAGCTTTCCCCAAAGTCCCGAAAGGAGGATGACCAGGAGTCTGAAAGGTAGGTGAGAAGATCGCCAGTGGAGCGTCCCTGACAGAACCCATACTGACGATCAGAAAGAAGGTTGTGATAGGAAAGATGTTTTAAATTTTTTCTATTAAGAATTGACTCAAAAACTTTTGGGATACAGGATGTTAAAGCAATTGGACGATAGTCAGAGGGTTGGGAATGGTCACCCTTCTTTGGGACTGGTTAAATGAGAGCAAACTTCTAGCAAGAAGGAAAGGTACAAGTTGATAGACAAAGGCGAAAGAGTTTGCCTAGGCAGGGTATAAGCACAGAAGCACAGTTCTTGAGAACAACAGGAGGGACTCCATCAGGCCCATATGCCTTGTTAGTATTGAGGCCTGTGATGACAGAAAATACATCAGCTGAAGAAATTTTAATGTCAGCCATGGGGAAGTCAGAGGGAGGAAGTGATGGAGGAATAGCACCGGAATCGTCTAAGGTGGAATTGGAGGAGAAAGTCTGTGCGAAGAGATCTGCTTTATCAGTAGAAGAAATAGCTACAGAGCCATCAGAGTAGAAAAGAGGAGGGAAGGATGATGAGGTAAAGTTGTTAGAAAGGTTTATGGCAAGGTGCCAGAAGGAGCAGGAAGAATTCGAGTTAGAGAGTTGAGAGCATTTAGTACGGATGAAATGATTTTTAGCGGAGCGAAAAACAGACTTAGCACGATTCCGGGCAGAAACGTAAAGATGATGTGATTCAGGGGTAGGTTGGCTCCGGTACCTTTTATAATCCCTCTCCTTGTTGCGGACAGCATTAGAACAAGCGTGATTAAACCAAGGCTTTCTTGCATTAGTTAAAGGATATGAGGAGGGAATGTATGCTCCCATGCCTGAGAGAATAACCACCGTAATGCGCAAGGCACACCCCTATGGCTCCCGGCCGTGGAAACAATAATCATTCCAGGGAAAATCGAAGAAGTACTGCCTGAGGGCCTTGCAATCTGCAGCTCCAAAGTGCCACAGACGACGTTTCTTTGGAGGGTCCGCAGGCAGTACCAGAGCGAAAGAACAGGTTAAGGTGATAAGGCTGTGATCGGAGGAGCCAGCAGAGAGAGAAGATTAACAGTGTAAGCATGTGTGAAAGACTTGTGAAAACCTGTTGTCTTTTCCCACGTACCCCTCATTTTAAAAGAGTTACCATTTTTCCTACAGTGTTAGGAGTGTGGACATGTGTTTTGAAGTATCGTTATTATAAATGCATTGTGAATCCGTTCAGACAGCTTTTGGCGCCAGTGTTTCCGTATTCATATCGTTGTGTTATAACTATTAGCACATTGGGAATGTTTTGCACCCTTAAGCTAAATTGTGAAAGAGCGTCCACAATCGCTACTTTTGCGCCAGCACTGTTGTCATAGAATCGCCACTGTTACCACACACACACCACAAAGCCAGCCAGGAGACAGGACGTGTGTGCTGGGCAATCCCCAGGTCCTGTCCTCCCCACTTACTGTTATTTAACCAGCCCATACCCCACTGACCGGGCTAATGTATGGCCCGGCCTGCACTACAGGTGCAGGGAATCTCTAAACAAACAAACAAACATGCATAAGTCAGTTGAGGGCTGAAATTTACGTGAGCAGGGTCTGTTGAGGGAGTACGTTAATATTAGTTTTCGTTCCTGTTATGTAAGCTCCACTGTTGAACCGCATCCACACCCGCACACCCATATACCCGTAACTCAGATAAGTCTTAATTCCTTTATCATAGTTAGGAACTATTACTGTTGTTGTTATTACTATTACTCATTATTATTATTATTATTATTATTATTATTACGATAATTATAATTATTATTACCTGTTTTTTAAGGGTTTGAGACCCCTCATATCCTGCCCAGCATTGTATCTGTTGTTTACTTATTTTTAGGGTTTCAGGCTATTATCGTGCATAAAATATTTGTTTTGATAGTCATTCTCTTTGTGACATTTCTAGTAATTATTTTTCTAAATTAGTTGTTCATTATTGTCCATTCGTGACCCCTTTGAAAAGTTTAATTTGTTATTGTATTAACTATTTTTTCTTGTTTCTTTTTTTTTGTTATTCACCAGTTCCCCATTAGTATATTTAAGTTATTAGTCGTGGGATGAGAACCTGAGTTATTGCTATGAAGTGTGTCTTTCTTTGCTTCAAATTTCTTTTTCATCTAATATATATATATATATATATATATATATATATATATATATATATATATATATATATATATATATATATATATATATATATATATATATATATATATATATATATATATATATATATATATATATATATATATATATATATATATATATATATATATATATATATATTGTTACGGAACAGCGAAAAATAATGTACACTTTAAGTGAGAATACTAAAAATCACTACTGTCCCGTAAAGTTCCAGGTTCAAAACAAAAGAGTTAGGTAAAATTACAAGTTAAAGTTTAATGCTCAAACTAACAACAAAACATTCAGGACTCATAAGGATAATGTAATTGCAAAAAACAGGTTAAATATAAGGTTAACTGCAATAGCCTCTATTAACACGAAATTAGCAAGAGTAAATTTATCTAAGTCAGCACTGGTAAAATGAAAATACACTGGGTAATGCTCAGTTAATGCAAGATAAATTATTACAGATACAAAATATTATCAAAAATGACTGACAAAAAGAACCTTTACATAAATCACAAAAAAAACTCACTAGGCCTAAGAATTAACCCTATGCTACACAGCACAAGAAAAAATGCAACAACAGTTATACTCAAATTACACAGCTGCTAGATGGTTGGAGACTTCCTGAGCACTCACAACAATAACTGTACAGGGAAGGACAGAGATGTGAACAAAATGAGGAGCAGATCTAAGTGGCAATAATGCAGAGACTGAGCTCATTATATAGGGGCCAGCAGAGCTTGATACAACTTGTAAGAAGGATGCGCAAATGAAGCCATGGGGACAAAGAGTTGACAATCCCGCTCTGAACAACAAAAAGGACGACTTACTCTACTATAACGGTAGAAGGGGGGGACTGAGGCAGAACACGCTCGTGATCAAACAGGCAGCACACTGTACGTTAGAATTACACAAAGGATGATGAAATCATAGGCTATGTAACACCTCCAAACAAAGAAAAAGAAATTTACAAAGGAAATTTCTTATTACTCTAAAACAATCTGTAAACCTACTTATGTACCTAGCCTTTCTGATCTTGTCTATGCAATCTTCCACGCGAGGGAGAGGGTAAGTGTCTGTTTTGGTTATCTGATTAACACGTCTGTAGTCGGTGCAAAGCTGCTGTGACCCACCTGGCTTAGGGACCAGAGTGACAGGAGAAATCCACTCGCTCTGACAGGGCTCAATCATCTTGTGGTCCAACAGGTAGCCAAGCTCCTTCTGGATGAGAGGAACTTTCACTGGGTTCACACGGTAAGGAGGCAGTTTAATTGGCTTTGCGTCTCCAACATCGACATCATGCATCAACACAGTAGTTCTTCCTGGAGTGGCACAGAACACTTGCGGGTACTCCTGCAGTAATGCCGAAAACTCTTGCCTTTCCTCGGGAAGTAGATGAGAAAGCTTAGTCTGGAGATCGTTCATGATATCAGGATTCTTCCCCAAACTATCACTCAGGCTCATACTGCATGGGAGAGCTTCACTTGCAGACTCGGGTGGAACAGCTACAGTTCAGACTGGATTATTTTCGTCCCGCCTGTGATATAACTTTAGCATGTTGATGTGACAAAGTTGCTTGTTCTTTCTACGATCTGGTGTGGCGATGACATAGTTGACATCATTGAGTTTGTTCTCCACGAAATAAGGACCACTAAACTTGGCTTGAAGAGGTTGCCTATGCACTGGTAGCAGAATCAAAACCTGATCTCCTGGCTGAAAGTGGCGTAACCTGGACTTCTTATCATACCAAGTTTTCATCTTCTGAGAAGCTCCAAAATTCTCTCTCACCAGCTGTAAAGCAGTGGACAGCCGTTCTTTGAACTTCATCACATACTCCAGCAGGTTAACGTCATCTTCCTCCGACAGCCAGCGTTCCTTGAGTTGCTTAAGGGGTCCTCTTACTTCATGGCCAAACAGTAGTTCAAAGGGTGAGAAGCCCAGTGATTCATTTGGAGATTCTCTTGCGGCAAATACAACGAATGGAAGACCTTTATCCCAGTCTTTCTGATGTTCCAAACAGTATTTCTTGAGCATTGATTTGAGTGTTTGATGATATCTCTCCAACGCTCCTTGGGTCTGGAGATGGTAAGCTGAAGACGTGATCTGGGTGATGCCCAACTCTTTCAGAGACTGCTTGAAAACATTTGACATGAAATTACTTCCCCGGTCGGACTGTACCTCCTTGGGCAGACCAAACTTTGTGAAGAACCCTAGCATTTCCTTAACCACGTTCTTTGCTGAGATATTTCTAAGTGGAATGGCTTCAGGATAACGAGTAGCCATATCAATCAGGGTCAACACATAAGAAAATCCTGAAGAGGTCTTAGGAAGAGGGCCCACAATATCCACCAACACACGGGTGAAAGGCGTCTCAAAAGGAGGAATGGGAACTAGAGGTGCAACCTTTATGGTCTGATTACACTTCCCCACAACTTGACAGGTGTGACAAGACTTACAATACCAGGAAACATCCCTGAAGATACCTGGCCAGTAGAAGTGTTTCAAAATGCGTGCCACAGTCTTCCTCACTCCAAGGTGTCCTGCCAAACTGGGATCATGAGCCACTCTAATGATATCCTGCCTACAAACACGAGGGATGACAACTTGATGTACAACCTCCCATTCTCAGTCGACTGATGCTGTTGGGGGTCTCCACTTCCTCATAAGCACTCCTGACTTTATATAATAACAAGTAGAAGCACCGGCTGACTCTTCCTCACTACAAGCAGAGTTAGCTAGACCTTTCAACTCAGGATCAGCAACCTGCAACTCAACCAACTCTTGACGAGACAAATTATCAACACTACGGGGTACTGCCTCATCTGGTGAGTGGTCCATATTAGCAAGAAAAGTGTCAGCTAGGATAACATCATCATCATTATCCTCTAAATCACCAGTAACTTTAGACTTAGCCCTAGTGACAGAACATGCAGGGAACACATCAGAAACATCGCAATCCCGGGTCGCAGCCACTGGCTCACTAGACAACTGAGGAGCTGGACACACTTGACTTCCATCAATATCATCTCCAAGTAAGAAAGTTACACCTGACATTGGGAGTGTCTCAACCAACCCAACCATAACGGAACCATTAACAAAACCAGACTCTAAATTCACTCTGCACAGAGGGACAGAGAAGTAATTATTCCCTACACCTTGTAAGATTACAGTTTCATCAGAGGAATTAACATTAGAGCCTAGAACACTGGTCAGCATAAGGGATTGGCAAGCACCTGTATCAAGATATATTTTAACAGATTTCCTGTCATTATTGTCCAGAGGACTGACAAAACCATCAGACAGGAAATTAGCACATGAACTCTTGAGAGTGTCACCCACGTTACTGCTCAAAAGAGGAGCTTCATCATGAGAATTTAAGTTACCCCTCAAAGCAGGTTCAGTTAACTCAGTTAAAGAATTCTGGGAACACTCAAGAGTGGACACTAGACCAATTGACTGAATATTTAAAGACTCCTTTTTGTTCACATCACGCTGTCTCCTGAAACATCTCTCCGTAGTATGACCAAGCTTACTACAATAAGAACATTTACTTTTCTGAAATCTAGAGGGGGAGCTGGTATTTACTTCCTGAGAAACATTATCTTTATTCTCTTTCCTGTTACCTGTACTCTGAGTAGAGGCAACGTACTTACTCTCAGCTTTCCCTTTTTCTCTAGAATATCTCTTGTGAGTGAGAACATATTCATCAACTAAAACTGCAGCATCAGACAAATTATCTATTCTTTTCTCATCAAGATATAGGCTTACATCTTTATAAATACACCTCTTGAAGTCCTCCAGCAAAATCATCTGCTTAAATTTACCAAAATCAGAATCCACATTCTTAGAATTTAACCACTGCTCTAACAGATCTTCTTTGATTTTTGCATACTCAACATGGGATTCCTTATCTTGCTTGTAAGTTGTCCTAAATTTTATTCTATAGGCTACAGGAACAAGCTTATAGGCCTTAAGAATCAAGCTCTTAACTACATCATAATTATCAGATTGATCCTGAGGCAAAGATGCATAAGTTACTTGAGCTTTACCGGTGAGAACAGTTTGAAGGAGTACTGGCCAATACCTTTTGGGCCAATTAGCTACCCTCTCAAACAACTGAAAATACTTTGTTAAATCAGATTCATTGAAAGGAGGGACAAGTTTAACATTTTTAGCCACATCAAAATCATCAGAGCTAGATGATCCAGTTCCACCTTGTTTCATGCGATACTCATGGTCTGCCTGAATCCTGGCAAGTTCAACTTGTGCGTGTATCTGTGCCTCCTGAATACGAGCCTCCGCCTCCTTAGCACGAGACTCCTGCAGGGCTAGCTGTAACTTAGCTAGTTCAATCTGTGTTTGCTCATTTGGAGGAGTTACATTAAACAAGCTTTCATTAATCATGTCAGCAATTTGATCTCTAGAATGATGAAAGCGAACAGCAATTCCCAATTGTTGAGCAACAAGCTTAAGTTCATTATTTGTTCTGTTTTCTACATCACACACTGTTTGCACATTTGACAAAAAATCTTTGGCTTCATCAAGTGTAGAAATAGTAGACATCATGAATAAATCACAGTCACAAAATATCAAACAATATCCTTATGATAATATCCTGAATATCCTGGAGAGGTCACCAAATTTATGTTACGGAACAGCGAAAGATAATGTACACTTTAAGTGAGAATACTAAAAATCACTACTGTCCCGTAAAGTTCCAGGTTCAAAACAAAAGAGTTAGGTAAAATTACGAGATAAAGTTTAATGCTCAAAATAACAACAAAACATTCAGGACTCATAAGGATAATGTAATGGCAAAAACAAGTTAAATATATGGTTAACTGCAATAGCCTCTATTAACACGAAATTAGCAAGAGTAAATTTATCTAAGTCAGCCCTGGTAAAATGAAAATACACTGGGTAATGCTCAGTTAATGCAAGATATATTATTACAGATACAAAATATTATCAAAAATGACTGACAAAAAGAACCTTTACATAAATCACAAAAAAACCTCACTAGGCCTAAGAATTAACCCTATGCTACACTGCACAAGAAAAAATGCAACAACAGTTATACTCAAATTACACAGCTGCTAGATGGTTGGAGACTTCCTGAGCACTGACAACAATAACTGTACAGGGGAGGACAGAGATGTGAACAAAATGAGGAGCAGATCTAAGTGGCAATGACGAAGAGACTGAGCTTATTATATAGGGGCCAGCAGAGCTTGATACAACTGGTAAGAATTACGCGCAAATGAAGCCATGGGGACAAAGAGTTGACAATCCCGCTCTGAACAACAGAAAGGACGACTTACTCTACTATAACGGTAGAAGGGGGGGACTGAGGCAGAACACGCTCGTGATCAAACAGGCAGCACACTGTACGTTAGAATTACACAAAGGATGATGAAATCATAGGCTATGTAACAATATATATATATATATATATATATATATATATATATATATATATATATATATATATATTGCCAGACGCCTCAATCCCGTTTGGGGTGGCCACAAACAAATCGCCTCCAAGTCGCCCTGTCCCCCGCCATTTCACTGCCCTGTTCCCGTCTCACACCCCCCTCTCTCATATACCTCTCCACCCCATCCCTCCATCTCATCCTCGGCCTCCCCCTCCCTCTCTCCCCCTCCACCTCACTCATATACACTCTCTTCGTCAGTCTTTCACCCTCCATCCTCTCCAAATGGCCAAACCACCTCAGTGTATTCCTCATAACGCTTCCTATCACATCCACATCCACACCACAACGTTCCTTTATATCCTCATTCGTCAGCCTGTCTCTCCACGTGACTCCACAGGCTCCTCTTAAATAACTCATTTCCACTGCTCTCACTCTTGACTTGTGTCCTTCCAACAATGTCCAAGCTTCACTTCCGTACGTTAGAGTTGGTATCACAATACTGTCATGTTGTAACTTTTTCACTTCCATGCTCACTTCCCTGTTTCTTATCACTGCTTTCAAGAAACCAGCAACCTTTCTTCCCTGCTGTACCCTTTCAAGCACTTCACCCTCCAAACCTCCATCCTTACTCATCACACTACCCAAATGCTTAAATGTACTCACATTTTCCAATTCCTCACCATCCAACCTCGCTGTACATTCACTAGCTTCACCTCTCTCAAAGACCATCACTTTACTCTTCCCTACATTCACCTTTAGGTTCCGTTTCTTACACACTCTCTCAAACTCATCCACCAAGCCTTGCAGCTCCCCTTCGTCTTCACTCAACAACACAGTATCATCTGCAAACAACAGTACAGGGAGTTTCCAAACACTATCCTCTCTCACCAGGGCCACTCCAACATCCACTACCCTACCTTGTACCTCTTTTATTACCCCATCCATGTACAGATTGAACAACCATGGAGACATGACACATCCCTGTTTCAAACCAACTTTCAAAGAGAAAAATTCACTTAGGTCACCATCCACACACACTGCAGCCTTCGCACCATCGTACATACTCTTCACAGCATTCAACAACTTCCCATCTACTCCATATATTCTTAACACTTTCCACAATCCTTGTCTATCCACCCTGTCATATGCTTTCTCCAAATCCATGAAAGCCGCATACAACTTCTTTCCCTTCTCTAGAAACTTTTCCACTAAAGATCTAAGAATGAATATCTGATCTACACAACCTCTTCCCTTCCTAAAGCCTCCCTGTTCTTCTCCAACTAATTTCTCTGTTCTTTCTCTAACTCTGTCAATAAGTATCCTACCATACACTTTTCCTATTATACTAAGAAGACAAATGCCCCTATGATTACCACACACTTCTTTTTCCCCTTTTCCTTTGTACAAGGGAATAATCATACCTGACTTCCAATCCTCCGGGACTCTACCTTCCTCCCAGGCCAATCTGCACATCTTCCACATCCATTCTACTACTATCTCTCCCCCATGCTTCAGCATTTCACCACACACTCCATCAATTCCTGGGGCTTTCCCCGCTTTAACTTTCTTCATTGCTTCCACAACTTCTATCCTACTGATTTCTTCCTGTCTTCTCACCTCCCTCCTTCTCCCAGCCATTCCCCAGCCACTTATACTCGCATTACTTCCATCCTCTACGTTCAACAATTCCTTAAAGTGTTCTCTCCATCTGCTCACTTTTTCTCCCTTCTCCACTAGTAATCTACCATTTTTATCTTTCACTCCCCTGCTAACTTCACTTCCACCCTGTCTTACTCTTTTCACTTCTCTCCAGAACATTTTCTTACAGTCCCTCCACTTTACACTCAAATTCCTTCCAAATTCCTCATCCACTCTCTTCTTACTCTCTCTTACCAATCTTTTCATCTCTCTCTTCCTTTCCACATATAACTCTCTCTTCCGCCTCTCAACTTCTTCCACGCCCGTATTTCTCATCCATTCATTGTATGCTTTCTTCTTTTGTGACACAGCCTGTTTCACCTCTTCAGTCCACCACGCTGTTCCTTGCACCCCCCTCCGTCTTCTCTTCCTTCCACACACCACATCATATGCTGCACATATTTCTTCTGTAAATATCTTACACATACCTTCCACGTCTCCCATCTGCTCCAATTCATATTTGCCCAATCGTTCCTCCACTTATATATATATATATATATATATATATATATATATATATATATATATATATATATATATATATATATATATATATATATATATATATATATTCTTTAGCGCAGTCAGATATCCCTTGCGCCACTTCAGAGTCGTAACTCATTGAATTTTATCTTTTAGCCTGGAGGATATGTTTGAGAGAATATCTAGAGGATGATTATATGAATGTTTTTTATACCTTCACTGAACTGAAATTCCCTCTCTCCTTTATCATGAAGGCTAGGAATAACGCTGGAAATATATACACAAGAAAAGAGAGAAGTGAGAAATGTGAAAAGAGGATCATATTGCCTAGTACCTCAGCAGCTAGTAATGTTTCCCCACTGCTTAATAAAGATGGTATCAGTATTGCCAGAATAGCTTCTGCAACAGTGGGTAATTTTCTTACAAAGAAAATGAGTAGACAGGATGTACGCCAAGCAGGAGTTTACCGTGCACCTTGTTTAGGATGCAGAAAAGTATATGTTGGAGAAACATTTCGAGGTTTAGAGAAACGAGTGTTGAAACACAAATATGACATGAAGTGTTTCACTATAAATAATGTGATATTAAAACACAGGATTGACACAGCCCACAATACCTACTGAAAAGATTCTAAAGTGATTATGTTGATAGTACCATGAAACGTAGATTTTATGATTCCTCCAATTGCAAATATACGTAATAACCAAAATAATGGGTTCTTTCGGTTAGCGAAGCCACTGACATACCTCTTAACGAGCAGACAGCAGGTTTACCACGTAGTGTATAATTGTTTACATGTTGTGTTTTGATTACCAGCCAGGCTGAGGACTACTTATGGAGTGGATTGTTGTCCACTGTGTTATTGCTGAAGAAGCTCTGGTGGGCGAAAAGTTGAAATAAACTGGATCCTGTACTCTCCTTTTGGCCTTTCTCCGTGTATACTGTTGCAGTCTTAGCTGCTTCCTGCACAACAGTAGTAGTTGTAGTAGTAGTAGTAGTAGTAGTAGTTGTAGTAGTAATAGTAGTAGTAGTAGTACTGGTCGAACAAGAAGAGTTAATGGCATGGATGGTATCCGGCCCCCGAGCATCAGCTTAGGGTCGGTACCAACTCCTCTGCCACTCTCTTAACACCTTCTGTACAGTAACGTCTTTTTACATTATATTCTTGCTGGTGACACACGGTTTCATTCAGTTTAGTTGTTCTTGTTGCTTTACCACGGGATGATTGGCCGAGCAGATCCATCGACCAAAGGGAAGCTACTGCTGCTGTAAGGCCGTCCTTCAGGTACAGTACAGTACATAAACCGTGGAGGGATCTGGCACTCCTTTCAGCAGACAGCACCTCACCAGGATTGAACTAGGATCTCTCCCAGGGCGCGGTACAGGTAAGTATGAGGAGGTTTGGCTTTGTGAAAGACGCATACCACCACCACATGCGCTCTCCTTCTCAGCGCCACTCAATTTAGTAGAGCCAACTGACAATAAAGAGGTCAATGAAAACTGTATCTAACCTCTGTAGTTTGAAAATTCTTTCCCAACATGAGCAAAACCCCTTGTAGAGTATAATAGAATAGATGACAATATATGGGTAGGTCTAAAAATTTTCCTATCGCTGTAACTAACAGGATATTATTCGCACGCACATACAGAGAAAATCACCTTAACACATTAGCTCCAAGAGTTCCTGTGCGAGGGATTTTGCTGGAAGGATGCTAGGCGTACCGCCCTCCGCCTGTCGTCTCATAGTCGCGATGCTCATGAGTCCCTACCCCGGGGTTCCCACCTTCATTATATCTTGAAAATGCCCAGTTCCGTCCAGTATTAAGGACACTGGACGCAAATGGGTTAACAAAAAAATATATAGTGGCTGCAGTTCTAGGAATCAGGTGGCTTACATATGGATGCACCCAGCATTACAGTAACTCAGCCACCTCTCCTTTGTATTATACTGTTGCTGCCGTCAGACGATTTTCTTCAGACTTTTAAAATGACAGGAATTATTATGTTGTCTGGAAAATTTAATACTCTATCTATCTTTATCTATTTGTCTATCTATCTATCTATTATCAATCTATCTTTTTGTGTCTTTCTATGTATTATCTGACTATCTATCTATTTGAGTCTACTTTATCTATATCTATTTTGATCTATCTACTGTATCTGTTATCTATCAGTCTATTTATCTGTGTGTGGAAAGAGAGAGAGAGAGAGAGAGAGAGAGAGAGAGAGAGAGAGAGAGATGCACCGTAAATTAAACGAAACATTAAGGAAACAATTAAAGACACCTGAACCATATTCCAGTTTTTATGACATTCAGTATTTTTAAATTCTGATTTTGATACAACTCCTAATTATTTTGAAAATTGGCACAAGATGCACAATGAGATGAAAGAACATCCTCCTCCTCCTCCTGCTCCTCCTTCTCCTCATGATCATCAACATCATATTCAGCAGCAGCAGCATTATCACCATCATCATTACCATTATCATCCTAATCATCATCATCTTCGCCGTCATCATCATCATCATCATCATCATCACTTTATTTCCTCTATCACACATCAGGTAGGGATGATCCAGGAGGAAGAAAAAGGAAAAGAAAAGAACGATGAAAGTTCACACAAGATCATCACCATCATCATCACCACCCTTCCTGTATTATCTCAGATCATCACCATCATCATCACCACCCTTCCTGTATTATCTCAGATCATCACCATCATCATCACCATCCTTCCTGTATTATCTCAGATCATCACCATCATCATCACCACCCATCCTGTATTATCTCAGATCATCACCATCATCATCACCACCCTTCCTGTATTATCTCAGATCATCACCATCATCATCACCATCCTTCCTGTATTATCTCAGATCATCACCATCATCATCACCATCCTTCCTGTATTATCTCAGATCATCACCATCATCATCACCACCCTTCCTGTATTATCTCAGATCATCACCATCATCATCACCACCCTTCCTGTATTATCTCAGATCATCACCATCATCATCACCATCCTTCCTGTATTATCTCAGATCATCACCATCATCATCACCATCCTTCCTGTATTATCTCTGTCATAAATGAGGTAGGTATGATCCACGAGGAAAGTAAATAAAAATAAAAATACGAAGAACGCCTATCAACTACACGGGGGTCATAGAGGCAGATAATTCACTTAATGGAAGTCCTAATCTTCCTCACAAAATCGACGCAACAATTGAAGTCACATCCACGTCCCTAAAAACACTGACAGAATGAACACTGTCAAGGGGAAACAAACATTATGCAAGAATCTGACCAGCCAAAGAAGCAAACTCAGGTTGGTCCAGTTTCAGTCTAGATTTGCTAACCAATACACACCCGGCTGCCCTAAACTAGAGACAGAAAGGCAGGGTAATCCATGTATAACGCTCCATTTCCACTCCGTCGGGTGATTTCTCGTGTGTTGTGGGGACGGCTCAGTGTTATCTTTACCTACCCTGCATCATTTATTCATTTCCTAATCCCACTGCCACAACCACGCCCTCACCAGCCGACTGAGCCGTCCTCGCAACACACAAGATACTGCCACGTGAGTTTTTAGTGAAGCGCTACTTATGGGCCATCCTGTACACAGAGTGTGGACGAGAGAGAGAGAGAGAGAGAGAGAGAGAGAGAGAGAGAGAGAGAGAGAGAGAGAGAGAGAGAGAGAAAGAGAGGGATCACTGGCAGTTTTCAGAAGCATAATTACTGGAAGAGTTAGGTTAGGTTATTTTAGGTTTGGTTAGTTTTGGTTAAGTTAGCAGAGTTTCAGTTAGGTTGTTGGGGCTTGGTATGCAGGTCAGGATAGGTTAGGTAAGGTCAGGTTATTTTAGTTAGATGAAGCATCGTGCCAGGTCCTCCCTCTATCGTGTCTTATGCGTACTGATACAAAGGGATCACTGAGCACTGGCGAGTCCTGAGAACATGACATCTATATCAAATAAATCTTACACTCAGCATTGTATACCTGTAGCCATTTGACCATAACATTCCCAAGGACATTCACGGCCATATCGTTAACACATGAGAGAGGATGCGCCTTTTTCGCTTTTTTTTTTCCCTTGCCATTTCTAGAAGATTTTATTTAGTTTCAGTTGACCTTTTTGACCTGCAAAACCGTAATATAACCTCCATGAAGAGCTCCAGTATGAGAAATCCATATGAGTGTAATAAATGTCTCGTGGCAGGAAGAATAGCCCCCAGATAAGTTAGTCGGTTCTGAGGGGTTAATACTGTATGCAGAGATTCAAACAAATCCTCAGCCACTGACAGCTATTATGGAACACTGTAACTGCTAGATGTGACATACCTGGATCCCACATTACAGAGTGCATTCAGCAACAACACAGAATGGTAAGACACTGTATCATTAATGTATGCATTAGAGGTTTTTGTCCAAAACTAATGACTTGTCCACTGAGTCATCGTCAATTTTAGTAATACAGTACGAGTCATGGCTCCTTTGTATTTAGTTCCTCCTGTTCATTTCTAAATTACGTGTCTTGATTTATCTTACTATACACACACACACACACACACACACACACACACACACACACACACACAGATAGATAGATAGATAGATAAAGAGATAAATACATATATATAGATAGATACGTACACGCGTGCGCGCGTGCACTCAATAATATTTATAAGAGCCTAAGTCAATGAAGGAAATAATACGCACATGAGCATTGCAATAAGATTATATTTGATACAGCACACAGGGACCCTCCAAGCAAAACAACAGAAGAATGCAGCAGCCACACACACAAATTCAAGGTGATAATCGACAGACCATTATGTTTTACCTTATCTGTGTCCTTGACCAGAAATTTATCATAGCGTTCATTTTTTCCTTCAATGTAATCTCGAATTTTTTTACTTGGTTCCTGTTAACATATAAGCGATTTTGTTAACTTTGGAGAAAACATTCGTAGTGAAGGGATTGTATTCACTCATGTTAGCCCCTTCCCAATCCTATTTCTCCCCTTAAGATGAACAAAATTGTGTAACAGTAGCGAAGATACATTTGGAAAATTTATGGAACGCCATTAGAATGAGGGACGTGATTAGTTTGTTCTGGCTGGGATGTAACACAGAGGAGCAGAAGAAGGAATTAACAGATTTGTGTAGTGTGTGCAGGGGATTCTTCACCCTTATCCTTCTCATAATTATATTATTATTATTATTACTGTTGTTATTATTAAACCTCCCTTCTTTGCTACATTTCAGTTGACAAATACAGTGAAACCTGGCAAATCATCATCATCATTATCACCCTAACTCTTTTCTTCCGTCGTAAGGAATGGGTGCGTTAGAATCTCATAATAAGCAAAGAGGAAGCACGGAAGTAGGAGAATTACTTAATCCTAATATACTTACAGAGAAGCAAAAAAAAAAAAAAGAAAACGTTGAGTATAATATTAAAGAATTTTATATACCTAACAAGTATCCTATAACTTTACCCACTTCACAAAAGGAGAGGTCATCCATATTTCCTCTTGCTTTCTTCACACGACTGAATATCGTTTTTGGAGAGATTGTTCAAACGGAAGGAGAGTTAGATCTTAGCTTTCTCTACCTCCTTCCCTAAGACATGTCCTTCCCACAATAGGTAAAGTCGTCTGGAGGTGTCAAGGATAAAATATGACCTAGTGGTAGTGAAGGGGAAGGGGTGGATGTGCAGGGGACTATGTTGAATCCAGTCGAAGGTCTTCCAGGGAGAGACGATTTTCAACACCATGTATCCGGACTTAATCTGTGTGTGTGTGTGTGTGTGTGTGTGTGTGTGTGTGTGTGTGTGTGTGTGTGTGTGTGTGTGTGTGTGTGTGTGTGTGTGTGTGTGTGTGTGTGTGTGTGTGTGTGTGTGTATCCTTGCCACCTTCAAACAATCACCTCAACTCAGAATAAACCATCACTTATGTCAGGGTTAAACATATACTCCATAAACCCCGTCACAACCTAAGTCAACCTCAGCTGAATAAAATCGTCTGAAGGCAACGAGAATACACTGCAAAATAAGTCATCGGACTGAAGGTGTTACTCTTGTCCTTAATTATTCCAGTCCATTGATGCAGGCTGTGAAACGATCCATCTGATCCTGGAAATATAATAATAAAAAATGTATACTATCCAAAAAATATAATATGTACACGATACATAATGTGGTTAATAATGAAGCTTACACTGTGGCTTTTTGTCTCATCCCTCTATCTGGAAAAGCCAAGCTGTGTATTTTGCCTGACGCTCTGGGGCTCTTGGCCATTATAGGAACAAGAGTGGCTTAAGGCAATCCTATAGAGACTATTTCAAGAATCTGACTTCGTATTCACAAAGTCTCTTAAAGTATTTATTTAAATATATCAATTGAATAATCTTTCTGAATATGATACAAATTCCTAGAACACATAGCCTAGCATCCAGTTAGACAGGGAATATTGTTGGAGCTGCCCTGTGGGCTCCAGTCTGGCCCAGTTCACCCTGGTTACAATGAGTGACTTAGAGACTGATGCATTAGTAGGCTGGACTCCGCCACTAGATGGTTTTGGCAATCATCAACAATACAATACAGCTATAGAAGGGTGTGTGTGTGGGGGGGGGGGAGAAATTATGCCGAATATCTTGGGCTATTATCAAGAAAAAATAGCGCATTAACGTGGGTGCAGTTCTGACCCTTTATGAGCTAAGATGAACAGTGTTTCTTTTAATGTAATAAACTTTTTTGTCTTAAGCTTGGGTCCAGTACTCAACCGTTAGAGAAATGAAAATAAATGAAAATAAAATAAACATCATAATGATATATGAAGCCCTCGTCTGACGCCTTGATGTTCGAAAAATCCATTCTGAGGTTGCTAAGGCCGTCTAGACCAGGCAAGAAGAGCATATTATATTTGACATTAGACTGAAGTAATAAGGTTAGCACGTTTGGCTGCATATATTAAGTATCTGGTTCTTAAGACATCACCATTATCATCGCTACTATAAATGTCTCAATAAATTTCGTTGTTCTTTTATTTTGACGATATTTTGCAGCATGGGAGGATTTCTAAACTGAAGAGGGTTTAGATATAGCCTTCATCAACTCCATCACCACTACAGTTCTTTGACGTTAACTTGGCCCAGATATTGGCCTTTTTACAGCTTATTTTACGTAGTTCAATGGCAGAAAGAGACAACGGATAGCTAGGCATCCTTTCCGCAGCACTTCTTCATGGCTAGCATAATATTCTGGTGAAAATCGATTGTTATAAGTCAATACTCAGGCTGAAGAGATGGTAATTTTGGGCCAAGGTAATACAGAAAGAGTATAGTGGTAAAATGTAGTCACCTGGGAACAGAAAAAAGAAACAAAGATTATGCCTTTCTTTTCTCTTTTTTATTGAAGGGGTTAAAATTCTCTACGGTGAATATTTTCTCTAGTACAATGGCATTTTTTATTTTCGTTTATCTAAAGAAAATTTTATTCAGTTGTGGGAAGAGAATTAATGCGAAGGAGTTAAAGAATAGATTACTGTACCGCAGAAACGTATACATCCCATTGGAGCCCAGTGTCCCGAGTATTGGACAGAACTGGGATTTTTCAAGTCTTTATAAAGTAGGGAAACCCGGGGTAGAGACGTATGAGCTTCGCGACTATGAGCCGATAGGCGGAGGGCGGTACGCTTAGTACCCTCCCAGTGCAATGCCTCGCCCAGCACCCCTGGGATCCAATGGGTAAAAATATATATATATATATATATATATATATATATATATATATATATATATATATATATATATATATATATATATATATATATATATATGAGTTAATTTAAATCACACTGTCCACTTTGATGGTGACAGAACTCTTTCCTAAACTGGGGAAAAAAAGTCTTTGGATGAAAAATGATATAATCGTAGGGCAAATAAAAGTCATGTGATAAAAAAATAAAATAGTCATGGGATTAAAAAAATATTCATGGGATAGAAAATAGTCATTGGGTTAAAAAAAAAAAAAATTATACCATAAACAAATGATCATGAAGTAAAAAGAGTAATTGGGTTAACATACAGTCTTAGGCTTATGAGGTAAAAAAAAAAAAAAAAAAAAAATCGAAATAATTCTGAGGTATAAAATTGTAATGAAGTAAGAAAAATAGTCACTGGGTAAAAAAAGATACATAAAGAAATATAAAAACACATAATAATTTTAGGATACATAATGGTGAATAAATGGCTGTAATTCAGCAGAGACAGATAGAACCGAAAGGTCTTACCGGGTCCAGTCTGTAGGCAAAACATCTGTACACTGGAAAGAAGTTCTTCATGGTAAAGCCCATACTGTCCCACTCGTCCAGAGTGAAGCATCGTCCGTGGATTTCTGTTTAAGAAACATTGCGGAACATTATCAGGCTGGACTTTGAAAAGACCCGAGAGGTTGTGAAGGATAGTAGAGGGAGTTTGTGGTGGTTTTTGTGGTGGATGGTCGTGGTGGTGGTAGTGGTGTTGATGGTTTGTGGTAGTGGTGGAAGTTTGTGATGGTGATGATAGGTGGTGGTGGTGTTAGTGGATTGTGCAGGGTGATGGAAATTAATGTTGGGAGTTAGTAAAAAAGGAATTTAGTGGTGTGGAAGCTGGTGGTTGATGTATGTGATGGTGAAAGGTAGTGGTGGTGGAGGAAGTCAGTGGTGGTGGAGAGTAATGGTGGCGGAAGTTAGCGGTGGTGGTAGTTAGAGATTGGAGATGTTACTTGCAGTGGAAGTTAGTCGTAGTGGAAGTTAGAGTCGGTGATGTTAGTGGTGGAGTGGTGGGTCTTAGAGTTTATAGAAAACGTCATGTGGAGGAGGTGATGGTTATAATGATGTAGCGGGAGACTGTGGTGGTGATAATGATGGAGGAGGAAATTGTGTCGGTATGTGGTCGACGCGGAGATGGTGGTGGTGATGGTAGTGCTGCAGGGGGAGATGGTGGTCGTGGTGACAGTGATGGAATGGGATATCGTGATGGTGGTGACAGTGATGGAGGAGGAGATGGTGGTCATGAGGGATGTAGGGGGAGGTGGTGGTGGTGAACGGGGGGGGGGATAGTGCCGCAAGGCAGAGGGGGGGAATGTGGTGGTGATGGTGATGTAGGGGCAGATGATGAAGGTACTAGTGATGCTGAGGGATATTATTGTGGTGAACGGAGGTGTGATTTTGGTGTAAGGTGGGGGCGAGACAAGGTGAAGGGATTGTGATGAGCTGAGAGAGATGTGGTGATTTACACGTGTGGAGTGGTGGTGATTCTGAGTGTGTTTGGTGGGAGCCATGTGGGGAATTCTGCGGTGACTGAGGTGGAGTGGACATGGTGATGTGGGTGGTGGCGGTTTTAGTAATAATAATAATATGGTAATAGTAACTAGAGCTCTAGAACTGTGATACGGACAGTCACATGTCTACACCAACTATTTGTTACGGTGATCTTGACCCCACTGGGGAGATTTTGATTTTATTTCTACCATGCCAGGACACAACCTGGCACTTTCAGATTCTTCGCACAGTCTCCAGTTCTCCTGGAATCGTCGCGAGACTCTGAGGCTGGAAAAATAATAGTAATAATAATAATAACAGTGAGAACAATAGTCTCCACCGACGTAGTCGGTGGAGACCAATAATAAGTATAACTAGTTACCTATTTTTATTGTGTAGGTACAATAAGAAAGCATTGCCATAATTATTATTGATATACTGAACAAGTTTAATATAAATAAGATCTGAAGACCCTAAGGTAACTTCTTGTGTAACATCAACAAGTTCTGAATACATAGGAGTCGAAAGACGCATGTGTAAAATTTACGTTTGTCTCAATCACTGTGTAACTGTGTACTTTACTGTAACCATATTCCTTTCTGATCATAAGAGGGACCACAATTATCTAGAAAGTTACATCCTTATAGGTTTTGTGCTTTTCACTAAACCGTGTTGCAAACACCGAGTAGATTTGAATTCAGTACTCTCCACTGGGCTGAATGGTAAAATATGAAACCAGAATTATTGAACAACCTTTTGTATCATAGGATTTTCAGGCAAATAGCCGTATCTCAAGTACTTTCCGAGATATCTGAATTTCAAATATGCATTTTCTTTTTTTTTTGAAAATGGGTATATGACCTTAAGAAATAGGCCAAGTTCATTTCTATTTAGGACAAGGACTTGGGTAACCCTTGGGTACCTTCATATACATTAATATCATCAAGATCGAAAAAAAAAAAGTGCAAAGAATAATAATAACCAGAACTTTGTAATTGTTCTATGGACTCTGAAGCCGCGGTAATAGTCATCAGATACCAACTCCTATTCTGTAGACACAGTGAGGAAGCTTCACCATTAGTATATTGAGTACGTATACTATAAACAAGATCTGAAGACCCTTAGGTAACTTCTTGGGTTACATCAACGGGATCTGAAGACAATGGTCCTCGAGGCCATGTGTCTATTTTATTTCTTAAAATGACCTTGATTCCATCGGGGTGTTTTGAATTTTTCTTCCTATCAGCAGTGACCCATGCCTTGAAACATAACCTGGGCCCTTCAGATTCCTTGCACAGTCTCCGGTTCTCCTGGAATCGTTCTGAGACTCTGAGGCGAGAATGATAATGAAATGAGGGAAAACTATAGTTTCACCTACTACCTAGGTGGAAACTAATAATAATAATAATAATAATAATAATAATAATAATAATAATAAACAAGAAGCTTCGCCATTTATATGGCAAAGCTTAACTAGAATTATAGACAGTAACTCTCAGAGGCAACTACTGATGTCAACATGTTAGAATATTGTTTTTTGTAATAACTCAAAAACCCTTGGTCAGACTGCACCCAAAACTATGCAGACGTTGGTCCTGGGCCGAGGAGTACCTCATTTATGATTTTTTTTCCCCTCTACAGAAGATTAAAAATTGCTGAATAATGGGATGTCCTAAATATCTCACTGTCAGGCATGAATTACCGTCAATTCCTTCATACAAACATCTGGAAAATAAGTTTATCGCGAGATCACCACGCATGCTGATATATCTATAGTCGTTCTGAAGAAAACTGAGGTTGAAAATTCATGATTTTTGGACACTTCTGAACCTGTGATTTTGAAAAGTAGGTCAACATCGCAGAAACTGGTTCAGCATAGTAGGGTCGTTCTGCTGTACATCCTCAACAAGTATGATGAAAATTTGAGGAAAAGGGACAGAATAATAATAACATAAATAGTGACGGACACAAGATATCCACTTATTTCAACTGGTGAAGATCAACTAGGAGACTGTAACCGTAAGAGACAGTCACTGATCTCCACCAATGAGAACATTGCTAATCTTAGTTTTATTTTTTATTTTTTTTTTATTTTTTTGGCTAAAATTAAAAAACGGTTGGTAAACCTGCCACCAAAAAGTATACAAACCTTGTCCAGGACCAAACAAAACTTTTAGGGCCACGATGTGCCTCATTTAAGTTTTGGGTTATCCTATATAAAAGAGTAGTAGAAAAGTGTTGAAAAGAGGGTTGTCCGAAGTATTGTAATATCACGCATGAATGACCAGATATTTTCCTCACAGATGTTAGGAAAATATATGTGTCATGGGATTTCCTTCCGTGTTCATGTATCTGTAATATTTTTTGGAGTAAATGGAGGTTGAAAATTCATTATTTCAGATCATTAGAAGACTAACCACCAGAGACAATTATTGATATCCACCTATGGGAGGTGTTGATGCAAAGTAATTTCTGCCCAGTGCTCTGAAGTCCACGTGAAGAGGTTCAACCAAGCGTGGGTAAACGGAGGGAGTAACTATGACCCTCCGAATATGGCCTCCTAGTGGCAGAGTTGGTAACCCTTGTTATCACCTATAAATATGTATTAACAAGGGATTAGCAGTATCCAACTTTCCTAACATCGGGGTCTGACTCTATATTGTGTGCTATATACACTGCAATCAGTGTAGTTTATAAGCACCAAATGATGTCTGGTGATGAGTCAGGCCCTACCAGTAGTGCAGAAGCTGGAGTGTTTGCCTGTCCCGACTATGGGCGCACCTTTGGGTCGAAGATGGTCTGGGAGTCCACTATCGCAGTGCACACCCTGAACAATTTTTTGCTAACAAGGAGCCACGAAGATCCAAGGCCATATGGACTGACGTTGAGGCCAGGCCCCTTGCTTCCAGGGAAGTTTCAGTCCTAGGAGAGAATCCAGGAGCAGCCATGAACATCAGCCAGCTGCTGTTGGATTCATTCCCAGACCGGTCCCTCAAGGGCATCAAGTCTCACAGGAGGTCCGCCACTCACTGGGCCCTTGTGGATGAGTTGTCCTCAGCCAGTTCACAGCAACACCAGGGAGGCCCACCCCGTATGGAAGGGGAGGTGAGGGATGCAGGTGAGACCATGCCTGGAGGAGATGGAGGAGGAGCACCCCTGATGGGGGGGAAGAACCGATGGTGTTGTTACAGGAGTCCGAGAAGGAGTTCTGGAAAGAACCTGGAGAGAGGAGATTATGATGGTGATCTCCTTTCCTTGTGACATATTGGATCATTATGTATGAAACTCCCTCACTCCTGTGGAGTTGTCCAGTGCCCACACTGGTCTGTCCTCTGAGATGGGAGTTGATGGCACCCATCTCCATCAGTGAACTGAAAGAGGACCTAAGAAAGGCAAGGGTCTGTACCCTGGCCCCAGACAGGACTACCTTAGCCGACCTACAAGGCCTAGGGCTGGTGAAGGTGGCTCTTCTCTTTAATGAGTTTTTATTAGTCGGTACCATACCAGAACGTTTGACAGTAATTAAGGTCACCCTGATTCTGAAGACCACGAGACTGGATGGGCCTTCCAGGTTTCATCCTATCCCAGTCTCATCATACAGTATGTGGTCAGGATCATGCACTTGATCTTGGCCGCTAGATTCTAGGGTGTGGGCTTGTTCTCTTGGGTGTAGTGCGCATTCTAGCCTAGTGATGGCTCCACAGAGAACATAAACATGATGAGTGCTGTCCTCAACCAGGTCTATAGGAGGTGGCACGATGTATACATGGCAATGTTGGATGTCCAAAAGGCATTTGACTCGTTCTCTGACCTTGCCATGGGCGCCATACTAGGAAGGGTGGGTGTGCCACTTCCTCTAGTCCAGTACATACTTAAAGGCCATGAAAACAAACAGCTGGATACATTGGGGATGTCCATCTGACCTCACAGCGGGTCTGACAGGGGGATCCTCTCTCCCTGATTGTGTTCAATGCTGCTACTGATTATGTATTAGGAGGCTTGGATCTCCATCTAGGAGTCAGGCTAGGAGATCATCAGATGGAAGGTTATGCGTTCGTTGATGACCTAGTCCTGATATCATCTGCCAAGCCAGGGCTCTGAGCCATGGTTGACACAGCGATTTATTGTGTGGATCAACTGGGGCTGACCGTCAATCCTGACAAATGCAGATCTCAGGCAGTGGTGCTGGATGGGAAGACCAAACGTTACATCTGGTCAGCTGTCCCATACCTCACCAGTGATGGACGACTGTTGCCTACACTTAGTGCCTACGAAACCACCAAATACTTAGGCATGGACATGGGTGGCATGCCCTCTCTCAAATCCCATCGAGAGAAATTGGGGGAATTGCTTGGGCTAATATGAGCTGTGCCCTTTGCACACCAGCAGAAAGTGTGAGCTATCAGCAAGGTAGTGTATCCTCGATGTCTATATGGGCTTGTCCTAGGGAGCCTAAACCCAAGTTCTGCCACTCAGGGTGGCTTGCCTGCTCAAACTAAGTATGTCTCCTTGTCCCTGTTCCATTATTAAGTCTATCAATGAGCATATTACATCAAAGTATACTTAGAGAGGACTTGTTGGCCTGTCATACAGGGAGTCATGATCCAGGATCATCGCACTGAGGCGAACCAATGGATCCTGGACCTCAGTCAGTGATATGACAGAGAGGGCCTTTGTGGCACTGTTCAGCAAGCTCACTGGTCATCACACTGACGGATCTATGAAGGATCTGACCACCTCAGCGGCTCTCATTACATCGAGGCCATAAAACTAAGAGGGAATCTTGAGTACATCCTTGTAAGAGCATCAGGGGGGCATGGCTTGCACCGGGAACATCTTTGCTGCTAGGGAGGGTGTGAGACCCCTCCCTCTTTGAAGCACGTCCTCCAGGGGTGTTTGTTGACACATGAGATACGCATCGGCTGACACGACAGGCTTGTACACTACATAGAGAGGCAGCTAACACAAGCACAGTCGTGTCAGGAAGGAATATATGTCACGTGCCGGACCAGTAATGAGGCGACCAGACCATGTTGTTGACACTGGGACCTTTGTGGACATTTGAGACATGCAGGTTGTCTCTGAAAAGTGCTATGTATCCCTTAATCGGCCTTTGCACATAAGGTCGAGTATTATAACATGTGGAAAGTTAAGAAAGCTGCTTGTCAGTGGGCAGCCAGGCCCACAGCCACAGTCGAGGCTGTGACCCTTAACTGGCGAGGGATGCTGTGATCTAAAAGCGAGGCAGCCCTCTTAAGGTTGGGGCTCGCGTCTTTGTCTTTAGTGGGCCTGGTGGTGATCTCCGTGGAAAGGCTGGAGAACATCCTCTGATACCAGTGAAGAAGAGGTTGGAGGAGACAGGGCCTGCCTCCCCAGGGACTGCAAACTGCTGCATATGAGAGCGCCGGATAACCTGCCGGCTAGACAGGTGGTGTTCCTTGTCAATGGTCAATGGCCACACGTTAGTCCATGGATGTAAGAACCGTCCGCAGGCTGGAGGGCAATAGCACTAGTACTATGCAAATCTGGATGTACTATGTAAGGATGTGACCACCATTCTGTAACAAGCAATACAATTACTCAGTGATGAAAAGAGGTGCAGTAGTAAGACTTATATGGTTGAAGGAAGCTTCCCATTATCTGAGATTACATCAGTCAACTAGCCAAATGCCTCGTCATCTAATTGGTAATGTGATGAGTAACGAAGGAATTTAAAAGGTGAAGTGCTTGAAAGAGTACGGCAATGAAGAAAGGTTGCTGGCTCCTTGAAAGCAGTAATAAGAAACAATGAAGTGAGCATGGAAGTGAAAAAGTTATTGCATCACAGTATTGTGCTGCCAACTATAACATATGGAAGTGAAGCTTGGACCTTGTTGGAGCGACAAGTCAAGAGGAAGAGTAGTGGAAATGAGTTATTTCAGAGGAGCATGTGGAGTTACATGAAGAAACAGACTGACAAATGAGGAAGAGGTGGAGCGTTGTGGTGTGGATGTGGATGTGATAGAAACCGATAGGAGAAATACGAGTACACTGAGATAATTTGGCCATGTGGAGAGGATGGAGAGCGAGAGGCTGACGAGGAGAGTGCATGTGAGTGAGGTGGAGGGGGAGGCCAAGGATGAGATGGAGGTATGCAGTGGAGAGGTACTGTATATGAGAGAGGGAGGTGTTAGCTGGAAGGGCAGTGAATGGCGGGGGACAGGGCGACATGGAGGCGATTTGTTTGTGGCCACCCCTTACGGGATTGAGGCGTCTGGCAATAGATAGAAATACTGCTGTACTTCAGTTTTTTTGTTAAAAGTCGAAAAAACTATGGGCAAATTGCTGACAAAAGTTATATATTTCAGGGCAACGTCTAGACAGCTTCACGAGCCAAAAAGTGGCTCATTTATGTGTGTGTGTATTTTTTGTTCTTGTATGGAAAAGCAATTGAAAAATGTTAAAATGTTGAGTGTCCAAAATGTTTTAAAGTCACACATGAATGACATTCAAATTTTTCCATATCAAATTATTATTTTCATTTTTTTTATGGAAAGAAGAAGGAACCAAAGGCCGAGAGCCCGCAAGATTGTTCCCTCAAAGAGAGAGAGAGAGAGAGAGAGAGAGAGGCAAAATTTTTGATTCGTTCATTTCGAGATGCCTGGACACAATTCATTTGAAAGACTGAAGATTATAGGCAGTACGAAATACAGACAGGGTAACTGTTCCAGGCTCGATCTGTTGCATTCATGAAGGACTGGGAGTAACGGTTAATTGTTGCATTAGAGAACTGGACAGAAAAGAGATAAAAGTTTGTTCCTAGACAGGTGTTACATGCCCACCATAGTGATGTACGGATGAAAGCAGACAGTTCAGAGGAGCAGTGTCCATTGAAATAGCGATAGAAGAAAGATAAAAATGTAGCAGTGCAGCAAAGAGACAGAGGTACAGTGAAGCCAGTAAGAGGAGGAGAGTTAAGGAGATTAAAAACCTTTGACACCCTCTTGTTGAGAGAGCTGTATGTGAGAAGCCTCAACACACATGAAAGTTGTACTTTACACCGGGGCGAATAAGACCAGTGTATAAGCCAACAATTGTGCAGGGGTAAAGAAGGCACGTAGTCGGCGTAGTACACCTAATCTCTTTGAAGCAGATTTTACAAGAGAGATAATATGATCTTTCGAAGATCATATTAGAATGAAACCCCAAGTATGTTTAGAGATGACGCATGATTGAGCTGAGTATTGTTAAAAATTAGATGCTACTCGGCAAAAATTTTGTCCGGCTGAAAGATGTAAGAACTAAATTTTCGATGCATACTATACAACAAGATTACTTTCACCCTAATCAGAGATACGAGCCAAGTCAGAAATTAGGTGTGCCATAACTGCTGAGCTGGAAGCTGCGGGATGCAATTGAAAAGGTGAAGGGTGAAGTCATCAGTGTATGAGTGGATCAGGGAGATGTACAGCTTTCGTCGCTGATGAACAGAAACAAGAGAGCTAGTGATACAACAGAGCCCTGAGGAACGTCACTGTTCATAGGTCTAGAAGGTGTTGAGCTACAACACCTATCAAAAAGGAATTTTTTTTACATGTCCATCTCTGAGCAAAAGGCTTCAGGGCCTACTCCCAAGTCCCAGTAGTCCTTCCTGGGGCCCAGTAGTCTTACATCTCCACATGTCACCACTTCGGCACTAACACCCACCATCCATATTGAATACATGCTAGGGCTGTCTCATACAGGACTGGTGTATTGGTAATAGCAGGGGTACTTTTATGACATGTCCGCGGGTCATCTGGTAGATCAGAAAAATTTGTTTGGATTGAATCTGAAATCCTTTAACTGTTTCTTGGATGTAAACAGGATTCAGCACATGGGACCAGCTGAATACCAAACAATCTATTGATTCATCTGTTTTATCATATGTCCCAATTTGGGGATAGAAACCGTAAATGGGCAGACTGGAAATTAAAGATTTATGCCAGGCTTGATCGAAAGCCATTGAGAAGTCAAATACAATGGCAAATCTTTCGCCAAAGTCCAGAAAGTAGGATGACCAGGAGTCAAAAATGTATGTGACAAGATTGCCAGTGGAGCGTCCCTGGTGGAGCCCATACCGACACTCAGGAAGAAAGTTATGCTAAAAAAAGATCCTTAACTTTGTTTTATTGAGAAGAGCCTCAAAGACTTTTGAAATACAGGATGTTAAGGCAATTAGGCGATAGTTAGAGGGCTGGAAATGACCACCCTTCTTTGCAACAGGTTGAATGAGAGAAAACTTCCAGCAAGAAGAAGAGGTACAAGTTGATGGACAAAGGTGAAAAAGAGTTTACCTAGGCAAGGTGTAAGCACAGAAGCACGGTTTTAGAGGACAATTAGAGGTACCCCACGGGGGCCGTATGCCATTTATTGCAGATAATATATCAACTGAAGATATTTTAATATGAGCCATTAGGAAGTCAGAGGGTGGAAGTGATGCAGTAACAGCACTGGAGTCGTCTAATGTGGAACTGGAGGAGAAAGTCTATGTGAAGAGTTCTCCTTTATCAGTACAAGAAATAGCTATAGAACCATTATGGTGGAAAAGAGGAGGGAAGGATGATC
>NC_136984.1:12491149-12908649 GCF_032717465.1 Coenobita brevimanus
TTGCAAATGCAGAGAATGGTGGTGGGCAGGTAGTGGGCAGACAGTGATAAGTGGCACCGTGGGGGCAGGAGTTATGATGAGTTCGGAACAGGTGCTGGGAACAGGTGCAACAGGTGCGTAGGTCGGCGACGGTGACACGTGCGGTCAGGAACAATGGTATGGGTGCGGTTGTTTGAGAGGTGAGCACTGGTGAGAAAAATTGTACACTCGGAAAGCACAGCCAGGTATTACACCACTAGAGGCACTGAGGAGGGGCGAGGCTGGCAGATGCGAGACATCGTGTATCTTGTGATGTCATTAAATAGGCGGTGGAGGTGGTCAGAATCTGATGGTCCGAAACACCGCTGCTACCAAATGTAACTTGCAATACTTTGGTGATAGAAACTCCGTGTACAAACAGCTAGTTATGGAACTGCTTCATTAAGCCGAGCTTTATATGAAGTGGAGGAAGAAGAACATCTCCGGGAGCAATCAGGGACTCATTCGCGATGTTCTAAGTTCCTGGCTCATATGTTTGGTTAGGAGGCCATGTCGACTGCACGTATTGCTTGCAAGTTGCACGGCTATCCCAGATGCATTAGAAACAACAGTGTTTTGTGAAGCCTGATTACACTCCTATCAGGAAACCGATCACTTTCAAGTCTCCACACAACTTCCATTTCTATAATTCCTACTTTATGGCATCTAAAAGGGCCGCAGTGATTTTACAGCACTCTTGCATGTGCACTGAATGTTCTAAAGGCACTGAAGGTTTCATATTCCCATTGTTTACCAATATCGTATACAAGCTTTTCTTCGATGAATCAAATTTAATAAACGCCACTGAGATGGATCATGCTCCTGTGAAGGGGAGCAGAACAATCCATCACTGTCGTTGCAAAAACATAGTAGTCCATCAACAGAAGAAATATCTTCATTTCATTTTCTGAAGTATGTTACTCGAACATCTTTCTTGAGCAGACATTTTTCTTTCAAAACGATATGCCAAAAAGTTCAGCCTTGTCTCATGGTAGTCCCAAATATTAAACTAAGTCATTTAATTCCTCCCTGAGAGAACTGTCGGTGTGTATTCGTTGTTACTAAAAATCTCTGCATCCTCAGCTGCTTCATCTTGACCTCGGCTTGGGCTACATCTTCGTCCTCATCATCGTTGCTGGCGATACGCATCTTTTTGGTGGAAATGGAATGGGAAGATCTTCATCGTTGTGTGGCACTGGTCTTACTGTGGATTTCAAACTGGGGTAAGGCAATCTTGTGGTTATTCTGAAAAGAAAACCCGGATATGTTGACCTTGTAGAATTAACACTCTGTACCATGATCTTTAGCTCCTTCCCCATATCATAGGAATGGCGAATGGCATTGCACTTTTTTCTCCTATTCACTCCAGTCTCTTAGTCCATTCCGAACAAGCCATACAATTATATGCAGTGCCCATTTTCTGTCTTGATCTGCAAGAGCACAGCCAAAGTACAGAGATGATACACCCTTCTTGTTATCGTTCATGATGTTGTGTCGCCGTCCCATGGGGGTGAACAAACCACAGACATGGCAGAAGCAATCGGGGCTATTTGTGCATTACCTTGACATTTCAACTAATTCAGTTAACAACAACAGCTGCAGAAAAGCACAAGCAGTGTTAAGGGCGAAACAGGGAATATATGTGTGAATATTTTTATCTACGGAAAAAAACGGATGGGATTTTCGGAATCAGCACTCTAAAACAGTGTCAAGAGCACCACAAAACTTTCATTATGATTTTGTACTGTTGACCGGTGATAATCACATAATAAGGCATGGTATTATGTATGGCTACAATGAGTTAATGGGGCGTCTGTAGACACAGAGTGGAAATTGCAAAGTGCACAGTGTGGATGTTCAAGGGTGGTGCGACAGTCTTTTCTGGCGCTTTTAAGGTAGGCAGCAGTCAATCAGGCCCCAGATCCGTTGACTCCACTGAGACAAGGAACCTTCCCATGCGGGACAAGTATACAAGTTTCTTCCTGAAGCAGTGACCCCTAGTACATTAAAAATATCCCAATGGTGGTCACTAACTAACAGGGACCCTCAGTGATCCACAACCCATCACAGGTCGAAAGTAGGAGTAGATACCATTAACTCAGGGCTATCTTTGCATATCCTAGTCTTTGCTTATATTGTATTTGCATTTAATAAATTGATTCGGGCTCAGAAAAAAATTTGTATACACAAGCGTTTTATTCAGAAGTAAACATATTACATGGGGCTAGACGACAGATACTTATCCAAATGACCTTTAAAGGTTAGTACTGTATCGCAATTCACTACACTGGAGGGCAATTTGTTCCATATATTTATGACTCTATTAAAGAAGAAATTTATAGCTTCATGCAAGTGGAATCGTTTGCCAATTACTTTGTTTCCATTGCCTCAAGTATAATTTGAGTGATCAACTGTGAAGTATTTATCGACAGCCATGTTATCATGCCCTTTGAATATTTTAAATACTTGAATTAAATCCCCTTGTAATCCGCTTTTTCGTAGGGTGAAGATATTCAGAGCTTCTAAACACTCTTCATATGGTTTCTTCCTTAAACTTAGTTTCATTTTGGTCACCTGTCATTGTACTCTTTCAAGTTCTTTGGCAGTCTCTCATCATACATTGACGTTTCGCACTTCAACAATTCACGCTTCGACGCGACAAAAAGTTACCATTTTCCTCAAAGTTGGATGAAAATTTCACACTTCGACGTTACTCGGCCAAGAAAACGCCCCCCCCACGCGTGCCGATGCTCACTTCTTGGCAAATTTCAATGAGGAGGCAGCTGCGATGGAAATGACGGAGGAAGAGATGAATAGTGAGGAAGAGACTGAAAGCCCAGAGCAGCCAAAGGAGGGTAACATGAACATGCAGAAATTATCCCACTGCCTATCCACCATAACAGAGCAATGATTTCATGAAAAAAGCCAAATATTCTGGTTGACTGACCAACTCGGCTGGGTTGATTTTCCGCGAGTGATTGCCTGTACAACAAACTATCAGCTGATCTCGCTCCCGCTTGTTCACCATCAACAAATATGGAGATAAACAATGTCTACCTGTACAGTATATGGAAAGCATAGAAGCAACTGCATGACTCAGTATTTACTGCTCAGTATATGCAGTGACATTACAAACATTTTTGTCATCGTAACACCAGCTACACTACGTTCACAAGCTGACAGTATCATATAAATATAGCTTGTAAATCTTTGAACATGTCTGCTTTCACCACATTTATTTTGAGTACTTAAATTTTGTGAAGATATTTGCACACTTAACTAAATAATAGCCACCCTATAATTCTTATTTACTTTCAGCCATGGCTAAATATGAGGAAAAGTAGGAAGAACGTAGAAAAGTACTGGGAATCAGGTGAGCGGTGTTTACATTTGCGATCCAAGGGCAGCTGGTTGGACCAGTGTAACTTGCAATACTTTGGTGATAGAAACTTCGTGTACAAACAGCTAGTTAAGGTGTTTATTACGAGCTCTGACAAAAATAATCTGCCCTTCTTGAGTGTCTTCTCAGAACTGACGCAGTAACGCCTTCTGCCCGGGCTTGGGCCCTGGGAAAGCGTGCTAGGTCAGCAAGTTTAGTGGGGGCATGTATGCATTGGGGTGGGGCATATATACATCGGGGGTAGACATATTGTAGGAGGGGTACACTACTCCCTCGGGTAGCTGAGATGGTGTCTCCTGACACCAGGAGTTATATGGTGTTTGATTATATTACTAAAGCAGGGTCGGGAGGTGTGTACAAGGGATAAGTATGATACAGGGGCAGTAGGGGAGACATGGCTATGTTTAGGGGAGGGAATTAGAAGGATATATACATATAAGATATACAAGGATTAATTGATAGGTATGTGTCCAGTAAGGGTCGAAGTTATACATAGACATAATGGGGATTATACAATAATATCTTGATACAGGACAAACTAGGAGTAGATATGAGGATTTTTTTTGTCCTTTTTTTTTTTTTTTTTTTTGTTAGTTTATATAGGATACACTGTCAATAAATAATTTATTAAAGAAATACCATAATTTTATAGTATTAATAGTTCTGTTCACAGTTTGGTTAATTGTCAGTTGGTATTGGTAGTCACTGAATGTGAGGGCACTAAGTACAGGGAGCTTCTACGTTGTGTGTAGGGCGTACTATGCCTGTAGCGACTCTGATTTCTTGGAGTCGGCGTTCCATTTTCCTGACACAACAATGCACTGCACATATGATGAGTAGAAAATCTATGAAAGCGATAACCTAAGGGGGAAACACAACTGTTTGATAAACCCATGAACGGCTGAAGGCCAGAGAAAACTGATCCATAATGAAGTCACTGTCATTGAGGAATGTTAGCATGCGCAAGTTAGGGGAGGTGACGGTAATGTTGGCAGATGGTAGGGTTGAAGGCAAGTCGAGTGGTTGAAAGATGTCATAGGAGTGTTTACAGACAGCTTGGTGACAGCGAGAAGTATGCGTAAGTGATGACGGACTCTGATTTGACGGTACAATAGTCTGGTGCTTTGTAGAGACCACTAGCGGGGGATGGATCGAACCGAAGAACCAGGACACATGATTGTGACAGAGATGGGAACAGCAAAGAAGTACTGGACATGGTTGAGGTGAGCATGGTGGACCGGGAGTTCAGGAGCTGGTACAAAGGAACAGGCCAAGTAGATGGAATGGTTGCGAAGTAAAGCGGACTCACAGGGTGTAGCGCTGCTAGGGAAGATAGCGAAAAGGTGGGCAGCACAGAGACGAGAGGTCGGAGTAAGGGAGGAACATTTCTGGAGGTCTGTGGAAGAAAGGAAGGCAACTGAAAGATGATCATGGGAGAGGAGGAAATATTCTGAGGGAACAGATACTTGTAACAAGGAGTTGTTGAGGCGGAAAGGGAAGGGAATGATGTGGAAAAGGTTAAAGGTTATGGCAGAACGGAGAGGAATATGGACGACGACGTATTTGGTGAGAAGAGTGACTTCGAGAACAGGATAATAATATTCGAGGGAGCAGTAGGGGAGGACTGGGGATAGATCGAAGGTGGAGTGAGCCCATTCCAGGACAAAACGGAGAGCTGAGACAGGTACTAAGTCGGCAGTGACACGGCCATTTATAGCATCGACCAGGATACGAACGAAGGTAGAGACTTGAGACAGGAGAGAGTCAATGGCCAGTTGGAGATTATCCATGTTGAGTTTGAGGTAGAAGAACTGAGAGATAACGTTGAGATCTGAAAGGTGTTGTCGTAAGATATTGGTGAAATTGTTTAGAGTGGACGTTACTTCATTTAGGTGGTCCGTAATCTTCTGTAACATAGTGTGTTGGATTTTGATGACTCGGCGTTGGGATTCTAGAGCTGAAGCTAAATGAGTGAGATCAAATTTGAAGCCAGAAATGTCACGGGCTGTAGCAACGCCAAACAAGCCACTCAGAATCTCACCTCTGAAGTCGGAGAGACCTCGTTTCACAGGAGAACGACCAACGGGTGTCTGAATGGAAAATGTGCCATTGAGCTCAGTGAATTTGTTACTTATGTATTGCAATTGCCAGGAGAGTGGTAGGAAAAGGTTATAGAGATACTGATTTGGGTTGTGTGTCCCCATGATGGCCGTGAGATGGGTCTTGGTTTCATGGAGCTGGTGCGCGTAGGCAGGTAGGGCAATGGCTACGTCGGCCGGGGACGCAAGATCGTAGCGCAGGGAGACTACATCTTCGATAAGCATTACCTCGCCTCCTGAGCCGACCAAGGCCCTGGGACGTACTCCACCATCGTCCTGACCCGACCCAGACCCCAGGAGGGTCAGCACTGCCAGCAAGTAGACCGCTAACATCGTACCTAGAAAATCAGGGTAGAGTTAATGGGAGAGGTCCTGAAGAGGTTGATGGGCAGAGCGCAGTTTCGACCGATATTGATTGGTTGATGAATGAGTAGGTGTAGGTGGAGATGAAGGAGACTGAAGGATAGGTGGAGATGGAGTAGATTGAGGGATGTGTGGAGGGGAAGGGGGGTCAGGAGGTTGTGTAAGTAACTCTTCCAACACGAGGCCATGGGGTGCTCGCTTTAAGTCATCGACGTGGACCCATCTGGTGTCCTTAGTGGACAGGTCCTGGAGGTGAAATTTGTTGCCTTGTTGAGTGAGGACGCGGTGGGGCCCTGTAAATCTGGCATCCAACTTAGAGGAACCCGTATGGGAATGAGCAAAGACAAGATCGCCTACACTGATAGTGATAGGAGAGGCAGCTTTACGTTGGCGCTGCAGCATGTCCTCCTGAGAGGAAGCCAAAGTGGATTGGACATACTGGTGTAATGTTTGGAAGTTGGCCAATTTTAGTTTAACATAATCATCCATGTTGTAGATGGGTTCTGGCTTTAAGGATAAGAGAGAGTATGGGAGGTCCTTGTCAAAACCAAAGAGGACGAAGAAGGGAGATTCGGCAATGGATGCATTGATGGAGCTATTGATTGAGGATGCCACTTGGGGAATCCAGTCATCCCAGGACGAACTATGGGAGCTTAGATGTCTTAGGCAGTCTAAGATTTTTCGGTTGTGGCGTTCTAGAAGGCCATTGGAAGCCGGATGGTTAGGCACGACATTGCACTTATTGATATGAAAGAGGCGACAGATCTCATCTAGAAGGCTATTGTTGAACTCTGTACCATTATCAGTAAGAATGGTATGAGGGGTACTAAACGGGCAAATTACATGATCTACAAAGGCGCGTGCAACGCTCTTCGCGGTCTTGTCGGAGAGGGGTACGAGGACACAGTAGCGGGAGAAGTGGTCGGCCGCTACGAACAAGTACTCAGCGCCAGATTCCATGAAAGGTAGTTTTAAGAGATCGATTGAGACAGTTTCCTATGGTCGTGACGGGATTGGGTATTGTAAGAGCGGTGCAGGAAAGCCGTTTGAGCCTTTGTGGTAGTGGCAGGAGAGGCAAGAGTCACAGAGGGCATTGATATTGCGGCGCATGGTTGGCCAATAGTATTTGAGAGGTGCTTGGTGCAAGCATCGGTCTTTACCTGGATGGGAAGCTTGAAGGGTATTATGAACTATGTGAAGAACCATTGGTATCAGGGCAGTGGGGACAACAAGTTGGCGTACTTTGCGATTGGGCATGTCTTTTCCTGTTAGTAGTGTTTTTCCTGTACAAGATATCATCATCTAGCATGAACTCATCTAGTGATACTGGCAGAGTAGGTAAGGTCGAGGCATCGCCAGATTCTAGGAAATAAATGACTGGACCATATGGGGTCTTGGCGCTGAAAGTTTCGAACAACTTCTGACGTTAGTGTAGTGTTTTCAGTTACTTCAGGCTGCAGTGATGTTATAGCTGCTGCTACGTGACATGAGAGTGCGTCTGCGACTACATTCAACTTTCCTGGTACATATTGAAAAGTGGGATTGAAGTCCTGGATGATGACGGACCATCTACCTAGCCTACCTGTTAGGTTGCAGTTCTTGAACAAATCACATAGTGGAAGGTGGTATGTTTGGATATGCATTGGATAACCATAGACTATATCTCTGAAATGTTTCAAAGACCAGACTACCACTAGCACTCTGAGATCTGTGACACTGTAGTTACGTTCAGCGGTTGTAAGGGTGCGACTAGCATATGCTATTACGCACTTCCTTGATGCTTCATCGAGTTGCATGAAAACGGCACCAAGTCCAGTGCCTGAGGCGTCTGTGCAGAGAAGAAAGGGTTTGGTATAATCAGGGAATGCTAGAACAGGGGCATTTACAAGAGCTGTCTTTA
The DNA here is from genome assembly GCF_032717465.1 of Coenobita brevimanus. NCBI lineage: Eukaryota > Metazoa > Arthropoda > Malacostraca > Decapoda > Coenobitidae > Coenobita > Coenobita brevimanus. The sequence goes on from NC_136984.1 coordinate 12,498,930, forward strand.
GCTTTTGGAAAGCCTGTGACTGGTCGTTAGTCCAAACAAAGGGCACATTCTGCTTGAGTAAGTGGGTCAGAGGAGCGGCGATCTTTGCATAATCTTTAATGAATCTACGATAATAGCCACTGAGGCCCAGGAAACTTCGTACAGCTTCGGTAGTGGTAGGTTCTGGGAAGTTAATAATCGCTTTAGTTTTATCTTCATTAGTATGAATGCCTTGTGGATCTACGACATGGCCTAGGAACTTGATTTTCTTTTGCAGGAAGTCACATTTACTGAGATTGATTTTCAGGCCTGCGAGCTGGAGGCATTCAAAGACTTGCTGGAGCTTGGTAAAATGGTCAGGGATGGATTTACTCACAACAATGATATCATGTATGTAAGCAAAAAGAGAGTGTCCCATCATACCGCTGAAGACTGAATGGATAAGTCGCATGAATACGGAAGGAACATTTCTCAGACCAAAAGGGAGTCTCTTAAACTGAAAAAAGTCCGGAAGGGGTGCTGAAGGCTGTAACTGGGCGAGAGGACTCTTCCATTTCGACCTGCCAGTAACCGCTGAGGAGGTCTAAAGATGAAAAGACTACGTTATTTTCACCAAGGGATTCTAGCAAATCAGTGAGGACGGGTAACGGGAAATGGTCTGGAACGGTGACAGAATTGACCTTACGATAGTTGACTACTGGTCTAAAGTTGCCGTCCTTCTTTGGTACTAAGAAAAGTGGGCTATTCCATGGACTGACGGACGGTTCAATAATGTCCTGGTCTAACATGTTCTGTACCATTTGATCTGTTTGCTTTCTCAGGCTGTGAGGAAATCGATATGAGGGTATGTAAATCGGCTGAGTTCCTGGTAGTAGTTCAATCTTATGTTTGACAAGGTCTGTTCTGCCCATCGGTTCATCGGGTAAGGCAACCAAGTTTCTGTATGAGGTCAGAAGGTCGAGGAGTTGTGGCGTATTTTCTGGGAATTCCGTGGAAGTGAGATGTGAGAGCATATCGGGTGAATATGTCGGTGCAGATCCCGTAGAGTTAATAGTACATACACCGATTGGTGTACTATCATTAGTCTAAATAGTAGGAATTGAGGAATCCTGGCACACCTTTACAGCCGCTGGGTATACTAGGAAGTCTCCAATCTTTACACCACTTTTAAGTTTTAGTGGAGCACTTGTGACATTGAGCAAGTACAGGTAGCATAAACTGTCCTCTAAGACTGTGCACCACGCTGACTCATAAGTCAAGCCATTCACACAACACGTCTCAGGCAGTGTTAGTACATCCACTCCTTCTTTCGCACCGGCAACAGAAACAGAGACTTTGGTGAACTCATGCAGTAACAAAATTGTGCACATATTCGTTACTGCACGTTTCGTCTCTGCATGTTGGAGAAGATCATTCACACTGTGTGAGGTAGGTAACTGAGACATGTCTGAGTCAGCGATAGTGTTGTCGGGAGAGGAGGTAAGAGCCATTTCCGAAGGCTGAGAGGATGTATCAGTAGACATTGAGGAATTTATGTCCTTGCTCGCAGTCAGTAAAGGAATGATCTCTGTATTCTCAGATGATGATGGTGGTGGTTTGGGCTGGTCTGGACTTTTTGGTAGTGGTACGGACAGAGGTAACTGAAGGACTGATTTGATCGTAAGAACAGGACGGGGACATTCCATACTGTATACTGGGAATCCAGAAATGTCTATACTACCACAGGCAGGTAATAATGCAATGGAGTGTTGTGCCATGGTGGAAAAACCAATAAGGGCATCTGCGGGATACTGCAAGTCATTAGTGACATGAAATTCAATTGGGATAGGGGACAAATCTCTGTGTAGTTTGACTTCTAGGGTGACTCTTCCCTTAACCTTAAACTCTGAGCCTTCGACACCACATAGGCGAATGTCTGTGGTTCTAGGAAACTGACGTGGTTGTGATGTCATTGAATAATATGTAATGAATTGTCGGATATCAGATTTACTATAGATCCTGTGTCCAAGAAGAATGACGTTGGTATGTCATGACTGCATCCGAAAATGACTAAACCCGAGGATGTTATGGGAGCAACATGGCGGATGGGGAGTTGGGTTTCTGGTTCTACGTGATATTGGGCCAATACGGGCGCGGCGCTTCCCCCGACTGGTGGCAGTTGAGGTAACGACATTCCTCAGTGGTGTGAGTCGTGCTGGATTTGAGGTATTTGCATGTAGGACGACGGGAGTGGGAAGGCGTACGCTGTCTGGTTTCTGAGTGAGGACGTCTGTATTTACGGTCGCAACTGGATTCTCGATGTCCAGGATGACCACAGTGCCAGCAAAGAATCGAAGATTGTCTGTTCCGTCGGACGCTAGATTGATCACGACCTGCGGTAGGAGAACAATGCGTGGCAGGTCTGCCTTGTGTGGTGGGACGGGAGCGAGATTGGTCTGGGGTAGTGGAGGTGTGACAGACTGAGGAGGCCAAGGGTTGGGTGGTGCCCTGACGGGTGTAGTTCGAACCTGTTCTTTCATGAATTGCTTTAGTGACCTGAATAAATTTATCTCCTGGATTGAAACCTATTTCCAAGGCTAGCTCTCGCTGTTTAGGAGTAAGCCAGTGGAGGAATCTCAGGTAACCAATTAAGTCAGCAAAGTTGGTGAGTGAAACCACTGGAACGCCATTTTTGTCTTCTAACCATTTCATGCCTACCAGTAATTGGAGCATCTCGCTACTAGTTGCTTTCATGGCGCCGGTAGCTTTGCGGAGCTTCGCATGTTGCACTGGGACCCTCAAGTCCTCATCCATTTGGTTTAGGAGATTAATGAAGCCCATGAGAGATGCAGTATTTGAATGCTGGCAACAAAGGCTGATGAGTTCCTTACAAAAATCAGCAAAGGTATTAATGCCATCGAAATGTCCTGCACGCACTGCGGATCCGATGTCCGATTTGCCATGGTGCAAGCAACCCATGAGGTAAGCTACTTTGAGCGATTCATCAGTAATCTGCCGATTGTGGATGTCGGTTTCTACTTCTCTGAGGAAATCATAGACAGACCAAGTTGGGTCCTTGCCAGTAAATTTGGGACGATTGGCATCGTCGAGATACATAGACTGTGGAGGGGTGGCCATGGTTGGAAGTGTGGGAGTGGCGGAAGGAAAGGAGTGGGAAAGAGAGAAGGTAGTGGTAGTTAAGGGCGAGCAAGACGGGGTATGAAGTGAGGCTGGAGAGTGAATGATAGGGGAAGGAGTAGAGGAAGAAGAAGGGAGTGTAGAGGTAGGGGTAGAGGAGGAGGTATCTGGATTTACGAGTGTAGGATGGGTAGTAAGTGGTTCTGCGGGAAGTGAAACGTGAGTCTCAGGTACAGGTCAGTGGTACTGTTTGCCACTTCTTAAGTGTGTGATCGTGTTAGAGTCGGCAGACGGTGTGTGATCAGGTGATGTTTCCGGGTTGAGAGGGCTGGTGTTAAGCGGTTGATATTGAAAGTATGACATTTAATGTGGCAATGGAAGATGGTATGAAGGATGAAGATGGATATGTAGGTGGAAATGTATAATATAAAGATGCGAGAATGTAATACATGAGTAGGTATGAAAACGAATGAAGGTGAGGGGATAGAGGGTTTAAATTAAAGGCGAAGGATGAAATGGATAATAAATAACGTAGGTGAAGATGAAAACGGGGTAATGGAAGTGAGATGGAATATTTACAAAATATCCAATCTGTAGAGAAAATCGAGGATAATCTCTATAGAAAGGTAAGGTATACTATACTTACACAGTAGGGATGGGATTGACGAGGTGTATGACGTGCAGGTGTGGCTGGGCGTAGCAGGGCAAGAGTGACGAAGCGGCGTATGGGGCAGGGCGGGGCAGGGCAGGGCAGGGCGGCACTGGAGGGACAGCTGGTCGGAGATGAGAGTGGCTGGGGACGAGACTGGAGCGATATGTTGGATGAGTCTTAGAAGATGCGGAACTTCTCGCAGGGCTTAAGTCGAGACGGGAAGAGACGCTCCGATGAGTCACTGGCAGGGAGTTGCGGTCCTAGGAGGCTCACTTAATTCAGACCACATGTGAGGGTAGGGTGTGGCGGCGTCGGGGCCGGTGGTGGGGGTGATGACAGATGTTGGTACAATCCAGGTGTAGTGCTTTTGAGTAGCAAATGCAGAGAATGGCGGTGGGCAGACAGTGATAAGTTGCACCGTGGGCGTAGGATTTATGATGAGTTCGGAACAGGTGCTGGGAACAGGTGAAACAGGTGCGTAGGTCGGCGATGGTGACACTTGCAGGCAGGAACAAGGTGTATCTGTTGGTGTCATTAAATAGTGTAGGAGGTGGTCAGAATCTGATGGTCCAAAACACCGCTGCTACCAAATGTAACTTGCAATACTTTGGTGATAGAAACTCCGTGTACAAACAGCTAGTTAAGGAGTTTATTACGAGCTCTGACAAAAAATGTCTGCCCTACTTCTCTGCCCTTCTTGAGTGTCTGCTCAGAACTGACCTCTTGTTTCCCAGGAAATTTTCACATACCCACTTAAATGAGGTCCACGCAGCCAGTTCCACGTCGCCCAGATAGGTGCTGAAGTTGTGGTCTCTCAGAAGTTCTTTTATCTTTGGGCTGATGAATATTCCTTCTTTCAGCTTAGCTTCAGTGGTGCCTGGGAATTTGCTTGCGACATATCTGAATGCTTCAGTGTTTCTTCTTCCCAGTGTCTTCACGAACTGCTTCATTAAGCCGAGCTTTATATGAAGTTGAGGAAGAAGAACATCTCCGGGAGCAATCAGGGACTCATTCGCGATGTTCGAAGTTCCTGGCTCATATGTTTGGTTAGGTGGCCATGTCGACTGCACGTATTGCTTGCAAGTTGCACGGCTATCCCAGATGCATAAGAAACAACAGTGTTTTGTGAAGCCTGATTACAGTCCTATCAGGAAACCGATCACTTTCAAGTCGTCACACAACTTCCATTTCTATAATTCCTACTTTATGGCATCTAAAAGGGCCGCAGTGATTTTACAGCACTCTTGCATGTGCACTGAATGTTCTAAAGGCACTGAAGGTTTCATATTCCCATTGTTTACCAATACTGCATACAAGCTTTTCTTCGATGAATCAATGAATAAACGCCACTAAGATGGATGATGCTCCTGTGAAGGGCAGCAGAACAATCCATCACTGTCGTTGCAAAAACATAGTAGTCCATCAACAGAAGAAATATCTTCATTTCGTTTTCTGAAGTATGTTACTCGAACATCTTTCTTGAGCAGACATTTTTCTTTCAAACGATATGCCAAAAGCTCAGCCTTGTCCTTTGGTAGTCCCAAATATTAAACTAAGTCATTTAATTCTCCCTGAGAGAACTGTTTGGGTGTGTATTCGTTGTTGGCTAAAATCTCTGCATCCTCAGCTGCTTCATCTGACTCGGTTTGGGCTACATCTTCGTCCTCATCGTCGTTGCTGGCGATACCATCTTTTGGTGGAAATGGAATGGGAAGATCTTCATCGTTGTGTGGCACTGGTCTTACTGTGGATTTCAAACTGGGGTAAGGCAATCTTGTGGTTATTCTGAAAAGAAAACCCGGATATGTTGACCTTGTAGAATTAACACTCTGTACCATGATCTTTTAGCTCCTTCCATATCATAGGAATGGCGAATGGCATTGCATTTTTTCTCCTATTCACCCAGTCTCTTAGTCCATTCGAACAAGCCATACAATTATATGCGGTGCCCATTTTCTGTCTTGATCTGCAAGAGCATAGCCAAAGTACAGATGATACACCTTCTTGTTATCGTTCATGATGTTGTGTCGCCGTCCCATGGGGGTGAACAAACCACAGACATGGCAGAAACAATCGGGGCTATTTGTGCATTACCTTGACATTTCAACTAATTCAGTTAACAACAACAGCTGCAGAAAAGCACAAGCAGTGTTAAGAACAGGAATATATGTGAATATTTTTATCTAAGGAAAAAACGGATGGGATTTTCGGAATCAGCACCTAAAACAGTGTCAAGAGCACCACAAAACTTTCATTATGATTTTGTACTGTTGACCGGTGATAATCACATAATAAGGCATGGTATTATGTATGGCTACAATGAGTTAATGGGGCGTCTGTAGACACAGAGTGGAAATTGCAAAGTGCACAGTGTGGATGTTCAAGGGTGGTGCGACAGTCTTTTCTGGCGCTTTTAAGGAAGGCAGCAGTCAATCAGGCCTCAGATCCGTTGACTCCACTGAGACAAGGAACCTTCCCATGCGGGACAAGTATACAAGTTTCTTCCTGAAGCAGTGACCCCTAGTACATTAAAAATATCCCAATGGTGGTCACTAACTAACAGGGACCCTCAGTGATCCACAACCCATCACAGGTCGAAAGTAGGAGTAGATACCATTAACTCAGGGCTATCTTTGCATATCCTAGTCTTTGCTTATATTGTATTTGCATTTAATAAATTGATTCGGGCTCAGAAAAAAATTTGTATACACAAGCGTTTTATTCAGAAGTAAACATATTACATGGGGCTAGACGACAGATACTTATCCAAATGATCTTTAAAGGTTAGTACTGTATCGCAATTCACTACACTGGAGGGCAATTTGTTCCATATATTTATGACTCTATTAAAGAAGAAATTTTTAGCTTCATGCAAGTGGAATCGTTTGCCAATTACTTTGTTTCCATTGCCTCAAGTATAATTTGAGTGATCAACTGTGAAGTATTTATCGACAGCCATGTTATCATGCCCTTTGAATATTTTAAATACTTGAATTAAATCCCCTTGTAATCTGCTTTTTCGTAGGGTGAAGAGATTCAGAGCTTGTAAACACTCTTCATATGGTTTCTTCCTTAAACTTAGTTTCATTTTGGTCACCTGTCATTGTACTCTTTCAAGTTCTTTGGCAGTCTTTCCTCATACATTGACGTTTCGCACTTCAACAATTCACGCTTCGACGCGACAAAAAGTTACCATTTTCCTCAAAGTTGGATGAAAATTTCACACTTCGACGTTACTCGGCCAAGAAAACGCCCCCCCCACGCGTGCCGATGCTCACTTCTTGGCAAATTTCAATGAGGAGGCAGCTGCGATGGAAATGACGGAGGAAGAGATGAATCGTGAGGAAGAGACTGAAAGCCCAGAGCAGCCAAAGGAGGGTAACATGAGCATGCAGAAATTATCCCACTGCCTGTCCACCATAACAGAGCAATGATTTCATGAGAAAAAAGCCAAATATTCTGGTTGACTGACCAACTCGGCTGGGTTGATTTTCCGCGAGTGATTGCCTGTACAACAAACTATCAGCTGATCTCGCTCCCGCTTGTTCACCATCAACAAATATGGAGATAAACAATGTCTACCTGTACAGTATATGGAAAGCATAGAAGCAACTGCATGACTCAGTATTTACTGCTCAGTATATGCAGTGACATTACAAACATTTTTGTCATCGTAACACCAGCTACACTACGTTCACAAGCTGACAGTATCATATAAATATAGCTTGTAAATCTTTGAACATGTCTGCTTTCACCACATTTATTTTGAGTACTTAAATTTTGTGAAGATATTTGCACACTTAACTAAATAATAGCCACCCTATAATTCTTATTTACTTAGCCATGGCTAAATATGAGGAAAAGTAGGAAGAACGTAGAAAAGTACTGGGAATCAGGTGAGCGGTGTTTACATTTGCGATCCAAGGGCAGCTGGTTGGACCAGTGTAACTTGCAATACTTTGGTGATAGAAACTTCGTGTACAAACAGCTAGTTAAGGTGTTTATTACGAGCTCTGACAAAAATAATCTGCCCTTCTTGAGTGTCTTCTCAGAACTGACGCAGTAACGCCTTCTGCCCGGGCTTGGGCCCTGGGAAAGCGTGCTAGGTCAGCAAGTTTAGTGGGGGCATGTATGCATTGGGGTGGGGCATATATACATCGGGGGTAGACATATTGTAGGAGGGGTACACTACTCCCTCGGGTAGCTGAGATGGTGTCTCCTGACACCAGGAGTTATATGGTGTTTGATTATATTACTAAAGCAGGGTCGGGGAGGTGTGTACAAGGGATAAGTATGATACAGGGGCAGTAGGGGAGACATGGCTATGTTTAGGGGAGGGAATTAGAAGGATATATACATATAAGATATACAAGGATTAATTGATAGGTATGTGTCCAGTAAGGGTCGAAGTTATACATAGACATAATGGGGATTATACAATAATATCTTGATACAGGACAAACTAGGAGTAGATATGAGGATTTTTTTTGTCCTTCTTTTTTTTTTTTTTTTTGTTAGTTTCTATAGGATACACTGTCACTCAATAATGTATTAAAGAAATACCATCATTTTCTAGTAGTAAGAGTTCTGTTCACAGTTTGGTTAATTGTCAGATGGCATTGGTAGTCACTGAATGTGAGGGCACTAAGTACAGGGAGCTTCTACGTTGTGTGTAGGGCGTACTATGCCTGTAGCGACTCTGATTTCTTGGAGTCGGCGTTCCATTTTCCTGACACAACAATGCACTGCACATATGATGAGTAGAAAATCTATGAAAGCGATAACCTAAGGGGGAAACACAACTGTTTGATAAACCCATGAACGGCTGAAGGCCAGAGAAAACTGATCCATAATGAAGTCACTGTCATTGAGGAATGTTAGCATGCGCAAGTTAGGGGAGGTGACGGTAATGTTGGCAGATGGTAGGGTTGAAGGCAAGTCGAGTGGTTGAAAGATGTCATAGGAGTGTTTACAGACAGCTTGGTGACAGCGAGAGGCGTAAGTGATGACGGACTCTGATTTGACGGTACAATAGTCTGGTGCTTTGTAGAGACCACTAGCGGGGATGGATCGAACCGAAGAACCAGGACACATGATTGTGACAGAGATGGGAACAGCAAAGAAGTACTGGACATGGTTGAGGTGAGCATGGTGGACCGGGAGTTCAGGAGCTGGTACAAAGGAACAGGCCAAGTAGATGGAATGGTTGCGAAGTAAAGCGGACTCACAGGGTGTAGCGCTGCTAGGGAAGATAGCGAAAAGGTGGGCAGCACAGAGACGAGAGGTCGGAGTAAGGGAGGAACATTTCTGGAGGTCTGTGGAAGAAAGGAAGGCAACTGAAAGATGATCATGGGAGAGGAGGAAATATTCTGAGGGAACAGATACTTGTAACAAGGAGTTGTTGAGGCGGAAAGGGAAGGGAATGATGTGGAAAAGGTTAAAGGTTATGGCAGAACGGAGAGGAATATGGACGACGACGTATTTGGTGAGAAGAGTGACTTCGAGAACAGGATAATAATATTCGAGGGAGCAGTAGGGGAGGACTGGGGATAGATCGAAGGTGGAGTGAGCCCATTCCAGGACAAAACGGAGAGCTGAGACAGGTACTAAGTCGGCAGTGACACGGCCATTTATAGCATCGACCAGGATACGAACGAAGGTAGAGACTTGAGACAGGAGAGAGTCAATGGCCAGTTGGAGATTATCCATGTTGAGTTTGAGGTAGAAGAACTGAGAGATAACGTTGAGATCTGAAAGGTGTTGTCGTAAGATATTGGTGAAATTGTTTAGAGTGGACGTTACTTCATTTAGGTGGTCCGTAATCTTCTGTAACATAGTGTGTTGGATTTTGATGACTCGGCGTTGGGATTCTAGAGCTGAAGCTAAATGAGTGAGATCAAATTTGAAGCCAGAAATGTCACGGGCTGTAGCAACGCCAAACAAGCCACTCAGAATCTCACCTCTGAAGTCGGAGAGACCTCGTTTCACAGGAGAACGACCAACGGGTGTCTGAATGGAAAATGTGCCATTGAGCTCAGTGAATTTGTTACTTATGTATTGCAATTGCCAGGAGAGTGGTAGGAAAAGGTTATAGAGATACTGATTTGGGTTGTGTGTCCCCATGATGGCCGTGAGATGGGTCTTGGTTTCATGGAGCTGGTGCGCGTAGGCAGGTAGGGCAATGGCTACGTCGGCCGGGGACGCAAGATCGTAGCGCAGGGAGACTACATCTTCGATAAGCATTACCTCGCCTCCTGAGCCGACCAAGGCCCCGGGACGTACTCCACCATCGTCCTGACCCGACCCAGACCCCAGGAGGGTCAGCACTGCCAGCAAGTAGACCGCTAACATCGTACCTAGAAAATCAGGGTAGAGTTAATGGGAGAGGTCCTGAAGAGGTTGATGGGCAGAGCGCAGTTTCGACCGATATTGATTGGTTGATGAATGAGTAGGTGTAGGTGGAGATGAAGGAGACTGAAGGATAGGTGGAGATGGAGTAGATTGAGGGATGTGTGGAGGGGAAGGGGGGTCAGGAGGTTGTGTAAGTAACTCTTCCAACACGAGGCCATGGGGTGCTCGCTTTAAGTCATCGACGTGGACCCATCTGGTGTCCTTAGTGGACAGGTCCAGGAGGTGAAATTTGTTGCCTTGTTGAGTGAGGACGCGGTGGGGCCCTGTAAATCTGGCATCCAACTTAGAGGAACCCGTATGGGAATGAGCAAAGACAAGATCGCCTACACTGATAGTGATAGGAGAGGCAGCTTTACGTTGGCGCTGCAGCATGTCCTCCTGAGAGGAAGCCAAAGTGGATTGGACATACTGGTGTAATGTTTGGAAGTTGGCCAATTTTAGTTTAACATAATCATCCATGTTGTAGATGGGTTCTGGCTTTAAGGATAAGAGAGAGTATGGGAGGTCCTTGTCAAAACCAAAGAGGACGAAGAAGGGAGATTCGGCAATGGATGCATTGATGGAGCTATTGATTGAGGATGCCACTTGGGGAATCCAGTCATCCCAGGACGAACTATGGGAGCTTAGATGTCTTAGGCAGTCTAAGATTTTTCGGTTGTGGCGTTCTAGAAGGCCATTGGAAGCCGGATGGTTAGGCACGACATTGCACTTATTGATATGAAAGAGGCGACAGATCTCATCTAGAAGGCTATTGTTGAACTCTGTACCGTTATCAGTAAGAATGGTATGAGGGGTACTAAACGGGCAAATTACATGATCTACAAAGGCGCGTGCAACGCTCTTCGCGGTCTTGTCGGAGAGGGGTACGAGGACACAGTAGCGGGAGAAGTGGTCGGCCGCTACGAACAAGTACTCAGCGCCAGATTCCATGAAAGGTAGTTTTAAGAGATCGATTGAGACAGTTTCCTATGGTCGTGACGGGATTGGGTATTGTAAGAGCGGTGCAGGAAAGCCGTTTGAGCCTTTGTGGTAGTGGCAGGAGAGGCAAGAGTCACAGAGGGCATTGATATCGCGGCGCATGGTTGGCCAATAGTATTTGAGAGGTGCTTGGTGCAAGCATCGGTCTTTACCTGGATGGGAAGCTTGAAGGGTATTATGAACTATGTGAAGAACCATTGGTATCAGGGCAGTGGGGACAACAAGTTGGCGTACTTTGCGATTGGGCATGTCTTTTCCTGTTAGTAGTGTTTTCCTGTACAAGATATCATCATCTAGCATGAACTCATCTAGTGATACTGGCAGAGTAGGTAAGGTCGAGGCATCGCCAGATTCTAGGAAATAAATGACTGGACCATATGGGGTCTTGGCGCTGAAAGTTTCGAACAACTTCTGACGTTAGTGTAGTGTTTTCAGTTACTTCAGGCTGCAGTGATGTTATAGCTGCTGCTACGTGACATGAGAGTGCGTCTGCGACTACATTCAACTTTCCTGGTACATATTGAAAAGTGGGATTGAAGTCCTGGATGATGACGGACCATCTACCTAGCCTACCTGTTAGGTTGCAGTTCTTGAACAAATCACATAGTGGAAGGTGGTATGTTTGGATATGCATTGGATAACCATAGACTATATCTCTGAAATGTTTCAAAGACCAGACTACCACTAGCACTCTGAGATCTGTGACACTGTAGTTACGTTCAGCGGTTGTAAGGGTGCGACTAGCATATGCTATTACGCACTTCCTTGATGCTTCATCGAGTTGCATGAAAACGGCACCAAGTCCAGTGCCTGAGGCGTCTGTGCAGAGAAGAAAGGGTTTGGTATAATCAGGGAATGCTAGAACAGGGGCATTTACAAGAGCTGTCTTTAGCTTTTGGAAAGCCTGTGACTGGTCGTTAGTCCAAACAAAGGGCACATTCTGCTTGAGTAAGTGGGTCAGAGGAGCGGCGATCTTTGCATAATCTTTAATGAATCTACGATAATAGCCACTGAGGCCCAGGAAACTTCGTACAGCTTCGGTAGTGGTAGGTTCTGGGAAGTTAATAATCGCTTTAGTTTTATCTTCATTAGTATGAATGCCTTGTGGATCTACGACATGGCCTAGGAACTTGATTTTCTTTTGCAGGAAGTCACATTTACTGAGATTGATTTTCAGGCCTGCGAGCTGGAGGCATTCAAAGACTTGCTGGAGCTTGGTAAAATGGTCAGGGATGGATTTACTCACAACAATGATATCATGTATGTAAGCAAAAGAGAGAGTGTCCCATCATACCGCTGAAGACTGAATGGATAAGTCGCATGAATACGGAAGGAACATTTCTCAGACCAAAAGGGAGTCTCTTAAACTGAAAAAGTCCGGAAGGGGTGCTGAAGGCTGTAACTGGGCGAGAGGACTCTTCCATTTCGACCTGCCAGTAACCGCTGAGGAGGTCTAAAGATGAAAAGACTACGTTATTTTCACCAAGGGATTCTAGCAAATCAGTGAGGACGGGTAACGGGAAATGGTCTGGAACGGTGACAGAATTGACCTTACGATAGTTGACTACTGGTCTAAAGTTGCCGTCCTTCTTTGGTACTAAGAAAAGTGGGCTATTCCATGGACTGACGGACGGTTCAATAATGTCCTGGTCTAACATGTTCTGTACCATTTGATCTGTTTGCTTTCTCAGGCTGTGAGGAAATCGATATGAGGGTATGTAAATCGGCTGAGTTCCTGGTAGTAGTTCAATCTTATGTTTGACAAGGTCTGTTCTGCCCATCGGTTCATCGGGTAAGGCAACCAAGTTTCTGTATGAGGTCAGAAGGTCGAGGAGTTGTGGCGTATTTTCTGGGAATTCCGTGGAAGTGAGATGTGAGAGCATATCGGGTGAATATGTCGGTGCAGATCCCGTAGAGTTAATAGTACATACACCGATTGGTGTACTATCATTAGTCTAAATAGTAGGAATTGAGGAATCCTGGCACACCTTTACAGCCGCTGGGTATACTAGGAAGTCTCCAATCTTTACACCACTTTTAAGTTTTAGTGGAGCACTTGTGACATTGAGCAAGTACAGGTAGCATAAACTGTCCTCTAAGACTGTGCACCACGCTGACTCATAAGTCAAGCCATTCACACAACACGTCTCAGGCAGTGTTAGTACATCCACTCCTTCTTTCGCACCGGCAACAGAAACAGAGACTTTGGTGAACTCATGCAGTAACAAAATTGTGCACATATTCGTTACTGCACGTTTCGTCTCTGCATGTTGGAGAAGATCATTCACACTGTGTGAGGTAGGTAACTGAGACATGTCTGAGTCAGCGATAGTGTTGTCGGGAGAGGAGGTAAGAGCCATTTCCGAAGGCTGAGAGGATGTATCAGTAGACATTGAGGAATTTATGTCCTTGCTCGCAGTCAGTAAAGGAATGATCTCTGTATTCTCAGATGATGATGGTGGTGGTTTGGGCTGGTCTGGACTTTTTGGTAGTGGTACGGACAGAGGTAACTGAAGGACTGATTTGATCGTAAGAACAGGACGGGGACATTCCATACTGTATACTGGGAATCCAGAAATGTCTATACTACCACAGGCAGGTAATAATGCAATGGAGTGTTGTGCCATGGTGGAAAAACCAATAAGGGCATCTGCGGGATACTGCAAGTCATTAGTGACATGAAATTCAATTGGGATAGGGGACAAATCTCTGTGTAGTTTGACTTCTAGGGTGACTCTTCCCTTAACCTTAAACTCTGAGCCTTCGACACCACATAGGCGAATGTCTGTGGTTCTAGGAAACTGACGTGGTTGTGATGTCATTGAATAATATGTAATGAATTGTCGGATATCAGATTTACTATAGATCCTGTGTCCAAGAAGAATGACGTTGGTATGTCATGACTGCATCCGAAAATGACTAAACCCGAGGATGTTATGGGAGCAACATGGCGGATGGGGAGTTGGGTTTCTGGTTCTACGTGATATTGGGCCAATACGGGCGCGGCGCTTCCCCCGACTGGTGGCAGTTGAGGTAACGACATTCCTCAGTGGTGTGAGTCGTGCTGGATTTGAGGTATTTGCATGTAGGACGACGGGAGTGGGAAGGCGTACGCTGTCTGGTTTCTGAGTGAGGACGTCTGTATTTACGGTCGCAACTGGATTCTCGATGTCCAGGATGACCACAGTGCCAGCAAAGAATCGAAGATTGTCTGTTCCGTCGGACGCTAGATTGATCACGACCTGCGGTAGGAGAACAATGCGTGGCAGGTCTGCTTTGTGTGGTGGGACGGGAGCGAGATTGGTCTGGGGTAGTGGAGGTGTGACAGACTGAGGAGGCCAAGGGTTGGGTGGTGCCCTGACGGGTGTAGTTCGAACCTGTTCTTTCATGAATTGCTTTAGTGACCTGAATAAATTTATCTCCTGGATTGAAACCTATTTCCAAGGCTAGCTCTCGCTGTTTAGGAGTAAGCCAGTGGAGGAATCTCAGGTAACCAATTAAGTCAGCAAAGTTGGTGAGTGAAACCACTGGAACGCCATTTTTGTCTTCTAACCATTTCATGCCTACCAGTAATTGGAGCATCTCGCTACTAGTTGCTTTCATGGCGCCGGTAGCTTTGCGGAGCTTCGCATGTTGCACTGGGACCCTCAAGTCCTCATCCATTTGGTTTAGGAGATTAATGAAGCCCATGAGAGATGCAGTATTTGAATGCTGGCAACAAAGGCTGATGAGTTCCTTACAAAAATCAGCAAAGGTATTAATGCCATCGAAATGTCCTGCACGCACTGCGGATCCGATGTCCGATTTGCCATGGTGCAAGCAACCCATGAGGTAAGCTACTTTGAGCGATTCATCAGTAATCTGCCGATTGTGGATGTCGGTTTCTACTTCTCTGAGGAAATCATAGACAGACCAAGTTGGGTCCTTGCCAGTAAATTTGGGACGATTGGCATCGTCGAGATACATAGACTGTGGAGGGGTGGCCATGGTTGGAAGTGTGGGAGTGGCGGAAGGAAAGGAGTGGGAAAGAGAGAAGGTAGTGGTAGTTAAGGGCGAGCAAGACGGGGTATGAAGTGAGGCTGGAGAGTGAATGATAGGGGAAGGAGTAGAGGAAGAAGAAGGGAGTGTAGAGGTAGGGGTAGAGGAGGAGGTATCTGGATTTACGAGTGTAGGATGGGTAGTAAGTGGTTCTGCGGGAAGTGAAACGTGAGTCTCAGGTACAGGTCAGTGGTACTGTTTGCCACTTCTTAAGTGTGTGATCGTGTTAGAGTCGGCAGACGGTGTGTGATCAGGTGATGTTTCCGGGTTGAGAGGGCTGGTGTTAAGCGGTTGATATTGAAAGTATGACATTTAATGTGGCAATGGAAGATGGTATGAAGGATGAAGATGGATATGTAGGTGGAAATGTATAATATAAAGATGCGAGAATGTAATACATGAGTAGGTATGAAAACGAATGAAGGTGAGGGGATAGAGGGTTTAAATTAAAGGCGAAGGATGAAATGGATAATAAATAACGTAGGTGAAGATGAAAACGGGGTAATGGAAGTGAGATGGAATATTTACAAAATATCCAATCTGTAGAGAAAATCGAGGATAATCTCTATAGAAAGGTAAGGTATACTATACTTACACAGTAGGGATGGGATTGACGAGGTGTATGACGTGCAGGTGTGGCTGGGCGTAGCAGGGCAAGAGTGACGAAGCGGCGTATGGGGCAGGGCGGGGCAGGGCAGGGCAGGGCGGCACTGGAGGGACAGCTGGTCGGAGATGAGAGTGGCTGGGGACGAGACTGGAGCGATATGTTGGATGAGTCTTAGAAGATGCGGAACTTCTCGCAGGGCTTAAGTCGAGACGGGAAGAGACGCTCCGATGAGTCACTGGCAGGGAGTTGCGGTCCTAGGAGGCTCACTTAATTCAGACCACATGTGAGGGTAGGGTGTGGCGGCGTCGGGGCCGGTGGTGGGGGTGATGACAGATGTTGGTACAATCCAGGTGTAGTGCTTTTGAGTAGCAAATGCAGAGAATGGCGGTGGGCAGACAGTGATAAGTTGCACCGTGGGCGTAGGATTTATGATGAGTTCGGAACAGGTGCTGGGAACAGGTGAAACAGGTGCGTAGGTCGGCGATGGTGACACTTGCAGGCAGGAACAAGGTGTATCTGTTGGTGTCATTAAATAGTGTAGGAGGTGGTCAGAATCTGATGGTCCAAAACACCGCTGCTACCAAATGTAACTTGCAATACTTTGGTGATAGAAACTCCGTGTACAAACAGCTAGTTAAGGAGTTTATTACGAGCTCTGACAAAAAATGTCTGCCCTACTTCTCTGCCCTTCTTGAGTGTCTGCTCAGAACTGACCTCTTGTTTCCCAGGAAATTTTCACATACCCACTTAAATGAGGTCCACGCAGCCAGTTCCACGTCGCCCAGATAGGTGCTGAAGTTGTGGTCTCTCAGAAGTTCTTTTATCTTTGGGCTGATGAATATTCCTTCTTTCAGCTTAGCTTCAGTGGTGCCTGGGAATTTGCTTGCGACATATCTGAATGCTTCAGTGTTTCTTCTTCCCAGTGTCTTCACGAACTGCTTCATTAAGCCGAGCTTTATATGAAGTTGAGGAAGAAGAACATCTCCGGGAGCAATCAGGGACTCATTCGCGATGTTCGAAGTTCCTGGCTCATATGTTTGGTTAGGTGGCCATGTCGACTGCACGTATTGCTTGCAAGTTGCACGGCTATCCCAGATGCATAAGAAACAACAGTGTTTTGTGAAGCCTGATTACAGTCCTATCAGGAAACCGATCACTTTCAAGTCGTCACACAACTTCCATTTCTATAATTCCTACTTTATGGCATCTAAAAGGGCCGCAGTGATTTTACAGCACTCTTGCATGTGCACTGAATGTTCTAAAGGCACTGAAGGTTTCATATTCCCATTGTTTACCAATACTGCATACAAGCTTTTCTTCGATGAATCAATGAATAAACGCCACTAAGATGGATGATGCTCCTGTGAAGGGCAGCAGAACAATCCATCACTGTCGTTGCAAAAACATAGTAGTCCATCAACAGAAGAAATATCTTCATTTCGTTTTCTGAAGTATGTTACTCGAACATCTTTCTTGAGCAGACATTTTTCTTTCAAACGATATGCCAAAAGCTCAGCCTTGTCCTTTGGTAGTCCCAAATATTAAACTAAGTCATTTAATTCTCCCTGAGAGAACTGTTTGGGTGTGTATTCGTTGTTGGCTAAAATCTCTGCATCCTCAGCTGCTTCATCTGACTCGGTTTGGGCTACATCTTCGTCCTCATCGTCGTTGCTGGCGATACCATCTTTTGGTGGAAATGGAATGGGAAGATCTTCATCGTTGTGTGGCACTGGTCTTACTGTGGATTTCAAACTGGGGTAAGGCAATCTTGTGGTTATTCTGAAAAGAAAACCCGGATATGTTGACCTTGTAGAATTAACACTCTGTACCATGATCTTTTAGCTCCTTCCATATCATAGGAATGGCGAATGGCATTGCATTTTTTCTCCTATTCACCCAGTCTCTTAGTCCATTCGAACAAGCCATACAATTATATGCGGTGCCCATTTTCTGTCTTGATCTGCAAGAGCATAGCCAAAGTACAGATGATACACCTTCTTGTTATCGTTCATGATGTTGTGTCGCCGTCCCATGGGGGTGAACAAACCACAGACATGGCAGAAACAATCGGGGCTATTTGTGCATTACCTTGACATTTCAACTAATTCAGTTAACAACAACAGCTGCAGAAAAGCACAAGCAGTGTTAAGAACAGGAATATATGTGAATATTTTTATCTAAGGAAAAAACGGATGGGATTTTCGGAATCAGCACCTAAAACAGTGTCAAGAGCACCACAAAACTTTCATTATGATTTTGTACTGTTGACCGGTGATAATCACATAATAAGGCATGGTATTATGTATGGCTACAATGAGTTAATGGGGCGTCTGTAGACACAGAGTGGAAATTGCAAAGTGCACAGTGTGGATGTTCAAGGGTGGTGCGACAGTCTTTTCTGGCGCTTTTAAGGAAGGCAGCAGTCAATCAGGCCTCAGATCCGTTGACTCCACTGAGACAAGGAACCTTCCCATGCGGGACAAGTATACAAGTTTCTTCCTGAAGCAGTGACCCCTAGTACATTAAAAATATCCCAATGGTGGTCACTAACTAACAGGGACCCTCAGTGATCCACAACCCATCACAGGTCGAAAGTAGGAGTAGATACCATTAACTCAGGGCTATCTTTGCATATCCTAGTCTTTGCTTATATTGTATTTGCATTTAATAAATTGATTCGGGCTCAGAAAAAAATTTGTATACACAAGCGTTTTATTCAGAAGTAAACATATTACATGGGGCTAGACGACAGATACTTATCCAAATGATCTTTAAAGGTTAGTACTGTATCGCAATTCACTACACTGGAGGGCAATTTGTTCCATATATTTATGACTCTATTAAAGAAGAAATTTTTAGCTTCATGCAAGTGGAATCGTTTGCCAATTACTTTGTTTCCATTGCCTCAAGTATAATTTGAGTGATCAACTGTGAAGTATTTATCGACAGCCATGTTATCATGCCCTTTGAATATTTTAAATACTTGAATTAAATCCCCTTGTAATCTGCTTTTTCGTAGGGTGAAGAGATTCAGAGCTTGTAAACACTCTTCATATGGTTTCTTCCTTAAACTTAGTTTCATTTTGGTCACCTGTCATTGTACTCTTTCAAGTTCTTTGGCAGTCTTTCCTCATACATTGACGTTTCGCACTTCAACAATTCACGCTTCGACGCGACAAAAAGTTACCATTTTCCTCAAAGTTGGATGAAAATTTCACACTTCGACGTTACTCGGCCAAGAAAACGCCCCCCCCACGCGTGCCGATGCTCACTTGTTGGCAAATTTCAATGAGGAGGCAGCTGCGATGGAAATGACGGAGGAAGAGATGAATAGTGAGGAAGAGACTGAAAGCCCAGAGCAGCCAAAGGAGGGTAACATGAACATGCAGAAATTATCCCACTGCCTATCCACCATAACAGAGCAATGATTTCATGAGAAAAAAGCCAAATATTCTGGTTGACTGACCAACTCGGCTGGGTTGATTTTCCGCGAGTGATTGCCTGTACAACAAACTATCAGCTGATCTCGCTCCCGCTTGTTCACCATCAACAAATATGGAGATAAACAATGTCTACCTGTACAGTATATGGAAAGCATAGAAGCAACTGCATGACTCAGTATTTACTGCTCAGTATATGCAGTGACATTACAAACATTTTTGTCATCGTAACACCAGCTACACTACGTTCACAAGCTGACAGTATCATATAAATATAGCTTGTAAATCTTTGAACATGTCTGCTTTCACCACATTTATTTTGAGTACTTAAATTTTGTGAAGATATTTGCACACTTAACTAAATAATAGCCACCCTATAATTCTTATTTACTTAGCCATGGCTAAATATGAGGAAAAGTAGGAAGAACGTAGAAAAGTACTGGGAATCAGGTGAGCGGTGTTTACATTTGCGATCCAAGGGCAGCTGGTTGGACCAGTGTAACTTGCAATACTTTGGTGATAGAAACTTCGTGTACAAACAGCTAGTTAAGGTGTTTATTACGAGCTCTGACAAAAATAATCTGCCCTTCTTGAGTGTCTTCTCAGAACTGACGCAGTAACGCCTTCTGCCCGGGCTTGGGCCCTGGGAAAGCGTGCTAGGTCAGCAAGTTTAGTGGGGGCATGTATGCATTGGGGTGGGGCATATATACATCGGGGGTAGACATATTGTAGGAGGGGTACACTACTCCCTCGGGTAGCTGAGATGGTGTCTCCTGACACCAGGAGTTATATGGTGTTTGATTATATTACTAAAGCAGGGTCGGGGAGGTGTGTACAAGGGATAAGTATGATACAGGGGCAGTAGGGGAGACATGGCTATGTTTAGGGGAGGGAATTAGAAGGATATATACATATAAGATATACAAGGATTAATTGATAGGTATGTGTCCAGTAAGGGTCGAAGTTATACATAGACATAATGGGGATTATACAATAATATCTTGATACAGGACAAACTAGGAGTAGATATGAGGATTTTTTTTGTCCTTCTTTTTTTTTTTTTTTTGTTAGTTTCTGTAGGATACACTGTCACTCAATAATGTATTAAAGAAATACCATCATTTTCTAGTAGTAAGAGTTCTGTTCACAGTTTGGTTAATTGTCAGATGGCATTGGTAGTCACTGAATGTGAGGGCACTAAGTACAGGGAGCTTCTACGTTGTGTGTAGGGCGTACTATGCCTGTAGCGACTCTGATTTCTTGGAGTCGGCGTTCCATTTTCCTGACACAACAATGCACTGCACATATGATGAGTAGAAAATCTATGAAAGCGATAACCTAAGGGGGAAACACAACTGTTTGATAAACCCATGAACGGCTGAAGGCCAGAGAAAACTGATCCATAATGAAGTCACTGTCATTGAGGAATGTTAGCATGCGCAAGTTAGGGGAGGTGACGGTAATGTTGGCAGATGGTAGGGTTGAAGGCAAGTCGAGTGGTTGAAAGATGTCATAGGAGTGTTTACAGACAGCTTGGTGACAGCGAGAGGCGTAAGTGATGACGGACTCTGATTTGACGGTACAATAGTCTGGTGCTTTGTAGAGACCACTAGCGGGGATGGATCGAACCGAAGAACCAGGACACATGATTGTGACAGAGATGGGAACAGCAAAGAAGTACTGGACATGGTTGAGGTGAGCATGGTGGACCGGGAGTTCAGGAGCTGGTACAAAGGAACAGGCCAAGTAGATGGAATGGTTGCGAAGTAAAGCGGACTCACAGGGTGTAGCGCTGCTAGGGAAGATAGCGAAAAGGTGGGCAGCACAGAGACGAGAGGTCGGAGTAAGGGAGGAACATTTCTGGAGGTCTGTGGAAGAAAGGAAGGCAACTGAAAGATGATCATGGGAGAGGAGGAAATATTCTGAGGGAACAGATACTTGTAACAAGGAGTTGTTGAGGCGGAAAGGGAAGGGAATGATGTGGAAAAGGTTAAAGGTTATGGCAGAACGGAGAGGAATATGGACGACGACGTATTTGGTGAGAAGAGTGACTTCGAGAACAGGATAATAATATTCGAGGGAGCAGTAGGGGAGGACTGGGGATAGATCGAAGGTGGAGTGAGCCCATTCCAGGACAAAACGGAGAGCTGAGACAGGTACTAAGTCGGCAGTGACACGGCCATTTATAGCATCGACCAGGATACGAACGAAGGTAGAGACTTGAGACAGGAGAGAGTCAATGGCCAGTTGGAGATTATCCATGTTGAGTTTGAGGTAGAAGAACTGAGAGATAACGTTGAGATCTGAAAGGTGTTGTCGTAAGATATTGGTGAAATTGTTTAGAGTGGACGTTACTTCATTTAGGTGGTCCGTAATCTTCTGTAACATAGTGTGTTGGATTTTGATGACTCGGCGTTGGGATTCTAGAGCTGAAGCTAAATGAGTGAGATCAAATTTGAAGCCAGAAATGTCACGGGCTGTAGCAACGCCAAACAAGCCACTCAGAATCTCACCTCTGAAGTCGGAGAGACCTCGTTTCACAGGAGAACGACCAACGGGTGTCTGAATGGAAAATGTGCCATTGAGCTCAGTGAATTTGTTACTTATGTATTGCAATTGCCAGGAGAGTGGTAGGAAAAGGTTATAGAGATACTGATTTGGGTTGTGTGTCCCCATGATGGCCGTGAGATGGGTCTTGGTTTCATGGAGCTGGTGCGCGTAGGCAGGTAGGGCAATGGCTACGTCGGCCGGGGACGCAAGATCGTAGCGCAGGGAGACTACATCTTCGATAAGCATTACCTCGCCTCCTGAGCCGACCAAGGCCCCGGGACGTACTCCACCATCGTCCTGACCCGACCCAGACCCCAGGAGGGTCAGCACTGCCAGCAAGTAGACCGCTAACATCGTACCTAGAAAATCAGGGTAGAGTTAATGGGAGAGGTCCTGAAGAGGTTGATGGGCAGAGCGCAGTTTCGACCGATATTGATTGGTTGATGAATGAGTAGGTGTAGGTGGAGATGAAGGAGACTGAAGGATAGGTGGAGATGGAGTAGATTGAGGGATGTGTGGAGGGGAAGGGGGGTCAGGAGGTTGTGTAAGTAACTCTTCCAACACGAGGCCATGGGGTGCTCGCTTTAAGTCATCGACGTGGACCCATCTGGTGTCCTTAGTGGACAGGTCCAGGAGGTGAAATTTGTTGCCTTGTTGAGTGAGGACGCGGTGGGGCCCTGTAAATCTGGCATCCAACTTAGAGGAACCCGTATGGGAATGAGCAAAGACAAGATCGCCTACACTGATAGTGATAGGAGAGGCAGCTTTACGTTGGCGCTGCAGCATGTCCTCCTGAGAGGAAGCCAAAGTGGATTGGACATACTGGTGTAATGTTTGGAAGTTGGCCAATTTTAGTTTAACATAATCATCCATGTTGTAGATGGGTTCTGGCTTTAAGGATAAGAGAGAGTATGGGAGGTCCTTGTCAAAACCAAAGAGGACGAAGAAGGGAGATTCGGCAATGGATGCATTGATGGAGCTATTGATTGAGGATGCCACTTGGGGAATCCAGTCATCCCAGGACGAACTATGGGAGCTTAGATGTCTTAGGCAGTCTAAGATTTTTCGGTTGTGGCGTTCTAGAAGGCCATTGGAAGCCGGATGGTTAGGCACGACATTGCACTTATTGATATGAAAGAGGCGACAGATCTCATCTAGAAGGCTATTGTTGAACTCTGTACCGTTATCAGTAAGAATGGTATGAGGGGTACTAAACGGGCAAATTACATGATCTACAAAGGCGCGTGCAACGCTCTTCGCGGTCTTGTCGGAGAGGGGTACGAGGACACAGTAGCGGGAGAAGTGGTCGGCCGCTACGAACAAGTACTCAGCGCCAGATTCCATGAAAGGTAGTTTTAAGAGATCGATTGAGACAGTTTCCTATGGTCGTGACGGGATTGGGTATTGTAAGAGCGGTGCAGGAAAGCCGTTTGAGCCTTTGTGGTAGTGGCAGGAGAGGCAAGAGTCACAGAGGGCATTGATATCGCGGCGCATGGTTGGCCAATAGTATTTGAGAGGTGCTTGGTGCAAGCATCGGTCTTTACCTGGATGGGAAGCTTGAAGGGTATTATGAACTATGTGAAGAACCATTGGTATCAGGGCAGTGGGGACAACAAGTTGGCGTACTTTGCGATTGGGCATGTCTTTTCCTGTTAGTAGTGTTTTCCTGTACAAGATATCATCATCTAGCATGAACTCATCTAGTGATACTGGCAGAGTAGGTAAGGTCGAGGCATCGCCAGATTCTAGGAAATAAATGACTGGACCATATGGGGTCTTGGCGCTGAAAGTTTCGAACAACTTCTGACGTTAGTGTAGTGTTTTCAGTTACTTCAGGCTGCAGTGATGTTATAGCTGCTGCTACGTGACATGAGAGTGCGTCTGCGACTACATTCAACTTTCCTGGTACATATTGAAAAGTGGGATTGAAGTCCTGGATGATGACGGACCATCTACCTAGCCTACCTGTTAGGTTGCAGTTCTTGAACAAATCACATAGTGGAAGGTGGTATGTTTGGATATGCATTGGATAACCATAGACTATATCTCTGAAATGTTTCAAAGACCAGACTACCACTAGCACTCTGAGATCTGTGACACTGTAGTTACGTTCAGCGGTTGTAAGGGTGCGACTAGCATATGCTATTACGCACTTCCTTGATGCTTCATCGAGTTGCATGAAAACGGCACCAAGTCCAGTGCCTGAGGCGTCTGTGCAGAGAAGAAAGGGTTTGGTATAATCAGGGAATGCTAGAACAGGGGCATTTACAAGAGCTGTCTTTAGCTTTTGGAAAGCCTGTGACTGGTCGTTAGTCCAAACAAAGGGCACATTCTGCTTGAGTAAGTGGGTCAGAGGAGCGGCGATCTTTGCATAATCTTTAATGAATCTACGATAATAGCCACTGAGGCCCAGGAAACTTCGTACAGCTTCGGTAGTGGTAGGTTCTGGGAAGTTAATAATCGCTTTAGTTTTATCTTCATTAGTATGAATGCCTTGTGGATCTACGACATGGCCTAGGAACTTGATTTTCTTTTGCAGGAAGTCACATTTACTGAGATTGATTTTCAGGCCTGCGAGCTGGAGGCATTCAAAGACTTGCTGGAGCTTGGTAAAATGGTCAGGGATGGATTTACTCACAACAATGATATCATGTATGTAAGCAAAAAGAGAGTGTCCCATCATACCGCTGAAGACTGAATGGATAAGTCGCATGAATACGGAAGGAACATTTCTCAGACCAAAAGGGAGTCTCTTAAACTGAAAAAGTCCGGAAGGGGTGCTGAAGGCTGTAACTGGGCGAGAGGACTCTTCCATTTCGACCTGCCAGTAACCGCTGAGGAGGTCTAAAGATGAAAAGACTACGTTATTTTCACCAAGGGATTCTAGCAAATCAGTGAGGACGGGTAACGGGAAATGGTCTGGAACGGTGACAGAATTGACCTTACGATAGTTGACTACTGGTCTAAAGTTGCCGTCCTTCTTTGGTACTAAGAAAAGTGGGCTATTCCATGGACTGACGGACGGTTCAATAATGTCCTGGTCTAACATGTTCTGTACCATTTGATCTGTTTGCTTTCTTAGGCTGTGAGGAAATCGATATGAGGGTATGTAAATCGGCTGAGTTCCTGGTAGTAGTTCAATCTTATGTTTGACAAGGTCTGTTCTGCCCATCGGTTCATCGGGTAAGGCAACCAAGTTTCTGTATGAGGTCAGAAGGTCGAGGAGTTGTGGCGTATTTTCTGGGAATTCCGTGGAAGTGAGATGTGAGAGCATATCGGGTGAATATGTCGGTGCAGATCCCGTAGAGTTAATAGTACATACACCGATTGGTGTACTATCATTAGTCTAAATAGTAGGAATTGAGGAATCCTGGCACACCTTTACAGCCGCTGGGTATACTAGGAAGTCTCCAATCTTTACACCACTTTTAAGTTTTAGTGGAGCACTTGTGACATTGAGCAAGTACAGGTAGCATAAACTGTCCTCTAAGACTGTGCACCACGCTGACTCATAAGTCAAGCCATTCACACAACACGTCTCAGGCAGTGTTAGTACATCCACTCCTTCTTTCGCACCGGCAACAGAAACAGAGACTTTGGTGAACTCATGCAGTAACAAAATTGTGCACATATTCGTTACTGCACGTTTCGTCTCTGCATGTTGGAGAAGATCATTCACACTGTGTGAGGTAGGTAACTGAGACATGTCTGAGTCAGCGATAGTGTTGTCGGGAGAGGAGGTAAGAGCCATTTCCGAAGGCTGAGAGGATGTATCAGTAGACATTGAGGAATTTATGTCCTTGCTCGCAGTCAGTAAAGGAATGATCTCTGTATTCTCAGATGATGATGGTGGTGGTTTGGGCTGGTCTGGACTTTTTGGTAGTGGTACGGACAGAGGTAACTGAAGGACTGATTTGATCGTAAGAACAGGACGGGGACATTCCATACTGTATACTGGGAATCCAGAAATGTCTATACTACCACAGGCAGGTAATAATGCAATGGAGTGTTGTGCCATGGTGGAAAAACCAATAAGGGCATCTGCGGGATACTGCAAGTCATTAGTGACATGAAATTCAATTGGGATAGGGGACAAATCTCTGTGTAGTTTGACTTCTAGGGTGACTCTTCCCTTAACCTTAAACTCTGAGCCTTCGACACCACATAGGCGAATGTCTGTGGTTCTAGGAAACTGACGTGGTTGTGATGTCATTGAATAATATGTAATGAATTGTCGGATATCAGATTTACTATAGATCCTGTGTCCAAGAAGAATGACGTTGGTATGTCATGACTGCATCCGAAAATGACTAAACCCGAGGATGTTATGGGAGCAACATGGCGGATGGGGAGTTGGGTTTCTGGTTCTACGTGATATTGGGCCAATACGGGCGCGGCGCTTCCCCCGACTGGTGGCAGTTGAGGTAACGACATTCCTCAGTGGTGTGAGTCGTGCTGGATTTGAGGTATTTGCATGTAGGACGACGGGAGTGGGAAGGCGTACGCTGTCTGGTTTCTGAGTGAGGACGTCTGTATTTACGGTCGCAACTGGATTCTCGATGTCCAGGATGACCACAGTGCCAGCAAAGAATCGAAGATTGTCTGTTCCGTCGGACGCTAGATTGATCACGACCTGCGGTAGGAGAACAATGCGTGGCAGGTCTGCCTTGTGTGGTGGGACGGGAGCGAGATTGGTCTGGGGTAGTGGAGGTGTGACAGACTGAGGAGGCCAAGGGTTGGGTGGTGCCCTGACGGGTGTAGTTCGAACCTGTTCTTTCATGAATTGCTTTAGTGACCTGAATAAATTTATCTCCTGGATTGAAACCTATTTCCAAGGCTAGCTCTCGCTGTTTAGGAGTAAGCCAGTGGAGGAATCTCAGGTAACCAATTAAGTCAGCAAAGTTGGTGAGTGAAACCACTGGAACGCCATTTTTGTCTTCTAACCATTTCATGCCTACCAGTAATTGGAGCATCTCGCTACTAGTTGCTTTCATGGCGCCGGTAGCTTTGCGGAGCTTCGCATGTTGCACTGGGACCCTCAAGTCCT
This sequence comes from Coenobita brevimanus, assembly GCF_032717465.1. Lineage (NCBI taxonomy): Eukaryota > Metazoa > Arthropoda > Malacostraca > Decapoda > Coenobitidae > Coenobita > Coenobita brevimanus. The sequence continues at coordinate 12,525,749 of NC_136984.1, forward strand.
CATCCATTTGGTTTAGGAGATTAATGAAGCCCATGAGAGATGCAGTATTTGAATGCTGGCAACAAAGGCTGATGAGTTCCTTACAAAAATCAGCAAAGGTATTAATGCCATCGAAATGTCCTGCACGCACTGCGGATCCGATGTCCGATTTGCCATGGTGCAAGCAACCCATGAGGTAAGCTACTTTGAGCGATTCATCAGTAATCTGCCGATTGTGGATGTCGGTTTCTACTTCTCTGAGGAAATCATAGACAGACCAAGTTGGGTCCTTGCCAGTAAATTTGGGACGATTGGCATCGTCGAGATACATAGACTGTGGAGGGGTGGCCATGGTTGGAAGTGTGGGAGTGGCGGAAGGAAAGGAGTGGGAAAGAGAGAAGGTAGTGGTAGTTAAGGGCGAGCAAGACGGGGTATGAAGTGAGGCTGGAGAGTGAATGATAGGGGAAGGAGTAGAGGAAGAAGAAGGGAGTGTAGAGGTAGGGGTAGAGGAGGAGGTATCTGGATTTACGAGTGTAGGATGGGTAGTAAGTGGTTCTGCGGGAAGTGAAACGTGAGTCTCAGGTACAGGTCAGTGGTACTGTTTGCCACTTCTTAAGTGTGTGATCGTGTTAGAGTCGGCAGACGGTGTGTGATCAGGTGATGTTTCCGGGTTGAGAGGGCTGGTGTTAAGCGGTTGATATTGAAAGTATGACATTTAATGTGGCAATGGAAGATGGTATGAAGGATGAAGATGGATATGTAGGTGGAAATGTATAATATAAAGATGCGAGAATGTAATACATGAGTAGGTATGAAAACGAATGAAGGTGAGGGGATAGAGGGTTTAAATTAAAGGCGAAGGATGAAATGGATAATAAATAACGTAGGTGAAGATGAAAACGGGGTAATGGAAGTGAGATGGAATATTTACAAAATATCCAATCTGTAGAGAAAATCGAGGATAATCTCTATAGAAAGGTAAGGTATACTATACTTACACAGTAGGGATGGGATTGACGAGGTGTATGACGTGCAGGTGTGGCTGGGCGTAGCAGGGCAAGAGTGACGAAGCGGCGTATGGGGCAGGGCGGGGCAGGGCAGGGCAGGGCGGCACTGGAGGGACAGCTGGTCGGAGATGAGAGTGGCTGGGGACGAGACTGGAGCGATATGTTGGATGAGTCTTAGAAGATGCGGAACTTCTCGCAGGGCTTAAGTCGAGACGGGAAGAGACGCTCCGATGAGTCACTGGCAGGGAGTTGCGGTCCTAGGAGGCTCACTTAATTCAGACCACATGTGAGGGTAGGGTGTGGCGGCGTCGGGGCCGGTGGTGGGGGTGATGACAGATGTTGGTACAATCCAGGTGTAGTGCTTTTGAGTAGCAAATGCAGAGAATGGCGGTGGGCAGACAGTGATAAGTTGCACCGTGGGCGTAGGATTTATGATGAGTTCGGAACAGGTGCTGGGAACAGGTGAAACAGGTGCGTAGGTCGGCGATGGTGACACTTGCAGGCAGGAACAAGGTGTATCTGTTGGTGTCATTAAATAGTGTAGGAGGTGGTCAGAATCTGATGGTCCAAAACACCGCTGCTACCAAATGTAACTTGCAATACTTTGGTGATAGAAACTCCGTGTACAAACAGCTAGTTAAGGAGTTTATTACGAGCTCTGACAAAAAATGTCTGCCCTACTTCTCTGCCCTTCTTGAGTGTCTGCTCAGAACTGACCTCTTGTTTCCCAGGAAATTTTCACATACCCACTTAAATGAGGTCCACGCAGCCAGTTCCACGTCGCCCAGATAGGTGCTGAAGTTGTGGTCTCTCAGAAGTTCTTTTATCTTTGGGCTGATGAATATTCCTTCTTTCAGCTTAGCTTCAGTGGTGCCTGGGAATTTGCTTGCGACATATCTGAATGCTTCAGTGTTTCTTCTTCCCAGTGTCTTCACGAACTGCTTCATTAAGCCGAGCTTTATATGAAGTTGAGGAAGAAGAACATCTCCGGGAGCAATCAGGGACTCATTCGCGATGTTCGAAGTTCCTGGCTCATATGTTTGGTTAGGTGGCCATGTCGACTGCACGTATTGCTTGCAAGTTGCACGGCTATCCCAGATGCATAAGAAACAACAGTGTTTTGTGAAGCCTGATTACAGTCCTATCAGGAAACCGATCACTTTCAAGTCGTCACACAACTTCCATTTCTATAATTCCTACTTTATGGCATCTAAAAGGGCCGCAGTGATTTTACAGCACTCTTGCATGTGCACTGAATGTTCTAAAGGCACTGAAGGTTTCATATTCCCATTGTTTACCAATACTGCATACAAGCTTTTCTTCGATGAATCAATGAATAAACGCCACTAAGATGGATGATGCTCCTGTGAAGGGCAGCAGAACAATCCATCACTGTCGTTGCAAAAACATAGTAGTCCATCAACAGAAGAAATATCTTCATTTCGTTTTCTGAAGTATGTTACTCGAACATCTTTCTTGAGCAGACATTTTTCTTTCAAACGATATGCCAAAAGCTCAGCCTTGTCCTTTGGTAGTCCCAAATATTAAACTAAGTCATTTAATTCTCCCTGAGAGAACTGTTTGGGTGTGTATTCGTTGTTGGCTAAAATCTCTGCATCCTCAGCTGCTTCATCTGACTCGGTTTGGGCTACATCTTCGTCCTCATCGTCGTTGCTGGCGATACCATCTTTTGGTGGAAATGGAATGGGAAGATCTTCATCGTTGTGTGGCACTGGTCTTACTGTGGATTTCAAACTGGGGTAAGGCAATCTTGTGGTTATTCTGAAAAGAAAACCCGGATATGTTGACCTTGTAGAATTAACACTCTGTACCATGATCTTTTAGCTCCTTCCATATCATAGGAATGGCGAATGGCATTGCATTTTTTCTCCTATTCACCCAGTCTCTTAGTCCATTCGAACAAGCCATACAATTATATGCGGTGCCCATTTTCTGTCTTGATCTGCAAGAGCATAGCCAAAGTACAGATGATACACCTTCTTGTTATCGTTCATGATGTTGTGTCGCCGTCCCATGGGGGTGAACAAACCACAGACATGGCAGAAACAATCGGGGCTATTTGTGCATTACCTTGACATTTCAACTAATTCAGTTAACAACAACAGCTGCAGAAAAGCACAAGCAGTGTTAAGAACAGGAATATATGTGAATATTTTTATCTAAGGAAAAAACGGATGGGATTTTCGGAATCAGCACCTAAAACAGTGTCAAGAGCACCACAAAACTTTCATTATGATTTTGTACTGTTGACCGGTGATAATCACATAATAAGGCATGGTATTATGTATGGCTACAATGAGTTAATGGGGCGTCTGTAGACACAGAGTGGAAATTGCAAAGTGCACAGTGTGGATGTTCAAGGGTGGTGCGACAGTCTTTTCTGGCGCTTTTAAGGAAGGCAGCAGTCAATCAGGCCTCAGATCCGTTGACTCCACTGAGACAAGGAACCTTCCCATGCGGGACAAGTATACAAGTTTCTTCCTGAAGCAGTGACCCCTAGTACATTAAAAATATCCCAATGGTGGTCACTAACTAACAGGGACCCTCAGTGATCCACAACCCATCACAGGTCGAAAGTAGGAGTAGATACCATTAACTCAGGGCTATCTTTGCATATCCTAGTCTTTGCTTATATTGTATTTGCATTTAATAAATTGATTCGGGCTCAGAAAAAAATTTGTATACACAAGCGTTTTATTCAGAAGTAAACATATTACATGGGGCTAGACGACAGATACTTATCCAAATGATCTTTAAAGGTTAGTACTGTATCGCAATTCACTACACTGGAGGGCAATTTGTTCCATATATTTATGACTCTATTAAAGAAGAAATTTTTAGCTTCATGCAAGTGGAATCGTTTGCCAATTACTTTGTTTCCATTGCCTCAAGTATAATTTGAGTGATCAACTGTGAAGTATTTATCGACAGCCATGTTATCATGCCCTTTGAATATTTTAAATACTTGAATTAAATCCCCTTGTAATCTGCTTTTTCGTAGGGTGAAGAGATTCAGAGCTTGTAAACACTCTTCATATGGTTTCTTCCTTAAACTTAGTTTCATTTTGGTCACCTGTCATTGTACTCTTTCAAGTTCTTTGGCAGTCTTTCCTCATACATTGACGTTTCGCACTTCAACAATTCACGCTTCGACGCGACAAAAAGTTACCATTTTCCTCAAAGTTGGATGAAAATTTCACACTTCGACGTTACTCGGCCAAGAAAACGCCCCCCCCACGCGTGCCGATGCTCACTTGTTGGCAAATTTCAATGAGGAGGCAGCTGCGATGGAAATGACGGAGGAAGAGATGAATAGTGAGGAAGAGACTGAAAGCCCAGAGCAGCCAAAGGAGGGTAACATGAACATGCAGAAATTATCCCACTGCCTATCCACCATAACAGAGCAATGATTTCATGAGAAAAAAGCCAAATATTCTGGTTGACTGACCAACTCGGCTGGGTTGATTTTCCGCGAGTGATTGCCTGTACAACAAACTATCAGCTGATCTCGCTCCCGCTCGTTCACCATCAACAAATATGGAGATAAACAATGTCTACCTGTACAGTATATGGAAAGCATAGAAGCAACTGCATGACTCAGTATTTACTGCTCAGTATATGCAGTGACATTACAAACATTTTTGTCATCGTAACACCAGCTACACTACGTTCACAAGCTGACAGTATCATATAAATATAGCTTGTAAATCTTTGAACATGTCTGCTTTCACCACATTTATTTTGAGTACTTAAATTTTGTGAAGATATTTGCACACTTAACTAAATAATAGCCACCCTATAATTCTTATTTACTTAGCCATGGCTAAATATGAGGAAAAGTGGGAAGAACGTAGAAAAGTACTGGGAATCAGCTGAACGGTGTTTACATTTGCGATCCAACGGCAGCTGGTTGGACCAGTGTAACTTGCAATACTTTGGCGATAGAAACTCCGTGTACAAACAGCTAGTTAAGGTGTTTATTACGAGCTCTGACAAAAATAGTCTGCCCTTCTTGAGTGTCTTCTCAGAACTGACGCAGTAACGCCTTCTGCCCGGGCTTGGGCCCTGGGAAAGCGTGCTAGGTCAGCAAGTTTAGTGGGGGCATGTATGCATTGGGGTGGGGCATATATACATCGGGGGTAGACATATTGTAGGAGGGGTACACTACTCCCCCGGGTAGCTGAGATGGTGTCTCCTGACACCAGGAGTTATATGGTATTTGATTATATTACTAAAGCAGGGTCGGGGAGGTGTGTACAAGGGATAAGTATGATACAGGGGCAGTAGGGGAGACATGGCTATGTTTAGGGGAGGGAATTAGAAGGATATATACATATAAGGTATACAAGGATTAATTGATAGGTATGTGTCCAGTAAGGGTCGAAGTTATACATAGACATAATGGGGATTATACAATAATATCTTGATACAGGACAAACTAGGAGTAGATATGAGGATTTTTTTTTTCCTTCCTTTTTTTTTTTTTTAGTTTCTGTAGGATACACTGTCACTCAATAATGCATTAAAGAAATACCATCATTTTCTAGTAGTAAGAGTTCTGTTCACAGTTTGGTTAATTGTCAGATGGCATTGGTAGTCACTGAATGTGAGGGCACTAAGTACAGGGAGCTTCTACGTTGTGTGTAGGGCGTACTATGCCTGTAGCGACTCTGATTTCTTGGAGTCGGCGTTCCATTTTCCTGACACAACAATGCACTGCACATATGATGAGTAGAAAATCTATGAAAGCGATAACCTAAGGGGGAAACACAACTGTTTGATAAACCCATGAACGGCTGAAGGCCAGAGAAAACTGATCCATAATGAAGTCACTGTCATTGAGGAATGTTAGCATGCGCAAGTTAGGGGAGGTGACGGTAATGTTGGCAGATGGTAGGGTTGAAGGCAAGTCGAGTGGTTGAAAGATGTCATAGGAGTGTTTACAGACAGCCTGGTGACAGCGAGTGGCGTAAGTGATGATGGACTCTGATTTGACGGTACAATAGTCTGGTGCTTTGTAGAGACCACTAGCGGGGATGGATCGAACCGAAGAACCAGGACACATGATTGTGACAGAGATGGGAACAGCAAAGAAGTACTGGACATGGTTGAGGTGAGCATGGTGGACCGGGAGTTCAGGAGCTGGTACAAAGGAACAGGCCGAGTAGATGGAATGGTTGCGAAGTAAAGCGGACTCACAGTGTGTAGCGCTGCTAGGGAAGATAGCGAAAAGGTGGGCAGCACAGAGACGAGAGGTCGGAGTAAGGGAGGAACATTTCTGGAGGTCTGTGGAAGAAAGGAAGGCAACTGAAAGATGATCATGGGAGAGGAGGAAATATTCTGAGGGAACAGATACTTGTAACAAGGAGTTGTTGAGGCGGAAAGGGAAGGGAATGATGTGGAAAAGGTTAAAGGTTATGGCAGAACGGAGAGGAATATGGACGACGACGTATTTGGTGAGAAGAGTGGCTTCGAGAACAGGATAATAATATTCGAGGGAGCAGTAGGGGAGGACTGGGGATAGATCGAAGGTGGAGTGAGCCCATTCCAGGACAAAACGGAGAGCTGAGACAGGTACTAAGTCGGCAGTGACACGGCCATTTATAGCATCGACCAGGATACGAACCAAGGTAGAGACTTCAGACAGGAGAGAGTCAATGGCCAGTTGGAGATTATCCATGTTGAGTTTGAGGTAGAAGAACTGAGAGATAACGTTGAGATCTGAAAGGTGTTGTCGTAAGATATTGGTGAAATTGTTTAGAGTGGACGTTACTTCATTTAGGTGGGCCGTAATCTTCTGTAACATAGTATGTTGGATTTTGATGACTCGGCGTTGGGATTCTAGAGCTGAAGCTAAATGAGTGAGATCAAATTTGAAGCCAGAAATGTCACGGGCTGTAGCAACGCCAAACAAGCCACTCAGAATCTCACCTCTGAAGTCGGAGAGACCTCGTTTCACAGGAGAACGACCAACGGGTGTCTGAATGGAAAATGTGCCATTGAGCTCAGTGAATTTGTTACTTATGTATTGCAATTGCCAGGAGAGTGGTAGGAAAAGGTTATAGAGATACTGATTTGGGTTGTGTGTCCCCATGATGGCCGTGAGATGGGTCTTGGTTTCATGGAGCTGGTGCGCGTAGGCAGGTAGGGCAATGGCTACGTCGGCCAGGGACGCAAGATCGTAGCGCAGGGAGACTACATCTTCGATAAGCATTACCTCGCCTCCTGAGCCGACCAAGGCCCCGGGACGTACTCCACCATCGTCCTGACCCGACCCAGACCCCAGGAGGGTCAGCACTGCCAGCAAGTAGACCGCTAACATCGTACCTAGAAAATCAGGGTAGAGTTAATGGGAGAGGTCCTGAAGAGGTTGATGGGCAGAGCGCAGTTTCGACCGATATTGATTGGTTGATGAATGAGTAGGTGTAGGTGGAGATGAAGGAGACTGAAGGATAGGTGGAGATGGAGTAGATTGAGGGATGTGTGGAGGGGAAGGGGGGTCAGGAGGTTGTGTAAGTGACTCGTCCAACACGAGGCCATGGGGTGCTCGCTTTAAGTCATCGACGTGGACCCATCTGGTGTCCTTAGTGGACAGGTCCTGGAGGTGAAATTTGTTGCCTTGTTGAGTGAGGACGCGGTGGGGCCCTGTAAATCTGGCATCCAACTTAGAGGAACCCGTATGGGAATGAGCAAAGACAAGATCGCCTACATTGATAGTGATAGGAGAGGCAGCTTTACGTTGGCGCTGCAGCATGTCCTCTTGAGAGGAAGCCAAAGTGGATTGGACATACTGGTGGAATGTTTGGAAGTTGGCCAATTTTAGTTTAACATAATCATCCATGTTGTAGATGGGTTCTGGCTTTAAGGATAAGAGAGCGTATGGGAGGTCCTTGTCAAAACCAAAGAGGACGAAGAAGGGAGATTCGGCAATGGATGCATTGATGGAGCTATTGATTGAGGATGCCACTTGGGGAATCCAGTCATCCCAGGACGAACTATGGGAGCTTAGATGTCTTAGGCAGTCTAAGATTTTTCGGTTGTGGCGTTCTAGAAGGCCATTGGAAGCCGGATGGTTAGGCACGACATTGCACTTATTGATATGAAAGAGGCGACAGATCTCATCTAGAAGGCTATTGTTGAACTCTGTATCGTTGTCAGTAAGAATGGTATGAGGGGTACTAAACGGGCAAATTACATGATCTACAAAGGCGCGTGCAACGCTCTTCGCGGTCTTGTCGGAGAGGGGTACGAGGACACAGTAGCGGGAGAAGTGGTCTACCGCTACGAACAAGTACTCAGCGCCAGATTCCATGAAAGGTAGTTTTAAGAGATCGATTGAGACAGTTTCCTATGGTCGTGACGGGATTGGGTATTGTAAGAGCGGTGCAGGAAAGCCGTTTGATCCTTTGTGGTAGTGGCAGGAGAGGCAAGAGTCACAGTGGGCATTGATATCGCAGCGCATGGTTGGCCAATAGTATTTGAGACGTGCTTGGCACAAGCATCGGTCTTTACCTGGATGGGAAGCTTGAAGGGTATTATGAACTATGTGAAGAACCATCGGTATCAGGGCAGTGGGGACAACAAGTTGGCGTACTTCGCGATTGGGCATGTCTTTTCCTGTTAGTAGTGTTTTCCTGTACAAGATATCATCATCTAGCATGAACTCATCTAGTGATACTGGCAGAGTAGGTAAGGTCGAGGCATTGCCAGATTCTAGGAAATAAATGACTGGACCATATGGGGTCTTGGCGAAGAAAGTTTCGAACAACTTCTGACGTTAGTGTAGTGTTTTCAGTTACTTCGGGCTGCAGTGATGTTATAGCTGCTGCTACGTGACATGAGAGTGCGTCTGCGACACATTCAACTTTCCTGGTACATATTGAAAAGTGGGATTGAAGTCCTGGATGATGACGGACCATCTACCTAGCCTACCTGTTAGGTTGCAGTTCTTGAACAAATCACATAGTGGAAGGTGGTATGTTTGGATATGCACTGGATAACCATAGACTATATTCTGAAATGTTTCAAAGACCAGACTACCACTAGCGCTTTGAGATCTGTGACACTGTAGTTACGTTCAGCGGTTGTAAGGGTGCGACTAGCATATGCTATTACACACTTCCTTGATGCTTCATCGAGTTGCATGAAAACGGCACCAAGTCCAGTGCCTGAGGCGTCTGTGCAGAGAAGAAAGGGTTTGGTATAATCAGGGAATGCTAGAACAGGGGCATTTACAAGAGCTGTCTTTAGCTTTTGGAAAGCCTGTGACTGGTCGTTAGTCCAAACAAAGGGCACATTCTGCTTGAGTAAGTGGGTCAGAGGAGCGGCGATCTTTGCATAATCTTTAATGAATCTACGATAATAGCCACTGAGGCCCAGGAAACTTCGTACAGCTTCGGTAGTGGTAGGTTCTGGGAAGTTAATAATCGCTTTAGTTTTATCTTCATTAGTATGAATGCCTTGTGGATCTACGACATGGCCTAGGAACTTGATTTTCTTTTGCAGGAAGTCACATTTACTGAGATTGATTTTCAGGCCTGCGAGCTGGAGGCATTCAAAGACTTGCTGGAGCTTGGTAAAATGGTCAGGGATGGATTTACTCACAACAATGATATCATGTATGTAAGCAAAAAGAGAGTGTCCCATCATACCGCTGAAGACTGAATGGATAAGTCGCATGAATACGGAAGGAACATTTCTCAGACCAAAAGGGAGTCTCTTAAACTGAAAAAGTCCGGAAGGGGTGCTGAAGGCTGTAACTGGGCGAGAGGACTCTTCCATTTCGACCTGCCAGTAACCGCTGAGGAGGTCTAAAGATGAAAAGACTACGTTATTTTCACCAAGGGATTCTAGCAAATCAGTGAGGACGGGTAACGGGAAATGGTCTGGAACGGTGACAGAATTGACCTTACGATAGTTGACTACTGGTCTAAAGTTGCCGTCCTTCTTTGGTACTAAGAAAAGTGGGCTATTCCATGGACTGACGGACGGTTCAATAATGTCCTGGTCTAACATGTTCTGTACCATTTGATCTGTTTGCTTTCTCAGGCTGTGAGAAAATCGATATGCTGGTATGTAAATCGGCTGAGTTCCTGGTAGTAGTTCAATCTTATGTTTGACAAGGTCTGTTCTGCCCATCGGTTCATCGGGTAAGGCAACCAAGTTTCTGTATGAGGTCAGAAGGTCGAGGAGTTGTGGCGTATTTTCTGGGAATTCCGTGGAAGTGAGATGTGAGAGCATATCGGGTGAATATGTCGGTGCAGATCCCGTAGAGTTAATAGTACATACACCGATTGGCGTACTATCATCAGTCTAAATAGTAGGAATTGAGGAATCCTGGCACACCTTTACAGCTGCTGGGTATACTAGGAAGTCTCCAATCTTTACACCACTTTTAAGTTTTAGTGGAGCATTTGTGACATTGAGCAAGTACAGGTAGCATAAACTGTCCTCTAAGACTGTGCACCACGCTGACTCATAAGTCAAGCCATTCACACAACACGTCTCAGGTAGTGTTAGTACATCCACTCCTTCTTTCGCACCGGCAACAGAAACAGAGACTTTGGTGAACTCATGCGGTAACAAAATTGTGCACATATTCGTTACTGCACGTTTCGTCTCTGCGTGTTGGAGATCATTCACACTGTGTGAGGTAGGTAACTGAGACATGTCTGAGTCAGCGATAGTGTTGTCGGGAGAGGAGGTAAGAGCCATTTCTGAAGGCTGAGAGGATGTATCAGTAGACATTGAGGAATTTATGTCCTTGCTCGCAGTCAGTAAAGGAATGATCTCTGTATTCTCAGATGATGATGGTGGTGGTTTGGGCTGGTCTGGACTTTTTGGTAGTGGTACGGACAGAGGTAACTGATGGACTGATTTGATCGTAAGAACAGGACGGGGACATTCCATACTGTATACTGGGAATCCAGAAATGTCTATACTACCACAGGCAGGTAATAATGCAATGGAGTGTTGTGCCATGGTGGAGAAACCAATAAGGGCACCTGCGGGATACTGCAAGTCATTAGCGACATGAAATTCAATTGGGATAGGGGACAAATCTCTGTGTAGTTTGACTTCTAGGGTGACTCTTCCCTTAACCTTAAACTCTGAGCCTTCGACACCACATAGGCGAATGTCTGTGGTTCTAGGAAACTGACGTGGTTGTGATGTCATTGAATAATATGTAATGAATTGTCGGATATCAGATTTACTATAGATCCTGTGTCCAAGAAGAATGACGTTGGTATGTCATGACTGCATCCGAAAATGACTAAACCCAAGGATGTTATGGGAGCAACATGGCGGATGGGGAGTTGGGTTTCTGGTTCTACGTGATATTGGGCCAATACGGACGCGGCGCTTCCCCCGACTGGTGGCAGTTGAGGTAACGACATTCCTCAGTGGTGTGAGTCGTGCTGGATTTGAGGTATTTGCATGTAGGACGAAGGGAGTGGGAAAGCGTACGCTGTCTGGTTTGTGAGTGAGGACGTCTGTATTTATGGTTGCAACTGGATTCTCGATGTCCAGGATGACCACAGTGCCAGCAAAGAATCGAAGATTGTCTGTTCCGTCGGACGCTAGACTGATCACGACCTGCGGTAGGAGAACAATGCGTGGCAGGTCTGCCTTGTGTGGTGGGACGGGAGCGAGATTGGTCTGGGGTAGTGGAGGTGTGACAGACTGAGGAGGCCAAGGGTTGGGTGGTGCCCTGACGGGTGTAGTTCTAACCTGTTCTTTCATGAATGGCTTTAGTGACCTGAATAATTTTATCTCCTGGATTGAAACCTATTTCCAAGGCTAGCTCTCGCTGTTTAGGAGTAAGCCAGTGGAGGAATCTCAGGTAACCAATTAAGTCAGCAAAGTTGGTGAGTGAAACCACTGGAACGCCATTTTTGTCTTCTAACCATTTCATGCCTACCAGTAATTGGAGCATCTCGCTACTAGTTGCTTTCATGGCGCCGGTAGCTTCGCGGAGCTTGGCATGTTGCACTGGGACCCTCAAGTCCTCATCCATTTGGTTTAGGAGATTAATGAAGCCCATGAGAGATGCGGTATTTGAATGCTGGCAACAAAGGCTGATGAGTTCCTTACAAAAATCAGCAAAGGTATTAATGCCATCGAAATGTCCTGCACGCTCTGCGGATCCGATGTCCGATTTGCCGTGGTGCAAGCAACCCATGAGGTAAGCTACTTTGAGCGATTCATCAGTAATCTGCCGATTGTGGATGTCGGTTTCTACTTCTCTGAGGAAATCATAGACAGACCAAGTTGGGTCCTTGCCAGTAAATTTGGGACGATTGGCATCGTCGAGATACATAGACTGTGGAGGGGTGGCCATGGTTGGAAGTGTGGGAGTGGCAGAAGGAAAGGAGTGGGAAAGAGAGAAGGTAGTGGTAGTTAAAGGCGAGCAAGACGGGGTATGAAGTGAGGCAGGAGAGTGAATGATAGGGGAAGGAGTAGAGGAAGAAGAAGGGAGTGTAGAGGTAGGGGTAGAGGAGGAGGTATCTGGATTTACGAGTGTAGGATGGGTAGTAAGTGGTTCTGCGGGAAGTGAAACGTGAGTCTCAGGTACAGGTCAGTGGTACTGTTTGCCACTTCTTAAGTGTGTGATCGTGTTAGAGTCGGCAGACGGTGTGTGATCAGGTGATGTTTCCGGGTTGAGAGGGCTGGTGTTAAGCAGTTGATATTGAAAGTATGACATTTAATGTGGCAATGGAAGATGAGATGAAGGATGAAGATGGATATGTGGGTGGAAATGTATAACATAAAGATGCGAGAATGTAATACATAAGTAGGTGTGAAAACGAATGAAGGTGAGGGGATAGAGGGTTTAAATTAAAGGCGAAGGATGAAATGGATAATAAATAACGTAGGTGAAGATGAAAACGGGGTAATGGAAGTGAGATGGAATATTTACAAAACATCCAATCTGTAGAGAAAATCGAGGATAATCTCTATAGAAAGGTAAGGTATACTATAGTTACACAGTAAGGATGGGATTGACGAGATGTATGACGTGCAGGTGTGGCTGGGCGTAGCAGGGCAAGAGTGACGAAGCGGCGTATGGGGCAGGGCGGGGCAGGGCAGGGCGGGGCAGGGCAGGGCGGGGCGGCACTGGAGGGACAGCTGGTCGGAGATGAGAGTGGCTGGGGACGAGACTAGAGCGATATGTTGGATGAGTCTTAGAAGATGCGGAACTTCTCGCAGGGCTTAAGTCGAGACGGGAAGAGACGCTCCGATGAGTCACTGGCAGGGAGTTGCGGTCCTAGGAGGCTCACTTAATTCAGACCACATGTGAGGGCAGGGTGTGGCGGCGTCGGGGCCGGTGGTGGGGGTGATGACAGATGTTGGTACAATGCAGGTGTAGAGCTTTTGAGTTGCAAATGCAGAGAATGGCGGTGGGCAGACAGTGATAAGATGCACCGTGGGCGTAGGATTTATGATGAGTTCGGAACAGGTGTTGGGAACAGGTGAAACAGGTGCGTAGGTCGGCGATGGTGACACTTGCAGGCAGGAACAAGGTGTATCTGTTGGTGTCATTAAATAGTGTAGGAGGTGGTCAGAATCTGATGGTCCGAAACACTGCTGCTACCAAATGTAACTTGCAATACTTTGGTGATAGGAACTCCGTGTACAAACAGCTAGTTAAGAAGTTTATTACGAGCTCTGACAATAAAAGTCTGCCCTTCTTGTCTGCCCTTCTTGAGTGTCTGCTCAGAACTGACGCAGTAATGCCTTCTGCCCAGACTTGGGCCCTGGGAAAGCGTGCTAGGTCAGCAAGTTTAGTGGGGCATGTATGCATTGGGGGGGGGGGGCATATATACATCGGGGGTAGACATATTGTAGGGAGGGTACACTAGGGTTCAACTTTGAAGGATTCAGCCTAGGTGATTGTAATGGGTCTTCCTCAGAAAGGCCAGTATCACCACTATCCCCATCCACCCTGTACAGAATTTCACATGCCCTTCACACACACACAAACACACACACACATGCACGCACATGCACACACAAACACACTCACGCACACAGCTAGCCACTATCCCTCATCCACCCTGTACAGAACTTCACATGCATTACAAGAACATCCTTACCTAACCCGTGCATTTGATTTATTCTTTTTGTCAATTTTTCATTAAATTGTGTACTCGTACATCCATTTTTTATTTTTACATGTTATTATCACCCAGGTTGACCCTAATTACAGTATAATGAAACCTAAAAATATTCTTCAGTTCATTTTGTTAGGTATTTCTTGTGTTTGGGAATTTTTTTATAGAAAGGTTAGATAGGTAACCTAGCTCTCCCTCTGGAAAACTTCTAATTTTTCACATAAACAATTAACTTCATACTTCGACGTTTCACACTTCGCGTGGTTTTGGCGGAACATACCTCTGTCGAAGTATAAGGAAAGACTGTATATCTTTTTTTGTAATAAGGTGACCAGAACTGGAGACAAGACTCCAAATGTGGTCGAACTAGAGAATCATATAAGGTGAGGAGGATGTTTTTGGATGTATATTCGAACGCCCTTCCAATGAATCTGATTAATTTGTTTGCTTTCTTAACTGCCTCCATACACTGTTTGCTTGGTTTAAGATCATTTCTTTCAATAATTCTTAAGTCTTTTTCTTGACTGATATTACCTAGTTGGATGTTATTCAAGGTGTCACTGGCATTTGCATTTCTATTTCCAATGTGAGCACTTTACATTTACTAGTATTAAAGTCCATCTGCCGGTTTGGGCCAAATTAATCAGTTGATCGAGGCCACTCTGTTTTGTCTACCTTTGTAAAGATGTGTCTGCTCTGTTACCAACTTTAGTATCATCAGCAAATGTGATTATTTTACAAACTAAACCATCATCTATATTATTATTGTGTATTAAAAACAGAAGGGGACCCAATACTATGCCCTGTAGCACACCACTAGTAACATCTTTCCAGTCCGATGCATTACCATTCATTATGAACCTCTGTTTACATTCTGTAAGCCAATTATCGATCCACCCAAGCACATTTCCTCTTAACCCATGTGCATTTAAGTTTCTGAAATTATCTTTTATGGGGAACTATATCAAATGCTTAATGAATATTGAGAAATACAATGTCAACAGAGCTGGTCTCATCATATGTATTGAACATATCATAGAAGAAATCCAAGAGATTCAAAGGGCATAAGCAATTATATCGAAAATCATGTCGTGAATCTTTGGTGAGGTTATTTATTTCTATGAGCTTAACAAACTTATCTCTGAGAATAGTTTCCAGCAACTTGCATACCACAGTAGTTAAACTTATTGGTCGACAATTTGCTGGCTGTGATTCATTGACTTTTTTGAATATCAAGGTTACATTTGCTAGTTTCCATTCATGAGGCACCTTACTGTTTCTTAGTAATATACTGAATAGCAAAACTAATGGATTTGATATATTTCATCCACTGCTTCTTTTAGATCCGCAGATATATGTTACCTGCTCCTGGTGTTTTACTCATTTTAATTTTATCATTGGCAAGTCAGGACATCGCTAACGTAATGTCACTGATTATGATGCCCTTTTCTATGGTAACAGGAAAAGCTGCAGGAATGGAATCTGTATGTTCAAATGTAAATACAGATGCAAAGAATGTGTTCAGAATTTTAGCCATCTCTGTTTCATCTTCGGTATATTCTCGATTATATGTGAGTAGTGGGCCAATTGATGGCAATATTACTTTCTTGTTTCTGATACAACTGAAAAATTCTTTTTTATTGGATTTACTGATACATGCAATGTGAGTTTCAAAGTATTTTTTTTACTCTGCTTTATTAATTTTTTGCTTTTCAGCAAAGAGATATCGTATTTATTTTTATCACTTCGATTCTTTGTTATATTATAAATTTAATGTGCAAGTATTTTAGCTGACAGGCAATGCTTAATTTCTGCATTCCACTATTTGTATTTATTATTTTTAGCAGGACGTCAGTTTATCATTGGAGTACATAATGTTACTGCTTTACTGAGAATATCTGTGAATAATTTCCATGCATCATTAATATCCACTTTTTGAACAATGGGGTTACTAGAACCAATTATTTCTTTTATTTTTTGAAAGTCCGCTCTCTTGTAGTCAGGCACTTTCTCATAACTAACCCTGGCATTGTCGTTACTGAAACTGATGTTGAATGTGACCATGCAATGTTCACTAGTACCAAATTGTTCCCCTACAATAACATCATTTACCAAGTTTTCCAATGTGGCCAACATCAGGTCTAATATGCTAAATCCTGGTGTTGGGCAGTCTATGAACTGATGCAATGAACTTTCTTGCAAGTTAGTGTACAGGTAAAACCCTGCGTGTAATAAGAGTCTCTTCCTATTTGGCAACTGGTAAATTAAAATCACCAAAGATTATAAAATTATGGGTGCTACATATTTCAGCAACTTGGTTGTAAATTTCACTATCTGTGTTACTCGGCTGTGTTGGTGGACGATAAATCAATCCAAGTACTGTTTTCCCAGGGGATGTATTTCTAAAGTGAAGATATATACTGTCAACAATACCAGTAGAGGGTTTAGGAATTACAACTGGATGAAGTCTTGCTTTAATATATAACAGTAAACCGCCGCCACTCTATAATTTCTCTCATTCGAAAAAATAATGTAACCTGGTATGTTGTACTCCACTAAAAAATCTTGTTGTTCCATGTTGAGGAATGATTCTTTTATGCCTAGTCAGGTCAGGTGCGGGTAAGGGGATGGGTCTGTTATGATGTGGCAGGGGTAAACCAGTTCTGCTGTCGGGCCCTGCTGCGGATGTCACTGATTGCATTGCGCAGTTGACCCTTGTGTGGTGTGGTGAGGTGAGGATCTGTCTGTTCTCCCCTTTGGGGCTAAGATGCGAATGAATGTGTTTGAATGGATGGGTAAATGGGGAGTATGTCGTCCTGTCTCGGCTACCTCCCTTTCCTTGGGGGAAGCAGCCTAGGTATATAGATAGATAGATAGACATTGTAATTCCCCCCTGGGGGTAGGGTTTTTTTCAAGAATACTCCCCCAGTATCCCTGCTTGTCCTACAAGGCAACTAAAAGGGTTGGCGGAGGGTTAGTGCCCCTCCCCGGAAAACAACTAACTAAAAAGACAAGCAAGAAGCCTTGGACAATGACTAACCAAAAGATGACGACAGAGGACATGGTAATCGGAACATGGAATGTAAGAGGTGCGAATGATGAGGTGAAAGAGAGAGAGATTGTCCAGGTGCTTGAGGGTGCGAAAGTTGATGTATGTGGAGTAACTGAAACTAAATGGAGAGGTGAGAGTGTGAGGGAATGGGAGTATGGATGGGGTATATGTGCAGGAGTAGGTGAGAATGAGAGGGCAAAAGAAGGAGTGTGTATAGTTGTGAGTAAAAGATGGAAGAAGAACATAAGAGAGTATGGATCAGTTGGGTCAAGGATTGTGTGGGTAAGATTGAAAGTTGGAATACAAATGTGGGCGATTGTGAGTGTGTATGCGCCAACGCAAGGTCGTGCAAGCAAAGTGAGAGAAGAGTTCTGGACAAATGTGGAGGTGTGCATGGAAATGTTTGAAAGGAATGAGAGAGCGTTTTTGATCAGTGATATGAATGGTAAAGTAGGGAATGTGAAGGTGGTTGGAATAGTTGGTGAGTGGGGTGTGCCTGCTGAGATAGATGAGAATGGGAGTGCGTTAGTGGACATATGTGCTGGGAGGGGGTTGGTGATAGCCAATACCCTCTTCAGGCATAAAATGAGCCACAGGTATACATGGTGAGTGATGGGAAGGGTGGGTGGTGAACTGAATGAAAGGAAGGCAATGATTGATTATGTGTGTGTGGATGAAAGGATGCGAAGATGTGTAATGGATGCGAGAGCTTATAGAGGCTAGGGGAGTGGACTTTCTGACCACTACTTGGTGGTGGCCAGAATCAAGATCCAAATAAGATGGAGTAATAGACGAAGGGAAGGACGGGAAGAAATGGTATTTGCAAGGAGAGAGGAAAGGTTACAAGAGGATGAGAAAAAGACAGAATATAAGAGAGAAGTGAAGGAACGATTGGGCAAAATAATTGGAGCAGATGGGGGACGTGGAAGGTGTGTGCAGGATATTCACAGAAGAAATATTTGCAGCATGTGATGTGGTGTGTGGGATGAAGAAAAGACGGAGGGGTGTGCAAGAAACAGTGTGGTGGAATGAAGAGGTGAGACAGGTTGTTGCACAAAAGAAGAAAACATACAATGAATGGATGAGAAATAGGGGCATGTAAGACGTTGAGAGGAGGAATAGAGAGTTATATGTAGAAAGAAAGAGAGAGGTAAAAAGATTAGTAAGAGAGAGTAAGAGAGTGGACGAGAAATTTGGAAGGAATTTGAGTGTAAAGTGGAGGGACTCTAAGAAAATGTTTTGGAAAGAGGTGAAGAGAGTAAGACAGGGTGGAAGTGAAGTTAGCAGGGAAGTGAAAGATAAAAATGGTAGATTACTAGTGGAGAAGGGAGAAAAAGTGAGCAGATGGAGAGAACACTTTAAGGAATTGTTGAACATAGAGGATGGAAGTAATGCGAGTATAAGTGGCTGGGGAAAGGCTGGGAGAAGGAGGGAGGTGAGAAGACAGGAAGAAATCAGTAGGATAGAAGTTGTGGAAGCAATGAAGAAAGTTAAATCGGGGAAAGCCCCAGGAATTGATGGAGTGTGTGGTGAAATGCTGAAGCATGGGGGAGAGATAGTAGTAGAATGGATGTGGAAGATGTGCGGATTGGCCTGGGAGGAAGGTAGAGTCCCGGAGGATTAGAAGTCAGGTATAATTATTCCCTTGTACAAAGGAAAAGGGGAAAAAGAAGTGTGAGGTAATCATAGGGGCATTTATCTTCTTAGTATAATATACAGCTTGCACTGTATATTAATTTTTTTCTCCTCGGCAGGCATCTTTTTTTGTGACTATTTCATGGATGTAATTGCATTACAGTAGAATTCCATAATATGTTATCCAATAGGCAACAGGATTAATGAAGCAATTGATCGGTAAATATTAATTATCATAATTATCCTAGTTTCATTTTTGCCTCCTGTTCATACCGTTGAATTATTATACAGTGAACCATCAAACAGTAATTCGTAAGACTTGGGACCACCAATCATCCACGGAGAAAAACAACAGAGAATGAGCGGTGGATGGAAATATTTGGGTACAATGGGATCTACTCTCTCTCTCTTTGTATTTGTTTGTGTGTGTGTGTGTGTGTGTGTGTGTGTGTGTGTGTGTGTGTGTGTGTGTGTGTGTGTGTGTGTGTGTGTGTGTGTGTGTGTGTAACTGCCTGGTTCTTCTTGATGCTGCTGATGCTGGGACATATTGCACTTGATATGTGGGTTGGTGATGAGTGGTTGAGTACAGGGAAAACAGGTTTTCTTGTGAATAGGTCCGCGGTGACTATTCAGTAGGACCTCGATGGAAATAAGTAAGTCATCCCTTGCAGACGAAACAGGTCCATCACAGCAACATTTAAATCCTACCACAGGGGGAACATAGCACCATGCAGAATATGCAAGGCCCCTTGAAAGGGTTGGACATCTGTGGGGGAATAAGTATGTTCGCCCATGAAGGATAATTATAGGTGATGGAGGAAAACCTATATCCGCCACCTCCATAACAACAAAATAGGTCCATCAAGAAACAAATCTCTCACATAAGGGAAAGTAGATCCTGGAGGGAAAAGCTTGTTCCTATCACAAGGGTAAACTGCAAAGAAGGATACAAAAGAGGTCCTCTCATAATTGAATATAGGTTCAGTGGAAATGGGTAACTCCCACTTTGTGGGTAAAGTATTATGGAAGTCTGATCTGCATTCGGTAAATATTTCTGACCTGTCAACTATAAACGAAGCCAATTGTTGAGGTTACTCTCGGCTAGCAGAACATTTCACATGAACCGAGTTTTTCGTTATCCTGGCTGTAAACCTTTTTACTTACTTAACAGTTTTTGACAGAACAAAAGAAGGAAAACCAAATTTAAAAAAAAAAAAAATCCATACAACAGATTACAGGTGTCTTCCATCCATTAAAAAAAAAAAAATCTGCAACATTTGGACTTGAACATTCATATGTTGAAGCTTGAGGGGAGACCACTCTGAGGAAGCGAGTTCCAAAGTGATGCAGTTCGCAGAACAAGACAGTGATAGGCAGAAGTTCTGCAGTACGGCAATGTGACAGTCCAGTCACGAGCACTACCAGATGCCCGTGTAGCACGAGGGAAGACATGGAGAGGTGGTACAATGGATGCATCTTCGCCTGAGCATTTGCCTTAAAAGTATCTATAAAATAATGCAAGGTAGGCAACATTCCTTCTTTCTTGATGAAAAGGTAGCTATATTGTAACAGAACAGTTATAAATAATTCTAGCAGCCTTGTTCTGTATTTTGTCCAGTTGTTTTAGTGCTACCTCTCCACATCCATTCCACAAGGGTGAGCAATATTCCAGCTCAGAGTGCACATGATTTATAAATTACAGCTGGCTGCTCGTCAGTGAAGAAGTTACGGACTTTGTACAATAATCCAAGTCTCTTTGAAGCAGTTTTAGCGAGTGTCCTAACATGAGAGGTCCAGCAGGGGGTATTGTAAAGTGAACACCGAGAATCTCAATACTTTTACAGATAGGTATATTAGAAGCAATGAAGGTAATACAGGAATCAGGCAATATCTGTCTGCTAGAAAATTATATATATATATATATATATATATATATATATATATATATATATATATTGTTACATAGCCTATGATTTCATCATCCTTTGTATAATTCTAATGTACAATATGCTGCATGTTTCATCATGATTCGCCACGTGGCTTCCATAGTGACCAGGCTTGCGTGTTCTACCTCACTCCCCCCTTCTCCCCCTTATAGTAGAGTAAGTCGTTCTTTCTGTTGTTCAGAGCAGAAGTGTCAACTCTTCGTCCTCTGTGCCTTCATTTGCGCGTCCTTCTTGCAAGTTGAATGAAGCTCTGCCGGCCCCTATATAATGAGCTCAGTCTCTGCATTAATTGCCACTTAGATCTACCCCTCATTTTCACATCTCTGTCCTTCCCTGTATAGTGTATTATTATATTTGTGAGTGCTCAGGAAGTCTCCAGCCATCTAGCTGCTGTATAATTTGAGTATAAGTGTTATTACCATTTTTCTTGTACTGTGTAGCCTAAGGCGTTGATTCGTAAGCCTGGTAAGGTTTTTGTGATTCATGTAAAGTTTTTGCTGTCAGCCAGTATTAATAATATTTTGTATCTGTAATAATATATCTTGCTTTAACTGAGCATTATCCGGTTTTCTCATTTATCAGGGCTGACTTAGATAAATTTGCTTTTGCTAAATTTATGTTAATAGAGGCTATTGTAGTTAACCATATATGAAACCTGTTTTGCCATTACATTATCCTTATGAGTCCTGAATGTTTAATTGTTAGTTTGAGCATTAAACTTTAACTAGTAATTTTACCTAAGTCTTTTGTTTTGAACCTGGAACTTTGCGGGACAGTAGTGATTTTAGTATTCTCACTTGAAGTGTTCATTAGCTCTCTCTGTTCCGTAACATTAAATTTGGCGACCTCTTATCAGGATATTCAGAATATTATCATAAGGATATTGCTTGATATTTTGTGATCTATTCATGATGTCTTCTATTACTACTCCTGATGAAGCCAAAGATTTTTTGTCAAATGTGCAAACAGTGTGTGAGAAAACAGAACAAAGATTGAGCTTAAGCTTGTTGCTCAACAATTGGGAATTGCTGTTCGCTCTCATAATTCTAAAGATCAAATTGTTGACATGATTAATAAAAGCTTGTTTAATGTAACTCGTCCAGATGAGCAAATGCAGATTGAAATAGCTAAGTTACAGCTGGCCCTGCAGGAGGCTCGTGCTAAGGAGGCTGAGTTTCAGGCTCGTGCTATGGAGGCTGAGTTTCAGGCACGTGCTAAGGAGGCTGAGTCTCAGGCTCGTATTCAGGAGGCACAGGCACAGGCATATGCTCAGGCACAAATTGAACAGGCACGTGCTAAGGAGGCTGAGTCTCAGGCTCGTATTCAGGAGGCACAGGCACAGGCTCAGGCACAAATTGAACTTGCTAGGATTCAGGCAGAGCATGAGTATCGCATGAAACAAGGTGGAACTGGATCATCTAGCTCTGACGATTTTGATGTGGCTAAAAATTTTAAACTTTTCCCTCCTTTTAATGAATCTGATTTAACAAAGTATTTTCAGTTGTTTGAGAGGGTAGCTACAGGTTTTAATTGGCCCAAAAAGTATTGGCCAGTACTCCTTCAAACTGTTCTCACCGGTAAAGCTGAAGTAACTAATGCATCTTTGCCTCAGGATCAATCTGATAATTATGATGTAGTTAAGAGCTTGATTCTTAAGGCCTATGAGCTTGTTCCTGAAGCCTATAGAGTAAAATTTAGGACAACTTATAAGCAAGCTAAGCAATCCCATGTTGAGTATGCAAAAATCAAAGAAGATCTGTTAGAGCAGTGGTTAAATTCTAAGAATGTAAATTCTGATTTTGATAAATTTAAGCAGATGATTTTGCTGGAGGACTTCAAAAGGTGTATTAATAAAGATGTAAGCCTATATCTTGATGAGAAAAGAATAGATAATTTGTCTGATGCTGCAGTTTTAGCTGATGAATACATTCTCACTCACATATATTCTCACTCACAAGAGATATTCTAAAGGAAAAAGGAAAGCTGAGAGTAAGTACGTTGCCTCTACTCAGAGTACAGGTAACAGGAAAGAGAATAAAGATGTTTCTCAGGACGTAAATACCAGCTTCACCTCTAGATTTCAGAAAAGTAAATATACTTATTGTAGTAAGCTTGGTCATACTACAGAGAAATGTTTCAGGAGACAGCGTGATGTGAACAAAAAGGAGTCCTTAAATATTCAGTTAATTGGTCTAGTGTCCACCCTTGAGAGTTCCCAGAATTCTTTAACCGAGTTAACTGAACCTGCTTTGAGGGGTAAATTAAATTCTCATGATGAAGCTCCTCCTTTGAGCAGTAACGTGGGTGATACTCTCAAGAGTTCATGTGCTAATTTCCTGTCTGATGGTTTTGTCAGTCCTCTGGACAGTAATATCAGGAAATCAGTTAAAATATATCGTGATACAGGTGCTTGCCAATCCCTTATGCTGACCAGTGTTCTAGGCTGTAATGTTAATTCCTCTGATGAAACTGTAATCTTACAAGGTGTAGGGAATAATTACTTCTCTGTCCCTCTGTGCAGAGTGAATTTAGAGTCTGGTTTTGTTAATGATTCCGTTATGGTTGGGTTGGTTGAGACACTCCCAATGTCAGGTGTAATTATCTTGCTTGGAAATGATATTGGTGGAAGTCAAGTGTGTCCGGCTCCTCAGTTGTCTAGTGAACCAGTGACTGCGACCCAGGATTGTGATATCCCTGATGTGTTCTCTGCATGTGCTGTCACTAGGGCTAAGTCTAAAGTTACTGGTAACTTAGAGGATAATGATGATGATGATGTTATCCTAGCTGACACTTTTCTTGCTATTTTGGACCACTCACCAGATGAGGCAGTACCCCGTAGTGTTGATAATTTGTCTCATCAAGAGTTGGTTGAGTTGCAGGTTGCTGACCCTGAGTTGAAAGGTCTAGCTAACTCTGCTTGCAGTGAGGAAGAGTCAGCTGGTGCTTCTACTTGTTATTATATAAAGTCAGGAGTACTTATGAGGAAGTGGAGACCCCCAACAGCATCAGCCGACTGTGAATGGGAGGTTGTACATCAAGTTGTCATCCCTCGTGTTTGTAGGCAGGATATCATTAGAGTGGCTCATGATTCCAGTTTGGCAAGACACCTTGAAGTGAGGAAGACTGTGGCATGCATTTTGAAACACTTCTACTGGCCAGATATCTTCAGAGATGTTTCCTGGTATTGTAAGTCTTGTCACACCTGTCAAGTTGTGGGGAAGTGTAATCAGACCGAAAAGGTTGCACCTCTAGTTCCCATTCCTCCTTTTGAGGCGCCATTCACCCAAGTGTTGGTGGATATTGTGGGCCCTCTTCCTAAGACTTCTTCAGGATTTTCTTATGTGTTGACCCTGATTGATATGGCTACTCGTTATCCTGAAGCCATTCCACTTAGAAATATCTCAGCAAAGAACGTGGTTAAGGAAATGCTAGGGTTCTTCACCAAGTTTGGTCTGCCCAAGGAGGTACAGTCAGACCAGGGAAGTAATTTCATGTCAAAGGTTTTCAAGCACTCTCTGAAAGAGTTGGGCATCATCCAGATCACGTCTTCAGCTTACCATCCCCAGGCCCAAGGAGCGCTGGAGAGATATCATCAAACACTTAAATCGATGCTCAGGAAATACTGTTTGGAACATCAGAAAGACTGGTATAAAGGTCTTCCATTCGTTGTATTTGCCGCAAGAGAATCTCCAAATGAATCACTGGGCTTCTCACCGTTTGAACTACTGTTTGGCCATGAAGTAAGAGGACCCCTTAAGCTACTCAAGGAATGCTGGCTGTCGGAGGAAGATGACGTCAACCTGCTGGAGTATGTGATGAAGTTCAAAGAACGGCTGTCCACTGCTTTACAGCTGGCGAGAGAGAATTTAGGAGCTGCTCAGGAGAAGATGAAGACTTGGTATGATAAGAAGTCCAGGTTACACCACTTTCAGCCAGGAGATCAGGTTTTGGTTCAGCTACCGCTGCATGGGCAACCTCTTCAAGCCAAGTTTAGTGGTCCTTATTTCGTGGAGAAGAAACTCAGTGATGTCAACTATGTCATCGCCACACCAGATCATAGAAAGAACAAGCAACTTTGTCACATCAACATGCTAAAGTTATATCACAGGCGAGACGAAAATAACCCAGTCTGCACTGTAGCTGTTCCACCCCAGTCTGCAAGTGAAGCTCTCCCATGCAGTATGAGCCTAAGTGATAGTTTGGGGAAGAACCCTGATATCATGAATGATCTCCAGACTAAGCTTTCTCATCTAGCTCCCGAGGAAAGGCAGGAGTTTTCGGCATTACTGCAGGAGTACCCGCAAGTGTTCCGTGCCACTCCAGGAAGAACCACTGTGTTGATGCATGATGTCGATGTTGGAGATGCAAAGCCAATTGAACTGCCTCCTTACCGTGTGAACCCAGTGAAAGTTCCTCTCATCCAGAAGGAGCTTGGCTACCTGTTGGACCACAAGATGATTGAGCCCTGTCAGAGCGAGTGGATTTCTCCTGTCACTCTAGTCCCTAAGCCAGGTGTGTCACAGCGGCTTTGCATCGACTACAGACGTGTTAATCAGATAACCAAAACAGACACTTACCCTCTCCCTCGCGTGGAAGATTGCATAGACAATATCGGAAAGGCTAGGTACATAAGTAAGTTTGATTTATTAAAGTGATACTGGCAAGTACCCAAGATCGGAAAGGCTAGGTACATAAATAAGTCTGATTTGTTAAAGGGATACTGGCAAGTACCTATGACTGAACGTGCTAGGGAGATCTCATGTTTTGTAACACTAGGAAAGACTTTTGCATGTTCTGAAATGCCATATGGTATGAAGAATGCATCAGCCACTTTTCAGAAGCTCATGAATGTTGTAATAGAGGGTTTGGCAGGGTGTGTTGTTTATATTGATGATGTATTAATCTTCAGTGACAACTGGAAAGATCACCTATGCCATGTCAGTAAATTTCTTGAGCGTTAGGTTCAGGCTAATCTTGTAGCTAATTTATCAAAGTGTGAGTTTGGTCAAGCTAAAGTTCAGTACCTAGGGTATGTAATTGGTGATGGACACGTTGCACCACCAGGAGCTAAGGTTCAGGTTATAAGTGATCTTCCCAGACCTAAAAGTAGGAAAGAGCTACAAAGATTTTTGGGAATGGTAGGTTATTACAGAAGATTTGTTCTTAACTTTTCAATTCTTGTATCACCACTTACAGACCTACTGAAAAAGGGAGTTAAATTTGTCTCGACCGATATCTGTGAATCCTCTTTCAGTAAACTTAAAGCTATCCTATTAAGTTAGCCAGTGCTCGCAACTCCAAATTTTGCTAAGCCTTTTAAGATGGCTGTTGATGCAAGTGATACAGGAGCTGGGGCTGTTTTGCTGCAAGAGGATGATCAGGGTACTGAACACCCTGTATCTTATTACAGTAAGAAGTTCACTCCACCTCAAAAGAACTACTTAACTATTGAGAAAGAGCTTTTGGCCTTGATTTTGGGTTTACAGCATTTTTCATTTTATTTGTGTTCTGTTTTTGACCCCATAGTCATTTATACCGATCATAACCCACTGAAATTCCTTAGTAAGTTTAAAGATAAAAATCAGAGATTGACAAGATGGAGTCTACTACTTCAGGAGTATTCATTAGACATACAACATGTCAAGGGGAAAGAAAATGTTATTGCAGATTGCTTATCTAGACTTTAGACAGATTGTTTTAGAGTAATAAGAAATTTCCTTTGTAAATTTCTTTTTCTTTGTGGGGAGGGGTTACATAGCCTATGATTTCATCATCCTTTGTATAATTCTAATGTACAGTATGATGCATGTTTGATCACGATTCGCCACGTGGCTTCCATAGTGACCAGGCTTGCGTGTTCTACCTCACTTCCCCCTTCTCCCCTTATAGTAGAGTAAGTGTGTGAGCTGGGGGTAGAGCAGTGAGATGGCGGGGGACAGGGTGACATGGAGGAGACTTGTTTGTGGCCACCTCTTATGGGATTGAGGCATCTGGCAATAGATGGATAGATAGACTTCACCTGCCGTTAGTTTGGTGGTGGAAGGAATTAGATATCAAGTTTGTCAATGTACAGTCAGTATCAAGAGCCCTGTTGTCAGCCCTAGCCTGTTTCTCGATGGATCTTGAAAAACTGTCTATCAATCTATTGCCAGACGCCTTAATCCCATAAGGGGTGGCCACAAACAAATCAACTCCATGTCGCCCTGTCCCTCTTGAGAATAAACTTGGGTAATGAAAATAAGCTTTGGTGATGAAAATAAGCTTGAGTGGTGAAAATAAGCTTGAGTGGTGAAAATAAGCTTGGGTAATGAATAAAGGCTTGGGTGATGAAAATAAGCTAGGATGATAATAAAAAAAAACTTGGGTAATGAATATAAGCTTGGGTGATGAAAATAAGCTTGGGTAATGAAACTAAGCTTGGGTGATGAGACGCAGGCAACACTGATAACTATTTTGGCCACAGATTATTGTCACTGGTGTCATTTGCCGTGGATTTACAAGATTTAAAAAAAAAAAAAAAAAAGGCAACTTGGTTAAAATATCTATTGGCAACTTGATTACAGTTCATCATGTAACAACGATGGAGGAATAGAAGAAGGGAAAGACGAGAGGAAGGAATAGTTGCAAGGAGAGTGGAAAGGTTACAAGAGGATGAGAAAAAGGCAGCGTATAAGAGAGAAGTGGAGGAACGATTGGGCAAATATTACAGAGCAGGAGTGTCAACTCTTCGTCCTCTGTGCCTTCATTTGCGCGTCCATCTTGCAAGTTGAATCAAGCTCTGCCGGCCCCTATATAATGAGCTCAGTCTTTGCATTAGTTGCCACTTAGATCTACCCCTCATTTTGTTCACATCTCTGTCCTCCCCTGTATAGTGTATTATTATTTTTGTGAGTGCTCAGGAAGTCTCCAGCCATCTAGCTGCTGTATAATTTGAGTATAAGTGTTATTACCATTTTTCTTGTACTGTGTACCCTAAGGAGTTGATTCGTAAGCCTGGTAAGGTTTTTGTGATTCATGTAAAGTTTTTGCTGTCAGCCAGTATTAATAATATTTTGTATATGTAATAATATATCTTTCTTTAACCGAGCATTGTCCAGTTTTCTCATTTATCAAGGCTGACTTAGATAAATTTGCTTTTGCTAAATTCATGTTAATAGAGGCTATTGCAGTTAACCATATATGTAACCTGTATTGCCATTACATTATCCTTATGAGTCCTGAATGTTTAGTTTTTAGTTTGAGCATTAAACTCTAACTTGTAATTCTACCTAAGTCTTTTGTTTTGAACCTGGAACTTTGCAGGACAGTAGTGATTTTAGTATTCTCACTTGAAGTGTTCATTATCTCTCTCTGATCCGTAACAATACATATATATATATATATATATATATATATATATATATATATATATATATATATATATATATATAATGATAGTATAAGTGGCTGGGGAATGGCTGGGAGAAGGAGGGAGGTGAGAAGACAGGAAGAAATCAGTAGGATAGAAGTTGTGGAAGCAATGAAGAAAGTTAAACCTGGGAAAGCCCCAAGAATTGATGGAGTGCTTGGTGAAATGCTGAAGCATGGGGGAGAGATAGTAGTAGAATGGATGTGGAAGATGTGCAGATTGGCCTGGGAGGAAGGTAGAGTCCCGGAGGATTGGAAATCAGGTATAATTATTCCCTTTTACAAAGGAAAAGGGAAAAAAGAAGTGTGTGGTAATCATAGGGGCATTTGTCTTCTTAGTATAATAGGAAAAGTGTATGGTAGGATACTTATTGACAGAGTTAGACAAAGAACAGAGAAATTAGTTGGAGATTAACAGGGAGGATTTAGGAAGGGAAAAGGTTGTGTAGATCAGATATTCATTCTTAGATCTTTACTGGAAAAGTTTCTAGAGAAGGGAAAGAAGTTGTATGCGGCTTTCATGGATTTGGAGAAAGCATATGACAGGGTGGATAGACAAGGATTGTGGAAAGTGTTAAGAATATATGGAGTAGATGGGAAGTTGTTGAATGCTGTGAAGAGTATGTACGATGGTGCGAAGGCTGCAGTGAGTGTGGATGGTGAACTAAGTGAATTTTTCTCTTTGAAAGTTGGTTTGAAACAGGGATGTGTCATGTCTCCATGGTTGTTCAATCTGTACATGGATGGGGTAATAAAAGAGGTACAAGGTAGGGTAGTGGATGTTGGAGTGGCCCTGGTGAGAGAGGATAGTGTTTGGAAACTCCCTGTACTGTTGTTTGCAGATGATACTGTGTTGTTGAGTGAAGACGAAGGGGAGCTGCAAGACTTGGTGGATGAGTTTGAGAGAGTGTGTAAGAAACGGAATCTAAAGGTGAATGTAGGGAAGAGTAAAGTGATGGTCTTTGAGAGAGGTGAAGTCAGTGAATGTACAGCGAGGTTGGATGGTGAGGAATTGGAAAATGTGAGTACGTTTAAGTACTTGGGTAGTGTGATGAGTAAGGATGGAGGTTTGGAGGGTGAAGTGCTTGAAAGAGTACAGCAGGGAAGAAAGGGTGCTGGTTCTTTGAAAGTAGTGATAAGAAACAGGGAAGTGAGCATGGAAGTGAAGAAGTTACCACATGACAGTATTGTGATACCAACTCTAACGTACGGAAGTGAAGCTTGGACGATGTTGGAAGGACACAAGTCAAGAGTGAGAGCAGTGGAAATCAGTTATTTAAGAGGAGCCTGTGGAGTCACATGGAGAGACAGGCTGACGAATGAGGATATAAAGGAGCGTTGTGGTGTTGATGTGAATGTGATAGGAAGCGTTATGAGGAACACACTGAGGTGGTTTGGCCATGTGGAGAGGATGGAGGGTGAAAGACTGACAAGAGAGTGTATGTGAGTGAGGTGGAGGGGGGAAGAGTGAGGGGGAGGCCGAGGATGAGATGGAGGGATGGGGTGGAGAGGTATATGAGAGAGGGGGGTGTGAGTTGGGAGCAGGGCAGTGAAATGGCGGGGGACAGGGCGACGTGGGGGCGATTTGTTTGTGGCCACCCCAAACGGGATTGAGGCGTCTGGCAATATATATATATATATATATATATATATATATATATATATATATATATATATATATATATATATATATATATATCAGCTAGTCAGGTCAGGTGCGGGGAGGGGGATGGGTCTGTTATGATGTGGCAGGGGTAAACCAGTTCTGCTGTCGGGCCCTGCTGCGGATGTCACTGATTGCATTGCGCAGTTGACCCTTGTGCGGTGTGATGCGGTGAGGATCTGTCCGTTCTCGCCTTTGGAGCTAAGATGCGAATGAATGTGTTTGAATGGATGAGTAAATGGAGAGTGAGTCGTCCTGTCTCGGCTACCTCCCTTTCCTTGGGGGAAGCACCCTAGGTATATATATATATATATATATATATATATATATATATATATATATATATATATGGTTTTACTAGCATTAAATGAATTAATCTTATTTTCTCCCCATTCACTGATCTTAGGTTAGTATTGATTCATTTAGATTTCTGAACTGAGTTGTGAGTTAGAGATACTGAACTCTGTGAATGGGTGTTTAAGTGTGAATGAACTGTGAAGTGTTGAGTCATCTGCATATGAATGGATGGGATTATGGGTGACAGATCAGAGATCATTAATATGAATTAGGCATAGAGCTGGAACCAGAACTGACCCTTGTGTCACACTGGCATTAATAGAGTGGAAAATGGATTACATAATATCCACTTTAACTCATATCTTTCTGTCGCTGAGATATGAGGAAATTAGAGGAACAAAAGATGTTAGATCATAACAAGGGAGTTTGGACAGGAGGGAACGGTGCCACTCTCGGTCAAAAGCTTTAGGAATATCAAGGGCCACGACATGAGTTTCTCGATTTTGTTCAATTGAATGAAGAATGGTATGAGTCAGGAGATTATATCAATTGTGGATCTTTGACGAAAACCATACTATCAAGCACCAATTAAATTTTTGGATTTAAGATGTTTAACTATGTACTTAGTAATTACTGTTTCAAATACTTTACCAAGAGAAGACATGATAGCTATTAGTCTGTAATCAGAGGGGTCAGATGAACTTCCTTTCTTTGGGATTGGGTGGATATTGGCGTCTTTCCAAGAATCAGGGAATGAAGAAGTAACATGCATGGTCTCAATAATTTAGCTAGATGAGAAGCAAGTTCAGGGGAAAGCTTTTTTCAAAACAATTGGAAGAATTTCATCTGAACCTGGAGCTTTGTTAATTGGTAAATTGTCTATGATGGATTTTACACATCTACAGCAGTGAGTCTTAACCCCCTGACACCGGGATCCCTGCACCCTATCCCCTCCCACAACCTGGCTTATTTTTGTAAAATGGATTTTCCAAAAAAAATATATATTCTTTTTCCTACAGACCAATCACAAATGACACAAGCACAGAAGTAATGCATGTACTAACCCTCTGCTGCCATTGTAGAGGTCGTGGTGTCAACTGGCTGGTCTACTGTATATCTACTACGATATATATATATATATATATATATATATATATATATATATATATATATATATATATATATATATATATATATACCCACCCTGCTCTGTCCCTGCCTGCCTGTCCCCAGTCCTCCTCAGTCCCTCCAGGTGAGCCTACCAACCCACCCATCCCCACCTCCGTCCCAGCTAGCCTCTCCCCACACTCTCATGTACACGAGAGCCTGCCACACCACTCTCAGTGAATTTGGTGCACTTTTAATTTTAAACATGCCCTGGAAATATCAAAATGTCCTCAGACGTGAACTGGTGCCTGTTGACCACACATCCCCAGACGTGAACAGGCGTCAGGGGGTTAAAAGGAACAACTTCTGGAGAGTCAAGTTCTAGTACAGGGACGTTCTGGTTGACTTCCTGTAAAGTAGAATTACAGGCAAATGTGTTGGCAAGGATGTTCACTTAACCAGGCAGATCATCAGTAATGTTATCATTTGAATGTTTTAGTGGGGGAATGGGTGATGACTTTTTAAAGTTATTACTGAAAGAACTGAGAGGTGACCAGAATATTCTATTCTCATAAGGATTGTTTAATAAGTTGGATGCTTGGTTGTGAAGATTGACTTAGCGACATTTATTACTGCTTTTCCATGGTTTCTAGCAATGTTAAATTTACTGAGGAACTTATTTTTTTTTAAAGTAAGAGTTATATGCTAATGACTTTTTGGTTGTTGCTCTAGCACATTTGCTACCACACCATTTTGGAGAGTCCAACCTTTTGATGAAATGTTGAGTTGGTGTGAACATTTCCATATAGGCCTGTAGTAAGTCATTAATGCGGGACTATAGGACATAATCGAAAATGCATTCAAAGGTCACTACTACAGCACTCACCATTCATCCTTTATTTTGTTTAATTTTCTTTCTTGAGGTTGGTTGGCCTCGGCTCTTGAGTATTATTATGAGGGTTTAACATAGTCTGGATAGTGAGTGAAAGTTAAATCTACTGATTAGCGTAATCATTAAGCACCTTTATTCGGCCATTTTTATGAACAAAGTTTAATTAAGATACCATTCAGCCTGAAGCGACAACACAGCAAAAATAACAGTTGATTATATCATAATCATGTACTCTGCTATAAAAATTATAATCTACTCTTCCTTCTTGCATCCTTTCCCTTTTACCATACTCACATCCGCCCCTTCCTCCTTCTCCCCATTGCCCTCCACCAAACCTAACTTCCCCCCCTTGCCTGCCCCTTTCCCTCCCGCTCCAGCTCAGTTGCCCCGCTCCCTTATAGGCATTAATATGTCATAACACAATCTGTAATTGTTATGGACATGTAGAATACTCATAGATTTTCATCCCTAGTACACACCTGTAAAATTTTGTAATGATACAGTATCTTGAGTGGTTGCAATGTTATCACGAGACAGACAGACCTTCACTTACTTTCGCCGGTTTCGAACTCGTTATTGCCTATTATTTTTATTTTTATTTTTTTACTACAAACCTGTAAAATTTTCTGATATCTTGAGTTACTGCAAGGCTAATGCACACACACACACACACACACACACACACACACACACACACACACACACACACACACACACACACACACACACACACATTGAAAACAATACCAGCCTCGCTATCGCAGCTGGTAAATACGTAACACTTGCACAATATGCAATGTCTGCTGTTCAGGTGAGGAAGTGCAAATCCTCTACCCAGAATGCAAACACATAACACATACCAGACAGTAAAGGAACTCCTGATGTACCAAACACATCGGGTAACTGCCGAAAACTTGTTAGCTCAAATGATTGAAATGTACTAAACAATACACACATACGCACACACACACGTCACCCTGCCGGTAAACAGGCAGTATGTATTCCTTGAAATCAGGTGCAGCAATCTGAGAGAGCAAGAGAGAACCAGAGAAGGCAGAAAGGGATTGGGGATGCAGGAGGAGGAAGCTTAGGAGATATGGTAGAGTAGGAGGTTTCGTCATTACACTGACAATACGTGGGCCACGTCACTCTATTCATCACACGAACGATATAACTGTATCACAATAAAACCCCGTAACCCCAAAGAGTGTCTCCACCTCACCCTCACTTACAGTACAAGAGAGACAGACGGACAAATGAGACAAAGCAAATACCTGCCTCGAGGTAAAACTCACAATGAGCTCTCTGACGCCTCATCATTTTACACTGGTAGCAGCCTACATTAGTCCACACTGGCGACAGAGGTGCCTCGCCTAAGCTATTACTATTATCTATATTTGGCAGCAGCAGACGTCTACGATACTCTGTGATACCGACTTAACCTCACATTCTATCCAATTAAAGTCCTCTCTCCTTGTCTCCTTCATCTCTCTTCTCTCCTCCCTCAACACACACACACACACACACACACACACACACACACACACATGAACATAAGGAGAGAGAGAGAGAGAGATGCACGCCAGTGTTGCCAACTCCCAAAGAGCTCTCAGCCCTACACAGACACTGAAATTAACCCACATTTCCCTTGATTTCCCCACGCACAGGACGGAAATATTACAATATTTTTTGGTACTGTTTTTATTTATAGGCCTTTATATAGCAACACCAAAAAAATGTGGTTCCTCTTGTTTAGCACAAGATTAGAGCTACATCTAATCTTCCTGCAAAAATAATCATTTGAATAGAACTGCAAATTATACCCTCCTGCAAAGGTAATATTTGAATATATAATACAGATACTGGGCCTCTCTAAATCAAAGTCAAGCTTCTTTTGAAAATGAAATAAGCATTTTTAAAGAGTTATTGGAAGTAATATTATATCATTTTTCAGCCCAAACCAGAAATATTGGAGCCACCCAGTTTTAATTGCCACACAATCTTAATTTACGAATCATTCTATTAATTTCTTACATTTATGAATGCATACATAGATACACTGATTGAGGGGTTCAGGTTTAATTATCTTATTTCTGCAATCTTCTGCCCTTGCTGTCACGCAAGACTTTGTTACAAGAATAGCGTTCAGTATTTCTGGCCCCATTTTATTTCTTTTCTTCGTTTTACCGTCAGTTAGCATAGAAAATATTCTTTCAGTGTCAGCACTGGACTTCGGTAGGGTAACATACATAATTTTTGAATGCTGGTTCCTCATCAACATTCTTCACATCTGTTTAGAAATCCCCAAACTCAGGGCTTGTGTTCTTTAGCTCTCTAATTTCATTTTCATTATAGTAAAGAGGAAATTTTCTTCATTACTCATCAACATCACCATCTTGATCTGACATATGATTATATTTGTCTCTAAGGAGACTAAGAGAGGGAAATCTGCTTCAACTTTGCAAGTCAAATGCAACTGATGGTTGAATAAACTATACCTACTACAGTAAAAGCTCGATTAACCGGCATCCGATGCATCGGCACACCCATATAACCGGAACGCAAATTCGATCCGGCATGGGGTCGAATATATTGTGGATACTGGTCGTCCCCCTATAATTCTTGATTAGTTCTGTACAGTACAGGATAAAGTAGTGTATGCAGCTAAGTTTTCAAAATTATTTTGGCCTGTAACATATGCTAAATTTTCCTTTAAATAATTTTTGGTAATGTTCGCTGGTTTGTATTCAGTCCTGTAAAATTTCTCTTCCTGTCTTTTTGTGAGTATTGTAGTGTACTCACGATAACTAATTTCTGCTCAGGGGTGCCCGCTTTGTACCCCAATATACCCAGGGAAGACAGAAGGGGGGAACAAAACGAGCTCCACCCAACTCTACCCCAGCTCCCAACCCTCCCCCATACCCCTACCCCTCCTAGCCCCCCACTCATCATTCTTAACTGGCAGCTACATCTGAAGCTAACCTCATACTTTTCATTACTGATACACAAACATAAAAACACTAGGATATGTAAGAAGTATATAATATGACTATGACGATGCTGCAGCAAAATATTAATGCATTATAACGTTGACAATAAAAACAAAAACGTTAACAATGCCCATCCCAGGTAAGGCCTCATGTGTTGGGTGTTTGCATGCGTCCTTATCTGTGCCTGCGTGTTTGGGGTGTTTATGTGTGTGTGTGTGTGTGTGTGTGTGTGTGTGTGTGTGTGTGTGTGTGTGTTTGCAAAGCTGTGCACCCAACACAGGAGGCCTGAGGTGGCCGTTGTTAACATTTTTGTTTTACTGTCAACGTCATAATGCATTAATTTCTTACTGCAACACGTTGACAGTTATATTCTTTTAACACATCCTAATGTTCTTTGTTTGTATTAGTAGTGGGATCAAGAATGTTAAGGAAGCAATCATCTTGAGATGTAACTGCTAGTCAAGAATGACGGGTGGGGTGGGGGGCTGAGTAGGGGTATGGGGGATGGTCGGGAGCTGGGGTAGTGGTGGGTGGAGCTTGTTTTGTTCCCCCCCTCCCCTCTTCCCTGAGTATTCTGAGGTAGGAAGGGGCACCCCTGGGCAGATATTAATGAGCATGAGTGTACCTGTACTGTATCTTACCTGTACTGTATCTAATACTGAATAATGTACTTTATGAAATAAGGTCCCAATTTTGGTACTATTTCATTTGTTTGACCTCCCAGAAAATTTCTAAGCGTAACATTCGATAATCCAGATAATTCCATATCCAGAATGGAAGAATCCCCATGCATTCGGGTAAATCGAGCTTTTACTGTACTTATTGCTGAAGCAGCTTTTCTTTTGACTTTACAGGGTGAAGGGGAATTTTTTTGAATGAGTACCTTTTTTGAGCACATACACAGTGCATCAATCCATAATGGAATGTCCACTAACTGCTACGTATAGAAACCAACAACTTTTGACACTGACTGAACAGATTACATGGTTATTCAATGAAAAGCTAGTACTCCCCATTCTCAGTGAATATCCTAAATTTTTACCGCATTACTAACAAGCACTACTGTAATCGCCACACGACTATGCCCTAGTCTTCAGGATAATAACAGGACCCGCCAGTTGGACTTGGTTCCTATGTTTGTCAACCCTGCAATAAGAGATTGAGACTCTAAGTACATCCGTGTGACCTAGCACTTAACAAACAGCATTAACATCGTATCTTTATCATTATAAGCACACTGGTCAATCTTATCCATCATAATCACTGGTATATATACACACATACACTCACATGCATGTTACAGCTACATCAGTTCTTAACCCGCGGCGTCCCGTCGACGTGAATTAATGTCCACACGTTTTGTCACTGCCAATCCCATCGACATACATAAACACAAATCAATTGCAAGGTCCCTAGTTTGCACAATTTTAAAATTTCGCGAGTGATTTTTGGCACATATACACCGGACACCTTCCTCTACAAGATGCCAGGCAGGGACAGTGCCTTACTCGGCATGACCTCCTCCACCCCCTGCATGCCCTTTTCAAAGCAATTCACCTGTTATCTGTGACCTGGCCAGTAAAGCCATGTCATGCCACGGTACGAAATTCAGGGCCAGTGATTCCCCAATCGAAGACAATGTGGAGGACAAACATTAGAGGAAGCAACAGTAAGAAATGATGATCAGGTAATGTGGCAAAAAAAGGTCAGGAATGGTGATGAGTTAGTGAGTGAAACAATGCTTATAATGCCTATATTACCGTTTGAAAACCAATATACTCTCGTACTACATATAAATTCATACCCAATAAATAAATAAATACCGTTTATGAGTGGTGTGGAATAGTTATCCTCCCATAGAACTCGTTTTCTTTGCAGCCAGCCTGATAGAAAACCCTGTAAGGTAAGGAGGTACTCCTACCTGGATCGAGTATTTTAAACCTCAGGTGAGCGATTTCTCTATGAATTTGCGATGTTTCTCACCAAAAGCGGAGGTTTGAGCCAAAAAAAAAATTTTCCAAAAAAGGTCAGGATTGGGGGGAGTCAGTGGTGGAAAAGTGGTCGGGATGGGGCGGGTTAAACACTTCAATGTTACCACACATGTGATGATGCAACTTATGTGGTGAGGGCCTGTGATTCCGTGGGTATAGTATGTGGCTACTGGCAATATTGTCAATACATTCCCAGCTGCATCAGCTCACGGACTGTGTTAGCTCTCCAGCTTCAACCTCCAGACTGATGCTCTCTCCCTACGCTTTCTGTGCTGTAAGCAACTCCTTGTCGTGAGTGATGACAGACACGTTCAGAGTTTGACCCCGTTATCTCGCCTCTAGTGACTCCTCTTGCCATGTGTTACCACTGGGCCGAACACGTTAACGAGCAGTAAATTCGACTCAGTTAATGATCAGTGATCTGTGTAAACATCTTTGTCCATGTAAATCATTTACTTTAACTAGTGCAAGACGTTTACTGTCTATTAATAAAGCATGCAGCGACAACATCCCCCCCCCTTGAGTGGCCGCGCTCAAACACCAGCTACAGTGACACTGGCCAGCACCCGTTGGGTGGTGTAGCTAATGACCATCTCCCATTAGGGCAATGCCACACTATTGACCATCACCTGTTGGGACAATGTCACACTATTGGCCATCGCCTGTTGGGGCGATGCCACACTATTGACCATCACCTGTTGGGGTGATGCCGCACTATTGGTCATCGCCTGTTGAGACAGCACACACTATTGGCCGTCATTTGTTGGGGGAGGGGAGAAGACGCCACATTGTCAACTATCGCATGTTGGGATGACACCACATGATTGGCCATTGCCTGTCGAATACCTAGGGATTTTCTTATGAGCTGGACATTGTACAACCCTTCGACCATGTTTATTCTTGTGTTAATATGAATAATATGTAGCTACGTATAACTATGTGCAGTAGTGAGAAGTGTATGTGACTTAATTCGCTGAGCTAGTTGTAGACACGATCCCGGATTCTGCTGTGTTTGCATCTGAGGAGCTGGAGCAAGAAGTGCACTGGCTTTCTATTCAGTTCAAGGTT
The DNA here is from genome assembly GCF_032717465.1 of Coenobita brevimanus. NCBI lineage: Eukaryota > Metazoa > Arthropoda > Malacostraca > Decapoda > Coenobitidae > Coenobita > Coenobita brevimanus. The sequence goes on from NC_136984.1 coordinate 12,563,919, forward strand.
CAAACCAGTGCACCACCCAGGGCACAACTCTGTTACATCTAGTCAGATTAAAGAAGACAGCCCGTGTCGGACTTCGTGGTTATCCTTCACCACCTAGTCCTGTTTCTGTTGGGGCGATGCTGCACTATTGGCCATTGCCTGTTGAAGTGACACCACATTGTCAGTCATCGCCTGTTGGGGCCACGCCACATAGTTGGCCATTGCCTGTTGGAGCAATGCCACCTTGTTGGCCATTACCTGTTGGCCCATGCCACATAGTTGGCCATTGAATGTTGGGGCAATGCCACCTTGTTGGTCATTGCCTGTTGAGGCAATGCCACCTTATTGGCCATTGCTTGTTGGGGCAATGCCACGTTGTTGGTCATTGCCTGTTGGGGCAATGCCACCTTATTGGCCATTGCTTGTTGGGGCAATGCCACCTTGTTGGTCATTGCCTGTTGAGGCAATGCCACCTTATTGGCCATTGCTTGTTGGGGCAATGCCACCTTGTTGGTCATTGCCTGTTGGGGCAATGCCACTTTGTTGGTCATTGCCTGTTGGGGCAATGCCACTTTGTTGGCCATTGCTTGTTGGGGCAATGCCACGTTGTTGGTCATTGCCTGTTGAGGCAATGCCACCTTATTGGCCATTGCTTGTTGGGGCAATGCCACGTTGTTGGTCATTGCCTGTTGGGACAATGCCACTTTGTTGGCCATTGCCTGTTGGGGCAATGCCACCTTGTCGGCCGCCACTAGTAGAGCGATGCCGCACTACCGTTCCGTTCAGTTGCTTGGTGGGGCCTTGCTTTGCAAAGCATCCTCCTCAGTTTTGTTTTGATTATTGTTTCACAAGTTGTCATACTGGTCTCCTTGTTGTTTCACCCTAATTCTCTTAACTTTTGTCTCTTTTCCTCCACATTGTGTACTTTCCCTTCTTCCTTTCCTCTATCTTCTCCATACTGAAGAGGAAGTCCCCTATAATTTTATTTAATTTCTGTATATGGCTGTTGAAAGTCTTGTATTCCATCCCTCCTTTCTGCCAGTGGCTCACATTCGAACAAAATGATAAATGTTTCTTCATCCTCCTCACATAACTCACAGTTTTTTTCTCCCATCCATTTCACACCTCTCTCCCTCGATGGTAGACTTCCACTTCTGGCTCTGAACATTATTATTGATGATTGGTTGTTATCATACCAGGTTTTCTCCATATTCTCCCCTTTCCTCTACCAGTATATCTATAGAGGTTTTATTTCTCATCCTCCTTCCCATTTCTTTGTGTCCCAGTCCATCACCAGTTCTTTAAGATTCTTCTTTATTTTCAACACATACTTCATTAAAGTTTCTATTAATGCCTTCATATCTGCACCTGTCTTCATCCACCATTTACTCTTTCTGTTTTCCTTCATATCTCTTAGTATTTCCTTCGGCAACCCATTTTCTCCCTTCTTGATGCTGTTTTATGTACTGCAGTTCCCAAATATTAATCTTGTCTTCATTTCAGAGCTTCTCATTTCACCTCGCAAAAGCACAGGCCGCCGTATATTTTGGCGCACATGATATTCCTCTATACACTCCGTTTTCTACCTTTTGAAATGTCCTTATCTCATCCTTACTGAATTATATTTCATTTGTTCCCTACAAACTGATGGAAACTTACACTTGTTCATAATGTTATGCCTACTAGTACTTCATTACAACCCTTCTCCATACCCGAGTATAACATGTTTGCTGCCCTTCTTGCTCTCTGTGGCATATCTCTTTTGTGCCCTTTAAATATGGTTGTTATTTTCCACCTTTATTCCTATAAATACTTGATATAGTTGTCCACATCTATTCCATTTATTTCCACCGGTTGATCCTTCATATTAAAGATCATAATGCTGCTTTTCTCCTTATTAAACTCCAGGCCACAACTTCTACTTATATCCTCCAGTAACTTAGTACAGTATTTTCTTCACCTCTCTGGATTGTTTCTGCCATAATCAGCCCATCATCTGCAAGAAACAGGGTTGCACCCTTTTAGATGTTCACCTTTAAACCTTCTCCCTTTTCCTCCGGTTCCTTCATTATGAGGTATGTTATAAACCTATGAACCTGAACAATGTTGTGAATCCTGTACATCCTTGCTTTAATCCACTTGTTATTTCCATATATAATTGTTTTCCTTCTCCCAAGTCTATTATTGTTCCATCTCCATCATACAGCTCTACTGCTGCTCCAATTATTCTCAGGTCAATTTTATATTTTATCATTATTTTGATCAACTTCTCTCCTTTTACTGAGTCATATGCTTTACTGAAGTCCACCGATATCTCCACCTAAGGCCTTTCATCCTGCAGCTCTGCTTCACACTGCACTGCAAAGTAAGCAGGTTGTCCTCAGTTTTTCCTCCCTCAGTGAAACCTGCTTGTGTTTCCATTACTTCATCATTATTTATTAAATGTTTTCTACTGTATATTGCCGCTTGCCGTCATCATGAATAATTTACATGAAATATTTGTCAGTGCTATACGTCTGAAATCCTTTGCAGTGGGTTCCTACCCTTTTGGTAGTAATTTTGTTCTGGACTTCTTCCACCCTTCAGTCTTCTGTTTATTCTTCATCTCTTTTTTGCATCTACCTTGTTAGAGCTACCATTCCTTCCTTACCTTTTTTTAAAGCCTTGTACCATTCTGGTGTTATCTGGGCCTGCTGCCTTTCTGTTTAACCTGTTCAAAGAAATCTCCATTTCTTTCTCCGTTATTTCTGCGCTCTCCATGGGTATGATATTATTTCCCTATAATCTGTTTAACCCTTTTTCTGATCTGGTATTATCCACGGTCGTTCCTTGGCAATTCTTTCCCCTTCTCGGGCTCTTCTTCTGTGTAATAACATGCAGTATCATTCCACCTCCTTCCTTTACCATTATAATTTATGTTCTCTGTTTCCACTGAGAATTTTGCTTCTATTAACTTGTGGTCCTGTAAATCTATCTTCTCTTTGCCCTCATCTGTTTTCATTCCTCGTAAGCCAACAGCACATTTTTGTCACCTTTTAACTAACAAAATGTCCATAGCACTTTCACATCTTCCCTGCAACAAGTGTAAATTCCATTTCATTTCTTATCGCCATCTATTTGTTAACTGTTTCCTCTCTTTTACTGCCACTACTCTGCACAACTTGCCGTTTTTAGGTAGCCTACTAACCCTCCTCTCCATAGCGCACATAGCTAATTCGTCAGACCGAACACTTGGACCATCTGACACTAACTTACGCTACATACCTTTGTAACAGTACTCTCTTACGGGATAACCATGTTATTAACTGATTACTGCCAGATTTGTAGGCATCTCACTCTGGTGATGGTACCGGAGCCAACCCACCCCTGAATCACATCATCTTTACGTTTCTGCCCGGAATCGTGCTAAGTCTGTTCTTCGCTCTACTAAAAATAATTTCATCCATACTAAATGCTCTCAACTCCCCAACTCGAATTCTTCCCACTCCTTCTGGCATCTTGCCAAAAATCTTTCTAACAACTTTACCTCATCATCCTTCCCTCCTCTTTTCTACTCTGATGGTTCTGTAGCTATTTCTTCTAATGATAAAGCAGATCTCTTCGCACAGACTTTCTCCTCCAATTCTACCTTAGACGATTCCGGTGCTGTTCCTCCATCACTTCCCCCCTCTGACTTCTTCATGGCTGACATTAAAATTTCTTCAGTTGATGTATTTTCTGCCATCACTGGCCTCAGTACTAACAAGGCATATGGGCCTGATGGGGTCCCTCCTGTTGTTCTCAAGAACTGTGTTTCTGTGCTTACACCCTGCCTAGGCAAACTCTTTCGTCTTTGTCTGTCAACTTGTACCTTTCCTTCTTGCTGGAAGTTTGCTCTCATTCAGCCAGTCCCAAAGAAGGGTGACCACTCCCAACCCTCCAACTATCGTCCAATTGCTTTAACGTCCTGTATATCAAAAGTTTTCGAGTCAATTCTTAATAGAAAAATTTTAAGGCATCTTTCCTATCACAACCTTCTTTCCGATCGTCAGTATGGGTTCCGTCAGGGACGCTCCACTGGCGATCTTCTCACCTACCTTTCAGACTCCTGGTCATCCTCCTTTCGGGACTTTGGCGAAAGCTTTGCCATTGCACTTGACATCTCAAAGGCTTTCGATCGAGTCTGGCATAAATCTTTAATTTCCAAACTGCCCTCCCACGGTTTCTATCCTTCTATCTGTGCCTTCATCGCTAGCTTCCTTTCTGGTCGTTCTATAGCCGCTGTTGTAGACGGCCATCGTTCTTCTCCTAGATCTATCAATAGTGGTGTTCCTCAGGGCTCTGTCCTATCACCAACTCTCTTCCTTTTATTCATCAATGATCTTCTAAGCTGTACATCTAACTCTATCCACTCATACGCTGATGACTCCACCCTTCACCTTTCCATTCAGTTCCCGCAACGCCCATCTCAACAGTTACTTCAACAAACAAAGGATGAGGCTATGGCACACCTAATGTCTGACTTGGCTCGTATCTCTGACTGGGGTAAAAATAATATGGTTGTCTTTAATGCAACTAAGACTCAGTTCTTACACCTTTCAACCCGACAAAATCTTCCACAGGTATACCCACTAATGTTTAATAATATTCAGCTTAATCCTGCATCATCCTTGAACATGCTTGGGGTTTCATTTACTCGGGACTTATCTTGGAAAGATCATATTACATCTCTTGTAAAATCTGCTTCCAAGAGATTGGGTGTGCTAAGCCGTCTCCGCTCTTTCTTTACCCCTGCGCAATTGTTGACTCTATACAGGGGTTTTATCCGCCCCTGTGTGGAGTACAACTCTCATGTGTGGGGAGGCTCCCCTCATACAGCTCTTCTCAATAGGGTGGAGTCAAAGGCTTTTCGTCTCATTAACTCTCCTCCTCTTACTGACTCCCTTCAACCTCTGTCTCTTCGCCGCACTGTTGCATCTTTATCTCTTTTCTATCGCTACTTTAATGGTCACTGCTCCTCTGAACTGTCTGCTTGCATTCCTCCACCTCTACGACGGGCGCGTAGCACCCGTCTGGCAGCAAACTCTCATCCTTTTTCTGTCCAACTCTCTAATGCAAGAGTTAACCGTTACTCCCAGTCTTTCATTTATGCAACAGGTCAGCTCTGGAACTGTCTCCCTCTGTCTGTATTTCCTGCTGCCTATGATCTCCAGTCTTTCAAACGCAGTGTGTCCAGGCATCTCAAAATGATCGGATCTTGAATTTGGCTCTATATTGTGTTTTGTTTTTCTCTTGGGGGGAACTGTTACTGCGGGCTCATGGCTTTTGGTTCCTTCTTCCTCGCATAAAAAAAAAAAAAGTATCTTCTCATCTAATTACATATGTGGGTGATTAACACTTCTGTCTATCTTACACAGACCAGCAACATTCAACAAGTTTTACGCTACCTAGCCACTGTCGCTAATAAATGTCCTCCACCAGACAATGTAGGGGATAAAACACTACAAATGAAAGACAGGGGCAAATAAACGAACCAAACAAAGCAGTAAAGAAACAAAATGGTGTTAATCAGTATTAAACGTACTTCGTCTATCTCCATTAGAACCGCACAGACTACGAACAACCTAGCTGGCAATTGCCGCTAACAAATATACCACACAAGACAATGTACAGGAAAACACTGGTGTGTACCACCAATGAACTTGTATAGAACAAATAACTAGAGAATTGTGAAGATGGGAGAGAGCCAGCCAGAGGGAGCATGTTGTGTCGAGTGGGAGGGTGTTTTGGCCATCACTCACCGACCCCATTTGCCTCATTGATAGGGCGGTGCGGTGTCAGCGTCTTTGCCTGCAGTGACTGCTGCCATGCTGTACTTCCCCGCTGCCCTGCTATTATTACTCACTCTTGTATGTAATATACTTTATAATTATGTCCATTTACATCTTTCAATGCATACTATAGCTAATAATTATTTAATGGTGTCACTGTATACACAATACATGCATAAAAAATAGTGTTTGTTGAGGGAGGTGTGTGACAAGATTCATTACCCTCTTCTGTTGTTTAGGTACACTGTAACTTTCACAACAATAAATATGATCAATCAGTCTAATTTCGTACTTTCAAGCCTAGCCACACTTGACTCACGTTTCGCTCAATGTCTATGGAAATCCAGTACCGTAGTGAACTGAATATAACACTGTCTACCCGCAAATAAAATCTGGAGGCCATAACTCAAATTACTGTTCATCTCCACACACCACGTACCGTACTAATTATTCACATAACAGATCTCATAACTCCACATTACGATACAAAGTGTCACCGTATCGCACTGTCTTACCCACAAATCTGTAGGCCATACCTTAAAATACTTATCATCTGCATACATCACCTCACGTGCTAATAATTCACATAACAGATCTCATACCTTGACGTTACGATACGAAGTGTCACCGCATCACAGTCTTCACCCACGAATAAACCTGTAGGCTATACCGTATATTATTTGTCATCCGCATATTATTATATAAGCTAACAACTCAAGCACAAACACAACGCTATAGCTTCACGGTTAAACATACATGTTTTATTCGATGTTCACTACTGTTTCTGCCCACCATACGCGGACATGTGCATGTGCACATGGCGTGAAGCACACACTGGTAGGGACTGGCCCGAACACTCGTCACTGTCAATCTATTGGTAAGGCGGGAGGCCCGACTCGCCCAGCTGCTCCTTGAGATGAAATATCGAATCGTAGGAAACTCCACTGCAATCGCCACACTACTATGCCCTAGTCTTCAAGATAATAACAGGACCTGCCAGTTGGATTTGTTTCTATATTTGTCAAACGTGCGACAACAGAGACTCTGTAGTACATCCGCGTGACCTACAGTAGCATTTAACAAACAGCATAAACATCATATCTTTATCATTATAAGCACACTTGTCGATCATATCCATAATAATCACCGGAATATATGCATACATACACGCATGTCACAGCTACATCAGTCCTTAAACACTTAAATGTTACCACACACGTGATGACGCAACTTACGTGGTGAGGGCCAGTAATTCCATGGGTTTAGTATATGGCTACTGTCAATATTGATACTACACTCCCAGCTGCATCAGCTCACGGACTTTGTGGTAACTCCCTAGCTTCAGCCTCTAGACTGATGCTCTCTCCCTACGCTTTCTGTGCTTACTGTAAGCAGCAACTCCTTGTCGTGAGTGATGACTGACACGTTCAGTGTCTGACCCCCCATTATCTCGCCTCTAGTGAGTCCTTTCGCTATGTGTTTACCACTGGACCGAACACGTTAACGAGCAGTATGTTCGACTCAATTAATGACCAGTGATCTATGTAAACATCTTCATCCATGTAAATTATTTGCTCTAACTACTGCAAAACGTTTACAGTCTATCAATAAAGCGTGCAGCCACAACAACTACGTTCAAATATGTTGTTTTACGCATACAAACACTTCCCATCTTTCTATCTATCTTACACAGACTAGCAGCATTCACCAAGTGTCACGCTACCTAGCCATAGTCGCTAACAAATGTACCTCCAAGCCAATATAAGGAAAACATGCTTTTATCTAGCAATGAGGGTCATGTACGGACTGTATGATCAGCTATAATGTTGTGGTGACATGAAACTCGGAGAGAGAGAGATGTAATATCAGAGAGTGTGTGTGCCCTGTCTTACCTAGCCACAGCTGCTCACAGGTGTATCGCTTTAAGCCAATGTAAGAAAAACGCTACTGTGCACCAGTGAAGGATATGTATAAAATATATGTAAAACTGAAAGTAGTGAAGATCTCAAATGGAGAGAAAATGTTGTGTTTGTGATGGTGGTGGTGGGTGTGGTGGCCACCACTCACCAACTCGCTGATAAGGCGGTGCCATGTTACCACCTTCGGCCAGGGCTGGTACTTTCATTTTTATATACTGAATTCCTTTACAACTCTAATACTAACCCCTACTCCTGTATGTAATACATTTTACGAATTCCTCTGTATTATATAACGTATATTGTAACTGATATTTATCAAAGGGAGTGTGGCTACACCAAAACCACGGTGTGACCACACCCACGAATGTACAGTACAATCACTAACTGTATGTAAGTGTATTGGTCGAAGAAGGTGTGTGGCAAGATCCACTACCTTCTTTTCTCGTACAAGAATTCAATATACTTTTTACAGCATTTCAAGATCAAACATATTCCCTTTCTTTATACTATATCAACTATTTTTTGCTGCAAATCATACCAAAAATTCGAAATTACCCTACGTTTTGCAAAGATTTTGTAAAATTACCCTACTGCCCTACAAATCAGGAAATGGGGGTGAATTACCCTACGAGTAGAGTAAATACCCTACGGTTGGCAACACTTACGCACGCACGCACGGGTAGAGAGAGAGAGAGAGAGAGAGAGAGAGAGAGAGAGAGTTTCACAAGACTTCACCTACTTATCATCCCCTGTGCTTGTTTTTCCCGAGGAAGATTGGTCCCAAGAATTATGAATGACCGATTGATGGTTGACTGTATGATCATTCAACCGTATGAACAGCAAGCAATAATGCTTCTTGAATGGTTGTGATATTCAACAGAATTACTGGTTCATTAATGCTATTGCCTTCTGAATATCATATTATGGAATCCTGATGAAAATACATCCACAACTTAGCTAAAATAAAAGGTGTATGTCGATGATACAAAAGTCAGTATATTGTGTAAGCTGTTATTAAAACATGAGTCGACACTTTCATCTCTCATCCTCCCCCTTCACCGTTCCCAAACCCTCCCCCAGTCACCCTCTTTCCCTTCCCATCCTTACGCCTCGCCTGACCGGCATCATCAGCATGTCTCAGCTCTGTTTACATTACGTCTTCACACCCTCTTAATAGTATTAAGTTTCAATTTTGACTTACAAAGGGAAGCATCAGTAAAGTGTGTAATCATTAACTGATAGTTATGTAGATTTATACTCTATTTTGTCCTGTATGCTTTACATACTGTAATTCATAATTTAAATGTGGATTTTTGTGTGTGTCCGACCTGGGCATAGACCAAACAACCTCTTGCCTGGGGCCCAGCAGTCTTACGCCACACACCGAGCACCCCTTACGACAGAGGATTCTAATAATATTTATTTGGAAACCTTATAAAAATCATATATTACAATAATTTTGGGGAAGTTTGTATAACGTGCCTATCGACACATCGGAATACGAAACTATCTCTGCATGGTATGAGAGATAGCATTTAGCAGAAATTCAAAGGATCTCTGTGGTAATTCCTCCTAATTACTGTTCAGTACGTATGCAGTAAAGCACACACTTGACTATAACCTGTAGCATTGCCTAAAAAAGTGGTTTGCCCTCCCCCCCCACACTAAAGCGCTGAACACAACTCCCCACCTCTAACCATACTCTCTTGATATTCCTTTGCGGTATACTTCCATGCACACACGAAAGCACAGACGAAACTTTACTATGCTGGACGTGTGTGTGTGTGTCTTTGCATGCGTGTTCTTAGTGTTTCTGTGTGTGTGTGTGTGTGTGTGTGTGTGTGTGTGTGTGTGTGTGTGTGTGTGTGTGTGTGTGTGTGTGTGTGTGTGTGTGTGTGTGTCTGCGTCAGTAGCTGGTTGGGTAGGTGAGGTGGATGAGGTTGGAGAGGTGGGTGGGGTTGTTTGGTGCATCGCCAGGGTGGGTGGGCAGGATGGTTGGTAAGGGGGGATGGTTTGGTTGGATGTGGTCTGTCGAGTGGTTTGGGTTGAGTTACTGGGGTACATAGGTTTGTGAGTGGAGGCGTGGGGTGGGCTGAGTGGGTGAGTGGCTGGATCGGTGGGTGGTCAGGGAGGTGACTTGAGTGGGTGGACGTGATGGTTGGCACAGTTGTTGAGCAAAGTGGGTAACCTTCGTGGGTGGGGAGGGTGGGTGGCCGGGTTGGTGGGCAAGGTGGGTCATCGGAATGTGTGGGCAGAATGGGTAGCCAGGGTGAGTTGGCAAGGTGAGTCGCCAGGATGGCTGAGAAGATTGTGTGGCCAGGGTGCTCTGGGTGGATGGTTACTTGGTGAGTTGGTTGGTTGAATGGGTTAAGGGTGGGAAGGCGAGTAGCTGGACGTTGGGTGACACTGTTAAGTAAACTTGGTGGCTAACATTCTTGGGTGGGGGATCAATGGGTTGGGAGGGTTGCCCAAGTGGTTGGGCAGGGGGCGTGGCAGGGGTTGGGTGGGTGGGTCGTATTGGATGAGCTGAGTGGGTAGATGGATGTGTGGGTGGGTGGATATGTGGCTCCCCCAATAACAAGGCAGGAGAGGGAAATATGAGGATAGAAATCATACAACTTGTCGATGTTACTTGGATTTTAGTATATAATTTAGCGGGCCGTTGGATGAATTTTACGCAACTACCTGTATACAATGCGGTCATTCTAATGATATCTGCTAAAACTTCAGTATGTATTTTTCTTATTGAAATGAAGGTGGGTCTATGCACGTAGTAATATATATTTCATGCGGGAAAACGTGAGGGCGAGCGAAGCTTCAATCTCGGATCCACCCACCTAACAAATCAATGCTTTTGCTGGGATAAGGAAGGGGTATGGAAGGCTGGACATGTGCGATCAACCTGCCCCCTGATGGCAGGCTACCCTGTCCCTTTATTAGTGCTCATGACTGTACTCCAGAAAGTTATGGCAGCTGATGCACCTGCTTCCGCCACAATGTACACAATTAAATATAGCTACAGACTGTACACTGACAAGTTATGGCAGTTGGTCCACCTACTTTCGCCACAAAGCTTGGAGACTTAAGCCATAATAGCGGCCAGATTGTGTCCCCCCCCCCCTCTGGCGGGGCGGACACAATCTTGCCGCACTGTGGGGTGGTACTACTACTCTGCGGCCAGGTTGTGTTAGGAAGAATACTGCCATCGTATTCCCTGCGTGTCGTAAAAGGCGACTAAAAGGGGCGGGGTGAGGGGACTAGGGACCCCCTTCTCTGTTTTTTAGTTCCTAAAAAGTGACAGGCCAGAGATAGGGATGGGGGATTGAGTTATCCCCGTACCCTGAAGATTGGGTCTATGAATGTGCGTGGATGTAGTACGATTGAGGCTAAAAGGGAGGAGATTAGGAGAATGTTTGTGAGAAGAAAGTTGGATGTGTTAGCTTGGAGTGAAACTAAGATGAAAGGGAAGGGTGAGTCTATGTTTAGAAGTGTGAATGGAAGATTGTCAGGTGTTGACAGAGGAAGGGCAAGAGAAGGTGTGGCCTTGTTAGTGAGTCCGGAAGTACAGCAGTGTGTGATTGAATGGAAGGAGGTATCATCGAGACTGATGTGGGTGAAAGCGAAATTTGAACGTGAGTTGTGGGTGTTTGTGAGTGCATATGGGCCTGGTAGTGAAAGGGATGAAGAAGAGAGGGAGTCTTTCTGGAATGATGTTGATGAGTGTCTGCAGAGTTTTGGAGCGAATGTGAATGTGGTAATGATGGGAGATCTGAATGCTAGAGTGGGAAATGTAGCAGTTGAAGGTGTAGTTGGTATGCATGGTGTGCCTGGAAGAAATGAAAATGGGGAACGAATGATAGGGATGTGTGTTGAGCGAGAGATGGTGATTGGAAATACGTTGTTTGAGAAGAAAGATATTTATAAGTATACATGGGTGAGACAGGAGGGTGGAAGGGTTGTTGATAGAGCTTTGATGGACTATGTGGTTGTGTCTAGGAATGTAATAGGAAGATTGTTGGATGTGAGAGTTCTGAGAGGGGAGGGTGGAGGTATGTCTGACCACTACCTGATGGAGGGAAAGTTAAGAGTAGGTAAAAGATGGGTAAGAGCTAGGAGGGTTAGGTGTGGCAGGGAGGTTTTGAAAGTGAGTGAGTTAGATAAAAGAGAGAAAAAGATAGAGTATCAGGAGAAATTGAAAGATGAGTGGAGCGCACTGAAAGATCAGGAAAATGGCAGTGTGGAGGAGGAATGGCAGTTGTTTAAGAGTGCTGTGGTGGGGCATACAGAAGAGGTGTGTGGTGCGAGACGTGTGGGCGTGTGGGTGGTGGTGTAAGAAAAGGAAGTGAATGGTGGTGTGAGGAAGTAAGTATGGCTGTGGCTGAGAAGAGACGTGCATATGAAGTGTGGCTGCAGAGGAAGGATGAGATGTCATATGAAAGGTATAAGGAAAAGAGGAATAGGGTGAGAAGGGCTGTGCGTGATGCTAAAGTGGCAGCAGATGAGAGGTGGGGTAGGCGGCTGACAGAGAATTTTCAACAGAATAAAAAAATGTTTTGGATGGAGGTGAAAGGGTGCGAAAGGGAGAGTCTGGGAAGGAAGAGCGAGTAAAAGCAGAGGATGGAAGGATGTTAATTGAGATGGATGCAGTAAGGAAGAGATGGGCAGAGTATTTTGAAAGATTGTTAAATGTAGAGGAGGAAAGGGTGGCTGAGATTGTGGCAGATGGAAGGGTGCAAGGAATAAATGTGTCGGGAGAGTTGAATGATTCTTTGATCACGAAGGAGGAAGTGGAGAAGGCAGTAAAGGAGATGAAAACAGAGAAAGCTGAAGGTATGGATGGGTGTGCTGTGGAATGCCTGAAAGGTGGTGGAGTGACCATTGTTGACTGGTTAGAAAGAGTGTTGAATGTGTGCTTTGTGAAAGGTATGGTGACAATTGACTGGGGAAGTGCTTGTGTGGTCCCGTTGTATAAAGGCAAGGGTGATAAGTATGAATGTACTAGCTTTAGGGGTATAAGTCTGTTGAGTGTTGTAGGTAAGGTTTATGGTAGAGTGTTAATTATGAGAGTTAGAGAGGGTACAGAGGGAGTGATTGGTGAAGAGCAGTGTGGCTTTAGGAGAAGGAGGGGATGCATGGATCAGGTGTTTGCTATTAGACAAGTGTGTGAAAAGTATTTAGCAAAAGGCAAGGATGTGTTTTGGGCATTCATGGATTTAGAGAAAGCGTATGATAGAATTGATAGGGAGGCTTTGTGGACTGTTTTATGATTGTATGGACTTGATGGAAGGTTACTAAAAGGGGTGAAAAGTTTTTATGTAAATAGTAGAGCCTGTGTAGGAGTGGGAAATGCTGTGAGTGACTGGTTTCCTGTGAGAGTGCGGCTGCTACAGGGATGTGTGATGTCGCCTTGGTTGTTTAATATTTATATGGATGGTGTTGTAAGGGAGGTGAATGCAAGAGTTTTAGGTGGAGGTCTGAGTCTGGTGAATGTTGATGGTGGAGAGTGGAATCTGAAGCAGCTGCTGTTTGCAGATGATACTGCACTGGTGGATGATTCAGAGGAGAGATTGAGACAGTTGGTCGAGGAGTTTGGAAGGGTGTGTGAAAGGAGGAAATTGAAAGTAAATGAGAATAAGAGTGAAGTGATGAAGTGTATGAGGTTGGTAGATGGTAGGGGGATCAATATAGCTTTGAATGGCGAGTTGCTTGAGGAGGTAGAGTGTCTTAAATATCTAGGGTCACATGTTGCTGTGGATGGAAGAATAGATGCAGAAGTGAAGTTTAGAATAAATGAAGTAGGAAAGGTGCTGGGAGGAATGAAAAAAGTGTTTAGATGTCGTTTGCTTAGAATGGATGTAAAGAGAAGGTTGTATGAGGGTGTTGTGGTACCGACTTCGTGATATGGGGCTGAAAGATGGAATATGGGTGTAGCAGAGAGGAAAAGTTTGAATGTAATGGAGATGAGGTGTCTGAGGAGTATGTGTGGAGTGACGCGTATGGATCAAGTGCGAAATGATGAAGTGCGAAGGAGAACTGGAGTTGTTCGGGAGATGGCTGGTAGAGTTGAGCAGAGGGTGTTGCGATGGTTTGGGCATATGGAGAGAATGGATAATGAGCGATTGGTGAAAAAGATAACTAGATCTGATGTGAGAGGTGTAAGGCTGAGAGGAAGACCACGAATAGGATGGTTGGACAGTGTGAAGAGAGCACTGGATGCGAGAGGGATGTCTGTTGAGCAAGGAAGAGTGGCTGTGCGTGACAGAAATAAATGGAGAGAAATTGTGAATGAATAAGTGATGACGCAGCCCTGGGGGGATATTCTCCCGCATTTGGTCTGATCAGCTAGTCAGGTCAGGTGTGGGTAATCTGTTATGATGTGGCAGGGGTAAACCAGCTCTGCTGTCGGGCCCTGCTGCGGATGTCGCTGATTGCATTGCGCAGTTGACCCTTGTACGGTGTGGTGCGATGAGGATCTGTCCGTTCTCCCCTTGGGGCTAAGATGAGAATGAATGTGTTTGAATGGATGAGTAAATGGGGAGTGTGTCGTCCTGTCTCGGCTACCTCCCTTTGCTTGGGGGAAGCAGCCTAGGTATATAGATAGATAGATAGATATTCTTAACATTACATTCTTAACTAGTTTCTTCATTGAGCTATTCTTTAATTTCATTAGAATTATACATGTTGGATGTCGTGATCCAGCTGCATAATTCAGACCTTCATATGAAATCTGGGAGTAAGAAATAAACTGGGAATTTTCAAGAGAAACACTAAACCTACCAAAGCCACACACATGGCCAGGCATTCCTCGTCCCCCAGGTGCCAAACACAATTTTGAATGTGGTAATGGTCAATCAGTGTTATATAAATACCAACGTAATGAGCGTAAGTGTTGTGAAAGTGCGAATTTGCGATGAAATTAGTTATGTCACCTTATCCATTATACAACCACTGCACCCATAATGAAATGAAACTAATTAACGTGGAGCCAGGCACATAAGTAGAGACCAGTGGTGTTCAAAATGGCTGCTTAAGAAGAGCCGTTTGCATAATCAGGATCTCCAAACCAAAATGTTATGCAAGTGTTCTGATTCTTATAAAATGTACAAGGCTCATTAACATCAGATAATGTGTGTTATTACTGCCAGTCCTCAACTGGCACACACACACACACACACACACACACACACACACACACACACACACACACACACAGATAGATAGCTATGAGAGATTGATATTTTAACTGACCACATTTTTAAAAAATAAAGTTGACAATAATCTGATACACAAAATGGTCCATAATAAGGGTACATGTACATGCAAAGCAGCAAATATTTTCCTTATGTTTGCTGAACCGATAGTGGAGAATATACTTTCCTTGTCTGTTCACCATTCTTGTATGTTTGTGTTGTCCCCTGCCCAGTGCAACTGCCCAAAATAAATGCCCACGCATGTTGGGTTAAGCCCCAACGCCTATTCCTTCAACTAAAATTCACTTCCTCACCAACTGATTCTTCCCCTGTCCCCCTCCTTCCTTCTGACTTGGTGGTAGTAACCCCAACATTTTGGGAGCTTACTTTCCTTGTCTGTTCACCGTGGAAAAGTCGAGCCAACTGAGACAGGCATTATTTGAGACAAGATTTTCGTTGTTTCGTCAGTTGTAAATTTTCTTCAGACAGAAATGGGAAGGTACTTGTTTCTGTGACTTTAAGACCAAAATGTTAACTGTGAAACAGAAGTTTAATCCTGCAGTCGTAGGAAGCACACACAACAAAAACATGAAACAGTAAATATCAGTGAAAAGAAAATCTAAGATATACATATCAATATACTCACTGAATTGTTGGTGGACTTATTATACACACTGTGGCATAACCATTTCTCTCCACAAATAGGACATCATTGGCGGTCATATTGTAACGTTACTTTAAATGTAACGTTCTTACACATTCCTCTAATACCGGTATATGTTTCTCGGTCAGAATATAACCACATAAACATACTCTTTCTTTAGATTGAAGCCGACTCCTACCTCGCCCGTTCCAGCTGTTTTATCACAGGAGAATGAGCACTCACACGTAAGGGTGTCCATGTCGCCCGTTCATGTTTCTTTACCTTGGTCTTTTTTTTATAAACGTCGTGTACAATCAAATCAGGATTCAGTCTCATGTAAGACAACCCAATTTGAATTCGATGCCATGATCTTTTGCTTAACATTTTTTGAGGCAATCCGAACATCATCAACATCATAAGATAACAAAGCATAGAGATTTTAGAATGTGGCATAACTTTAATTGGGCAAGTAATCTAGTAGCAGGAGACCCTAGCTATAAAAACTCACATATAGGTATGGTTAAATTATTTACATGCAAAGCTTTCCAGTCCATATTATTTTCATGCACAACCATAAACATAATTTGGTCTTTGTTTACTGTCACCCCATATGATTCACAAAACTGGTTTAATTGGCTGATTTTATGTATCATACCCTCTCTGCTGGATGACAAGAAACGAAGACGTACAACCATGCTAGGAAGCCACCGGCCCCACAATTTTTGTTTTATCAGTCTGATCATATCATTCACAATAAAACCATCAATAAAGAAGATAATGGAGATCCCAGGCGAACACTAATCTCCATGCCCACAACACTGCTGGTTATCTTGTGTAGCCTACATGTCAGCTACTGCCAACAGCATTGTAGCACCGCACCCTAAACGTTTTAAACTATGTAACATTATGTCACGTGGTACTCGATCATACGCTTCTGCAAAGGTAATGAAGATAACATAACTTGAATCTCTTCCTTCTCGCCGCATCAAATAGTAGCTGCATGGATACTAACCGTTAACCGTTACCCCCAGTCCTTCATTTATGCAACAGGTCAATTCTGGAGCTGTCTCACTGTCTGTATTCCCTACTTCCTATGATCTACAGCCTTCCAGACGCAGAATGTCCAGGCATCTCGAAATGAACGGATCTTGAATTTGGCTCTGTTGTATTTTTTTTTTTTCTTGGGAGGAAGGGTTTGTGGACTCCTGGTCATTGGTTCCTTCTTCCTTGTATTAAAAAAAAAAAAAATGATGGTCGAGACATCCTACCCCAGACTGACTGCCAGCCTGCTCACAATAGGGGAAAAACTATCTGTCTAGCCTAGAATATAGAACCATATCATATAATTTAACAAAGCAAAAAGATGACACTGATGCCTCTGTAACTTAATACTAAGGCCCGTGAGCAACGCTTAAAGACGGTAAACAGTCTTCCCGTTACCCATGACGAAGGATAGGCTAAGCGATGCCCATAATTATAGTGTTAAAAATTGCCGTTATCGCTAAAACCCAGGAAGCTGGTAGCACTCTCAACACTCCTGGTGGTATAGCCTACCATCTGGCCCACTTGCTTTGTTTCGTCTCAATCGTTTCTTATGACTTGAAACCCCTCTTGCAGAGTTATAGGGTCATCTAATACTGATATGTAAACATTTTGCAAGAACAAAGAACTGACACTGCATTCCTGTACACCTGAAAGATTATATATGCGATCAAAATATTCCTTAAATTCTATGTCTGTGGGCAGCAGGGTAGCATTAGGTGTGACAGGAGTGTAGTGTACTTCACCGTGCCAGTTAATTGCACGCCATAGCTGAGCATCATTGTTATCCTGAAAAGGATGGTCCCATCTGCCACCCAGTACGTCCCGGTTGGGAGTGTAACCTCTGTCCGCACTATTATACGTACATCTATACAACTCATTACATAATTTTTTACCCCTGTGTCAGTGCCAGTGCAAAGCATAGGCAGGTAACGCTGTGCTACTGACTGTAAATTCCTCAGGATCTATGCTATTGAATCTACTATGACGTTCAGTAACACTGGATGATGTGCTATTGTGCAATACTGCGCGAGTGGCTAGCTGGCTTGGCTAAGTTAATGGTTGGTGTATTGAATAATATATGTTATGAACATTTATTTAAACACACACACACACACACACACACACACACACACACACACACACACACAAAGATAATTCATTAATAAAGTTGCCAAGGTTATTATGATATCGCTCATATGGTCGAACCTTTTCTTGAAAAGTATTCCAGCTAACGCCAGACAATTTAGTGCAGCAAAAGTGAGCTGTAGGAACCTTAATAGTACTATCAGTACAGATATCGTTCTCTTGCTCGGTTCATCTCTGATATTCTCTTTCAGCCAACGCCAGACGATTGTACTCATCTGGGAGAGATGTTGAATCCCGAGGGTGTTAATACAGCCGTCATTAATGCTTTCACTCATTATACTCACATTTACTACTATAGTATTCAAGGTAATGACAGATTATTTTATCTTTGTGCAATTCAGTTTCAGCAGCGTCAGAGAGATAATGCTATTATAGTTAATATTGTCATCATTAACCCTGTTATGGATTGGGTAACTCTGTTGCAGCTGAAGTCAGTCCAGTATATTCAGCTGGGAGTAAGTCATGAAGCATCAGTGAAATACACGTACACTGGCACCATTAACCTTCTCCACTATTGCACTCCATGTAAGAGATTACCATTTTACTTGGCTGATTGTGAGTCACAAGGGCCTGAGAGTGTTAATACTGCCACCATTATATCTCATAGCTGGCACAGTTCTAGTAATCTGTTCTCGATAACTGTACTTTTTTTTTTCTTTTACATCAATGAGTCCTAGGAGAGTGAGATTTGCTGTTACTGTTAACCCTCTCGTGATCAGGCTGGCTTAGTATTCTACTTCAGACGATTTTATTCAACTGAGAGTGGGTCGAATGAGCTTGAAAGTTTTAATTCTATCATCATTAACCGTTACATCGTTGGGAAAACTCTAGTATTTTACTTCAGGAAACGCTAGTCTATTAATTCAGCTGAGAATCATACTGTAGAAGCCTCTGTTAACTCCTTCAATACAATTATGTATTTTCTTTTAGTCTTGCTATCAGGAGACGACTTTACTTAGCTTAGGACGGACCTTTAGTAGTGAAGAGGTTAATGAGGAGTATACAGTATGTAAATCCTTCAGTTGTAGGTCTCTCCAAAGCTTAGTTAACAAAGACGTCATCGTACTGAACTGAGGAGTCATTTAAATTGGGGCAAAGGCTATTTAGGAGGCCCCCCTACTCCCACCTTCCCACATGGGTGGGATGGCGAGCAAGCATTTTGAAGCCACATGCAAAGCTGTATTTAGAGTTAAAGCAGTGAACAAATATATATACCTTATATAATTATTTGTTAAACCAAGTACTTCCTGAAAGACGCGCTAATGGATATTCTGGCATTGGCAGTATTTTTGTGTGAAGTTGAATATGTAACTTAAGGTGTATGGAAAAGTACATATCACTGAATTATATGCAAATGACCTTGGATAATACTGTAGACCAAAGAGAATTTAAAATACTTATATTGGTGAAAGCGTAAACTGACTTCATTCTTACAGCATAATGAATAGATAATTACTATAAAATTGAGAATGAAATAATGTAAACTTGTAACTGAATTAAAAAGGAAAGCTTTTAGCTTACTAGCCCCTAAAATACCATGAACCTTACAAAGTAATGTGAAAAAGTAAGCTCCACACTAAGAGGTGGGAGAAATAAAATGATGGTTTTAAAGTTGGAAGAGGCTCACGTCAGAAGAGTACATGAATTTAAGAATTCATTAGAGAAAGTTGAAAACTAAACTACGTATATTTATTGCATTGAAAAATTAATAAACTGCTGCAACAGCGGATATCTCCGTGTTCTCTGCTTGCAAAGTTATCAACCAGGGTGTTAAAGTTAAGATTTTTAACAAGTTCCTTTCTCTGAGGCCATAAGTAGCAAGTCACTTAAGCGATCATTTCTCAGTGAGGTTCTTAAATATGTCTTGACTAAGCTAAGTACTGAAAAAAATCGTTCATTGTCTGCAGTAGTTACTGGAAGAATGAGAAGAATTTTGATAATTTTCACTATTTCTGGATATGCACAATCTAATGGTTTGAGTTCATATAATTAAAACTGATTCTTTGGCTTGTCACTCTTACTTTGAAAATGTCTTTTTGCAACAGATAATTTGGTAACTAGAAGAATTTCATCTATGTATATATCTTTGTAAGACTGTCATATAATAGAAAGCTTCTCATATTCTAGAAAGTCTCTGGAACTGTAATCAAGTGCATTCTTTGCTTCTGTTAGGGTTATGTTTTGTGTGATGCGAATATCAAGTTCTGAGAGAAATCTATCTATCAAAATAGGTCTTTTGATTTCAGTCTTTGGAGCAATAGAAGTATTCACCTCATTTCTCCCTAGAGCTGAATCATTTAAGAAGCTCTTAAGTCCTAATGATACCTTCTGAATTTTCTCAGGCTTAGGTCTGCTCAATTGATTTGAATTTTCCAAGTTGGTAGCATATCTGCCTCATATGCTGAAGCAAAATCTTTAGCTTTGTCAAAAATGTCAGAGAAAGCCTCGTCCTTTCTCAAGACCTGCAATTCCTTAATAGTTGACTGTATGAGAGAGCAAGCTTTAGATAGTAAGGCTTCCTCTGCTTGAAGCTGATATGACAAACCATTGGTAACTCTAAGGACTTGTTCAGTAATATGTAGATCCATTATGAACCTGAAAAACTAACTTTTTGTACAGTCCATTTGCTTCTGCCGCAGCTTCTGAATTACAACCCTCTGAAACTGTATGAAGCACTGATAGCAAACCTCCATAGCGAAGCTTAACCTTTGATATTGACCTATAATAGTAAGACCAACTAGTTGCAGTAGGTCTTTCTAGTGTCAAAACCTGAAGATCTTCTGCTGTTTGTGCCTCTGTGAAAAGTTGGTTCCCTGTGTTACTGTTTAATAAATGTGTAAAGTGTGTTAATAATTGAAAAATATGAAGAGACGCCACTGGTATTCATTATGCAGTCGCCCAGTACTAAATTCAGCCTGTGTGCATGGCAATGTATATATACTGCTTGGGGAATATTATCCCGCAGGCTTGCTTGCATCCCACTAGAGCATCCAATCATTACATTAGCACCATCATAACACTGAGCTACACACTTATACCAAGTTTAACCAGACTGTTCTATCTCCTTTTACATGAAATCAGCTAAACTTGCAGCATCAACCATTTCCATGTAATAGGTTCCAATGGGTTTCAATGACACGTTCCTTCACAATACTCTCACTAAACTACCCCACAAGAATAGCCATCTGTTCCTTTTTTGACAAGTCTTTCCATTCATCAACCATAACAGAAAAGTACTTGGCTTCTTGTGCTTCAGCACAAATTGTGTCCTTGATATGTCTTCCAACAACTGATATCAACTCATTCTGGTCGATCTAACTTTTGTTTTAGAGAGGGATTTGAGTCAGCAATTAGGTGAAGAATTTCTACAAAATTTCCTGAATTTAGTGTATCACCAGCCTCATTATGTTCACGAAAAGGTAGGCTTTGCCTTCCCAGTAATCCAGTGACTTTTAAAATTAACTTTACATGTTCCCTGTTGTCCTCAATTTCTTGTAGCCTAGCTGAAGATAGAGAAGATGCTACAGACTGAGTGGACCCTGACTGAATATCCTTGACTTTAGACCAAGCGATCATACTATTCAATATCCATAGAATACAATGTCTACTCACGGGCTACCCGGGTGTGAAAGAAAGGAGCCCGCTCCTGGGTGATGACATCACACTCTCCTCTCGTCTCCTGCGTCCCAGCTCATACCTTACATTGTTATGCACTAAATTTCTCATTCTTTCCTACCATATCCCAACTTATACTTGCATATTATGTCAGAAATGATGCAAATAAAGAATTTACTAATCTCTAGCCAAACAATTCATTGGTTTTAGTCATAGCATGCTCATATCATTCATAAGCTTGGAAATAGTATGGGCATCATGACTAGAAAATTCTCATGTCATACTTAAAGTTACTTGAATATGAATCTCTCTCTCTCTCTCTCTCTCTCTCAAGCAATGAGACAGAATTCTATACATCTTTTTATCAGATATCAGTTTACTCATTTTGTTTACAGTTTTTCTAGATGAAATGATTTTTAAATTTTAGTACTCATAATATAAAAAGCATACGACAGCGAGCAAAATAAGTAATTACTTCATAAGGAGAAACAAATTCAGCAGTTTGACAGGCTAGATTGTGGGCAGGGGCTTTTCCAGGTTGCAGGGTTTAGCTCCGTGGTGGGAAATAAAAAACTGATGAAACCTAGCTTTGAATTCCTAGAATAATTAAAAACAATGGAAAAGTTGTTTATTTGTCACCACGGAGCTAAAGCTTTGCAACCTGGAAAAGCCACTGCCCACAATCTAGCCGGTCAAACTGCTGAATTTATTTCTTCTTATGAAGTAATTACTTATTTTGATCCCTGTCGTATGTTTTTTAGAATGCAAGTACTTAAAAAAAAATTATTTCATCCAGAAAAACTAAAAAAAAAATTAGTAAACTCATAAGATAATAAATAGATGTATAAACTTACTGAATGACTGATTGCTTGAGAGAGAGAGAGAGAGAGAGAGAGAGAGAGATTCATGTTCAATGAACTTTTGAGTATGACATGAGATAATTTTCTAGTCAATATGCTTAAACACTATTTCAAATCTTACAATTATATGAGCAGGATACGACTGAAACCAATAAAGAGTCTGGCTAGAGGTATGTTATTTATTTGCCTCTTTTCTGATAATATACAACCACATGTTAAGATATGGTAGAAAAAAAGAAAAATTTTACTGTGTAACAATGTAATGTATGAGCTGGGAAGTGGGAGACGAGAGGAGAGTGTGACGTCATCACCCGGAAGTGGGTGCGTTTTCTTTTGCTCCCGAGCGGCCCATGAGTAGACATTGTATTCTATAGATATTGATACTATTAACCCCTTAACCGTGGGGTGTTACTTTCATGACGCTGGGGAGCAAGGGATCATACCGTGGGGTGTCACTTTTGTGATTCTGTGTTAATTTGAATTCGCCCGGGCATTCAAGTGGTGGCTTGTATCATCTATCAGTACTGCCATTGTCCAACACTAGTCAGCACTCCTAATCTCATCTGTACTCCCATCCATTGTTGACAATTTAGCTATTTCTCCCCGTTCTTGGCTCCCCTTCCTACCTCCCCTCCATTACCCTCTCCTCTTGCCTGCCCGGCCGTGCTACGCTAAGTAAATCTTCCCTGGAATTTTCCACTGATTTCATCCATTGAAATAAGCCCTATGCCCTATTCTTATACCAAATAATATATACAAAAAAGAAATAAGGTAAATAGAGTGCCATACACCTGGAATTGGTTAATTATCATCTGACAACACCTCACATGCACTCGTTTGCTAATTTTCACTGTTTATTTCCCCTTGAAATATGCCGTGTAATCTATTCTCGTAATAAATATATATATAAGGAGGGAAGGGAGAAGCCTAAGTGATATTTACATTCACCTGGAACTGCCTAATTTATTATGTATTGTCTAGACTTCCTGCCAATCATTTCATAGCTTATATATTAGCAGCTCTCACAAGGCTGACGTTGGCAGCATTGCACTCCCCCTAGGCAGGCCACCAGTATCAGTGTACTGTCGTCTTTCAAGGTGAAAGCACGTCAGATTCGCGCCTGTCAAATTCTGCCGCTTTTTAGCTTCATGCAAAGGGCCCTGTGACCTCTACCCCCTACTAAACCTCGTGTGGAAGGAGGTAAAGGGCTAATTGACTGCTGTGGAACGTGAACTGGCTAATTTATCAATTAAAATGATAGACAGTGACTATGATCTTTCTGGTGAGTAAAACAGTGCAAGTGGAAACGTAAATAATGTATAAATAATGTGCAAACAGCAAGTGAAAGCAATGAATGTAAATATAAGTGAACAGTGGAAAATAGTTTTATAAGTTACTGCAAGTGACAATGCGTAACGCAGTGTAAATAAAAGAGAAATGTAAATAATGTAAATAAAATAAAGAATGTAAATAGAAATGTAAAATGAGTAGTAATATAAGAATACGAGTATATATACTAGGAGTAATGAAAGTGAAAGTTTCAGGATGAGAAAGTGAATGCTACGTATTGTACTGAAAGAAATTGAATGCCTACAGTGACAATAAACTACTATTAATGAAGGAAACTTATGGATAAAGACTGTAGATATATATAAGTGTTATATAGTAATAGAAATATAAAGTGTGAGTGTTTTTTTGAATAATAAATGACAGAACACCAGCGGCGAACGATCGCAAGTGGGAAGGTCATATGTGCTTGTAATTTTCATTGATTTCACAGTGTTTTTTTTAGGAGTATGGATTCCAAACTATTTGAGAATCATAGAATAGTGTTTCTACTGATAATATCAGGCCGTGGTAATCATATTACGGGTTGTCGGGAAGTGTAAAGTGGAGACTTCGTTACCCAACTTCAGAGGTCTCCACAAGTCCTACGGTACTCGACGAAGGCTCAATAAACATCCCAGGAGAAAGCTGAAGGTATGTGCCACATGCATATGTAATTTATAATATTATAGGACAAATAACTGATTTTTGGCAAATATTTTTAGAGAGTCTGTCGGAGCGCGAATATGCCTGCAGGACACCCAAGTCAAAGCAAAACAAGCCCGTGGTTTAGGGGTTAATGTGTCTTTCACTTGCCTGATATTGTTTGAGAAGGGTACTGTTATCTTTCCATTTCCTTGTTCCAGCATCAGTAAATGGTGTCCTACCTAATCCTTTCTTCTTAAGAACAGATGTTCCAGCAAAGTGTCTACATGGAGAGTAGTAACACGCATTTGTGAGACCGAGTATTCTACCCAAGAAAATATATCAAAATAGGAACTTCTAAATTTCCTATTATTCTGATTGCTTGGGTAGTTTGGCAACTTTGGTTGACTGGGTTTATCATAGGGGGACTTAGATATATTAATTGCTTGAGTCGCTGGAGTTTGTGATGTGGATGGACTGTCTTTTGTATCTTTTTGATCTTGGTTCTGAGCAATGGTATGTGCTAATGTGACTTATGCTTCATCAACAGAAATAAAAGCTGAGTCTTGACTAGGGGATGATGTAGTGGCTAAGTCAATATTGTTAGTTGCATTACTGGCTTAATATATATATATATTTATATATATGTATATAAATATATATATATATATATATATATATATATACACACATATATATATATATATATACATATATATAAATATATATTGATAGATAGATAGATAGATATAGATATAGATATAGATATATATATATATATATATATATATATATATATATATAGAGAGAGAGAGAGAGAGAGAGAGAGAGAGAGAGAGAGAGCGAGAAGGGCTGTGCGTGATGCTAAAGTGGCAGCAGATGAGAGGTGGGGTAGGCGGCTGACAGAGAATTTTCAGCAGAATAAGAAAATGTTTTGGAAGGAGGTCAAAAGGGTGCGAAAGGGAGAGTCTGGGAAGGAAGAACGAGTAAAAGCAGAGGATGGAAGGATGTTAATTGAGATGCATGCAGTAAGGAAGAGATGGGCAGAGTATTTTGAAAGATTGTTAAATGTAGAGGAGGAAAGGGTGGCTGAGATTGTGGCGGATGGAAGGGTGCAAGGAATAAATGTGTTGGGAGAGTTGAATGATTCTTTGATCACGAAGGAGGAAGTGGAGAAGGCAGTAAAGGAGATGAAAACAGGGAAAGCTGCAGGTATGGATGGGTGTGCTGTGGAATGCCTGAAGGGTGGTGGAGTGACTATTGTTGACTGGTTAGTAAGATTGTTGAATGTGTGCTTTGAGAAAGGTATGGTGCCAATTGACTGGGCAAGTGCTTGTGTGGTCCCGTTGTATAAAGGCAAGGGTGATAAGTATGAATGTACTAGCTTTAGGGGTATAAGTCTGTTGAGTGTTGTAGGTAAGGTGTATGGTAGAGTGTTAATTATGAGAGTTAGAGAGGGTACAGAGGGAGTGATTAGTGATGAGCAGTGTGGCTTTAGGAGAGGGAGGGGATGCGTTGATCAGGTGTTTGCTGTGAGACAAGTGTGTGAAAAGTATTTAGTGAAAGGCAAGGATGTGTTTTGGGCATTTATGGATTTAGAGAAAGCGTATGATAGAATTGATAGGGAGGCTTTGTGGACTGTTTTAAGATTGTATGGACTTGATGGTAGGTTACTAAAAGGGGTGAAAAGTTTTTATGTAAATAGTAGAGCGTGTGTAAGAGTGGGAAATGCTGTGAGTGATTGGTTTCCCGTGAGAGTGGGGCTGCGACAGGGATGTGTGATGTCGCCTTGGTTGTTTAATATTTACATGGATGGTGTTGTAAGGGAGGTGAATGCAAGAGTTTTAGGTGGTCTGAGTCTGGTAAATGTTGATGGAGGAGAGTGGAATCTGAAGCAGCTGCTGTTTGCAGATGATACTGCACTGGTGACTGATTCAGAGGAGAGACTGAGACAATTGGTAGAGGAGTTTGGAAGGGTGTGTGAAAGGAGGAAATTGAAAGTAAATGAGAATAAGAGTAAAGTGATGAAGTGTACGAGGTTGATAGATGGTAGGGGGATGAATATAGTTTTGAATGGTGAGTTGCTTGAGTAGGTAGATTGTTTTAAATATCTAGGGTCACATGTTGCTGTGGATGGAAGAATAGATGCAGAAGTGAAGTTTAGAATAAATGAAGTAGGAAAGGTGCTGGGAGGAATGAAAAAAGTGTTTAAATGTCGTTCGCATAGAATGGATGTAAAGAGAAGGCTGTTTGAGGGTGTTGTTGTACCGACTGCATTATATGGGGCTGAAACATGGAATATGGGTGTAGCAGAGAGGAAAAGTTTGAATGTAATGGAGATGAGATGTCTGAGGAGTATGTGTGGAGTGACGCGTATGGATCGGGTGCGAAATGATGAAGTGCGAAGGAGAACTGGAGTTGTTCGGGAGATGGCTGGTAGAGTTGAGCAGAGGGTGTTGCAATGGTTTGGGCATATGGAGAGAATGGATAATGAGCGATTGGTGAAAAAGATAACTAGATCTGATGTGAGAGGTGTAAGGCTGAGAGGAAGACCACGAATAGGATGGATGGACAGTGTGAAGAGAGCGCTGGATGCGAGAGGGATGTCTGTTGAGCAAGGAAGAGTGGCTGTGCGTGACAGAAATAAATGGAGAGAAATTGTGAATGAATAAGTGATGACGCAGCCCTGAGGGGATATTCTCCCGCATTTGGTCTGATCAGCTAGTCAGGTCAGGTGCGGGTAAGGGGATGGGTCTGTTATGATGTGGCAGGGGTAAACCAGTTCTGCTGTCGGGCCCTGCTGCGGATGTCACTGATTGCATTGCCCAGTTGACCCTTGTGCGGTGTGGTGCGGTGAGGATCTGTCCGTTCTCCCCTTTGGGGCTAAGATGCGAATGAATGTGTTTGAATGGATGAGTAAATGGAGAGTGAGTCGTCCTGTCTCGGCTACGTCCCTTTCCTTGGGGGAAGCAGCCTAGGTATATATATATATATATATATATATATATATATATATATATATATATATATATACGTTTCCACTATATAGGATGATGATGATGCCTGTAGAGTTTCAAGTTCTTCAACCAGTAAAGCAACGCCCACTTTGGAAACCACTGATCTAAATGAACTCTTAAGACTCCTTACCTTCAGGTACGTACTTCCTAAGGTGAACAAAATCTATTAATGGTAGCCAGAATACAATAAAAAAAGACAACTCGATACTGAAGTGAACTGAACAGCGGGCTAGGAACATATTTACATTGACATCCTTTAATATACCTGGTAAATTATTGTGATTACACACACGCACACACACACACACACACACACACACACACACACACACACACACACACACAAGATATATTTCACTCAAAACGTATTGAGGCTAAACACAAATTATTTTTTTCTTCTTTCACGGTGTTAACCTTGTTATTTTTTTCATTAACTGTAGTTGATTTGGAGGCCCCCTCAGAAAGCCTGGGGGGGCGAGCGCCCCTCGCTGCCCCCCCCCCCAAATGACGCCCCTTGTACTGAATGGCTTAAATGCCGCTGTGTACTTTCCGGCATTATTCAGTCTTGGATAACTTAACGCCTTCAGTCCCAAAACATCATAATTTTACACTTGCTGTGTTAAGACGACTTCATGTAACCTAAGAAAAATGTCTGATACTGAAGGATTATGAATTATGTTTCTTAACACTGGAGAAATTAAAAAGTATATCTAAAGCTGAATAAAACCATTCATTGATAGCAAAAACAATATACAAACGACGTTATGGCATTAAAGAGATTAACCGGCACTGAGAACTCATGGTACTTATGGTACCTGTATTCTAGCTGTCCTTAATTTTTTGTTATGTTCATAATGGCCTAATAATACCTGTTGATTGCATAACCGCTACTTCGAAAAAAAAAAAATGAGATCCAATTTTCTTCTCAAATACCTGTCACTACTTAATTTCCATTAAGGTTCCCAACTGTACTGCTGTTTGAACAGGTACAAAACCTAATTTCACTCCTTTCAAGAGTCTGTCCGGCCTGAGAAGTGAACTTCATATTTTTCAGCTGCAAACTACCACTGCACCAATAGTTTCCAGCCTTCCATATGTTGGCCAGAATGTATTATCCAGAACAGTACTTATAAACTTCTTTAAGCTTAAGCAATGTATGATATCAATTTTATTTCTACTTTTGTCTGTTATTGTTAATCCAGTCACAGGCTGACCTAAATGTGAAGCTACTGGACTGCAGGGAACGGATAACTTCAGCCGCTCTCTCTCTCTCTCTATCTCTCTCTCTCTTTGAAGATTATATTAAAGGATTGTCAGCGATGTGATAATGTGATATATGAGTGTGTTGTGATGTGGGGAGCGGCATTGCACTGGGAACACAGTGGATTGTTTGTGAGAGGTAATTTGTGTTGGGACTGTAGCAGGGAAGGGTGTTGACCGCATCGTAGTCTGGCTGAGCGTACTCGCGTCTCTCTAGATAGGGTGATTTCTTGGGGATGGATGTCTGGTGGTGGTTTGTGAGGGATGCTGTTTGTTTGAAAGTTATGTATGTTTCTGGTGGTTATGTAATTATAAATATTTAGATCAAAGAAATACAGCAAAGCTACTGAATTGTTGTGGAATTAATGTTATTTTTCGCTTATAGACAACCACGTGTTCCCACCCATGTTTTCCTAAAAAAAACTATCATGTCCGCTTGTCTTTGTTGCAAAGTTCTCTCTCTCTCTCTCTGTTTCAACTGCATGCATTGGTGGGTTTGGAAGCATTCTTGATTTGGTATCCTTAAGTTCTTGGTAAAAAAGTAAAATATAATCCTTTGTCATAGCCTCCCAAATAACATCCACCTTAAAGTAGAGAGAAACCTGTATTTTACACATGAAAAATCATCGAATATATTACAATTATGCTACCCTACTGCTCACACACATAGATTTTAAGGAACGTTTTTATCTATGAGTATAGGCACATATCATGCATTTCTCAGCTTAGGAGTACTAGAAACTAGTAGGAAAAAGCAGAATAGTTGAAATACCAGGATAATATTTGCTCCCAACTGTAATTAGCACTGTTTCTCTAAACTATGGGACTGTAATACTGTTCAAAACTAATTGACTTATGTAAACAGACCAAAATAACAAAATACATATAAGGAAAATGTAAATAGAAATCCTATAAGCTGAAAGAAGGTTTATAATAATGCTCATCTTTTACAGGAGAGTCATTTATGTACTAAATCAGTATTTGCAAAGTTCCAATCATCTTTGAAGCATGGAATCACAGCTGTAAGATTTAGAGTACAATTCAGACCCATACTTCAGTTTCAAATAAACTATGGGGAAAAAGCACACACACACACTCACACACACACACACACTCCCACAGTCCAGTAGCCGAGTGAGAATCGAACCCGAGACCACTTGGTTGCAGGCTAAGTAACTTCCAGAAAAAGAAGTTCCAAGAAAATGAGAAAACATTTCACGATTTACTGAAAATCTTCACTTGTGACCTGAGACTAATAAATATGGTGCTAGAGAGAGAGAGAGAGAGAGAGAGAGAGAGAGAGAGTTAAAATGCACCATGATTATTGGATAACTAATGTAATAAAAGCCACTTACTTAGCTAAATAATGTTCAAGGGCACCTTACAGATTAATTAGGATTAAACCATTTGTACAACTGTTTGGTTGAAATCGTGTTAACCCCTTGAAGAGGATTTTTTTTTTTTTTTTTTTTAAGTCAACTTAGCTGTAGCGAAATCTTTCATTCATCTTTTTGTGTCCAGCCCAGTCGGTATTTTGTAAGGAAGACTTACACGCATGATAAAAGCTCCTGATGAATGTTTTCACTCTTCATCGATTTCTTATTATTTTGTTGTAATGTCACAAATCATATATCACTGACTTCCTCCACTTGTACTTTGTGTTATATACTTAGAGCATACTAAAAAGGCCAAACTATGTCAACTTTATTTTACAGTTAATAAATACAAACATTATGTATATACTCGCTTATTTTCATCACTGTAATCTGAAACTCTTCTGTTTGCACATTACTATTTAAGAGAATTTCAACGTTTGGAATATCATTGGCCCAATAATGGTTTTGAGTTTTTCTTATATAATCATCAGTTCTCAAGAGAATAAAAAAAGAGAAAATGAAAGTTTGGCAAAGGATACCAACTAAGTCAGCAGGTTCTTGCGTATTTCATGTGACCAAAGGAGCAAGCCGATGATTTCATGTCGTCCAACTTATGCCTCACTGCGACGCACTGGCATATAACGCTGATAATTTAGAAAGCTATACCTCTACCACAATTTACATTAATTTTAAGGGTCACCCATTTCGAAATATAGACGCTGAAAATACATGGCGTTACTACCGCATTAATAACTGAGGGGCTGTCGTAACGAAATGAAATCGGCAGGTGGGAAAGAGAATGCAACAGTGTCCTCGAGGTGAAGGAGTTATGTCAAGATTAACCCCTTCATGGCAGGGGACTCTCCAATATTCTTCCCCAGCTAACACCACACAGTTTGACGCAGCTCAGACGGAGTCATAGGAACTTGAGGGTTAATACCGGCACCGTTAGCCCTTTAACCCGTGCCGTCCCGAGGACGTACTTCCACGTCCTCACGTTTTGTCACAGCTAATCCCGAGGACGTACTTCAACGTCCTGCAATTGCAAGGTTCATAATTTCCACAATTTTCAATTTTCGCGAGTCATTTTTGGTACGTATACACGGGACACCTTCCTCAACAAGATGCCAGGCAGAGACAATTCCTTACCCAGCATGACCTCCTCCCCCCCCCTGCAGGCCCTTTTCTCAGTAATTCACCTGTTATCAGTGACCTGGCCAGTATAGCCATGTCATGCCACGGTACGAAATTCAGGGCCAGAGTGATTCCCCAATCAATGACAATGTGGAGGACAAACTTTACATAGCATTAGAGGAAGAAACAGTTAGAAATGATGATCAGGTAATGTGGCAAAAAAAGGTCAGGTATTAGTGAGTGAAACAATGCTTATAATGCCTATATTACTGCTTGAAAACCAATATACTCTTGTACTACATAAAAATTCGTAACAGTAAATAAATAAATACCGTTTATGAGTGGTGTGAAATAGTTATCCTCCCATAGAACTCGTTTTCTTTGGTGCCAGCCTGATAGAAAACCCAGTAAGGTAAGGAGGCTCTCCTACCTGTAATGAGTATATTAAACCTCAGGTGAGCGATTTCTCTATGAATTTTCGATGTTTCTCACCAAAAGCGAAAGTTTAAGCCAAAAAAAAAAAGGTCGAAAAATGGTCGGGATTGGGGGGTACCAGTGGTCGAAAAGTGGCCGGGACGGGGCGGGTTAATGATCTATTCTATGCCAGTCAACACTATACCACTTTTATCATGTAAAATGAATTATATTAGCCAGAGTGTTAAGACTGGAGCCACTTACTGTCTCATCGCCAGGACAGCTCAAGCATTTCTTTGGGTGAGAGTAGGTACTGGTAGTATTGCGGACACTAATACCATTTCACATCCGTGCGATACATTGCGAGACAGTGAACAATGTCTTTTGAAATCCAGTATTGTGATCATTACAGCCCTACAAACTTCAGGATCTTGTGCAAGAGTATCATAATTGTTCATTCAGTATGTGGATTGATATTACTGACGGCAACAGCAGGCAGGTGAAGCTGTTAATATTGGGACAATGGACTGTTTCATGGCCAGGAGTCTAGTATTCTGTTGCAGCTAACGGCAGGCCAAAGTAACTCACAGGAACCAGAGAGTTGTTTGTTGCGTCTCAGGACATAAGTGTCCCGTAATGATAGTTTTGCTTTCATTAAAGCAGTCTTAAAGAACACCTGAGCCACCAACGCATGTGGCAGAGTTTTCACAAACTAGTCAGAGTTTTGCCCACGTGCAGCTCCAGTGCTGTCATTATTAGGTGCTGCGTGACTCCACCCCATTACTCACATGCACTAATGAACTAGGAAATCACTGCTTCCCTGGCAAACAGAACCTTTTTTATAGTTTATGTGCCTGACATGTTGCTGTAGCCGTTGTTTTCCTCATTGTTGTTGTCGTCGTTGATGTTGTCGTCGTTACCATCCTCATCGGTATTGTAGTCGCCATCGGTACTCTTGCCGTCGTTGTTGATACCAACCGCTGTAGCAAAGCTGGTATTGTTTTCAGTTTGTCTGTTAGTACTATGATTTCGCAACTGCTCAAGATATCATCACAAAATTTTACAGGTGAGTAGTAGGGTTAAAAATCGATCACGAGTTGGAAATTGTTGAAAGTAGGTCAAGGTCTGTGCTCTTTTGCCACGATAACTTTGTAACTGCTCAAGACATCATCATAAAATTTTACAGGTGTGTAGTAGGGATGAAAATCTCCCATGAATATTGTTTTCAGCTTTTCTGTCTGTCTCTGTGTCTGTCTATCTGTTACCACGATAGCTTCGCAACCCGATCAAGATAGCATCACTAAATTTTACACGTGTGTAGTAGGGAAGAAAATCTCTTACTAGTTCGAAATTGGTGAAAGTAGGTCAAGGTCACGGTCATATTTCGAGCCGCACTAGATATGTACCGGCTCGTGGCTGGTGTGATTCCTTCCTTCGGGAAGCTTGTTGTTGTTGCTTTGTTGTTGTTGATGTTGTTATTGATGTCATCGTCAAAGTTGTTGTCGTTATTGTTCCTGTCATCGTTCTTGTTGCCGTCGCAGTTCTTGTTGGCCATGACGTAATTGTTATTGTCTTTGTTTTTGTCGTCATTGCAGTGTTAATCTTTTGTCATCGTTGTTGTCATCCTCGTTGTAGTTGATGTTGTCGTCTTACATGATACTGTCGTCATCTTTGCTCTTGTCGTCATCTTCGTTGGTGATGTTGCCGTCATTCTTGATGTTGACGTTCCTGTTGTTGCCGTCATCGTCGTTGTTGTTGCCACTGTTGTTGTCGTTTTCATTGTCGTTGTTGACTTTGTTGCTGGTGCTGATGTGTTTGTTATTATTATTACATTGATCATCATCATCATCGTCATCATTACCATCATTATCATCATCATCATCATCATCATCTGTCGATCTGTCTATCTGTAGCCAAACGTCATAATCCCGTACTTGGTGGTCACAAACAAATCGCTCTCCATGTCGCCCTATTCCCTGCCATTTCGGTGGTGCCCTACCACAAACTCACACCCTACTTTCTATCTCCAATCCATCCGTCCATATCATCCTCAGTCTCCCCATCTCTCCCCCCCCCCACAACCTCACTGACATACACTCACCTCGTTAGTCTCTCACTCTCCATCATCTTTGCATAACCAAACCACCTACGTGTAAGTTATTCTAATACTATCTATCACATCGACGTCCACACTACACTTTTCTTCATTTGCCAGTCAGCTTGTCCATGTAACTCTACATGCTCCTAGCAAATAACTAATTTCCACTGCTCTCGTTCTTAATTTGCCTCTTTCCAATAACGTTCAAGCTTCGCTTCCATACGTTAGAGTGGGTATCATAATACTATCATCATCACAAACATCATTATTTTATTATTATTATTATTATTATTATTATTATTATTATTATTATTATTATTACGTGAGCGGGAGAGATGGAAGGAAAGATGAAGAAGGTATAATGAAAGATGGGTTGATCCTTGGGAAACTTGCAAATAATGAGGGCATGACGGCTTAGTGGTAGAGCGCCTGACTCCAAACTGGAGAGGCGTGAGTTCTCGCCACGAGCGGGTTAGCTGCCTTGCCGGGAGAGGTGGCGCTCTCCTGTCACCTAGCTGGTTGTAGCAGCCGTGGCTCAGTGGGTTACGGCGCTCTGACCGAAGGGTAGGAGGTTGGAGTCCACCCAAGGACCATTGGTTGACATAGGGAAGGGCATCCGATCATAAAGTGCTACACGCTTCAAAACTAAAGTCCTTTACTCAGGGGCAACGCCATAGCCCTTACTGAAAAAAGGGGACAGGGCATAAAACTAATATATATATATACAGTATACATATATATATATATATATATATATATATATATATATATTATTGTAATATTATTATTATCGTCGTAATTATCATTATTATTATTATTATTATTATTATTATTGCTTTTCTTATTGTTAATATTACTTTTACTATTTTTCTTCTTCTTATTATTATTATCATTATTACTATTATTATTACTTGTTTTAGTAGCAGTAGTAATATCATCATTATTAATAGTGTTGCTGTTGTCAGATTTATTGTTTTAATAAAGAATAAACAGTTGCCACCTACCTGAATCCTTTCAGGTCAAACTCGGCCACATATTCAAACTGTGTTTACCTTAAGGTAAAACGTTTATGGCCCGACTTGAACCCTCCCCACGTGTGAGCTTTCATAAAACAATATCATTAAATGACCATGCTTTTCATTAGGTTAGAAACTCTGCATTCTGAACACTTTGAACAAGAGGATGTAATTTAACTTACTGTGCCGTCTCTAGACGATTTTTTTGCCTTAGGACAACCAATTGTTGATAAGGTTACCTATATATATATATATATATATATATATATATTTATTTATTTATTTATTGCCAGACGCCTCAATCCCGTTTGGGGTGGCCACAAACAAAACTCCTCCACGTCACCCTGTCCCCCGCCATTTCACTGCCCTGCTTCCAACTTACACCCCCCTCTCTCATATACCTCTCCACCCTATCCCTCCACCTCATCCTCGGCCTCCCCTTCCCTCTTCCCCCTTCCACCTCACTCACATACTGTACACTCTCTTCGTCAGTCTTTCACCCTCCATCCTCTCCACATGGCCAAACCACCTCAGTGTGTTCCTCATAACGCTCCCTGCCACATCCACATCCACACCACAACGCTCCTTTATATATATATATATATATATATGCAAGAGAAGGCTGTATGAGGGTGCAGTGGTACCAGCTGTGTTATATGGGGCTGAAACATGGAATATGGGTGTATCATAGAGGAAAAATTTGAATGTAATGGAGATGAGGCGTTTGAAGAGTATGTGTGGAGTGATGCTCATGTATCGAGTGAGAAATAATGAAGTGCGAAGGAGAACTAGAGTTCTGCGGGAGATGGCTGTTCGAGTTGAGCAGAGAGTGTTGTGAAGGTTTGGGCATATGGAGAGAATGGATGAAGAGCGATTAGTGAAAACATTAACTGGATCGGATGTGAGAGGTGTTAGACTGAGAGGAAGACCACGGATAGGATGGATGGACAGTGTGAAGAGAGTGCTAGATGTGAGATGGATGTCTGTTGAGCAAGGAAGAGTGGCTGAGCATAACAGGAATGATTTGAGAGATACTGTGAGTGAATAAATGGCGACGTGGCCCTGAGGGGATATACTCCTTCACTTGGTCTGATCAGCTGATCTGCTCAGGTGCGGGTAAAGGGAAGGGTCCATTTTGATGTGGCAGGAGTAAACCAGCTCTGCTGTTGGGTCCTGCTGCAAATATCACTGACTGCACTGCGCAGTTGACCTTCGTGTGGTGAGGTGCATTAAGGATCTGTCCCTTCCCCCCCATGGAGCTAAGATACGCATAATTGTGGGTGTGTATGTGGATGAGTTATTGGGAGTGTGTCGTCCAGTCTCGGGCTACCCCACTTTCCTTGGGGGAAGCAGCCTAGATATATATATATATATATATATATATATATATATATATATATATATATATATATTCTCAGGAAGGAAGGCTATAAGTCCGTGTGATTGTTTCCTAAACGAGATCATGGAAAGAAAACAACAGCCGAATACAAGATCCGTTCATTTCGAGATGCCTGGACACACTATGTTTAAAAGACTGGAGGTCATAGGCAGAAGGAAATTCAGACAGGGTAAGACAGTTAACAAGTACCATTCAGAAAGTGTTTCATACCTGCATAAAATCGTGTGTCGATAGCAATAATAAAGCAGGAATACGTTATGATAAAGCAGTTAAATCCTATCCGATGAGCCTATAAGATCAGACGTTTTCTCGCTGGTGTCGGACACTTCGCAGCACTTCTGAATGATCAACTTTACCATATTACACCTTGGCCCGTATTCTCGCTGGTTATAGAACTCCCTAAGACCTCATTCTAAGCAATTTATTTTCTTTACTACACCTTACCATTCTCTTCCGTGTTACTTAAATCATTCTAATATCACCAGAGTCTGCATAAACAATGTACAAACCGGTATCAGCCAACCATATCCAAAAATAAAACGCAAAGGAAGAGATGTTAGGGATCTTCCTTAACCGAGGAGAATACGAGCCCTTAACTCATTACCAACGATGTCGTCATTCTTATTTATCCCGCCGCGTGCCAATGCCTTTTTAAAACAGTCTGACATAATGCCGCGGCCAGTGCCAGTGGCATTTTAAAATGGTATAAAATTTAAAAACTTCACTGTGACCGCATTTTACAAGATTCGCGGGTAAAAATTGGCAGGCGTATAAGGTAACTGTTCCTCTACCATCACCCCAGGCTGTCAAGGCCATACACTCACTCACTCCCCCCTTTATGCTTGCTCTGCCTCACTGTACCTGTGTGCCTCACCCAGTGCTGTACATAGTGAAGGCATTTTGTAAATAATTTCATGTAAGTGTAAGTTGTAAATATTTTCTTGTAAGTGTAAGGACTATATAGTGAAGTCAAGTTGTAAATACCTTCTTGTAAGTGCCAGGACTGTACGTAATGAAGTCAGGTTGTACCTATCTTCAAATAAGTGTAAGATAATGCATTCACAGTGAGAAAGACACACAAATTGTGATAGATGTTGAGGTAAAAAGTAATCAGAAAAGTGTACTGAACATTGCTATACCTTCCCAGCATAAATACCTGAGTATACCTTACATAGAAAACGGCTTTCTCTCACGGACGTGGTGAGTGTGAGAGAGCGGCTATACCTCTACACGAGTATGCAGGACTTAGTAAAACTGATTTCCGAGCCTCAGTGAGGATTTTAATGGCAAAATTCGTTATTTCCACATCAAAATCTATCACTTTAGCCCCCCAAAAAAAAGTCAAAAAATGACCGGCACTGGGGTGACCCATAGGGCTAAAAATTGCCGGCACATGGCGGGTTAATCATATTTAACGTTACATGTTTTATTTTGATTTAGGATAGGATTTTCAAAATGTAGTAGACAACGCCTTCACTAACACCGTCATTATGAGAGACATATGAGGTCAGAAATCTGGTGGGTGTGATGATGAAGAGGATAATAACATTTTTTTTTCCCTCGAAATAACGGTGGAAGTGTTAGTGTGGAAATGCATCCCAGAGAGAGAGAGAGAGAGAGAGAGGGAGAGTAAGGGGAGAGAGAGAGGAGGTAGGCTAGGAGAGAGAGAGAGAGAGAGAGAGAGAAGGGGGGAGGGAAGGGGGGTTGGGGGTCCACCACCGTCCCTTCCCTTGTAACATCTTGGATCACCCCAATTGGTAAGAGCACATTTGTGTTCCACGCCTCACCAGGTACAGAAGCAGCGGGAAGTGAAGAGCACTTCAGCACTCAAAACAGTTGCCTCTCTGCTTATCTAACCTCCATCTACAAGTAAGAGATTTTAGTGGAGACTGTTTTTAATCTCCTCATTATAATATTTTCTGCTACATTACTGCTCTGGACAAATGATTTTATTTTTCTTCATTAAAAAAAAATCATCACTTCGACGACCATTTACTCTTTAAATCCCTTCTGAATGTTATGCTACTACAAAGAGAAAGATTTATTACTGCCTACGTGTCAACAAGTAAGTTGGCAGAGGGTTACTCCCCAAGTAAAATAACTTATCCAAAGACAAACGGCTACCTGTTACGGGATTATGGCGTCTGCAATACTCGTGTGTGTGATATATATATATATATATATATATATATATATATATATATATATATATATATATATATATATATATTGTATAAACTTGAAGGGGTACCCGATGGCATATTTCCGTCCAGTGCGGGAATTCTTCTCACCACAGGGAACCCTCAGCCACGAACGACTCTCGCCCCGTTGTTTCAAAACTAAATATAAGTTTTCTTTGAAAATATGTTCAATGTGTTTTCCAGGCAAAATTACATATTATAATGTATCCAAACTTAACCTAACCAAACCTAACCCATCCCACTGGGGCTGCCTGGCTGAGGTGGCTGGCTGTGGTATTGATACAAATACCCATACAGAACGGAAGTATGCTACCCAGCGTTGCCGGGCCAAAAAAGGCTAACAATCTAAACTTGTTTGTTCTAGTTCAGTGTTTCTTTCTACATCAGAAAGATGATGTACCTCTTATGTTTTTGAAGAGGCAATATATGAGATCCAGGAACTTTCTATTTCAGCTTTTCACAGACTGACACACAGTACTTCAGTACATTTGTTTAGTGTTACCAGTGATCTCGAACGGCTTCTGACTGGTAACCTTAAATGACCTCGGAGGTCAACCTCACAAGCCTGTGTCAAAACTGGAAGTCATGTAAATTTCCATGACAAAAATTGGGCTGCAGTGGTACCCGGCGTTGCCCGGGCCAGAAGGGCAAACGCTCTACCAGTGACCTCAAATGATCCAGATCTGAATTTTGACCTACCTAAAACCATCAATGGGTCACCCTGATTCAGAATATATATGGGTCTGAGGGTCTCTGTCCCTTAGTTTGGGCGTGATTGAAGGACAAACAATATATATATATATATATATATATATATATATATATATATATATATATAATTTGGATTTACGCCAGGTATCCCCGAAGGGCCAAGGCATTGCCCCTGGGTAGAGGACTTTGGACTGGAGCGTGTAACATTTTATGACCGGATGCCCTTCCTGATGTCTACCATTGACCCTTCGGTGGATTCGATCCCCCGACCCTTCGGTCAGAGCGGAGCGCTCTAACCCACTAAGCCACGGCTGCTACAAATATATATATATATATATATATATATATATATATATATATATATATAGAGAGAGAGAGAGAGAGAGAGAGAGAGAGAGATCTATATATATATATATATATATATCATCATCATCATTGGCCATTGAAATTCCACTGCAGAACAAAGGCCTTCCCCAACCTTTTCCACGAATTCCTTGACTGAGCCACCCACTGCCACGTTTTCCCCTCCAAATTTGTTTGTCTCATCGCTCCACCACCTGTCTGACCATTTTCTGCTACGTTTACAGTCTCTTGGAGTCCAGACAACCAATCTCTTGCTCCAGGGGTTATCCCTTATTAGAGGCTTCACCAAACCCTGTTTCAGAGGTCTGCCACCATGTGGTTACCATCGCCCAGCCTCGATTAAATATTTTTTCGGGGTTTTAAAGACCTGTGAAATTGTACCTAATACTAAGGTTATATTAATATTGCTATTTATAAGAATCTTTTTTCCTATTCAGTCCAGAACATATTTATATACCTGTAAAGAAAAAACAACCAGCTCTCAGAGAATCTTAGCTTGGGAATTAAAATAGTGTGCTGTCTATTTACATATATTTGAATAAATCGTGTGCAGTTAGTAAAAAGTGATTACCTTCAGGACTCCTGTTGTGTGTATTTTAGCATGCTTTAAAGAAGTAAGCAGTTCCGCTGAAAATAATGTACTGAACGATTGCTTAGTTGGTGAATCAGCCATATTAATCCAAACAATCGGCAATGCGGTACAACACTATAGGCCTAACCATGGCAAAGTACGAGGAGTTGAAGTGTAAACTTATTACACTGTGCAATGGAGCCAGGGAAACATTTAAAAGCATTATTTATGTTAGAATTTAGTTACGAAGATGATCAAGACGTCTAACAGTTCCGTATTGTTATGAAAAGTCATACGTCAGGCAGGGCAGCATATCGAAAGGTGCTGCCGAACCTGCGGCTGCATATCTTCTTTCTTTTGTGGATACTAACGAATGACAAATATTTTAATCACTGTTATCCTGTTTTATGGATGGTTCTAGTAAAATTGCCTAGGTTTTATCTCTATATTATGTTTACAGAGATGAGTAAACTGACGAAAGCTGAGTTTACAAAATGACACATGTAATTCATTATATATAATCAAAAGGCTCCCATATTGTAATTTCTAAGTAGCATATCATGCCAGCTCAGTAATTTGGCGAGTAAAATCTGTTTTGGGGCGTTTTACTTTGTGTCAAAATTAAAAAGAAATTACGCACTGGCTACTTTTTCAGTGCTTACCCAGCATCAGAGCTGGGCGACAGAAGCGAACCTAACGGCAGATTTCTGAAACAGGATCTGGTGAAGTGTCTATTTCTCTCTACATGACCTGCGCACATCCACTTCTGTTCTTTTATAACATCTATAATGTCATTGTATTCATTCCAATATCTCACCCGAGTTGATATTTTCCTGCCTGTTAAAGATATTGCTAGCAATGACCTTTTCACTACTCGTTGAGAAATTAAATGATTTTTCATCGATTTCGTTAGCTTCCAGGCCTCACAACCGTTCGTCATATCTGGGATTATGCATTCGTTATGTACCTTCCGTTTTCATACATATTGGCAGGCTACTTTCATTATATATCTATGTTTACCAAACGCTTTCTGTTCAGCTGTTTTGTAGATTTTTGTGTCTTTTTCATGGTCTTTCCTTACTTTTAGTATTTGTCCGCCGTAACTGTACTCCTCGACCTACTCAAGATTTTCTTTGCTTATTCTGATGAGGCTTTCTGATGTATTTGGATTAAACTTTAGTATTGCTCCGGTTCATCTTTAGCCCTACTTTGAACCATCATCTGTTTAGGTCAGTATTTCTTGCAGTGTCTCTGTTCTTTCTGACATTCGGACAACGTCATCTGCAAATCTTAAATGGTTTAGGATTTCTCCATCTACGTTTATTCCTTTGTTCTCCCAGTCAAGCTTTCTGAGAATACTTTCTAGGCATGCTGTAAACAACTTTGGTGAAATTGTATATCCTTGACGAATGCCCTTCTTAGTCTTTATTTTTTTCCTAGCCTTTGTGTAACTTTACTGAAGCAGTTCCCACTGTATATATGTTTTCGAGCACTATTACAATGTTCTTTTAGACCTTGTTCCATCAATTAATTTATAATTGCTATGTCCTCCACTAAGTCGAAGGCCTTTTCTTAACCCATCATGTCCCGACCGATTTCGCATCTCCCGA
The DNA here is from genome assembly GCF_032717465.1 of Coenobita brevimanus. NCBI lineage: Eukaryota > Metazoa > Arthropoda > Malacostraca > Decapoda > Coenobitidae > Coenobita > Coenobita brevimanus. Next base: position 12,605,266 of record NC_136984.1, read on the forward strand.
GCTATTTTGGATTTTTTTTTTTTTTTTGGCTAAAACCTCCGCTTTTGTTGAGAAACAAAGGAAAATCACCAAGAAAGGGCTTACCGCGGTCCATAAGTGGTCTGAACAGGTGAGGTCCCCCGCACCAGGTATCGTATTCTGTCACTGACGTGTGAGGATCTCACGTTTTCTACGGTTAGTAATTTTGGGAGAAACAACAAAGAACACCTCTACATTTATTGAATTTGAACTAATAAACAATCACAATAACAATATAATGGTTTTCAATTATAATGTATATATATGATTAATAAGCATTGTTCCATCACGTGAGCATAGTGAGTGTGGTCATATTGGTCGAACACTATGTGCTAAGTTTCTTGTTTCAGTAAACTATCATTTTTTCTACTTGTATAAAACTGTTTCAATGTCATTTTACCATTTTTACTGTATGTAAATGTTTTCAGCTATTCACGTTCATTAGGATGACATGTACCATAACTATAGCGCACATCTGCTTACTCAGCGCACTCGCTATGACTCTTATCTCAACATACCATATTATTTTATCACTTTCATAGTATTGGTTTTTTTTACATTGAACATTTCCTCAACCAATGTAAATGTTTTCAATTATTTACATTCACTACGAGGACATTTAGCGAAATGCTAGCGCATATTCACGTAGCAAGCACACTCACTACCACTTGTGTTTCAACTTCTACTTTATTTCTTCACTCCCAATATACTTTCCCACTTACATTACACCTGTTTCCATCTTATACTACTATTTACATATTTACAGGCCTTATTTATTCCACTGAGCACCAAAATACCCTTGCTATGAATGTTTCAACTTAGATAATATTTATACACTTACATAATAATTTTCCACTTACATTACACCCGTTTCCTCTTTATACAACTATTTACATATTTACGAGCCTTATTTATTCCACTGAGCGTCAGAATATCGCATCTATATACACTTGCTAGGAATATTTTGACTTAGAATAAATTTATGCACTTACATAACTTTCCACTTATATTACACCCGTTTCCACTTTTCATACTAATATTTACATATTTACGGGCCTTATTTATTCCACTGAGCGTCAGAATAGCGCATCTACATACACTTCCTGGGAAGGTTTCCACTTAGAATATATTTATGGCCTTACAGATTTTTCCACTTATGTTACACCCGTTTCCACTTCCATACTACTATTTATAGATCTACGGGCCTTATAATTACACTGAGCGTCTGTTTGTCACATTTCTTTCTGAGTATGAGCGTCATATCGCATTCACACCGTATCAGACGTGCATCAAGGTGTGATACTAAAACAAAGGTGAATGCAGAGACCCACGTCACACTCAACGCACTGGTAGCGGGTGTCTTTTCTCTGAGTGGTGGGTGTCACACGGGAATTGCTACACACATGACACCTGCGTTGGGGCCTAGGTCTATTTGGCTGGGAAGGTATAGGAGTGGGGTAAATGGCAGGCGCATATTCTCAGGGGTGTTTGGGTGGTAGGGACAGTGCGAATGCGGTGTTGAGGCCTCTCAACCGCGTACCTGGCAAAAATCTCACGTGTATGCTCCCTCACAAGTCCTTCAAAGGTTTCCTGCACTCCTGTTGTCATGGCGTGCAGGTGGTGGCAATTCAGGGCAGTTATATCTAGCAGGTGAAAGAAGAGCTTCTTGTACCAATTCATCGTGGTCCTGGCACGCTCGACGGTGGATATCATGGAGTCTGACTGGTCCACCAGGCACATGTTGATGTTATAATCAAGGACACATTCAGGTTTCCATATGTGGCTCCTCCTCTCACTGCTGTAATCCATGGACTCTACGCTGCATCAAGGGGCGGTGAACCGTGGACAAGAGGCTGACTTCTCTGTTGTGGTTCCACACTGTATCTAGTATATTGTTAGCCTGGAAGAAAACCACCTCATTTCTTTCAAGTTTCCGCCCCACCTTGACCATATGACGCTGGTTCACCTTGACGGTACCACAGATTCCTGTGTCATGCCTGTGTAGATAACGAGCGAGAAGAGGGCTAGTGTACCAGTTGTCCAGGTAAAGGACGTGACCACGATGAAGGTAGTCTTCAATCATTGTCTTTACCACTGCGCCAGACAGTCCAATACTCCGATCTTCAATTATGTCTGTCTGTGCACTGGTGTACAAGACTATGTCTTGCACATAACCAGTCCTACAGTCACACATAACAAAGATCTTGAACCCAAAACGATGCCTTTTGCTGGGTATGTACTGCTGAAAGGAAATATTGCCTCTACACAACATGAGACTCTCGTCTATGGCAAGTTCTTTATAGGGATAAAATGAGGAATGGAATGTTTGACACAGATGATCAAAAACCAACCTATTTCGCCTCATTATCAGTGTCATTTGCATTGGCAGGATCATAAGCATTGTAAAAGTGGAGCCGGCCTAGAATTTGCTGAAAGCGATTATGGCGCATGATTTGGCCAAATATTGGTGTCTGCATGATAGGGTCCCTTGTCCAGTATGCCGGAATTCTGTTTTTACGTACAATACCCGTCAAAAGTACCAGGGCAAAAAATAAAAACATTTCTGCAAGGGAGAAAGGGTGATCATAAATGATGGAATACCTGCTCCTTGTGCCCAGTCTTTCACTCTCACAGCACTGGCTGCTAGCAAAATGGTTTGTTTGTTCCACTATTTGCTCCACAAAACCCTCACTGAAAAACAGGTGGAAAAAAATCCAGCCTGGTGGAACTAGGTGAATTCCTGGAGCAGTGCAGCCAGCACGCCCTTGCTCAGTGAAGGGGTGAATGATGGGAGAAAAATCACTCCCATCCTCCCAATTCCAAGTCACAAAACCCTCGCCCTCATCGTCACCTTCGTCGGGGTGGGGAAGAGATGCTGGTGGGGGAGGTTGGGGAGGAGGAGTGCGGAGGCCTTCCCCACTCACACTCCTCTTCCCTCGGCCTTTATCCTTCCCCTTTCCCTTACCCTTACGGCCTTGTGGAACATTAACCCGCCCCATCCCGACGTTTCCTGGCAGTGGTACGCCCCAGTCCCGACATTTTTGGACCTTTTTTTTTTAGGCTCAAACATTCGATTTTGGTGAGAAACATAGAAAATTCAGAGAAATCGCTCACCTGAGGTTTAAAATACTCGATCCAGGTACGAGTTCCTCCTTACCTGACTGGGTTTTCTAACAGGCTGGCACCAAAGAAAACGAGTTCTATGGGAGGGTAACTATTTTATCCACTCATAAACACTATTTATTTATTTACTTGGTACGAATTTATATGTAGTACAAGAGTATATTGGTTTTCAAACAGTAATATAGGCATTATAAGCATTGTTTCACTCAGTAACTGATCATCATTCATGACCTTTTTTACCCACATTACCTGATCATCATTTCTGACTGTTTCTTCCCCTAATGCTATGTAAACTTTGTCCTCCACATTGTCATCGATTGGGGAATCACTCTGGCCCTGAATGTCTTTATTGGCCAGGTCACTGGTAACCGGTGAATTGCCGAGACAATGGCGTGCAGGGGGGGGGGAGAGTTTATGCAGTGTAAGGCATTGTCCCTGTTTGGCACCTTGTAGAGGAATAGAGGAAGGTGTCCCGTGTATACGTGCCAAAAGTCACTCGCGAAATCACTCGCGAAAATTGAAAATTGTGCAAATTAGGGACCTTGCAATGTTGCTGCATTAATTTACGTCTCCGGGATATGAGTGCACATCATGTGAGGACGTGAATTCACGTCTCCGGGACGGGGCGGGTCAAGGGGCTGTTGGGATGAAGTCTGGGAATATTGGGAAGCACAAGACGTGCTGGGGAGTGGCTCCTCCTCACCTCCCCCCTCCATCACGACACCACGTGATTCATCATGCACCCTCACTGGTCCACGTGTTTGGGAGTATTGGGGAGCACAAGGCATGCTGGGGAGTGGCTCCTCCTCACCCCCCCCCTCCATCACCACACCACGTGATTCATCATGCACCCTCACTGCCCCACATGATACGCCCCACCGCCTCACACCATGGGACAGCTATGACTCACTCCTGCCACTCTCACTTTCTATACTCGCCCCTGCACTTTCCATTTCACTCCGAACTCCCTCCACGCCACTTCCGCCATCCCCAAACAAAACACTAGGCCCATACCTGCTTGTAAGACATGCTGTGCACTCAGGGCCATGATGGCTGCTTATCTCGCGGCCGTACGACGTGGCAGCAAGTCCCACTGCTCCGTCCTCATCCTCGTCCTCGAATTTGGACTTCACATCACGTAGGGGCTGCCGAGAGGTGGTTGCACGATGTTTTTGTGCAGGATGGCCCTCTCTAGCACCATGATAAGTCAGGCAGCACCACTTCCTGGGGGACGGGACCTCCTCATCACTGCTGCTGGTTTCTTCCTCCTCTGGTTGGACATAATTTTTGTCCATCACCTCGTCATCGAGTGGCGAATCAGTCACCTGTGAAGGCGTCCAGGGCGGCTTGGATTTCCTCCTCCGAGAGACCTCTATGCGCCATGTCTGATCAGGGCCACTGCTAACAGATGAGTGACCAAGCCGAGGGTAAACGTGGGTCGCGCAGGGTCGTCGAGCGTCCTCGCCTGGTGTCAGGTAGGGGAAGGTCAAGCGATGCTACGTATCAAAAATCAAGCACGAGATTTTAAAATTGTGCAAATTTTGCACCTTACAATTGTGCAATGTACCAGTACGTCGACGGGACTGGCAATTACATAATGTTGCAATGTACTCATACATTGATGGGACGCCTCAGGTTAATCAACAAGATCTAAGCACAGTGGTTTATAACATACTGTAGTTTTCTCAATTATCTGATTCAATGTGTGTAGATGATCAGTAGTCGAATACCTGCTTCGGATTCCTGCCTGTTCACGGGGTTGGTTCTCTCTCTCTCTCTCTCTCTCTCTCTCTTTTTAATCATTATTCAGTTCGTAAGGACTTTAGTGAAAAGTTTGTAAAAAACTGGTAATAAGATAATGAGTCGAGAGTTACTATGATCATCTAAGTCACCCTTTATGTAAATCATAGTAACTGTTGCATTACACCATGCATTGAGATTTTTTTCTTCTTTTTTACTATCTGTCTATCTATATAACTAGGCTGCTTCCCCCAAGGAAAGGGAGGTACCCGGGACAGGACGACACACTCCCCATTCACTCATCCATTCAAACACATTCATTCGCATCTTAGCCCAAAAAGGGAGAACGGACAGATCCTCACTGCACCACACCGCACAAGGGTCAACTGTGCAATGCAATCAGTGACATCCGCAGCAGGGTCCGACAGCAGAGCTGGTTTACCCCTGCCACATCACAACAGACTCATCCCCTTACCCACACCTGACCTGAAATAGCTGATCAGACCAAATACAGGAGAATATCCCCTCAGGCCTGCGTAATCACTTATTCATTCACAATTTCTCTCCATTTATTTCTGTCACACACAGCCACTCTTCCTTGCTCAACAGACATCCCTCTCACATCCAGCGCTCTCTTCACACTGTCCATCCATCCTATTCGTGGTCTTCCTCTCAGCCTTACACCTCTCACAACAGATCTAGTTATCTTTTTCACCAATCGCTCATTATCCATTCTCTCCATATGCCCAAACCATCGCAACACCCTCTCCTCGACTCTACCAGCCATCTCCCAAACAACTCCAGTTCTCCTTCACACTTCATCATTCCGCACTTGATCCATATGCGTCACTCCACACATACTCCTCAGACACCTCATCTCCATTACATTCAAACTTTTCCTCTTTGCTACACCCATATTCCTTGTTTCAGCCCCATATAATGCAGTCGGTACCACAACACCCTCATACAGCCTTCTCCTTACATCCATTCTAAGCGAACGACATCTAAACACTTTTTTCATTCCTCCCAGCACCTTTCCTACTTCATTTATTCTAAACTTCACTTCTGCATCTATTCTTCCATCCACAGCAACATGTGACCCAAGATATTTAAAACACTCTACCTCCTCAAGCAACTCGCCATTGAAAACTGTATCCATCCCCCTACCATCTACCAACCTCGTACACTTCATCACTTTACTCTTATTCTCATTTACTTTCAATTTCCTCCCTTTCACACACCCTTCCAAACTCCTCTACCAACTGTCTCAATCTCTCCTCTGAATCAGCCACCAGTGCTGTATCATTTGCAAACAGCAGCTGCTTCAGATTCCACTCTCCTCCATCAACATTCACCAGACTCAGACCTCCACCTAAAACTCTTGCATTCACCTCCCTTACAACACCATCCATGTAAATATTAAACAACCAAGGCGACATCACACATCCCTGTCGCAGCCCCACTCTCACAGGAAACCAATCACTCACAGCATTTCCCACTCCTACACAGGTGTACTATTTACATAAAAACTTTTCACCTCTTTTAGTAACCTAACATCAAGTCCATACAATCTTAAAACAGTCCACAAAGCCTCCCTATCAATTCTATCATACGCTTTCTCTAAATCTATAAATGCCCAAAACACATCCTTGTCTTTCGCTAAATACTTTTCACACACTTGTCTCACTGCAAACACCTGATCCACGCATCCCCTCCCTCTCCTAAAGCCACACTGCTCATCACCAATCACTCCCTCTGTACCCTCTCTAACTCTCATAATTAACACTTTACCATACACCTTACCTACAACACTTAACAGACTTATACCCCTAAAGCTAGTACATTCATACTTATCACCCTTGCCTTTATACAACGGGACCACACAAGCACTTGCCCAGTCAACTGGCACCATACCTTTCACAAAGCACACATTCAACAATCTTACTAACCAGTCAACAACAGTCACTCCACCACCCTTCAGGCATTCCACAGCACACCCATCCATACCTTCAGCTTTCCATGTTTTCATCTCCATTACTGCCTTCTCCACTTCCTCCTTCGTGATCAAAGAATCATTCAACTCTCCCAACACATTTATTCCTTGCACCATTCCATCCGCCACAATCTCAGCCACCCTTTCCTCCTCTACATTTAACAATCATTCAAAATACTCTGCTCATCTCTTCCTTACTGCATCCATCTCAATTAACATCCTTCCATCCTTTGCTTTTACTCGTTCTTCCTTCCCAGACTCTCCCTTTCGCACCCTTTTCACCTCCTTCCAAAACATTTTCTTATTCTGTTGAAAATTCTCTGTCAGCCGCCTACCCCACCTCTCATCTGCTGCCACTTTAGCATCACGCACAGCCCTTCTCGCCCTATTCCTCTTTTCCTTATACCTCTCATATGACATCTCATCCTTCCTCTGCAGCCACACTTCATATGCACGTCTCTTCTCAGCCACAGCCATACTTACTTCCTCGCACCACCATTCACTTCCTTTTCTTACACTATCACCCACACGTCTCACACCACACACCTCTTCTGCATGCCCCACCACAGCACTCTTAAACAACCGCCATTCCTCCTCCACGCTGCCATTTTCCCGATCTTTCACTGCGTTCCACTCATCTTTCAATTTCTCCTGATACTCTATCATTTTCTCTCTTTTATCCAACTCACTCACTTTCAAAACCTCCCTGCCACACCTAACCCTGCTAGCTCTCACCCATCTCTTACCTACTCTTAACTTTCCCTCCACCAGGTAGTGGTCAGACATACCTCCACCCTCCCCTCTCAGAACTCTTACATCCAACAATCTTCCTATTACATTCCTAGACACAACCACATAGTCCAACAAATCTCTATCAACAACCCTTCCACCCTCCTGTCTCACCCATATATACTTATAAATATCTTTCTTCTCAAACAGCGTATTTCCAATCACCATCTCTCGCTCAACACACATCGCTATCATTCGCTCCCCGTTTTCATTTCTTCCAGGCACACCATGCATACCAACTACACCTTCAACTGCAACATTTCCCACTCTAGCATTCAGATCTCCCATCATTACCACATTCACATTCGCTCCAAAACTCTGCAGACACTCATCAACATCATTCCAGAAAGACGCCCTCTCTTCTTCATCTCTTTCACTACCAGGCCCATATGCACTCACAAAAACCCACAACTCACGTTCAAATTTCGCTTTCACCCACATCAGTCTCGATGACACCTCCTTCCATTCAATCACACATTGCTGTACTTCCGGACTCACTAACAAGGGCACGCCTTGTCTTGCCCTTCCTCTATCAACACCTGACAATCATCCATTCACACTTCCAAACATAGACTCCCTCTTCCCTTTCATCTTCGTTTCACTCCAAGCTAACACATCCAACTTTCTTCTAACAAACATTCTCCCAATCTCCTCCCTTTTAGCCTCAATTGTACTACATCCACGCACATTCATAGACCCAGTCTTCAGGGTCCGGGGATAACTCCATCCCCCATCCCTTTCTCTGGCCTGTCTCTTTTTAGGAACTAAATAACAGAGGAGGGGGTCCCTAGTCCCCTCACCCCGCCCCTTTTAGTCGCCTTTTACGACACGCAGGGAATACGGTGGCAGTATTCTTCCAAACACAACCTGGCCGCAGAGTAGTAATACCACCCCATAGTGCGGCCAGATTGTGACCCCCCCCCCCCCGCCACAGGGGGAGACACAATCTGGCCGATTATTTACACTAAGTAAATAATCGGATGAGCCTGTTTGTACTTCTACTCCTGCATCCGACAGTAAATCTGCTACTCTTCCATCCTCTTCTGGGCCCTTCCCTTGTTTTAACTGAAAAGTTAGCTATCGGTACCATTGTCTTTTATGCATATAGTTCTTTGTAAAATTCTTCACCTCTCTTCATCTTCCTATCTCCACATTGAATGGCTTCACCATTTTTATCTTTTAGTGATAGAAGCATTGCTTTCCTAGTGCCATTCCTACTTCGGACGTGTTTCAGATATTTTTCTTTTTCTAATGTTTCTTTGAATTGATCCTCTCTCTCTCTCTCTCTCTCTCTCTCTCTCTCTCTCTCTCTCTCTCTCTCTTCTCGTCTTTTCTCAACCTCTTGTTGAAAAGCATATTTAATTGTGCTCTTTCTGTTTTATCTTTTTTTTGCTTTCAATTCCATTCTTCTTTTCGGGAGCGCAAGTGTTATTTTTGAATACTTGTTGGCTTTGGTTGCATTAGATTTCCCGATTACCTCCGCAGATTCTCTTAACACTTTGTTAGCCTAAATTCATCAGTGTCACACTCTGCATAACTGAGAGTCTAATCTGTTTGTTATTTCAAACTTAAAATCTTCTTTGTTTTCGCTTACTTCTATTGGGTATAACTGTTGATTTTAAATCTGTTTCTTTCTTTCGCTTCTGAAACTTAATCTAGCTATGCAACCCACCATTCTATGGTCACTTCATATATTTACTTTTTTGATAACTGTGACATTTTCGATCGTGTTACTCTTATCTGCTGTAATGAACTCTATTTCATTCTTTGTTTCTCCATTAAGAGTTCTTCACGTCCATTTTCTCCCTGTTCTTTTCTGAAAGAATATGTTCATTATTCTCATATACTTCAACAAAATTTACAACCATTCGCCTCTAACATTCCTTTCTCCCACTCCTCATTTTCCCATACATGTTTCTCCATTTCTCGATTTGCCAACTTCTGCAATCACGTGTCCCATAAGTATAGTTATGTACTGTTTTCTTCCATAATCTGCGAGACGGAAGTCCGGCCGTTTTTTACGTGTACCATGCATTCGTGTCCCCATAAAACAGTACAGTTTCATGACGTTTGGACCCTCTTGAACAATACTAGGGAGGGTCTTACCCTGACGGAATTGAGCATTTTTAATAAAACCCATTGATATGGAAATCAGCTGTTGCCGTCACCGGAACTTCTAATTTTCCTCATATCTCCCTAAGTTCTTGTTCTGCCTAAGAGATAAAAGTGTGTACAGCCATGTTTTCCTGGTCTAGGATCATGATGAACAGATTAAAGTCGCTGTTTAGTGAATTTTTTGAGGATTTGTTTGCTAATTAGTTGAAGTTAAAAGCAAATTACTTAAGATAACTACATCGTTTACAAATGAATAATGATGTGAGAGAAGACCAAACACAGAGTGGGTTCTTTCTCACGGCAGACATATTAACAAATAAAACACTTGACCACAAAACAAACATCAGCAAACTCTACAAAACACTGAACAGCATCACACTTTCCAACAGCAACACTACACAATCACACGCTGCCATCACAACAACAGACACCATACCCTTAAACAAACAACAAGCAAGCATTCTCATCAACCACTTTTCACAAGTCAGCCATCTAAACCCCCATCCCGAAGACCGACGTATCATCCAACGGAAGAAACAGTCCCCCACAGACCCAGACTACGCATCTTTCACTTACAACCAGACGAAGCACATCATTAACAATCTCAAGCACTTATCTGTCTGTGGACCAGACAACATAAGCAACATTCACCTTAAACACCTTGGACCACAAGGTATACAAGCACTCACCAACATATCAAACTACAGCTACTCACACAACATAATACCCAACATCTGGAAGCATGGCATTATCATCACTATCCCTAAACCCAACAAGGACCCCACGTTGCCCTCCTCACACCGCCCCATCACACTCTTCTGCACCCTCTCTAAAGTCACTGAACAACTGGTACTACAACTAGTCACACCTCACATTCCTCTAGCCCAATTGTCACGGGGTTTTTATATATCATGTTTTTTTTTTTAAATAAATGCTTAAATGTTATTTAATTGATATTAAAGAGCAGGGACAATGACTGTCTTGCTAAATCAAGCAACGATTCTCTAAGAACGAGAATTTATAAACTTTCTCGACAGTACACAGCAGAGACTATCACTCAATTGCTGTTCATTAGTACTGTAGCATCTGGAGAAAGTTACTTCACCCCTGACAACAAATAACTAATACTAACATCAGGTTCTTGCTGGTGCTTAACTCCTAGAAGGCACAACGGATTTTAAGTTTAATACAAGATTGGTCTAAGTACCAGTTATGAAAGGCAAACGTTTATGCAAGCTAGGAGCTATATGGAAAATAAGCTTAATTATGGAGAAATGAAACAAGAGTTTACATTACATTAAGCTCAAGAAAAAGAACTGTTAAATTTATTGATTACAAAAAAATAAATTTAACGTTACAATTCAAAATCAAATTAATGAGATCGCACTCACTCACTCACGCAAAAGCTAAATACTTACGCCTAGGAAAAAAACACCTTAATTAAACTCTTAAGACTAGGAAAATACAAAAATGAAATACTGGTCGATGAATGCTTTGTATCACCCAATTCAAGGTAGGAGCACTGGAGACTGTGGTCTAAGTAGAGCCTGGCTGACTTCTCACTTGTTGGAGCACAGATCCTTCCTCCGTCAGAGCAAACACTGGACTGAGTAAGTCGTGGGAAAGAAAAGGGGAACAGTAGGCCGCATTTTTTAACGGTCGAGTGAGCGAAACGCGCCCAAAACAAATCGCTCAGCGGAAGCGCTAATGTCTCACGCAAAGACGATAACGTATGACACTGAAAAATTGATTTGACAAAGCTTCCGTCCGAATGAGCGGTTAACTGAACGATAAACAGTGAGTTTTCCACTAATACTTCGTGGCTTCTCACAAAAGGGAAATGTCGCGAATTTGATTCGTGACACTCTTCATGGCACTCAACAATTTCCCCTCCACTCCATATATACTTAATACCTTCCACATACCTTGCCTATCTAATCTGTCATAAGCTTTCTCCAAGTCCGTGAAGGCAGCATACACTTTCTTTCCCTTCTCTAGATACTTCTCCTCTAAACATCTTAGAACAAATATCTGATCTACACACCCTTTTCCCTTCCTAAATCCTCCTTGTTCTTTTCCAACTAGCTCCTCTGTCATAGGCCTAACCTTATCAATGAGTATTCTACCATATATTTTACCAGTCACACTAAGAAGGCAAATACCCCTATGGTTACCACATACTTCTCTCTCGCCTTTTCCTTTGTATAAAGGAACAATTATACCTGATTTCTAATCCTCTGGAACCCTTCCCTCTTCCCTAGCCAATCTAAACAACTTCCATATCCACTCCACAACAATCTCACCCCAATACCTCAGTATTTCACCACACACTCCGTCAATTCCTGGGGCCTTTCCCAACTTGATCTTCTTCATTGCTTCTTCTACTTCCTCCCTACTGATCTCTTCCTCCCTCCTCTCATCTCTTCTTCTCCCAGCCATTCCCCAACCACTTATACTCGCACTGCTCTCACTTTCTACATTCAACAAACTCTCAAAGTGCTCCTTCCATCTCCTCAGTTTCTCTCTTTTCTCCACCAACAATCTATTATTCCTATCTTTCACTCCCCTATTATTTCCCCTTTCACACTGCCTTACTTTCTTTACCTCCTTCCGAAACAATTTCTTACTCTCCCTCCATTTCACACTCAGATTCCTCCCAAACTCTTCATCCACTTTCTTCTTACTCTCCTTCACCAGTCTCTTCACCTCCCTTCTTCTGCTTACATATACCTTTCTCTTCTCTCTCATCTTCTCCCCTACCTCTGCTCGCTAACCATTCACTATATGCCTTCTTCTTTTGTTCCACAGCTCGTTTCACCTCATCATTCCACCATGCTGTCCCTTGCACACCCTTGCATCTCCTCCTCACTCCAGAAACCACCTCACACGCAGCGCCTATCTCTTCCGTGAATATCTTACATACATCTTCCACCCCTTCCATCTGCTCTAGCTCATACCTTCCCAATCTTTCTACCACTATGCTCTTATACTCTGCCATTTTCTCACTCTCTTGCAATTTCTCCACTCTTGTCAGAGGAGCTGTTTCCTCCTGTCTTCCCCATCGTCTCCTCAACCATTTTCTTTGCAGCTTTACCTTGGCCATCGCTAAGTGATGGTCAGAGACTCCATTCCACCACCCTCTCCACACTCTTGCATCCAACACTTGTCTTCTCATTCGCTCATCCACACACACATAGTCTATCATCGCCTTTCGTTCAACAAGCTCACCATCCATCTTCCTCATTACTCTCCACGTATACCGGTGGATCATCTTATGGCGAAAGTAGGTGTTGGCTATTACCAACCCCTTACATGCACAGATGTCCACCAAACCACTACCATTCCCATATACTTCAGCTGGCACACCCCACTGACCAACCACTCCATCCACTCGTCCATTCCCAACTTTGCCATTCATGTCTCCAATCAAAAACACTCTCTCGCTCCTCTCAAATTTGTCCATACATGCTTCTACTCTCACCCAAAACTCATCTATTTCTAACTTGCGCCTGGTGCATGTTAGAAATCACGCGCGGCTGTGTGTGCAGCCTAGTGGCGTTTGTGTATGAATCTCATACAAGGCTTTATGGAAAAGCAGGAAGAGGATAAAAATTATGTGTGTGTATATGGCTTTCCAAACTTGTTATCAGTGGAGCGTCTCCCCATCCACCACAAGTATGGGAAAGTTCATTGTCTGAGGGACTGTGGGATAGCATTATCTCAATTTCTAAGGGATTGACACTTGTGTATCATTCTCCGCGCTTGGCCTCGTATGTAACTATATAGCTATAGGTAACAACAGGTAAAACAGGTAGTATGTCTGAAGTTCTTCAGGAAGAGATAACTACACATCCCCTAGCCTAGACTAATCAAGAATGCCATACACGTCTGATCATTTGCCAGAAGCATGACCAACACACACACACACACACACACACACACACACACACACACACACACACAGTTTAGCCAGAAGCCAGAGGGGGATAAAAGTCCGGTATTACATGTAAGAAGCTTAGAGAACCAGAGACGGCCGGGAGAGGAGAGAGATTCCTAGAGAACAATGGGAGGAGGTAAATGAGAGTAAAAGAGGAGGACTGCAGCTAGCACAAATTGCTACTAACCATTCACGGGTCATGCCAAGCTCTTAACTTTTATTCAAGTAACTGTCTCACAATAAACTCCATCAACCTCAATCTTCTTATTTCATCATCCCACTTAAGATACGAAGAGTTCATCAGAACTGAGAAGGCCTTCACTGACATCTCCTACAACTCCTCAACATTACTCTCTCCTGGTGCCACTCCCATTGATGACACAACCAGATAAACTCTATCCAATTAAACCCCTCAGCTACTTTAATTGACACCAGTATGAAAAGAGAATCCAGTAGTTTGATGACCGAGGACGTCATAATAACTTACGTTTCTCTGGCGTACTTGAAGAACTAAGGGAAAACTGTGAACAATGCTAGCATTAGGTGGCCAAAATACTGCAGGATATATTACAGATGAAACCGACCTTCGAGAGAGTTCATCGGGTAGGAAAGTGCAATGATTGTGTTCCTCGAGACATCATTGCAAGGTTCCCTTTGAAACAGAAATAAACCGAAAGGCACTCGTATTTACTTAAATGAGGACCTTTGCCCTGGAATTCTGAAAGCGCGGTACAAGCAAATGGATGCATTTCTTGAAGGTAAAAGAAATGGTAAACGACTTTTTTTTAGTTTTTGTACGCTGATAGTGCGTGGTCAAGTTGTGAGGGGAGGTGGTGAGTCTGGTGGAGGTGGCATGGTGGCTAGGGCTACTGTGCACGAGTTATCGGAGGAATCGTCCGATGCCCATCCACTGCCCCTCAGGCCATTCACTCCGTCGTCTTCTTCTTTTCATGGACCGCAGTGACTCGATTCATGTGGTGGAACTGTCATGAAGAATAACAGAGTGACCTGGTCAGATGTGGTCCGTTCATCCTGTGGCCCTGGTGGTGCTGAGGGAACCGATGCACCACCTGAGGCCATGACTCGCCTTGAAAGGGAGGTAGGACAGAGGGACAGGAAGAAAACAGCATTCTACAAAGCAGGTTAAATAAAGTTCCAAATATGTCTGTAGTTTGCATAATGAGTGTGTTATCATGCCTACGATGGATAACGACTTTTGCTTCCCATTTTCTGCCTTAGATGATCAGGGTTTTTATAGTAACTTTAAATGTTAACTTTTATTCTGATAATAGCATTATATATACTGACACTCGTTATAACTCCATCATCTGCCCAGACAATTGTCTATCAAGCTATCTACATTTTAACACTCCAATATGTAGTTATATTTTTGCAGACTCTTAGGACAATCCTTTCCATGCATTACTTTGTAACATTTTTTTCTATAATTTGCCATAACATTGATAGAATTCCACTTCATCTTGATGAATTTATTGACTAATGTGTAACTCCACTACAACATAATTTGGATATCATTGGATTTTGTTAAACAAAAGTAACTGTAAGTATTGAGCAACTCTACAACATTCCCAACTACACCATGTACAGAAATGCTTTCACCTGTAACAGTGGGGGACTTGCTCTGTACATCAAGGACAACTTTACCTCCTTTGAGCAAACTGATCTGAGATTTCAGAAGGAATATATAGAAACTATTTTTATCACAACTGAAGATCTCAGTGGAAATAATGTAATAGTAGGTGTGGTCTATAGAAGACCACATACAGATGATGAGAAATTGTATGAATCCTTTACTGCCATTTTGTCTGTCATCGACCGTGGGGGAAAGAAATGTCATATTGGCGGAGATTTTCGTTTAGATCTCTTGATATCAGCAACAAATACACACGTAAGTGATTTAATAGTGATATGTTATTCTTAATCTTATTTTTTTTTTTATGGAATACTTAAACCAACAAGGGTGACTGCAAACACTGCCACGATAATTGATCACATCTGGTCGAACAAATGTACTGATAATATCTTTATTGGTATTGTATACACTAACATTTCTGATCAATTTCCTGTGTTTTCTGTTTTTAATCTTGATAAGGGAGAAGCGGATGGTGATTATACCAAGATTAGATATAGAAACTTCAGCAGAGATAATACAGAAATTTTTAAGAATGGCATGAAGGAAGTCACATGGGATTATCCAAATGTCATTTAAGATAATGTTCAAGTATTTTTTCTGGCATTATTTAAGAAATATTTTCCTGTCATAGAAAAAAAAAAAAAACAGTTAAAGAAGCCATACTTTCAAACCGTATATAACTCCTGAATTAAGAGCCATGATTCATGATAAAATCAAGCTCCAGTGAAAATTCGCAAAAAAATACTGTAACATACGGAGAAGCTTACTGTTGCAGGGATAATATCGTGGTGGATCTCCAATATGGATTTCGCAAAGCTCGATCAAATGAGACCATCCTATTATCATTTACTAATGATATTTTGTGCTCGTTCAATAATAGATTGTTTACCATCACAGTGTTATTAGGTCTTTCTAATGCATTTGACACTGTTGACCACAACATCTTACTCAGAAAATTAGAGCATTATGGTGTCAGAGATATTTCCCATGCATGGTTTTGATCATAATAAAATGCTCATAAACAGTTTGTCCAATTCACAGATTACGCTTCAGATACAAACTTTATTTCTTATGGAGTACCACAGGGTTCCATATTAGGGATGCTGTTATTCTTGCTGTACATTAACGATATTGTTAACGCTAGTTTAAAAAACTCAAATTTGTTTCATTTGCTGATGATTGTACAATTTATGCTAGTCACTGGAGTCATCACTCCCTCATACAAATTATGAAAAATGAGCTGATAAACATTAATAGATGGATAATTAGTAATAAACTCACACTAAATACTAATAAAACAATGTTTGTCAACTTTAATCACAGGAAAGCCATACCACAGTATTGGGATCCACTAATAATTGGTTAGTGTGTGGTGAAAGAGGTGACCATACGAAGTTTCTTGGTGTGATAGTTGATAAACATCTAGCCTGGAATTTATACATTCAAAATGTGGTTACCAGGACAAACAAGCAATGCGGTATAATGAAACTAACTCGTCATATAGTCCAGGGGTTCCCAACCTTTTTAGCACTGCGCCCCCCTTTGGTCATGACTGCATTCATGATGCCCCCCACCCGGGCCACCCCTCTGAGCCTAAACAACGATGCTTTTATCTGTTCCATATGGATGCTTAAGACGCTAGATGGCAACACTACATGTGGTTGCTTGAAATGACGATTGTGAAGTTTTCCTATCAAAGTTTCTTATTCTTTCATATCTTTGGGAATACCCTGTATGCATTTGAATGGCCTAGCACTATGTTGAACTCTGATTACCCCACGCCCCCCCTAGCAATCTCAAACGTCCCTCCAGGGGGACGCGCCTCCCAGGTTGGGGAACGTTATCATATACTAAGTATTAACCCGTCGACTCCCATTGACGTACGGTAAATAGGCGCCCAAACGTTTTGTCAGTGTGACTCTTGTTGATGTTTATAAACGCCCTGCAATTGCAAGGTCCGTCATTTGTACATTTTTCAAATTTTGCACGTGATTTTGGCACGTATACATGGGACACCTTCCTCTACCTGAGGCCAGGCAGGGATAATGTCTTACCCTGCATGACCTCCACCCACTTGCATGCACGCCATTGTCTCGGCAACCCACCTGTTACCAGTGACCTGGCCAGTAAAGACATGTCGCGCTACAGTACGAAATTTAAGGCCAGAGTGATTTCCCAGTCGATGACAAAGTGGAGGACAAAGTTTACTTAGCGTTAGAGGAAGAAACAGTCAGAAATGATGATCAGGTAATGTTGCCAAAACAGGTGCAATATGTTGATGTGTTTGGTGAGTGAAACAACGCTTATATCACCTATATTACTGTGTGAAAACCAATATACTCTAGTACTACACATAAATTCATGCCTAATAAATAAATAAATACTTAATTTGGGTGGTCTGGTATAGTTACCCCTCCCATAGAAAACGTTTTCTCTGGAGCCAGGCAACAGAGAAAGCACAGCCATGGGAGGGTCTTATCATCTGTACTGGCATTTTTAAGCTCAGGGGAGCGGTTTCTCTATGAATTTTCGATGTTTCTCATAAAAAGCGGAGGTTTTAGCCCCCCCCCAAAAAAAAATGAAAATCTGCTAGGATTGGGGGAGGTCACTGGTTAAAAATCTGTCGGGATGGGGCGGGTTAATGCTCTAAAACTAGTATATTATTCATAAGTGTACCTTAACATTTTCTTATTGTCACACAGTATGGGGAAACGCTGGTAAATCTAAACTTAATCTGCTTCATAATGCCCAGAAAAAGATTACTCATCACCGTAGGTATTATCATACGAACAGGCTTTTTTTATATATTCCAGTTGTTAAATATGGATGACATAAACATATACTGTAATGATCTTTTGTATAAAAATCCCTTAATGGTTATATCACTCAGAACATGTTCCAGTACCCTACTAGCCAGAATTGTTTTTTAAGAAAAAATAAAAGTTTAGATATCCCATTAATGACCACCAGACAATCACAAACATTAATATTGTATCATGGAGTGAAGACCTGGAGCCAACTACCTATAAGTATACGAGAAGAAGATAACATCTCCAACTTTAAGAAATAATTAAAAGATTATTTACTGTAAACTTACCAACACCCCACGTAAACAGTAGCGATCTTTCTATCCCCTAATTCAGTTCATTCATATTTCTATATGTATGTTATCCACATAATTATAAAGTTTATTTTTTTTTTGGGTGTGTGTGTGTGGACATGTTTATAATTATGTATGTACAGTCGCCAAACTTTCCACCTGGGCCACCTAGCCACGAGAGGTAGGTAACGAGTGCTGGCAACAATGTATCTGTTTTTTTTTTTTTTTTTTTTTTTTTTATGCGAGGAAGAAGGAACCAAAGGCCATGGCCCGCAGTAACATTTCCTTCCAAGAGAAAAACAAAATACAATAGAGAGCCAAATTCAAGATCCGATCATATTGAGATGCCAGGACACACTGCGTTTGAAAGACTGGAGATCATAGGCAGCAGGAAATACAGACAGAGGGAGACAGTTCCAGAGTTGACCTGTTGCATAAATGAAAGACTGGGAGTAACGGTTAACTCTTGCATTAGAGAGTTGGACAGAAAAGGGATGAGAGTTTGCTGCCAGACGGGTGCTACGCGCCCGTCGTAGAGGTGGAGGAATGCAAGCAGACAGTTCAGAGGAGCAGTGACCATTAAAGTAGCGATAGAAAAGAGATAAAGATGCAACAGTGCGGCGAAGAGACAGAGGTTGAAGGGAGTCAGTAAGAGGAGGAGTACATGTTCGACGATAGCATTTATTTAAAAAAAAACATGATATATAAAAACCCCGTGACAATTTATCCTGGCGAGGTCGCCAATTGTCACGGGGTTTTTATATATCATGGTTTTTTTTTAAATAAATGCTTAAATGTTATTTAATTGATATTAAAGGGCAGGGACAATGATTGTCTTGCTAAATCAAGCAACGATTCTATAAGAATGAGAATTTATAAACTTTCTCGACAGTACACAGGAGAGACTATCACTCAATTGCTGTTCATTAGTACTGTAGCCTCTGGAGAAAGTTACTTCACCCCTGACAATAAATAACTAATACTAACATTAGGTTCTTGCTGATGCTTAACTCCTAGAAGGCACAACGGATTTTAAGTTTAATACAAGACTGGTCTAAGTACCAGTTATGAAAGGCAAACGTTTATGCAAGCTAGGAGCTATATGGAAAATAAGCTTAATTATGGAGAAATGAAACAAGAGTTTACATTACATTAAGCTCAAGAAAAAGAACTGTTAAATTTATTGATTACCAAAAAATAAATTTAACGTTACAATTCAAAATCAAATTAATGAGATCGCACTCACTCACTCACGCAAAAGCTAAACACTTACGCCTAGGAAAAAAACACCTTAATTAAACTTTTAAAACTAGGAAAATACAAAAATGAAATACTGGTCGATGAATGCTTTGTATCACCCAATTCAAGGTAGGAGCACTGGAGACTGTGGTCTAAGTAAAGCCTGGCTAACTTCTCACTTTTTGGAGCACAGATTCTTCCTCCGTCAGAGCAAACACTGGACTGAGTAAGTCGTGGGAAAGAAAAGGGGAACAGTAGGCCGCATTTTTTGACGGTCGAGTGAGTGAAACGCGCCCAAAACAAATCGCTCAGCGGAAGCGCTAATGTCTCACGCAAAGACGATAACGTATGACACTGAAAAATTGATTTGACAAAGCTTCCGTCCGAATGAGCGGTTAACTGAACGATAAACAGTGAGTTTTCCACTAATACTTCGTGGCTTCTCACAAAAGGGAAATGTCGCGAATTTGATTCGTGACACTCTTCACAGCACTCAACAATTTCCCCTCCACTCCATATATACTTAATACCTTCCACATACCTTGCCTATCTAATCTGTCATAAGCTTTCTCCAAGTCCGTGAAGGCAGCATACACTTTCTTTCCCTTCTCTAGATACTTCTCCTCTAAACATCTTAGAACAAATATCTGATCTACACACCCTTTTCCCTTCCTAAATCCTCCTTGTTCTTTTCCAACTAGCTCCTCTGTCATAGGCCTAACCTTATCAATGACTATTCTACCATATATTTTACCAGTCACACTAAGAAGGCAAATACCCCTATGGTTACCACATACTTCTCTCTCACCTTTTCCTTTGTATAAAGGAACAATTATACCTGATTTCCAATCCTCTGGAACCCTTCCCTCTTCCCAAGCCAATCTAAACAACTTCCATATCCACTCCACAACAATCTCACCCCAGTACCTCAGTATTTCACCACACACTCCGTCAATTCCTGGGGCCTTTCCCAACTTGATTTTCTTCATTGCTTCTACTACTTCCTCCCTACTGATCTCTTCCTCCCTCCTCTCATCTCTTCTTCTCCCAGCCATTCCCCAACCACTTATACTCGCACTGCTTTCACTTTCTACATTCAACAAACTCTCAAAGTGCTCCTTCCATCACCTCAGTTTCTCTCTATTCTCCACCAACAATCTATTATTCCTATCTTTCACTCCCCTACTATTTCCCCTTTCACACTGCCTTACTTTCTTTACCTCCTTCCGAAACAATTTCTTACTCTCCCTCCATTTCACACTCAGATTCCTCCCAAACTCTTCATCCACTTTCTTCTTACTATCCTTCACCAGTCTCTTCACCTCCCTTCTTCTGCTTACATATACCTTTCTCTTCTCTCTCATCTTCTCCCCTACCTCTGCTCGCTAACCATTCACTATATGCCTTCTTCTTTTGTTCCACAGCTCGTTTCACCTCATCATTCCACCATGCTGTCCCTTGCACACCCTTGCATCTCCTCCTCACTCCAGAAACCACCTCACACGCAGCGCCTATCTCTTCCGTGAATATCTTACATACATCTTCCACCCCTTCCATCTGTTCTAGCTCATACCTTCCCAATCTTTCTTCCACTATGCTCTTATACTCAGCCATTTTCTCACTCTCTTGCAATTTCTCCACTCTTGTCAGAGGAGCTGTTTCCTCCTGTCTTCTCCTTCGTCTCCTCAACCATTTTCTTTGCAGCTTTACCTTGGCCGTCGCTTAGTGATGGTCAGAGACTCCATTCCACCACCCTCTCCACACTCTTGCATCCAACACTTGTCTTCTCATTCGCTCATCCACACACACATAGTCTATCATCGCCTTTCGTTCAACAAGCTCACCATCCATCTTCCTCATTACTCTCCACGTATACCGGTGGATCATCTTATGGCGAAAGTAGGTGTTGGCTATTGCCAACCCCTTACTAGCACAGATGTCCACCAAAGCACTACCATTCCCATATACTTCAGCTGGCACACCCCACTGACCAACCACTCCATTCACTCGTCCATTCCCAACTTTGCCATTCATGTCTCCAATCAAAAACACTCTCTCGCTCCTCTCAAATTTGTCCATACATGCTTCTACTCTCACCCAAAACTCATCTATTTCTAACTTGCGCCTGGTGCATGTTAGAAATCACGCCCGGCTGTGTGAGCAGCCTAGTGGCGTTTGTGTATGAATCTCATACAAGGCTTTATGGAAAAGCAGGAAGAGGATAAAAATTATGTGTGTGTATATGGCTTTCCAACCTTGTTATCAGTGGAGCGTCTCCCCATCCACCACAAGCATGCGAAAGTTCATTGTCTGAGGGACTGTGGGATAGCATTATCTCAATTTCTAAGGGATTGACACTTGTGTATCATTCTCCGCGCTTGGCCTCGTATGTAACTATATAGCTATAGGTAACAATATGTCAAACAGGTAGTTATGTCTGAAGTTCTTCAGGAAGAGATAACTACACATCCCCTAGCCTAGACTAATCATGAATGCCATACACGTCTGATCATTTGCCAGAAGCATGACCAACACACACACACACACACACACACACACACACACACACACACACACACACACACACACACACACGCACACACACACGCACACACACTTTAGCCAGAAGCCAGAGTGGGATAAAAGTCCGGTATTACATGTAAGAAGCTTAGAGAACCAGAGACGGCCGGGAGAGGAGAGAGATTCCTAGAGAACAGTAGGGAGTAGGTAAATGAGAGTAAAACAGGAGGACTGCAGCTAGCACAAATTGCTACTAACCATTCACGGGTCATGCCAAGCTCTTAACTTTTATTCAAGTAACTGTCTCACAATAAACTCCATCAACCTCAATCTTCTTATTTCATCATCCCACTTAAGATACGAAGAGTTCATCAGAACTGAGAAGGCCTTCACTGACATCTACAACTCCTCAACATTACTCTCTCCTGGTGCCACTCCCATTGATGACACAACCAGATAACCTCTATCCAATTAAACCCCTCAGCTACTTTAATTGACACCAGTATGAAAAGAGAATCGAGTAGCTTGATGACCGAGGACGTCATAATAACTTACGTTTCTCTTGCGTACTTGAAGAACTAAGGGAAAACTGTGAACAATGCTAGCATTAGGTGGCCAAAATACTGCAGGATATATTACAGATGAAACCGACCTTCGAGAGAGTTCATCGGGTAGGAAAGTGCAATGATTGTGTTCCTCGAGACATCATTGCAAGGTTCCCTTCGAAACAGAAATAAACTGAAAGGCACTCGTATTTACTTAAATGAGGACCTTTGCCCTGGAATTCTGGAAGTGCGGTACAAGCAAATGGATGCATTTCTTGAAGCTAAAAGAAATGGAAAACGACTTTTTTTAGTTTTTGTATGCTGATAGTGCGTGGTCAAGTTGTGAGGGGAGGTGGTGAGTCTGGTGGAGGTGGCATGGTGGCTAGGGCTACTGTGCACGAGTTATCGGAGGAATCGTCCGATGCCCATCCACTGCCCCTCAGGCCATTCACTCCGTCGTCTTCTTCTTTTCATGGACCGCAGTGACTCGATTCATGTGGTGGAACTGTCATGAAGAATAACAGAGTGACCTGGTCAGATGTGGTCCGTTCATCCTGTGGCCCTGGTGGTGCTGAGGGAACCGATGCACCACCCGAGGCCATGACTCGCCTTGAAAGGGAGGTAGGACAGAGGGACAGGAAGAAAACAGCATTCTACAAAGCAGGTTAAATAAAGTTCCAAATATGTCTGTAGTTTGCATAATGAGTGTGTTATCATGCCTAGGATGGATAACGACTTTTGCTTCCCATTTTCTGCCTTAGATGATCAGGGTTTTTATAGTAACTTTGAATGTTAACTTTTATTCTGATAATAGCATTATATATACTGACACTCTAAGTGTACTTTGTCTTAATCCATTTGATTTCGATGATGATCGTTATAACTCCATCATCTGCCCAGACAATTGTCTATCAAGCTATCTACATTTTAACACTCCAATATGTAGTTATATTTTTCAGACTCTTAGGACAATCCTTTCCATGCATTACTTTGTAACATTTTTTTCTATGATTTGCCATAACATTGATTAGAATTCCACTTCATCTTGATGAATTTATTGACTAATGTGTAACTCCACTACAACATAATTTGGATATCATTGGATTTTGTTAAACAAAAGTAACTGTAAGTGTTGAGCAACTCTACAACATTCCCAACTACACCATGTGCAGAAATGCTTTCACCTGTAACAGTGGGGGAGTTGCTCTGTACATCAAGGACAACTTTACCTCCTTTGAGCAAACTGATCTGAGTTTTCAGAAGGAATATATAGAAACTATTTTTATCACAACTGAAGATCTCAGTGGAAATAATGTAATAGTAGGTGTGGTCTATAGAAGACCACATACAGATGATGAGAAATTGTATGAATCCTTTACTGCCATATTGTCTGTCATCGACCGTTGGGGAAAGAAATGTCATATTGGCGGAGATTTTCATTCAGATCTCTTGATATCAGCAACAAATACACACGTAAGTGATTTAATAGTGATATGTTATTCTTATTTATTATTTTTTTTTTATGGAATACTTAAACCAACAAGGGTGACTGCAAACACTGCCACGATAATTGATCACATCTGGTCGAACAAATGTACTGATAATATCTTTATTGGTATTGTATACACCAACATTTCTGATCAATTTCCTGTGTTTTCTGTTTTTAATCTTGATAAGGGAGAAGCGGATGGTGATTATACCAAGATTAGATATAGAAACTTCAGCAGGGATAATACAGAAATTTTTAAGAATAGCATGAAGGAAGTCACATGGGAATATCCAAATGTCATTTAAGATAATGTTCAAGTATTTTCTCTGGCATTATTTAAGAAATATTTTCCTGTTATAGAAAAAAAAAAAAAAACAGTTAAAGAAGCCATACTTTCAAACCGTATATAACTCCTGAATTAAGAGCCATGATTCATGATAAAATGAAGCTCCAGTGAAAATTCGCAAAAAATACTGTAACATACGGAGAAGCTTACTGTTGCAGGGATAATATCTTGGTGGATCTCCAATATGGATTTCGCAAAGCTCGATCAAATGAGACCATCCTATTATCATTTACTAATGATATTTTGTGCTCGTTCAATAATAGATTGTTTACCATCACAGTGTTATTAGGTCTTTCTAATGCATTTGACACTGTTGACCACAACATCTTACTCAGAAAATTAGAGCATTTTGGTGTCAGAGATATTTCCCATGCATGGTTTTGATCATAATAAAATGCTCATAAACAGTTTGTCCAATTCACAGATTACGCTTCAGATACAAACTTTATTTCTTATGGAGTACCACAGGGTTCCATATTAGAGATGCTGTTATTCTTGCTGTACATTAACGATATTGTTAACGCTAGTTAAAAAAACTCAAATTTGTTTCATTTGCTGATGATTGTACAATTTATGCTAGTCACTGGAGTCATCACTCCCTCATACAAATTATGAAAAATGAGCTGATAAACATTAATAGATGGATAATTAGTAATAAACTCACACTAAATACTAATAAAACAATGTTTGTCAACTTTAATCACAGGAAAGCCATACCACAGTATTGGGATCCACTAATAATTGGTTAGTGTGTGGTGAAAGAGGTGACCATACGAAGTTTCTGGGTGTGATAGTTGATAAACATCTAGCCTGGAATTTATACATTCAAAATGTGGTTACCAGGACAAACAAGCAATGCGGTATAATGAAACTAACTCGTCATATAGTCCAGGGGTTCCCAACCTTTTTAGCACTGCGCCCCCCTTTGGTCATGACTGCATTCATGATGCCCCCACCCGGGCCACCCCTCTGAGCCTAAACAACGATGCTTTTATCTGTTCCATATGGATGCTTAAGACGCTAGATGGCAACACTACATGTGGTTGCTTGAAATGACGATTGTGAAGTTTTCCTATCAAAGTTTCTTATTCTTTCATATCTTTGGGAATATCCTGTATGCATTTGAATGGCCTAGCACTATGTTGAACTCTGGTTACCCCACGCCCCCCCTAGCAATCTCAAACGTCACTCCCGGGGGGCGCCCCACAAGTTGGGGAACGTTATCATATACTAAGTATTAACCCGTCGACTCCCATTGACGTACGGTAAATAGGCGCCCAAACGTTTTGTCAGTGTGACTCTTGTTGATGTTTATAAATGCCCTGCAATTGCAAGGTCCGTCATTTGTACATTTTTCAAATTTTGCACGTGATTTTGGCACGTATACATGGGACACCTTCCTCTACCTGAGGCCAGGCAGGGATAATGTCTTACCCTGCGTGACCTCCACCCCCTTACATGCACGCCATTGTCTCGGCAACCCACCTGTTACCAGTGACCTGGCCAGTAAAGACATGTCACGCTACAGTACGAAATTTAAGTCCAGAGTGATTTCCCAGTCGATGACAAAGTGGAGGACAAAGTTTACTTAGCGTTAAAGGAAGAAACAGTCAGAAATGATGATCAAGTAATGTTGCCAAAAAAAAAAAAGGTGCAATATGTTGATGTGTTTGGTGAGTTAAACAACGCTTATATCACCTATATTACTGTGTGAAAACCAATATACTCTAGTACTACACATAAATTCATGCCTAATAAATAAATAAATACTTAATTTGGGTGGTCTGGTATAGTTACCCCTCCCATAGAAAACGTTTTCTCTGGAGCCAGGCAACAGAGAAAGCACAGCCATGGGAGGGTCTTGTCATCTGTAATGGCATTTTTAAGCTCAGGGGAGCGATTTCTCTATGAATTTTCGATGTTTCTCATAAAAAGCGGAGGTTTTAGCCAAAAAAAAAAAAAAAAATGAAAATCTGCTAGGATTGGGGGAGGTCACTGGTTAAAAATCTGTCGGGATGGGGCGGGTTAATGCTCTAAAACTAGTATATTATTCATAAGTGTACCTTAACTTTTTCTTATTGTCACACAGTATGGGGAAACGCTGGTAAATCTAAACTTAATCTGCTTCATAATGCCCAGAAAAAGATTATTAAAATGATTACTCATCACCGTAGGTATTATCATACGAACAGGCTTTTTTTATGGATTCCAATTGTTAAATATGGATGACATAAACATATACTGTAATGATCTTTTGTATAAAAATCCCTTAATGGTTATATCACTCAGAACATGTTCCAGTACCCTACTAGCCAGAATTGTAATTTAAGAAAAAATAAAAGTTTAGATATCCCATTAATGACCACCAGACAATCACAAACATCAATATTGTATCATGGAGTGAAGACCTGGAGCCAACTACCTATAAGTATACGAGAAGAAGATAACATCTCCAACTTTAAGAAATAATTAAAAGATTATTTACTGCAAACTTATCAACACCCCACGTAAACAGTAGCGATCTTTCTATCCCCTAATTCAGTTCATTCATATTTCTATATGTATGTTATGCACATAATTATATAGTTTCTTTTTTTGGGTGTGTGTGTGTGGACATGTTTATAATTATGTATGTACAGTCGCCAAACTTTCCACCTGGGCCACGTAGCCACGAGAGGTAGGTAACGAGTGCTGGCAACAATGTATCTGTTTGTTCGTGTGTACAGTACATGTTCGACGATAGCATTTATTTAAAAAAAAAACATGATATATAAAAACCCCGTGACAATTTATCCTGGCGAGGTCGCCAATTGTCACGGGGTTTTTATATATCATGGTTTTTTTAAAATAAATGCTTAAATGTTATTTAATTGATATTAAAGGGCAGGGACAATGATTGTCTTGCTAAATCAAGCAACGATTCTATAAGAATGAGAATTTATAAACTTTCTCGACAGTACACAGGAGAGACTATCACTCAATTGCTGTTCATTAGTACTGTAGCCTCTGGAGAAAGTTACTTCACCCCTGACAATAAATAACTAATACTAACATTAGGTTCTTGCTGATGCTTAACTCCTAGAAGGCACAACGGATTTTAAGTTTAATACAAGACTGGTCTAAGTACCAGTTATGAAAGGCAAACGTTTATGCAAGCTAGGAGCTATATGGAAAATAAGCTTAATTATGGAGAAATGAAACAGGAGTTTACATTACATTAAGCTCAAGAAAAAGAACTGTTAAATTTATTGATTACAAAAAAATAAGTTTAACGTTACAATTCAAAATCAAAATAAATGAGATAGCACTCACTCACTCACGCAAAAGCTAAACACTTACGCCTAGGAAAAAAACACCTTAATTAAACTCTTAAAACTAGGAAAATACAAAAATGAAATACTGGTCGATGAATGCTTTGTATCACCCAATTCAAGGTAGGAGCACTGGAGACTGTGGTCTAAGTAGAGCCTGGCTGACTTCTCACTTGTTGGAGCACAGATCCTTCCTCCGTCAGAGCAAACACTGGACTGAGTAAGTCGTGGGAAAGAAAAGGGGAACAGTAGGCCGCATTTTTTAATGGTCGAGTGAGTGAAACGTTCCCAAAACAAATCGCTCAGCGGAAGCGCTAATGTCTCACGCAAAGACGGTAACATATGACACTGAAAAATTGATTTGACAAAGCTTCCGTCCGAATGAGCGGTTAAATGAACGATAAACAGTGAGTTTTCCACTAATAGTTCGTGGCTTCTCACAAAAGGGAAATGTCGCGAATTTGATTCGTGACACTCTTCACAGCACTCAACAATTTCCCCTCCACTCCATATATACTTAATACCTTCCACATACCTTGCCTATCTAATCTGTCATAAGCTTTCTCCAAGTCCGTGAAGGCAGCATACACTTTCTTTCCCTTCTCTAGATACTTCTCCTCTAAACATCTTAGAACAAATATCTGATCTACACACCCTTTTCCCTTCCTAAATCCTCCTTGTTCTTTTCCAACTAGCTCCTCTGTCATAGGCCTAACCTTATCAATGACTATTCTACCATATATTTTACCAGTCACACTAAGAAGGCAAATACCCCTATGGTTACCACATACTTCTCTCTCACCTTTTCCTTTGTATAAAGGAACAATTATACCTGATTTCCAATCCTCTGGAACCCTTCCCTCTTCCCAAGCCAATCTAAACAACTTCCATATCCACTCCACAACAATCTCACCCCAGTACCTCAGTATTTCACCACACACTCCGTCAATTCCTGGGGCCTTTCCCAACTTGATTTTCTTCATTGCTTCTACTACTTCCTCCCTACTGATCTCTTCCTCCCTCCTCTCATCTCTTCTTCTCCCAGCCATTCCCCAACCACTTATACTAGCACTGCTCTCACTTTCTACATTCAACAAACTCTCAAAGTGCTCCTTCCATCTCCTCAGTTTCTCTCTATTCTCCACCAACAATCTATTATTCCTATCTTTCACTCCCCTACTATTTCCCCTTTCACACTGCCTTACTTTCTTTACCTCCTTCCGAAACAATTTCTTACTCTCCCTCCATTTCACACTCAGATTCCTCCCAAACTCTTCATCCACTTTCTTCTTACTCTCCTTCACCAGTCTCTTCACCTCCCTTCTTCTGCTTACATATACCTTTCTCTTCTCTCTCATCTTCTCCCCTACCTCTGCTCGCTAACCATTCACTATATGCCTTCTTCTTTTGTTCCACAGCTCGTTTCACCTCATCATTCCACCAAGCAGTCCCTTGAACACCCTTGCATCTCCTCCTCACTCCAGAAACCACCTCACACGCAGCGCCTATCTCTTCCGTGAATATCTTACATACATCTTCCACCCCTTCCATCTATTCTAGCTCATACCTTCCCAATCTTTCTTCCACTATGCTCTTATACTCTGCCATTTTCTCACTCTCTTGCAATTTCTCCATTCTTGTCAGAGGAGCTGTTTCCTCCTGTCTTCTCCTTCGTCTCCTCAACCATTTTCTTTGCAGCTTTACCTTGGCCGTCGCTTAGTGATGGTCAGAGACCCCAATTACACCACCCTCTCCACACTCTTGCATCCAACACTTGTCTTCTCATTCGCTTATCCACACACACATAGTCTATCATCGCCTTACGTTCAACAAGCTCACCATCCATCTTCCTCATTACTTTCCACGTATACCGGTGGATCATCTTATGGCGAAAGTAGGTGTTGGCTATTGCCAACCCCTTACTAGCACAGATGTCCACCAAAGCACTACCATTCCCATATACTTCAGCTGGCACACCCCACTGACCAACCACTCCATCCACTCGTCCATTCCCAACTTTGCCATTCATGTCTCCAATCAAAAACACTCTCTCGCTCCTCTCAAATTTTTCCGTACATGCTTCTACTCTCACCGAAAACTCATCTATTTCTAACTTGCGCCTGGTGCATGTTAGAAATCACGCACGGCTGTGTGTGCAGCCTAGTGGCGTTTGTGTATGAATCTCAGACAAGGCTTTATGGAAAAGCAGGAAGAGGATAAAAATTATGTGTGTGTATATGGTTTTCCAACCTTGTTATCAGTGGAGCGTCTCCCCATCCACCACAAGCAGGCGAAAGTTCATTGTCTGAGGGACTGTGGGATAGCATTATCTCAATTTCTAAGGGATTGACACTTGTGTATCATTCTCCGCGCTTGGCCTCGTATGTAACTATATAGCTATAGGTAACAATATGTCAAACTGTTAGTTATGTCTTAAGTTCTTCAGGAAGAGATAACTACACATCCCCTAGCCTACACTAATCAAGAATGCCATACACGTCTGATCATTT
Source organism: Coenobita brevimanus (assembly GCF_032717465.1). Lineage (NCBI taxonomy): Eukaryota > Metazoa > Arthropoda > Malacostraca > Decapoda > Coenobitidae > Coenobita > Coenobita brevimanus. Next base: position 12,635,695 of record NC_136984.1, read on the forward strand.
GCCAGAAGCATGACCAACACACACACACACACACATACACACACACACACACACACACACACACACACACACACACACACACACACACACACACGCACACACACTTTAGCCAGAAGCCAGAGGGGGATAAAAGTCCGGTATTACATGTAAGAAGCTTAGAGAACCAGAGACGGCCTGGAGAGGAGAGAGATTCCTAGAGAACAATAGGGAGTAGGTAAATGAGAGAAAAAGAGGAGGACTGCAGCTAGCACAAATTGCTACTAACCATTCACGGGTCATGCCAAGCTCTTAACTTTTATTCAAGTAACTGTCTCACAATAAACTCCATCAACCTCAATCTTCTTATTTCATCATCCCACTTAAGATACGAAGAGTTCATCAGAACTGAGAAGGCCTTCACTGACATCTCCTACAACTCCTCAACATTACTCTCTCCTGGTGCCACTCCCATTGATGACACAACCAGATAACCTCTATCCAATTAAACCTCTCAGCTACTTTAATTGACACCAGTATGAAAAGAGAATCGAGTAGCTTGATGACCGAGGACGTCATAATAACTTACGTTCCTCTGGCGTACTTGAAGAACTAAGGGAAAACTGTGAACAATGCTAGCATTAGGTGGCCAAAATACTGCAGGATATATTACAGATGAAACCGACCTTCGAGAGAGTTCATCGGGTAGGAAAGTGCAATGATTGTGTTCCTCGAGACATCATTGCAAGGTTCCCATCGAAACAGAAATAAACTGAAAGGCACTCGTATTTACTTAAATGAGGACCTTTGCCCTGGAATTGTGGAAGCGCGGTACAAGCAAATGGATGCATTTCTTGAAGCTAAAAGAAATGGTAAACGACTTTTTTTAGCTTTTGTACGCTGATAGTGCGTGGTCAAGTTGTGAGGGGAGGTGGTGAGTCTGGTGGAGGTGGCATGGTGGCTAGGGCTACTGTGCACGAGTTATCGGAGGAATCGTCCGATGCCCATCCACTGCCCCTCAGGCCATTCACTCCGTCGTCTTTTTCTTTTCATGGACCGCAGTGACTCGATTCATGTGGTGGAACTGTCATGAAGAATAACAGAGTGACCTGGTCAGATGTGGTCCGTTCATCCTGTGGCCCTGGTGGTGCTGAGGGAACCGATGCACCACCCAAGGCCATGACTCGCTTTGAAATTGATGTAGGACAGAGGGACAGGAAGAAAACAGCATTCTACAAAGCAGGTTAAATAAAGTTCCAAATATGTCTGTAGTTTGCATAATGAGTGTGTTATCATGCCTAGGATGGATAACGACTTTTGCTTCCCATTTTCTGCCTTAGATGATCAGGGTTTTTATAGTAACTTTGAATGTTAACTTTTATTCTGATAATAGCATTATATATACTGACACTCTAAGTGTACTTTGTCTTAATCCATTTGATTTCGATGATGATCGTTATAACTCCATCATCTGCCCAGACAATTGTCTATCAAGCTATCTACATTTTAACACTCCAATATGTAGTTATATTTTTGCAGACTCTTAGGACAATCCTTTCCATGCATTACTTTGAAACATTTTTTTCTATAATTTGCCATAACATTGATAGAATTCCACTTCATCTTGATGAATTTATTGACTAATGTGTAACTCCGCTACAACATAATTTGGATATCATTGGATTTTGTTAAACAAAAGTAACTGTAAGTATTGAGCAACTCTACAACATTCCCAACTACACCATGTACAGAAATGCTTTCACCTGTAACAGTGGGGGAGTTGCTCTGTACATCAAGGACAACTTTACCTCCTTTGAGCAAACTGATCTGAGATTCAGGAGGAATATATAGAAACTATTTTTATCACAACTGAAGATCTCAGTGGAAATAATGTAATAGTAGGTGTGGTCTATAGAAGACTACATAGAGATGATGAGAAATTGTATGAATCCATTACTGCCATATTGTCTCTCATCGACCATGGGGGAAATAAATGTCATATTGGCGGAGATTTTCATTAAGATCTCTTGATATCAGCAACAAATACACACGTAAGTGATTTAATAGTGATATGTTATTCTTATTCTTATTTCTTTTTTATGGAATACTTAAACCAACAAAGGTGACTGCAAACACTGCCACGATAATTGATCACATCTGGTCGAACAAATGTACTAATAATAACTCGTCATATAGTCCAGGGGTTCCCAACCTTTTTAGCACTGTGCCCCCCTTTGGTCAGGACTGCATTCATGATGCCCCCCACCCGGGCCACCCCTCTGAGCCTAAACAACGATGCTTTTATCTGTTCCATATGGATGCTTAAGACGCTAGATGGCAACACTACATGTGGTTGCTTGAAATGACGATTGTGAAGTTTTCCTATCAAAGTTTCTTATTCCTTCATATCTTTGGGAATACCCTGTATGCATTTGAATGGCCTAGCACTATGTTGAACTCTGATTACCCCACGCCCCCCCTAGCAATCTCAAACGTCCCTCCAGGGGGACGCGCCCCCCCAGGTTGGGGAACGTTATCATACACTAAGTATTAACCCGTCGACTCCCATTGACGTACGGTAAATAGGCGCCCAAACGTTTTGTCAGTGTGACTCTTGTTGATGTTTATAAACGCCCTGCAATTGCAAGGTCCGTCATTTGTACATTATTCAAATTTTGCACGTGATTTTGGCACGTATACATGGGACACCTTCCTCTGCCTGAGGCCAGGCAGGGATAATGTCTTACCCTGCATGACCTCCACCCCATTGCATGCACGCCATTGTCTCGGCAACCCACCTGTTACCAGTGACCTGGCCAGGAAAGACATGTCGCGCTACAGTACGAAATTTAAGGCCAGAGTGATTTCCCAGTCGATGAGAAAGTGGAGGACAAAGTTTACTTAGCGTTAGAGGAAGAAACAGTCAGAAATGATGATCAGGTAATGTTGCCAAAACAGGTGCAATATGTTGATGTGTTTGGTGAGTGAAACAACGCTTATATCACCTATATTACTGTGTGAAAACCAATATACTCTAGTACTACACATAAATTCATGCCTAATAAATAAATAAATACTTAATTTGGGTGGTCTGGTATAGTTACCCCTCCCATAGAAAACGTTTTCTCTGGAGCCAGGCAACAGAGAAAGCACAGCCAGGGGAGGGTCTTGTCATCTGTACTGGCATTTCTATGCTCAGGGGAGCGATTTCTCTATAGATTTTCGATGTTTCTCATAAAAATCGGAGGTTTTAGCCAAAAAAAAAAAAAAGAAAATCTGCTAGGTTTGGGGGAGGTCACTGTTTAAAAATCTGTCGGGATGGGGCGGGTTAATGCTCTAAAACTAGTATATTATTCATAAGTGTACCTTAACATTTTCTTATTGTCACACAGTATGGGGAAACGCTGGTAAATCTAAACTTAATCTGCTTCATAATGCCCAGAAAAAGATTACTCATCACCGTAGGTATTATCATATGAACAGGGTTTTTTTATGGATTCCAATTGTTAAATATGGATGACAAACATATACTGTAATGATCTTTTGTATAAAAATCCCTTAATGGTTATATCACTCAGAACATGTTCCAGTACCCTACTAGCCAGAATTGTAATTTAAGAAAAAATAAAAGTTTAGATATCCCATTAATGACCACCAGACAATCACAAACATCAATATTGTATCATGGAGTGAAGACCTGGAGCCAACTACCTATAAGTATACGAGAAGAAGATAACATCTCCAACTTTAAGAAATAATTAAAAGATTATTTACTGCAAACTTATCAACACCCCACGTAAACAGTAGCGATCTTTCTATCCCCTAATTCAGTTCATTCATATTTCTATATGTATGTTATGCACATAATTATATAGATTCTTTTTTTGTGTGTGTGTGTGTGTGGACACGTTTATAATTATGTATGTACAGTCGCCAAACTTTCCACCTGGGCCACCTAGCCACGAGAGGTAGGTAACGGGTGCTGGCAACAATGTATCTGTTTGTTCGTGTGTACAGTACATGTTCGACGATAGCATTTATTTAAAAAAAAACCATGATATATAAAAACCCCGTGACAATTTATCCTTGCGAGGTCGCCAATTGTCACGGGGTTTTTATATATCATGTTTTTTTTTAAATAAATGCTTAAATGTTATTTAATTGATATTAAAGGGCAGGGACAATGATTGTCTTGCTAAATCAAGCAACGATTCTATAAGAATGAGAATTTATAAACTTTCTCGACAGTACACAGGAGAGACTATCACTCAATTGCTGTTCATTAGTACTGTAGCCTCTGGAGAAAGTTACTTCACCCCTGACAATAAATAACTAATACTAACATTAGGTTCTTGCTGATGCTTAACTCCTAGAAGGCACAACGGATTTTAAGTTTAATACAAGACTGGTCTAAGTACCAGTTATGAAAGGCAAACGTTTATGCAAGCTAGGAGCTATATGGAAAATAAGCTTAATTATGGAGAAATGAAACAAGAGTTTACATTATATTAAGCTCAAGAAAAAGAACTGTTAAATTTATTGATTACAAAAAAATAAATTTAATGTTACAATTCAAAATCAAATTAATGAGATCGCACTCACTCACTCACGCAAAGGTAAATACTTACGCCTAGGAAAAAAACACCTTAATTAAACTCTTAAAACTAGGAAAATACAAAAATGAAATACTGGTCGATGAATGCTTTGTATCACCCAATTCAAGGTAGGAGCACTGGAGACTGTGGTCTAAGTAGAGCCTGGCTGACTTCTCACTTGTTGGAGCACAGATCCTTCCTCCGTCAGAGCAAACACTGGACTGAGTAAGTCGTGGGAAAGAAAAGGGGAACAGTAGGCCGCATTTTTTAATGGTCGAGTGAGTGAAACGTTCCCAAAACAAATCGCTCAGCGGAAGCGCTAATGTCTCACGCAAAGACGATAACGTAAGACACTGAAAAATTGATTTGACAAAGCTTCCGTCCGAATGAGCGGTTAAATGAACGATAAACAGTGAGTTTTCCACTAATAGTTCGTGGCTTCTCACAAAAGGGAAATGTCGCGAATTTGATTCGTGACACTCTTCACAGCACTCAACAATTTCCCCTCCACTCCATATATACTTAATACCCTCCACATACCTTGCCTATCTAATCTGTCATAAGCTTTCTCCAAGTCCGTGAAGGCAGCATACACTTTCTTTCCCTTCTCTAGATACTTCTCCTCTAAACATCTTAGAACAAATAACTGATCTACACACCCTTTTCCCTTCCTAAATCCTCCTTGTTCTTTTCCAACTAGCTCCTCTGTCATAGTCCTAACCTTATCAATGACTATTCTACCATATATTTTACCAGTCACACTAAGAAGGCAAATACCCCTATGGTTACCACATATTTCTCTCTCACCTTTTCCTTTGTATAAAGGAACAATTATACCTGATTTCCAATCCTCTGGAACCCTTCCCTCTTCCCAAGCCAATCTAAACAACTTCCATATCCACTCCACAACAATTTCACCCCAGTACCTCAGTATTTCACCACACACTCCGTCAATTCCTGGGGCCTTTCCCAACTTGATTTTCTTCATTGCTTCTACTACTTCCTCCCTACTGATCTCTTCCTCCCTCCTCTCATCTCTTCTTCTCCCAGCCATTCCCCAACCACTTATACTCGCACTGCTCTCACTTTCTACATTCAACAAACTCTCAAAGTGCTCCTTCCATCTCCTCAGTTTCTCTCTATTCTCCACCAACAATCTATTATTCCTATCTTTCACTCCCCTACTATTTCCCCTTTCACACTGCCTTACTTTCTTTACCTCCTTCCGAAACAATTTCTTACTCTCCCTCCATTTCACACTCAGATTCCTCCCAAACTCTTCATCCACTTTCTTCTTACTCTCCTTCACCAGTCTCTTCACCTCCCTTCTTCTGCTTACATATACCTTTCTCTTCTCTCTCATCTTCTCCCCTACCTCTGCTCGCTAACCATTCACTATATGCCTTCTTCTTTTGTTCCACAGCTCGTTTCACCTCATCATTCCACCAAGCTGTCCCTTGAACACCCTTGCATCTCCTCCTCACTCCAGAAACCACCTCACACGCAGCGCCTATCTCTTCCGTGAATATCTTACATACATCTTCCACCCCTTCCATCTGTTCTAGCTCATACCTTCCCAATCTTTCTTCCACTATGCTCTTATACTCTGCCATTTTCTCACTCTCTTGCAATTTCTCCACTCTTGTCAGAGGAGCTGGTTCCTCCTGTCTTCTCCTTCGTCTCCTCAACCATTTTCTTTGCAGCTTTACCTTGGCCGTCGCTTAGTGATGGTCAGAGACCCCAATTCCACCACCCTCTCCACACTCTTGCATCCAACACTTGTCTTCTCATTCGCTTATCCACACACACATAGTCTATCATCGCCTTACGTTCAACAAGCTCACCATCCATCTTCCTCATTACTTTCCACGTATACCGGTGGATCATCTTATGGCGAAAGTAGGTGTTGGCTATTGCCAACCCCTTACTAGCACAGATGTCCACCAAAGCACTACCATTCCCATATACTTCAGCTGGCACACCCCACTGACCAACCACTCCATCCACTCGTCCATTCCCAACTTTGCCATTCATGTCTCCAATCAAAAACACTCTCTCGCTCATCTCAAATTTGTCCATACATGCTTCTCTCTCACCCAAAACTCATCTATTTCTAACTTGCGCCTGGTGCATGTTAGAAATCACGCGCGGCTGTGTGTGCAGCCTAGTGGCGTTTGTGTATGAATCTCATACAAGGCTTTATGGAAAAGCAGGAAGAGGATAAAAATTATGTGTGTGTATATGGCTTTCCAACCTTGTTATCAGTGGAGCGTCTCCCTATCCACCACAAGCATGCGAAAGTTCATTGTCTGAGGGACTGTGGGATAGCATTATCTCAATTTCTAAGGGATTGACACTTGTGTATCATTCTCCACGCTTGGCCTGGTATGTAACTATATAGCTATAGGTAACAATATGTTAAACAGGTAGTTATGTCTGAAGTTCTTCAGGAAGAGATAACTACACATCCCCTAGCCTAGACTAATCAAGAATGCCATACACGTCTGATTATTTGCCAGAAGCATGACCAACACACTCACACACACACAGACACACACACACACACACACACACACGCACACACACACGCACACACACTTTAGCCAGAAGCCAGAGGGGGATAAAAGTCCGGTATTACATGCAAGAAGCTTAGAGAACCAGAGACGGCCTGGAGAGGAGAGAGATTCCTAGAGAACAATAGGGAGTAGGTAAATGAGAATAAAAGAGGAGGACTGCAGCTAGCACAAATTGCTACTAACCATTCACGGGTCATGCCAAGCTCTTAACTTTTATTCAAGTAACTGTCTCACAATAAACTCCATCAACCTCAATCTTCTTATTTCATCATCCCACTTAAGATACGAAGAGTTCATCAGAACTGAGAAGGCCTTCACTGACATCTCCTACAACTCAACATTACTCTCTCCTGGTGCCACTCCCATTGATGACACAACCAGATAACCTCTATCCAATTAAACCCCTCAGCTACTTTAATTGACACCAGTATGAAAAGAGAATCGAGTAGCTTGATGACCGAGGACGTCATAATAACTTACGTTTCTCTGGCGTACTTGAAGAACTAAGGGAAAACTGTGAACAATGCTAGCATTAGGTGGCCAAAATACTGCAGGATATATTACAGATGAAACCGACCTTCGAGAGAGTTCATCGGGTAGGAAAGTGCAATGATTGTGTTCCTCGAGACATCATTGCAAGGTTCCCTTCGAAACAGAAAGAAACTGAAAGTCACTCGTATTTACTTAAATGAGGACCTTTGCCCTGGAATTCTGGAAGCGCGGTACAAGCAAATGGATGCATTTCTTGAAGCTAAAAGAAATGGTAAACGACTTTTTTTAGTTTTTGTACGCTGATAGTGCGTGGTCAAGTTGTGAGGGGAGGTGGTGAGTCTGGTGGAGGTGGCATGGTGGCTAGGGCTACTGTGCACGAGTTATCGGAGGAATCGTCCGATGCCCATCCACTGCCCCTCAGGCCATTCACTCCGTCGTCTTCTTCTTTTCATGGACCGCAGTGACTCGATTCATGTGGTGGAACTGTCATGAAGAATAACAGAGTGACCTGGTCAGATGTGGTCCGTTCATCCTGTGGCCCTGGTGGTGCTGAGGGAACCGATGCACCACCCGAGGCCATGACTCGCCTTGAAAGGGAGGTAGGACAGAGGGACAGGAAGAAAACAGCATTCTACAAAGCAGGTTAAATAAAGTTCCAAATATGTCTGTAGTTTGCATAATGAGTGTGTTATCATGCCTAGGATGGATAACGACTTTTGCTTCCCATTTTCTGCCTTAGATGATCAGGGTTTTTATAGTAACTTTGAATGTTAACTTTTATTCTGATAATAGCATTATATATACTGACACTCTAAGTGTACTTTGTCTTAATCCATTTGATTTCGATGATGATCGTTATAACTCCATCATTTGCCCAGACAATTGTCTATCAAGCTATCTACATTTTAACACTCCAATATGTAGTTATATTTTTGCAGACTCTTAGGACAATCCTTTCCATGCATTACTTTGTAACATTTTTTTCTATAATTTGCCATAACATTGATAGAATTCCACTTCATCTTGATGAATTTATTGACTAATGTGTAACTCCACTACAACATAATTTGGATATCATTGGATTTTGTTAAACAAAAGTAACTGTAAGTATTGAGCAACTCTACAACATTCCCAACTACACCATGTACAGAAATGCTTTCACCTGTAACAGTGGGGGAGTTGCCCTGTACATCAAGGACAACTTTACCTCCTTTGAGCAAACTGATCTGAGATTTCAGGAGGAATATATAGAAACTATTTTTATCACAACTGAAGATCTCAGTGGAAATAATGTAATAGTAGGTGTGGTCTATAGAAGACCACATACAGATGATGAGAAATTGTATGAATCCTTTACTGCCATATTGTCTGTCATCGACCGTGGGGGAAAGAAATGTCATATTGGCGGAGATTTTCATTTAGATCTCTTGATATCAGCAACAAATACACACGTAAGTGATTTAATAGTGATATGTTATTCTTTTTTTTCTTTTTTTTTAATGGAATACTTAAACCAACAAGGGTGACTGCAAACACTGCCACGATAATTGATCACATCTGGTCGAACAAATGTACTGATAATATCTTTATTGGTATTGTATACACCAACATTTCTGATCAATTTCCTGTGTTTTCTGTTTTTAATCTTGATAAGGGAGAAGCGGATGGTGATTATACCAAGATTAGATATAGAAACTTCAGCAGGGATAATACAGAAATTTTTAAGAATAGCATGAAGAAAGTCACATGGGAATATCCAAATGTCATTTAAGATAATGTTCAAGTATTTTTTCTGGCATTATTTAAGAAATATTTTCCTGTTATAGAATAAAAAAAAAAACAGTTAAAGAAGCCATACTTTCAAACCGTATATAACTCCTGAATTAAGAGCCATGATTCATGATAAAATGAAGCTCCAGTGAAAATTCGCAAAAAATACTGCAACATACGGAGAAGCTTACTGTTGCAGGGATAATATCTTGGTGGATCTCCAATATGGATTTCGCAAAGCTCGATCAAATGAGACCATCCTATTATCATTTACTAATGATATTTTGTGCTCGTTCAATAATAGATTGTTTACCATCACAGTGTTATTAGGTCTTTCTAATGCATTTGACACTGTTGACCACAACATCTTACTCAGAAAATTAGAGCATTTTGGTGTCAGAGATATTTCCCATGCATGGTTTTGATCATAATAAAATGCTCATAAACAGTTTGTCCAATTCACAGATTACGCTTCAGATACAAACTTTATTTCTTATGGAGTACCACAGGGTTCCATATTAGAGATGCTGTTATTCTTGCTGTACATTAACGATATTGTTAACGCTAGTTAAAAAAACTCAAATTTGTTTCATTTGCTGATGATTGTACAATTTATGCTAGTCACTGGAGTCATCACTCCCTCATACAAATTATGAAAAATGAGCTGATAAACATTAATAGATGGATAATTAGTAATAAACTCACACTAAATACTAATAAAACAATGTTTGTCAACTTTAATCACAGGAAAGCCATACCACAGTATTGGGATCCACTAATAATTGGTTAGTGTGTGGTGAAAGAGGTGACCATACGAAGTTTCTGGGTGTGATAGTTGATAAACATCTAGCCTGGAATTTATACATTCAAAATGTGGTTACCAGGACAAACAAGCAATGCGGTATAATGAAACTAACTCGTCATATAGTCCAGGGGTTCCCAACCTTTTTAGCACTGCGCCCCCCTTTGGTCATGACTGCATTCATGATGCCCCCCACCCGGGCCACCCCTCTGAGCCTAAACAACGATGCTTTTATCTGTTCCATATGGATGCTTAAGACGCTAGATGGCAACACTACATGTGGTTGCTTGAAATGACGATTGTGAAGTTTTCCTATCAAAGTTTCTTATTCTTTCATATCTTTGGGAATATCCTGTATGCATTTGAATGGCCTAGCACTATATTGAACTCTGGTTACCCCACACCCCCCCTAGCAATCTCAAACGTCCCTCCAGGGGGGCGCGCCCCCCAGGTTGGGGAACGTTATCATATACTAAGTATTAACCCGTCGACTCCCATTGACGTACGGTAAATAGGCGCCCAAACGTTTTGTCAGTGTGACTCTTGTTGATGTTTATAAACGCCCTGCAATTGCAAGGTCCGTCATTTGTACATTTTTCAAATTTTGCACGTGATTTTGGCACGTATACATGGGACACCTTCCTCTACCTGAGGCCAGGCAGGGATAATGTCTTACCCTGCGTGACCTCCACCCCCTTACATGCACGCCATTGTCTCGGCAACCCACCTGTTACCAGTGACCTGGCCAGTAAAGACATGTCACGCTACAGTACGAAATTTAAGGCCAGAGTGATTTCCCAGTCGATGACAAAGTGGAGGACAAAGTTTACTTAATGTTAGAGGAAGAAACAGTCAGAAATGATGATCAAGTAATGTTGCCAAAAAAAAAAAAAAGGTGCAATATGTTGATGTGTTTGGTGAGTGAAACAACGCTTATATCACCTATATTACTGTGTGAAAACCAATATACTCTAGTACTACACATAAATTCATGCCTAATAAATAAATAAATACTTAATTTGGGTGGTCTGGTATAGTTACCCCTCCCATAGAAAACGTTTTCTCTGGAGCCAGGCAACAGAGAAAGCACAGCCATGGGAGGGTCGTGTCATCTGTACTGGCATTTTTAAGCTCAGGGGAGCGATTTCTCTATGAATTTTCGATGTTTCTCATAAAAAGCGGAGGTTTTAGCCAAAAAAAAAAAAAAAATGAAAATCTGCTAGGATTGGGGGAGGTCACTGGTTAAAAATCTGTCGGGATGGGGCGGGTTAATGCTCTAAAACTAGTATATTATTCATAAGTGTACCTTAACATTTTCTTATTGTCACACAGTATGGGGAAACGCTGGTAAATCTAAACTTAATCTGCTTCATAATGCCCAGAAAAAGATTATTAAAATGATTACTCATCACCGTAGGTATTATCATACGAACAGGCTTTTTTTATGGATTCCAATTGTTAAATATGGATGACATAAACATATACTGTAATGATCTTTTGTATAAAAATCCCTTAATGGTTATATCACTCAGAACATGTTCCAGTACCCTACTAGCCAGAATTGTAATTTAAGAAAAAATAAAAGTTTAGATATCCCATTAATGACCACCAGACAATCACAAACATCAATATTGTATCATGGAGTGAAGACCTGGAGCCAACTACCTATAAGTATACGAGAAGAAGATAACATCTCCAACTTTAAGAAATAATTAAAAGATTATTTACTGCAAACTTACCAACACCCCACGTAAACAGTAGCGATCTTTCTATCCCCTAATTCAGTTCATTCATATTTCTATATGTATGTTATGCACATAATTATATAGTTTCTTTTTTTGGGTGTGTGTGTGTGGACATGTTTATAATTATGTATGTACAGTCGCCAAACTTTCCACCTGGGCCACGTAGCCACGAGAGGTAGGTAACGAGTGCTGGCAACAATGTATCTGTTTGTTCGTGTGTACAGTACATGTTCGACGATAGCATTTATTTAAAAAAAAACATGATATATAAAAACCCCGTGACAATTTATCCTGGCGAGGTCGCCAATTGTCACGGGGTTTTTATATATCATGGTTTTTTTTAAATAAATGCTTAAATGTTATTTAATTGATATTAAAGGGCAGGGACAATGATTGTCTTGCTAAATCAAGCAACGATTCTATAAGAATGAGAATTTATAAACTTTCTCGACAGTACACAGGAGAGACTATCACTCAATTGCTGTTCATTAGTACTGTAGCCTCTGGAGAAAGTTACTTCACCCCTGACAATAAATAACTAATACTAACATTAGGTTCTTGCTGATGCTTAACTCCTAGAAGGCACAACGGATTTTAAGTTTAATACAAGACTGGTCTAAGTACCAGTTATGAAAGGCAAACGTTTATGCAAGCTAGGAGCTATATGGAAAATAAGCTTAATTATGGAGAAATGAAACAAGAGTTTACATTATATTAAGCTCAAGAAAAAGAACTGTTAAATTTATTGATTACTAAAAAATAAATTTAACGTTACAATTCAAAATCAAATTAATGAGATCGCACTCACTCACTCACGCAAAAGCTAAATACTTACGCCTAGGAAAAAAACACCTTAATTAAACTCTTAAAACTAGGAAAATACAAAAATGAAATACTGGTCGATGAATGCTTTGTATCACCCAATTCAAGGTAGGAGCACTGGAGACTGTGGTCTAAGTAGAGCCTGGCTAACTTCTCACTTGTTGGAGCACAGATCCTTCCTCCGCTAGAGCAAACAGTGGACTGAGTAAGTCGTGGGAAAGAAAAGGGGAACAGTAGGCCGCATTTTTTAACGGTCGAGTGAGCGAAACGCGTGCAAAACAAATCGCTCAGCGGAAGCGCTAATGTCTCACGCAAAGACGATAACGTATGACACTGAAAAATTGATTTGACAAAGCTTCCGTCCGAATGAGCGGTTAACTGAACGATAAACAGTGAGTTTTCCACTAATAGTTCGTGGCTTCTCACAAAAGGGAAATGTCGCGAATTTGATTCGTGACACTCTTCACAGCACTCAACAATTTCCCCTCCACTCCATATATGCTTAATACCTTCCACATACCTTGCCTATCTAATCTGTCATAAGCTTTCTCCAAGTCCGTGAAGGCAGCATACACTTTCTTTCCCTTCTCTAGATACTTCTCCTCTAAACATCTTAGAACAAATATCTGATCTACACACCCTTTTCCCTTCCTAAATCCTCCTTGTTCTTTTCCAACTAGCTCCTCTGTCATAGGCCTAACCTTATCAATGAGTATTCTACCATATATTTTACCAGTCACACTAAGAAGGCAAATACCCCTATGGTTACCACATACTTCTCTCTCGCCTTTTCCTTTGTATAAAGGAACAATTATACCTGATTTCCAATCCTCTGGAACCCTTCCCTCTTCCCAAGCCAATCTAAACAACTTCCATATCCACTCCACAACCATCTCACCCCAGTACCTCAGTATTTCACCACACACTCCGTCAATTCCTGGGGCCTTTCCCAACTTGATTTTCTTTATTGCTTCTACTACTTCCTCCCTACTGATCTCTTCCTCCCTCCTCTCATCTCTTCTTCTCCCAGCCATTCCCCAACCACTTATACTCGCACTGCTCTCACTTTCTACATTCAACAAACTCTCAAAGTGCTCCTTCCATCTCCTCAGTTTCTCTCTATTCTCCACCAACAATCTATTATTCCTATCTTTCACTCCCCTACTATTTCCCCTTTCACACTGCCTTACTTTCTTTACCTCCTTCCGAAACAATTTCTTACTCTCCCTCCATTTCACACTCAGATTCCTCCCAAACTCTTCATCCACTTTCTTCTTACTCTCCTTCACCAGTCTCTTCACCTCCCTTCTTCTGCTTACATATACCTTTCTCTTCTCTCTCATCTTCTCCCCTACCTCTGCTCGCTAACCATTCACTATATGCCTTCTTCTTTTGTTTCACAGCTCGTTTCACCTCATCATTCCACCATGCTGTACCTTGCACACCCTTGCATCTCCTCCTCACTCCAAAAACCACCTTACACGCAGCGCCTATCTCATCCGTGAATATCTTACATACATCTTCCATGCCTTCCATCTGCTCTAGCTCATACCTTCCCAATCTTTCTTCCACTATGCTCTTATACTCTGCCATTTTCTCACTCTCTTGCAATTTCTCCACTCTTGTCAGAGGAGCTGTTTCCTCCTGTCTTCTCCTTCGTCTCCTCAACCATTTTCTTTGCAGCTTTACCTTGGCCGTCGCTTAGTGATGGTCAGAGACTCCCAGCCACCCCCCTCTCCACACTCTTGCATCCAACACTTGTCTTCTCATTCGCTCATCCACACACACATAGTCTATCATCGCCTTTCGTTCAACAAGCTCACCATCCATCTTCCTCATTACTCTCCACGTATACCGGTGGATCATCTTATGGCGAAAGTAGGTGTTGGCTATTGCCAACCCCTTACTAGCACAGATGTCCACCAAAGCACTACCATTCCCATATACTTCAGCTGGCACACCCCACTGACCAACCACTCCATCCACTCGTCCATTCCCGACTTTGCCATTCATGTCTCCAATCAAAAACACTCTCTCGCTCCTCTCAAATTTGTCCATACATGCTTCTACTCTCACCCAAAACTCATCTATTTCTAACTTGCGCCTGGTGCATGTTAGAAATCACGCGCGGCTGTGTGTGCAGCCTAGTGGCGTTTGTGTATGAATCTCATACAAGGCTTTATGGAAAAGCAGGAAGAGGATAAAAATTATGTGTGTGTATATGGCTTTCCAACCTTGTTATCAGTGGAGCGTCTCCCCATCCACCACAAGCATGCGAAAGTTCATTGTCTGAGGGACTGTGGGATAGCATTATCTCAATTTCTAAGGGATTGACACTTGTGTATCATTCTCCACGCTTGGCCTCGTATGTAACTATATAGCTATAGGTAACAATATGTCAAACAGGTAGTTATGTCTGAAGTTCTTCAGGAAGAGATAACTACACATCCCCTAGCCTAGACTAATCAAGAATGCCATACACGTCTGATTATTTGCCAGAAGCATGACCAACACACTCACACACACACAGACACAGACACACACACACACACACACACACACACACACACACACACACACACACACACGCACACACACACGCACACACACTTTAGCCAGAAGCCAGAGGGGGATAAAAGTCCGGTATTACATGTAAGAAGCTTAGAGAACCAGAGACGGCCTGGAGAGGAGAGAGATTCCTAGAGAACAATAGGGAGTAGGTAAATGAGAGTAAAAGAGGAGGACTGCAGCTAGCACAAATTGCTACTAACCATTCACGGGTCATGCCAAGCTCTTAACTTTTATTCAAGTAACTGTCTCACAATAAACTCCATCAACCTCAATCTTCTTATTTCATCATCCCACTTAAGATACGAAGAGTTCATCAGAACTGAGAAGGCCTTCACTGACATCTCCTACAACTCCTCAACATTACTCTCTCCTGGTGCCACTCCCATTGATGACACAACCAGATAACCTCTATCCAATTAAACCCCTCAGCTACTTTAATTGACACCAGTATGAAAAGAGAATCGAGTAGCTTGATGACCGAGGACGTCATAATAACTTACGTTTCTCTTGCGTACTTGAAGAACTAAGGGAAAACTGTGAACAATGCTAGCATTAGGTGGCCAAAATACTGCAGGATATATTACAGATGAAACCGACCTTCGAGAGAGTTCATCGGGTAGGAAAGTGCAATGATTGTGTTCCTCGAGACATCATTGCAAGGTTCCCTTCGAAACAGAAATAAACTGAAAGGCACTCGTATTTACTTAAATGAGGACCTTTGCCCTGGAATTCTGGAAGCGCGGTACAAGCAAATGGATGCATTTCTTGAAGCTAAAAGAAATGGTAAACGACTTTTTTTAGTTTTTGTACGCTGATAGTGCGTGGTCAAGTTGTGAGGGGAGGTGGTGAGTCTGGTGGAGGTGGCATGGTGGCTAGGGCTACTGTGCACGAGTTATCGGAGGAATCGTCCGATGCCCATCCACTGCCCCTCAGGCCATTCACTCCGTCGTCTTCTTCTTTTCATGGACCGCAGTGACTCGATTCATGTGGTGGAACTGTCATGAAGAATAACAGAGTGACCTGGTCAGATGTGGTCCGTTCATCCTGTGGCCCTGGTGGTGCTGAGGGAACCGATGCACCACCCGAGGCCATGACTCGCCTTGAAAGGGAGGTAGGACAGAGGGACAGGAAGAAAACAGCATTCTACAAAGCAGGTTAAATAAAGTTCCAAATATGTCTGTAGTTTGCATAATGAGTGTGTTATCATGCCTAGGATGGATAACGACTTTTGCTTCCCATTTTCTGCCTTAGATGATCAGGGTTTTTATAGTAACTTTGAATGTTAACTTTTATTCTGATAATAGCATTATATATACTGACACTCTAAGTGTACTTTGTCTTAATCCATTTGATTTCGATGATGATCGTTATAACTCCATCATTTGCCCAGACAATTGTCTATCAAGCTATCTACATTTTAACACTCCAATATGTAGTTATATTTTTGCAGACTCTTAGGACAATCCTTTCCATGCATTACTTTGTAACATTTTTTTCTATAATTTGCCATAACATTGATAGAATTCCACTTCATCTTGATGAATTTATTGACTAATGTGTAACTCCACTACAACATAATTTGGATATCATTGGATTTTGTTAAACAAAAGTAACTGTAAGTATTGAGCAACTCTACAACATTCCCAACTACACCATGTACAGAAATGCTTTCACCTGTAACAGTGGGGGAGTTGCTCTGTACATCAAGGACAACTTTACCTCCTTTGAGCAAACTGATCTGAGATTTCAGGAGGAATATATAGAAACTATTTTTATCACAACTGAAGATCTCAGTGGAAATAATGTAATAGTAGGTGTGGTCTATAGAAGACCACATACAGATGATGAGAATTTGTATGAATCCTTTACTGCCATATTGTCTGTCATCGACCGTGGGGGAAAGAAATGTCATATTGGCGGAGATTTTCATTTAGATCTCTTGATATCAGCAACAAATACACACGTAAGTGATTTAATAGTGATATGTTATTCTTATATTTTTTTTTTTATGGAATACTTAAACCAACAAGGGTGACTGCAAACACTGCCACGATAATTGATCACATCTGGTCGAACAAATGTACTGATAATATCTTTATTGGTATTGTATACACTAACATTTCTGATCAATTTCCTGTGTTTTCTGTTTTTAATCTTGATAAGGGAGAAGCGGATGGTGATTATACCAAGATTAGATATAGAAACTTCAGCAGGGATAATACAGAAATTTTTAAGAATAGCATGAAGAAAGTCACATGGGAATATCCAAATGTCATTTAAGATAATGTTCAAGTATTTTCTCTGGCATTATTTAAGAAATATTTTCCTGTTATAGAAAAAAAAAAAAAACAGTTAAAGAAGCCATACTTTCAAACCGTATATAACTCCTGAATTAAGAGCCATGATTCATGATAAAATGAAGCTCCAGTGAAAATTCGCAAAAAATACTGTAACATACGGAGAAGCTTACTGTTGCAGGGATAATATCTTGGTGGATCTCCAATATGGATTTCGCAAAGCTCGATCAAATGAGACCATCCTATTATCATTTACTAATGATATTTTGTGCTCGTTCAATAATAGATTGTTTACCATCACAGTGTTATTAGGTCTTTCTAATGCATTTGACACTGTTGACCACAACATCTTACTCAGAAAATTAGAGCATTTTGGTGTCAGAGATATTTCCCATGCATGGTTTTGATCATAATAAAATGCTCATAAACAGTTTGTCCAATTCACAGATTACGCTTCAGATACAAACTTTATTTCTTATGGAGTACCACAGGGTTCCATATTAGAGATGCTGTTATTCTTGCTGTACATTAACGATATTGTTAACGCTAGTTAAAAAAACTCAAATTTGTTTCATTTGCTGATGATTGTACAATTTATGCTAGTCACTGGAGTCATCACTCCCTCATACAAATTATGAAAAATGAGCTGATAAACATTAATAGATGGATAATTAGTAATAAACTCACACTAAATACTAATAAAACAATGTTTGTCAACTTTAATCACAGGAAAGCCATACCACAGTATTGGGATCCACTAATAATTGGTTAGTGTGTGGTGAAAGAGGTGACCATACGAAGTTTCTGGGTGTGATAGTTGATAAACATCTAGCCTGGAATTTATACATTCAAAATGTGGTTACCAGGACAAACAAGCAATGCGGTATAATGAAACTAACTCGTCATATAGTCCAGGGGTTCCCAACCTTTTTAGCACTGCGCCCCCCTTTGGTCATGACTGCATTCATGATGCCCCCCACCCGGGCCACCCCTCTGAGCCTAAACAACGATGCTTTTATCTGTTCCATATGGATGCTTAAGACGCTAGATGGCAACACTACATGTGGTTGCTTGAAATGACGATTGTGAAGTTTTCCTATCAAAGTTTCTTATTCTTTCATATCTTTGGGAATATCCTGTATGCATTTGAATGGCCTAGCACTATGTTGAACTCTGGTTACCCCACGCCCCCCCTAGCAATCTCAAACGTCCCTCCAGGGGGGCGCGCCCCCCAAGTTGGGGAACGTTATCATATACTAAGTATTAACCCGTCGACTCCCATTGACGTACGGTAAATAGGCGCCCAAACGTTTTGTCAGTGTGACTCTTGTTGATGTTTATAAATGCCCTGCAATTGCAAGGTCCGTCATTTGTACATTTTTCAAATTTTGCACGTGATTTTGGCACGTATACATGGGACACCTTCCTCTACCTGAGGCCAGGCAGGGATAATGTCTTACCCTGCGTGACCTCCACCCCCTTACATGCACGCCATTGTCTCGGCAACCCACCTGTTACCAGTGACCTGGCCAGTAAAGACATGTCACGCTACAGTACGAAATTTAAGTCCAGAGTGATTTCCCAGTCGATGACAAAGTGGAGGACAAAGTTTACTTAGCGTTAAAGGAAGAAACAGTCAGAAATGATGATCAAGTAATGTTGCCAAAAAAAAAAAGGTGCAATATGTTGATGTGTTTGGTGAGTTAAACAACGCTTATATCATCTATATTACTGTGTGAAAACCAATATACTCTAGTACTACACATAAATTCATGCCTAATAAATAAATAAATACTTAATTTGGGTGGTCTGGTATAGTTACCCCTCCCATAGAAAACGTTTTCTCTGGAGCCAGGCAACAGAGAAAGCACAGCCATGGGAGGGTCTTGTCATCTGTAATGGCATTTTTAAGCTCAGGGGAGCGATTTCTCTATGAATTTTCGATGTTTCTCATAAAAAGCGGAGGTTTTAGCCAAAAAAAAAAAAAAGAAAATCTGCTAGGATTGGGGGAGGTCACTGGTTAAAAATCTGTCGGGATGGGGCGGGTTAATGCTCTAAAACTAGTATATTATTCATAAGTGTACCTTAACTTTTTCTTATTGTCACACAGTATGGGGAAACGCTGGTAAATCTAAACTTAATCTGCTTCATAATGCCCAGAAAAAGATTATTAAAATGATTACTCATCACCGTAGGTATTATCATACGAACAGGCTTTTTTTATGGATTCCAATTGTTAAATATGGATGACATAAACATATACTGTAATGATCTTTTGTATAAAAATCCCTTAATGGTTATATCACTCAGAACATGTTCCAGTACCCTACTAGCCAGAATTGTAATTTAAGAAAAAATAAAAGTTTAGATATCCCATTAATGACCACCAGACAATCACAAACATCAATATTGTATCATGGAGTGAAGACCTGGAGCCAACTACCTATAAGTATACGAGAAGAAGATAACATCTCCAACTTTAAGAAATAATTAAAAGATTATTTACTGCAAACTTACCAACACCCCACGTAAACAGTAGCGATCTTTCTATCCCCTAATTCAGTTCATTCATATTTCTATATGTATGTTATGCACATAATTATATAGTTTCATTTTTTGGGTGTGTGTGTGTGGACATGTTTATAATTATGTATGTACAGTCGCCAAACTTTCCACCTGGGCCACGTAGCCACGAGAGGTAGGTAACGAGCGCTGGCAACAATGTATCTGTTTGTTCGTGTGTACAGTACATGTTCGACGATAGCATTTATTTAAAAAAAACATGATATATAAAACCCCGTGACAATTTATCCTGGCGAGGTCGCCAATTGTCACGGGGTTTTTATATATCATGGTTTTTTTTAAATAAATGCTTAAATGTTATTTAATTGATATTAAAGGGCAGGGACAATGATTGTCTTGCTAAATCAAGCAACGATTCTATAAGAATGAGAATTTATAAACTTTCTCGACAGTACACAGGAGAGACTATCACTCAATTGCTGTTCATTAGTACTGTAGCCTCTGGAGAAAGTTACTTCACCCCTGACAATAAATAACTAATACTAACATTAGGTTCTTGCTGATGCTTAACTCCTAGAAGGCACAACGGATTTTAAGTTTAATACAAGACTGGTCTAAGTACCAGTTATGAAAGGCAAACGTTTATGCAAGCTAGGAGCTATATGGAAAATAAGCTTAATTATGGAGAAATGAAACAGGAGTTTACATTACATTAAGCTCAAGAAAAAGAACTGTTAAATTTATTGATTACAAAAAAATAAGTTTAACGTTACAGTTCAAAATCAAATTAATGAGATAGCACTCACTCACTCACGCAAAAGCTAAACACTTACGCCTAGGAAAAAAACACCTTAATTAAACTCTTAAAACTAGGAAAATACAAAAATGAAATACTGGTCGATGAATGCTTTGTATCACCCAATTCAAGGTAGGAGCACTGGAGACTGTGGTCTAAGTAGAGCCTGGCTAACTTCTCACTTGTTGGAGCACAGATCCTTCCTCCGTCAGAGCAAACACTGGACTAAGTCATGGGAAAGAAAAGGGGAACAGTAGGCCGCATTTTTTAACGGTCGAGTGAGTGAAACGCACCCAAAACAAATCGCTCAGCGGAAGCGCTAATGTCTCACGCAAAGACGGTAACGTATGACACTGAAAAATTGATTTGACAAAGCTTCCGTCCGAATGAGCGGTTAACTGAACGATAAACAGTGAGTTTTCCACTAATACTTCGTGGCTTCTCACAAAAGGGAAATGTCGCGAATTTGATTCGTGACACTCTTCACAGCACTCAACAATTTCCCCTCCACTCCATATATACTTAATACCTTCCACATACCTTGCCTATCTAATCTGTCATAAGCTTTCTCCAAGTCCGTGAAGGCAGCATACACTTTCTTTCCCTTCTCTAGATACTTCTCCTCTAAACATCTTAGAACAAATATCTGATCTACACACCCTTTTCCCTTCCTAAATCCTCCTTGTTCTTTTCCAACTAGCTCCTCTGTCATAGGCCTAACCTTATCAATGAGTATTCTACCATATATTTTACCAGTCACACTAAGAAGGCAAATACCCCTATGGTTACCACATACTTCTCTCTCGCCTTTTCCTTTGTATAAAGGAACAATTATACCTGATTTCCAATCCTCTGGAACCCTTCCCTCTTCCCAAGCCAATCTAAACAACTTCCATATCCACTCCACAACACTCTCACCCCAGTACCTCAGTATTTCACCACACACTCCGTCAATTCCTGGGGCCTTTCCCAACTTGATTTTCTTCATTCCTTCTACTACTTCCTCCCTACTGATCTCTTCCTCCCTCCTCTCATCTCTTCTTCTCCCAGCCATTCCCCAACCACTTATACTAGCACTGCTCTCACTTTCTACATTCAACAAACTCTCAAAGTGCTCCTTCCATCTCCTCAGTTTCTCTCTATTCTCCACCAACAATCTATTATTCCTATCTTTCACTCCCCTACTATTTCCCCTTTCACACTGCCTTACTTTCTTTACCTCCTTCCGAAACAATTTCTTACTCTCCCTCCATTTCACACTCAGATTCCTCCCAAACTCTTCATCCACTTTCTTCTTACTCTCCTTCACCAGTCTCTTCACCTCCCTTCTTCTGCTTACATATACCTTTCTCTTCTCTCTCATCTTCTCCCCTACCTCTGCTCGCTAACCATTCACTATATGCCTTCTTCTTTTGTTCCACAGCTCGTTTCACCTCATCATTCCACCATGCTGTCCCTTGCACACCCTTGCATCTCCTCCTCACTCCAGAAACCACCTCACACGCAGCGCCTATCTCTTCCGTGAATATCTTACATACATCTTCCATCCCTTCCATCTGTTCTAGCTCATACCTTCCCAAAAATTTCTTCCACTATGCTCTTATACTCTGCCATTTTCTCACTCTCTTGCAATTTCTCCACTCTTGTCAGAGGAGCTGTTTCCTCCTGTCTTCCCCTTCGTCTCCTCAACCATTTTCTTTGCAGCTTTACCTTGGCCGTCGCTTAGTGATGGTCAGAGACTCCATTCCACCACCCTCTCCACACTCTTGCATCCAACACTTGTCTTCTCATTCGCTCATCCACACACACTTAGTCTATCATCGCCTTTCGTTCAACAAGCTCACCATCCATCTTCCTCATTACTCTCCACGTATACCGGTGGACCATCTTATGGCGAAAGTAGGTGTTGGGTATTGCCAACCCCTTACTAGCACAGATGTCCACCAAAGCACTACCATTCCCATATACTTCAGCTGGCACACCCCACTGACCAACCACTCCATCCACTCGTCCATTCCCAACTTTGCCATTCATGTCTCCAATCAAAAACACTCTCTCGCTCCTCTCAAATTTGTCCATACATGCTTCTACTCTCACCGAAAACTCATCTATTTCTAACTTGCGCCTGGTGCATGTTAGAAATCACGCGCGGCTGTGTGTGCAGCCTAGTGGCGTTTGTGTATGAATCTCATACAAGGCTTTATGGAAAAGCAGGAAGAGGATAAAAATTATGTGTGTGTATATGGTTTTCCAACCTTGTTATCAGTGGAGCGTCTCCCCATCCACCACAAGCAGGCGAAAGTTCATTGTCTGAGGGACTGTGGGATAGCATTATCT
Organism: Coenobita brevimanus; assembly: GCF_032717465.1. Taxonomy (NCBI): domain Eukaryota; kingdom Metazoa; phylum Arthropoda; class Malacostraca; order Decapoda; family Coenobitidae; genus Coenobita; species Coenobita brevimanus. The sequence goes on from NC_136984.1 coordinate 12,658,997, forward strand.
CAATTTCTAAGGGATTGACACTTGTGTATCATTCTCCGCGCTTGGCCTCGTATGTAACTATATAGCTATAGGTAACAATATGTCAAACAGTTAGTTATGTCTGAAGTTCTTCAGGAAGAGATAACTACACATCCCCTAGCCTAGACTAATCAAGAATGCCATACACGTCTGATCATTTGCCAGAAGCATGACCAACACACACACACACACACACACATACACACACACACACACAAATACACACACACACACACACACACACACACACACACACACACGCACACACACTTTAGCCAGAAGCCAGAGGGGGATAAAAGTCCGGTATTACATGTAAGAAGCTTAGAGAACCAGAGACGGCCGGGAGAGGAGAGAGATTCCTAGAGAACAATAGGGAGTAGGTAAATGAGAGAAAAAGAGGAGGACTGCAGCTAGCACAAATTGCTACTAACCATTCACGGGTCATGCCAAGCTCTTAACTTTTATTCAAGTAACTGTCTCACAATAAACTCCATCAACCTCAATCTTCTTATTTCATCATCCCACTTAAGATACGAAGAGTTCATCAGAACTGAGAAGGCCTTCACTGACATCTCCTACAACTCCTCAACATTACTCTCTCCTGGTGACACTCCCATTGATGACACAACCAGATTACCTCTATCCAATTAAACCTCTCAGCTACTTTAATTGACACCAGTATGAAAAGAGAATCGAGTAGCTTGATGACCGAGGACGTCATAATAACTTACGTTTCTCTGGCGTACTTGAAGAACTAAGGGAAAACTGTGAACAATGCTAGCATTAGGTGGCCAAAATACTGCAGGATATATTACAGATGAAACCGACCTTCGAGAGAGTTCATCGGGTAGGAAAGTGCAATGATTGTGTTCCTCGAGACATCATTGCAAGGTTCCCTTCGAAACAGAAATAAACTGAAAGGCACTCGTATTTACTTAAATGAGGACCTTTGCCCTGGAATTCTGGAAGCGCGGTACAAGCAAATGGATGCATTTCTTGAAGCTAAAAGAAATGGTAAACGACTTTTTTTAGTTTTTGTACGCTGATAGTGCGTGGTCAAGTTGTGAGGGGAGGTGGTGAGTCTGGTGGAGGTGGCATGGTGGCTAGGGCTACTGTGCACGAGTTATCGGAGGAATCGTCCGATGCCCATCCACTGCCCCTCAGGCCATTCACTCCGTCGTCTTCTTCTTTTCATGGACCGCAGTGACTCGATTCATGTGGTGGAACTGTCATGAAGAATAACAGAGTGACCTGGTCAGATGTGGTCCATTCATCCTGTGGCCCTGGTGGTGCTGAGGGAACCGATGCACCACCCAAGGCCATGACTCACTTTGAAATTGAGGTAGGACAGAGGGACAGGAAGAAAACAGCATTCTACAAAGCAGGTTAAATAAAGTTCCAAATATGTCTGTAGTTTGCATAATGAGTGTGTTATCATGCCTAGGATGGATAACGACTTTTGCTTCCCATTTTCTGCCTTAGATGATCAGGGTTTTTATAGTAACTTTGAATGTTAACTTTTATTCTGATAATAGCATTATATATACTGACACTCTAAGTGTACTTTGTCTTAATCCATTTGATTTCGATGATGATCGTTATAACTCCATCATCTGCCCAGACAATTGTCTATCAAGCTATCTACATTTTAACACTCCAATATGTAGTTATATTTTTGCAGACTCTTAGGACAATCCTTTCCATGCATTACTTTGAAACATTTTTTTCTATAATTTGCCATAACATTGATAGAATTCCACTTCATCTTGATGAATTTATTGACTAATGTGTAACTCCGCTACAACATAATTTGGATATCATTGGATTTTGTTAAACAAAAGTAACTGTAAGTATTGAGCAACTCTACAACATTCCCAACTACACCATGTACAGAAATGCTTTCACCTGTAACAGTGGGGGAGTTGCTCTGTACATCAAGGACAACTTTACCTCCTTTGAGCAAACTGATCTGAGATTCAGGAGGAATATATAGAAACTATTTTTATCACAACTGAAGATCTCAGTGGAAATAATGTAATAGTAGGTGTGGTCTATAGAAGACCACATAGAGATGATGAGAAATTGTATGAATCCATTACTGCCATATTGTCTGTCATCGACCGTGGGGGAAATAAATGTCATATTGGCGGAGATTTTCATTTAGATCTCTTGATATCAGCAACAAATACACACGTAAGTGATTTAATAGTGATATGTTATTCTTATTCTTATTTCTTTTTTATGGAATACTTAAACCAACAAAGGTGACTGCAAACACTGCCACGATAATTGATCACATCTGGTCGAACAAATGTACTAATAATAACTCGTCATATAGTCCAGGGGTTCCCAACCTTTTTAGCACTGTGCCCCCCTTTGGTCAGGACTGCATTCATGATGCCCCCCACCCGGGCCACCCCTCTGAGCCTAAACAACGATGCTTTTATCTGTTCCATATGGATGCTTAAGACGCTAGATGGCAACACTACATGTGGTTGCTTGAAATGACGATTGTGAAGTTTTCCTATCAAAGTTTCTTATTCCTTCATATCTTTGGGAATACCCTGTATGCATTTGAATGGCCTAGCACTATGTTGAACTCTGATTACCCCACGCCCCCCCTAGCAATCTCAAACGTCCCTCCAGGGGGACGCGCCCCCCCAGGTTGGGGAACGTTATCATACACTAAGTATTAACCCGTCGACTCCCATTGACGTACGGTAAATAGGCGCCCAAACGTTTTGTCAGTGTGACTCTTGTTGATGTTTATAAACGCCCTGCAATTGCAAGGTCCGTCATTTGTACATTATTCAAATTTTGCACGTGATTTTGGCACGTATACATGGGACACCTTCCTCTGCCTGAGGCCAGGCAGGGATAATGTCTTACCCTGCATGACCTCCACCCCCTTGCATGCACGCCATTGTCTCGGCAACCCACCTGTTACCAGTGACCTGGCCAGGAAAGACATGTCGCGCTACAGTACGAAATTTAAGGCCAGAGTGATTTCCCAGTCGATGAGAAAGTGGAGGACAAAGTTTACTTAGCGTTAGAGGAAGAAACAGTCAGAAATGATGATCAGGTAATGTTGCCAAAAAAGGTGCAATATGTTGATGTGTTTGGTGAGTGAAACAACGCTTATATCACCTATATTACTGTGTGAAAACCAATATACTCTAGTACTACACATAAATTCATGCCTAATAAATAAATAAATACTTAATTTGGGTGGTCTGGTATAGTTACCCCTCCCATAGAAAACGTTTTCTCTGGAGCCAGGCAACAGAGAAAGCACAGCCAGGGGAGGGTCTTGTCATCTGTACTGGCATTTCTATGCTCAGGGGAGCGATTTCTCTATGGATTTTCGATGTTTCTCATAAAAATCGGAGGTTTTAGCCAAAAAAAAAAAAAAAAAAAATCTGCTAGGATTGGGGGAGGTCACTGTTTAAAAATCTGTCGGGATGGGGCGGGTTAATGCTCTAAAACTAGTATATTATTCATAAGTGTACCTTAACATTTTCTTATTGTCACACAGTATGGGGAAACGCTGGTAAATCTAAACTTAATCTGCTTCATAATGCCCAGAAAAAGATTACTCATCACCGTAGGTATTATCATATGAACAGGGTTTTTTTATGGATTCCAATTGTTAAATATGGATGACAAACATATACTGTAATGATCTTTTGTATAAAAATCCCTTAATGGTTATATCACTCAGAACATGTTCCAGTACCCTACTAGCCAGAATTGTAATTTAAGAAAAAATAAAAGTTTAGATATCCCATTAATGACCACCAGACAATCACAAACATCAATATTGTATCATGGAGTGAAGACCTGGAGCCAACTACCTATAAGTATACGAGAAGAAGATAACATCTCCAACTTTAAGAAATAATTAAAAGATTATTTACTGCAAACTTACCAACACCCCACGTAAACAGTAGCGATCTTTCTATCCCCTAATTCAGTTCATTCATATTTCTATATGTATGTTATGCACATAATTATATAGTTTCTTTTTTTTTGTGTGTGTGTGTGTGTGGACATGTTTATAATTATGTATGTACAGTCGCCAAACTTTCCACCTGGGCCACCTAGCCACGAGAGGTAGGTAACGAGTGCTGGCAACAATGTATCTGTTTGTTCGTGTGTACAGTACATGTTCGACGATAGCATTTATTTTAAAAAAACCATGATATATAAAAACCCCGTGACAATTTATCCTGGCGAGGTCGCCAATTGTCACGGGGTTTTTATATATCATGGGTTTTTTAAAATAAATGCTTAAATGTTATTTAATTGATATTAAAGAGCAGGGACAATGATTGTCTTGCTAAATCAAGCAACGATTCTATAAGAATGAGAATTTATAAACTTTCTCGACAGTACACAGGAGAGACTATCACTCAATTGCTGTTCATTAGTACTGTAGCCTCTGGAGAAAGTTACTTCACCCCTGACAATAAATAACTAATACTAACATTAGGTTCTTGCTGATGCTTAACTCCTAGAAGGCACAACGGATTTTAAGTTTAATACAAGACTGGTCTAAGTACCAGTTATGAAAGGCAAACGTTTATGCAAGCTAGGAGCTATATGGAAAATAAGCTTAATTATGGAGAAATCAAACAAGAGTTTACATTACATTAAGCTCAAGAAAAAGAACTGTTAAATTTATTGATTACAAAAAAATAAATTTAACGTTACAATTCAAAATCAAATTAATGAGATCGCACTCACTCACTCACGCAAAAGCTAAATACTTACACCTAGGAAAAAAACACCTTAATTAAACTCTTAAAACGAGGAAAATACAAAAATGAAATACTGGTCGATGAATGCTTTGTATCACCCAATTCAAGGTAGGAGCACTGGAGACTGTGGTCTAAGTAGAGCCTGGCTGACTTCTCACTTGTTGGAGCACAGATCCTTCCTCCGTCAGAGCAAACACTGGACTGAGTAAGTCGTGGGAAAGAAAAGGGGAACAGTAGGCCGCATTTTTAAATGGTCAAGTGAGTGAAACGCTGCCAAAACAAATCGCTCAGCGGAAGCGCTAATGTCTCACGCAAAGACGATAACGTAAGACACTGAAAAATTGATTTGACAAAGCTTCCGTCCGAATGAGCGGTTAAATGAACGATAAACAGTGAGTTTTCCACTAATAGTTCGTGGCTTCTCACAAAAGGGAAATGTCGCGAATTTGATTCGTGACACTCTTCACAGCACTCAACAATTTCCCCTCCACTCCATATATACTTAATACCCTCCACATACCTTGCCTATCTAATCTGTCATAAGCTTTCTCCAAGTCCGTGAAGGCAGCATACACTTTCTTTCCCTTCTCTAGATACTTCTCCTCTAAACATCTTAGAACAAATATCTGATCTACACACCCTTTTCCCTTCCTAAATCCTCCTTGTTCTTTTCCAACTAGCTCCTCTGTCATAGGCCTAACCTTATCAATGAGTATTCTACCATATATTTTACCAGTCACACTAAGAAGGCAAATACCCCTATGGTTACCACATACTTCTCTCTCGCCTTTTCCTTTGTATAAAGGAACAATTATACCTGATTTCCAATCCTCTGGAACCCTTCCCTCTTCCCAAGCCAATCTAAACAACTTCCATATCCACTCCACAACAATCTCACCCCAGTACCTCAGTATTTCACCACACACTCCGCCAATTCCTGGGGCCTTTCCCAACTTGATTTTCTTCATTGCTTCTACTACTTCCTCCCTACTGATCTCTTCCTCCCTCCTCTCATCTCTTCTTCTCCCAGCCATTCCCCAACCACTTATACTCGCACTGCTCTCACTTTCTACATTCAACAAACTCTCAAAGTGCTCCTTCCATCTCCTCAGTTTCTCTCTATTCTCCACCAACAATCTATTATTCCTATCTTTCACTCCCCTACTATTTCCCCTTTCACACTGCCTTACTTTCTTTACCTCCTTCCGAAACAATTTCTTACTCTCCCTCCATTTCACACTCAGATTCCTCCCAAACTCTTCATCCACTTTCTTCTTACTCTCCTTCACCAGTCTCTTCACCTCCCTTCTTCTGCTTACATATACCTTTCTCTTCTCTCTCATGTTCTCCCCTACCTCTGCTCGCTAACCATTCACTATATGCCTTCTTCTTTTGTTCCACAGCTCGTTTCACCTCATCATTCCACCATGCTGTCCCTTGCACAGCCTTGCATCTCCTCCTCACTCCAGAAACCACCTCACACGCAGCGCCTATCTCTTCCGTGAATATCTTACATCTTCCACCAGTTCCATCTGTTCTAGCTCATACCTTCCCAATCTTTCTTCCACTATGCTCTTATACTCTGCCATTTTCTCACTCTCTTGCAATTTCTCCACTCTTGTCAGAGGAGCTGTTTCCTCCTGTCTTCCCCTTCGTCTCCTCAATCATTTTCTTTGCAGCTTTACCTTGGCCGTCGCTTAGTGATGGTCAGAGACTCCATTCCACCACCCTCTCCACACTCTTGCATCCAACACTTGTCTTCTCATTCGCTCATCCACACACACATAGTCTATCATCGCCTTTCGTTCAACAAGCTCACCATCCATCTTCCTCATTACTCTCCATGTATACCGGTGGATCATCTTATGGCGAAAGTAGGTGTTGGGTATTGCCAACCCCTTACTAGCACAGATGTCCACCAAAGCACTACCATTCCCATTTACTTCAGCTGGCACACCCCACTGACCAACCACTCCATCCACTCGTCCATTCCCAACTTTGCCATTCATGTCTCCAATCAAAAACACTCTCTCGCTCCTCTCAAATTTTTCCATACATGCTTCTACTCTCACCGAAAACTCATCTATTTCTAACTTGCGCCTGGTGCATGTTAGAAATCACACGCGGCTGTGTGTGCAGCCTAGTGGCGTTTGTGTATGAATCTCATACAAGGCTTTATGGAAAAGCAGGAAGAGGATAAAAATTATGTGTGTGTATATGGCTTTCCAACCTTGTTATCAGTGGAGCGTCTCCCCATCCACCACAAGCATGCGAAAGTTCATTGTCTGAGGTACTGTGGGATAGCATTATCTCAATTTCTAAGGGATTGACACTTGTGTATCATTCTCCGCGCTTGGCCTCGTATGTAACTATATAGCTATAGGTAACAATATGTGAAACAGGTAGTTATGTCTGAAGTTCTTCAGGAAGAGATAACTACACATCCCCTAGCCTAGACTAATCAAGAATGCCATACACGTCTGATCATTTGCCAGAAGCATGACCAACACACACACACACACACACAGACACACACACACACACACACACACGCACACACACGCACACACACTTTAGCCAGAAGCCAGAGGGGGATAATCATAGTCTAGCTTCGATCGAATACAGGACTTATACACCATTAATAAAGATGTTCTGTTGGCACCACATGTAGTACCCGCTAGGTATTTGAGGACATTTAAAGGTTTATCACAACGAGCAAGCAAATTATTAAAGTGAATTTTGAAGTTCAAATGACGGTCAAAATGTGTTTCCAAAAACTTTACAGAATTTTGAAAAGGTACTGCCTGATTATCCAAAGTTAAGCACAAATTAGGTACGTTACGAGTTGTAAAAACTTCAACGGCACACTTATGGACGGAAAACTTAAGTCCCCACTGCAAGGCCCATTGGTGGATGGAATCAAGGGCTGCTTGAATCCGCCCAGCCGAAAATTGTGCATTATGGGAAGAGTGCTATGTTGCACAATCGTCAGCATAGAGCGAGTATTTAAGGTTCCTCGGGATGGGAGCTGATGACAGAATATCATTGATCATAATACTAAATAAAGTGGGACTAAGCACACTTCCCTGCAGCACCTCGTTTTCCTGGATAAATATATCCGATGTTACGTTACGGGGCAATTTGACAGAGAAAGTCCTGTCCCTTAAGAAATTTGAAATAAAAATAGGCAAATTTTCTCTTAGACCATAAGCATAGAGCTTCATTAGTATCCCGTGTCTCCATGTCATGTCACAGACTTTATGGATGTCCAAGAATACCCCTATCACGAATTCTTTATTGGCAAATGCCTCTGAAATACAATGCTCCAAATTCATTAAATGATCTAATGAACTTCTGTATTTACAGAAGCCACATTGTTGATCATTTAACAAATTCTTCGACTCTAAAACAAAAAGAAGCCTATTATTAACCATACGTTCCATGACCTTACATTGACAAGAAGTCAACGCAATAGGACGAAATGAAGTGGGATTCATGAGATGACCAGCCTCTTTGGGTATCGGTATCACGTGTGCAAAGTGCCACGAGTTTGGGAACGTTCGAGACGCCCAAATCTCATTGTACAGTGCTAACATCTTAATCAGGCTGTCCTGATTGAGATGCTGGATCATACCGTATGTGATGGTATCAGGTCCAGGGCTGGTGTCTTTACAGGATTTAAGGGCAAGGAGCAGTTCATCTAGCATAAACTCTTGGTTGTACAGGGAGTCTATATCTACTATGGCAAAGTCTATGATCTGTAGCTCAGCCGTGTGTTTGTGGTGTTGAAAACGCGGGTCGTAATTGGCTGAGCTACTTACATGAGAAAAACTCTTGGCGAGGATGTTAGCAATGTCCATGGGCTCGTCATAGATGGTGTTATTCACCTGCAGAGTGGTGACAGGGAAGTATGGGCCTTTATTATTTAATATTCTTATGGCGGAGCAGTTTTGACTTAATTGTGTTGTTCAAGTCACCGTGGACACAAAGGACCGCCAGGAGTTACGTTTGGCCCTTCTTATTATTCTCCTTGCCTCAGCCCGTGCCTGTTTGTATGCAATAAAATTTTTCTCAGTGGGCTGACTATCAAAAATACTGTATCTCCTATTGCTTTTCCTTAATGCTTGTCGGCAATCTGGCGTCCACCAATGTGCTCTATGCTTTGCATGAACTGTAGAAGTCTTGGGAATAGCAGCCTCAGCTGCGTGTATTATGGATTGGGTTAAATTTTCGACCTTAACATCTACGGTCTCCCCAGATATATCCAAATTGGCGATCCTTGAGAAGGATCCCCAATCTGCTTTCTTATAGTTAAATTTTGGAGGTGGAGGGTCTGAAATGATGTCGCGTGTATAAGAAAGACAGATGGGTAAATGATCACTTCCCAAGGAGTCGTCATAAGGGTCCCATGAGAAATCTTGATGTATACCAGGGGAGGCCAGAGATAAGTCAATGGCCGAAAAGTTACCAGTACAATCATCTACACAAGTCGCTCTACCATCGTTCAGAAGATAGAGGTTGGACTGTAGTATTAGGTTGGCTACTTGCTCCCCACGACCATCGATCCTCATTGATAGTGATGGGCGTTAAAATCTCCCAACACTAACTTATTGCCAAGAAGATGTTCAAATAGTGAACTTAAAGCATCACTATCAATGAGACCATGTGGAGGACAGTACAGGGAGCAAATAGATAGATACGTGTTATTAAATTTTACTCTGCACGCAACACCTTCCAGAGTAGAATTTAGAATCATTTCCGTTTGTGGGTGTGATTTGTGTGTGTATATATGGCAACTCCGTGACCTTCATATCTTCTATATGAGAGGTAGTGTTCAAACTGTGGAGGATCAGGGTGATCCTCCAGGTGCGTCTCCTGTAAACAAATAATGTCTGGCCTGTGTATAGAAAGCAAGATTGCTATAGTGTGTAATGTATTCCCAATACCTCTACAATTCCACTGTAATATAGTGAAAGCGGCGGTTTAAGATTTACGTTGGGGGCCAGTGTTCTTAGTCTTTTTATGTCGCCTGCTGACAGGTGAACGACTATCGGGGGACCTATCCCGGTGCTTGCTGATGGAAACCTCCATTTGCTCATCAATAATGAGGCTCCCAGAGCCCACCGAGGAAGAACTACCCTTTCTCTCCCTCGCTGGACCAGGAGCAGGTAAGACATGAGGTCGTGACTTGGTAAGGGTTGTTAAGTTAGTTTTTTCAGGTTTGTCTGATTTCTGTTTAGGTCACACTGCCAGAGAAGTAGCATCGGCCTGAGAGTATGAAGATGGAGCAGGGGCATCAGAAGAAGAGTCGGAATGTACAGGAGGAGCAGACGATGGTGCAGTGTGAGTGACAGGAGTGCATGGTTCTGGGTCAGTCTGAGTTTCCACCGTGCACATCACAGGCCGGGACATAAGCACCGATGTACAGGAGACATTAGGCCTGGGAGTTGCATGCGACTCCCTTACCTTCTTCCTGGCATCGAAAAAGTATATGCCCTCTGTGGTTTTCACTGTGCAGATCTCTTTCTCCTTCTTCCATTTTGGGCAATCCCTCGAGGAAGTGGAGTGAGCACCCTTACAATGAAAGCAACTCACAGACTCTGATGTGCAGTGTTCAGCTCATGACCCTGAACCACACATCTACCACACACTGACTGAGAAGCCCGACAATCCTTTTCTGCATGCCCATAAATCTGGCATTTAGAGCATCTAAGGGGATTGGGGATGTAGGGTCGAACATTAAGAATTTCATATCCCACTTTGACATTTGAGGGATGTGAGGTTCTGTCAAAAATTTAAAGAATCATCGCAGTCTTCTTCCTGATGCCTTCTGTAAATCTTGTGATAAAACGTGCATCAGTAACATCTTGACCAGTAAGTATCGTCCTCATCCATTACCATGAGGTCCCTGCAAGTGATAACTCCCTTGCAGGAATTCATGGAGTGAGGGATCCTTGGCTCAACATTGTAGCAATGAAACTTACTTAGCTTGAGCAAATCTTTAACTTGGCCTGGGTTTAGTGTTTTCACAACGTGGTCTCCAGAAGCAAGTTTTTTAACCTGTTCAACTTCACCAGCACAGCTGTCAATGACTTTCTTAATGAGAAAAGGATTGAGACTAGCCAATGAAGTAGAACCAGTCGTGTGTAGGAGAATGTAGGTAGCATTATGTACAGGGATGTCGTGTGGAGTTCTAGTCCGGGGGCAGTCAGGCATGACGTCAATCGGTGAGACAGTCGGGGGTCGGCGGAGGCGGAAAGGTCGTCTGCCATAGGGGCCACTTCCCCTTAACGGGGGAAGTGGGAAGGAGGAACGAAAACCAGCAAAGGACAGATAACCCAGGGCAGAACACCTTTGTCTGAGGTTGCCCTCTCTAACCACTCCACGGAGGCCCGACCGTGTCTATTCACGCCCCAGAGCGATCAGAGGGGGGGGAACCTCCGTGGGCGAGTAAGGAAAGGTAAACTCAGGAAAAGACACAAACACCTATTGTATCTCTAAACAGGGAAGGGAGGAGAATGAGTACTAGCTAGCCTAACTGTGAAACAACGCCCTAGTGGCGAAAAAAAAAAAAAAACTAATGCCGGTGGGGAGCCCTATAGCTAGAGGAGAGCTCAGATTAATGACGTCCTCACTCCCCGCAACCATGCATAAAAGTCCCACAATGGACAACACTCCACTCTTTAAGTAGCCTCCCAGCCTGGCTGGTGATCTAAACACAAGTAAACAACCTTACAGTACATGGCTAACCTGACTGACTGCTCGTTAAGAGGTATGCCAATGGCTTTGCTGACATAAAGAATCCATTATTTTGGTTGATATTATATGCATTTGCAATAATGGCGGACTCATAATATTTACGTTTCATGGTACTATCTACATATTTAATCATTTTAGAATTTTTTTCAATTGGCATTATGGTCTGTGTCAAACCAATGTTTTACAACCTCATTATTCATATTGAAACACTTCATGTCATATTTGCGTTCCATCACTAGTTTCTTTAAACCTCGAAATCTTTCTCCAACATATACTTTACTAAATCCTAAACAAGGTAGACTGTAAACTCCTGCTTGGCGTACATCCTGTCCACTCTTTTTCTTTTTCAGTAAATTAAACGTTGTTAAAGAACCTGTTCTCACAACACTTACACCAACCCTATTTAGCAGTTGGGAAACATTACTAGCTACTGAGGTATTAGGCAACATGATCCTCTTTTCACGTTTCTCATTTTTCTCTTATCTAGTATGGATATTTTCAGCCTTCTTCCTAGCCTTCATGATAAAATAGGGAGGGACTTTCAGTTCAATGATAGCATGAAAAATATTTTTATATTCCTCCTCTAGATATTCTTTCAAACATATCCTCAAGGCTCGAAAGTAAAATCCAGTGACAATGCCTAGTTTAGTCATGTTATTCGAAGCAGAATAAAAATGTACATAATCATCTTAGAGGTCGTAGGTGGGGACGCTCACCATCTACTCACTCGGTGTAATGCTGCTTTGGGTGTCTGCCCGTTCCTCTCGTCCTTCCTTCCTTCCTCTTCTGTCTTTCTTTCCTTCATTCTTTTCTTTTCCTTCAGCTACGAGTGATTTACTCCCTCTTCTGTCATTCTTTCCTTCATTTTTTCCTCCTCCTTCTGCCTATGGATGACTCTACACTGAGTGGCAAGCCAATGGTTCCCTGTACACCATGAAACCATTTACTATGCTTGGTGGTAATCATATAACCAAATTATTGTGACTGGTGGTTTAGTGGGTAATTAAGGCGCTCATATGTAGGTTTACATCCAAGAGGTGGTTGGGATTTATTGCTCACGTAATGCCACTCAGAGATAAGTTAAGCTGGTCACTCTCATCTTAAATTTCAGGACCAACTTGCCTAGCCCCGGACTCCTACGCTCCTCGTGAGGCAACAAGGACTGGATAATGGGTGGGTGGATGGATGGATCATCCTTAAAAGTATTTTTCCTAGAAACTTTAAACTTCAACCCATTTTCGCCTGTTAATAAAAGTTCATCCAGGGAAAGCAACCTATTGTCGTTCTCATACTCTACTGTAAATTATATACTATTTTCAACTCTATTTACCTGATCTAAAAGTCAGCTCAAATCTAACTCACGAAGAGCAATCACAAGTACATCGTCTACGTACCTGAGCCAAACTGCTTCTCAAGGATCTACGGTATGTCATTGAAGCCAGTATTTTCTAAATGTTCTAATGATAAATTTGCTAAAACTGGGCTGAGGGGAGGACCCCATTGCCATCCCTGCTCTGTGTCTATAATATTATCATTCAAAGAGAAACGACAGTTAGAAGCATGGGGGTCAACCAAACCAACAATATCATTCGCCCGCAGAGGTAGATCATCATTTTCAGACAGAACATTACTCATTACATTTATGTCCTTATCAGTTGGTACAGTCATGAACACTTATAAGGGGACAACGTAGTCCGCTACAAGAGGGCAGATAAATCGGACACATCCATCCCCAAACTCCCCCTCCTTACCCCCACAAAACCATCGATTTGCTGGGCGTCTCTCACGTTTTGCCACATGTAATATTAATTATACTCATAATTTATTCTACTATGAGGTAGGTTATGCGTATACATCCACCTTCAGTTCAGTGAGCAGTAATTATATTGAGATTTTAGCAGATATCACAAGAGTGACTCCGTTGTACTGCATTTAATTCCAAATATTTATTCACATATTCTAAACAATATACGTGTACTAAAATCTAAATAACAGTGACAAGTTACATGACAACGAGCTCTAATAATCCCTCTCCTGTCTTGTCATTTGGGAAGCCGCATAACCACTAGGGTGGAGTGAAAATAGGAGTCAAACATCAAATCACGGATTTATTGGATGTAATACCTACCGAAAGTTGCCAGTCTATTACCCATAAATGATATAAAATTTTATTGAAATAGGACTAAATTTTCTGTCCTTTACCATCTGTTTTTTAACAACCTGTAACTCAAATGACACAAATCCTTGGCACTCAGTGTATTATACAGCATAATATACAATTATACATTACAATATCCCTGATTGTTGGAAAAGGCGATTAAAAGGATTGGCGGAGAGTTAGTGCCCCTCCCCGGAAAACAACTAACTAAAAAAACAAACAAGAAGCCTCGGACAAGGACTGACCAAACGATGACGACCCAGGACCGGACAAAGGACTTGGTAATGAGTACATGGAATGTAAGAGGAGCGAATGATGAGGTGAAAGAGAGAGAGATTGTCCAGGTGCTTGAGGGTGCGAAAGTGGATGTATGTGGAATAACTGAAACAAAATATAGAGGAGAAAGTGAGAGAGAATGGGAGTATGGATGGGGTATATGTGCAGGAGTAGGTGAGAATGAGAGGGCAAAGGAAGGAGTAAGTATAGTTGTGAGTAAAAGATGGAAGAAGAGCATAAGACAGTATGGATCAGTTGGGTCAAGGATTGTGTGAGTAAAGTTGAAAGTTGGAATACAAATGTGGGCGATTCTGTGTGTGTATGCGCCAACGCAAGATCGTGCTAGAAGAGTGAGAGAAGAGTTCTGGACAAATGTAGAAGTGTGCATGGAAAAGTTTGGAAGGAATGAGAGTGTTTTTGATCGGTGATATGAATGGTAAAGTTGGGAATGTGAAGGTGGATGGAATAGTTGGTGAGTGGGGTGTGCCAGCTGAGATAGATGAGAATGGGAGTGCGTTAGTGGACATTTGCGCTGGAAGGGGGTCGGTGATAGCCAATACCCTCTTCAGGCATAAAATGATCCACAGGTATACATGGCGAGTGATGAGAAGGGTGGGTGGTGAACTGAATGAAAGGAAGGCAATGATTGATTATGTGTGTGTTGATGAAAGGATGCGAAGATGTGTAATGGATGCAAGAGCTTATAGAGGTTGGGGGAGTGGACTTTCTGACCACTACTTGGTGGTGGCCAGAATTAGGATTCAAGTAAGATGGAGGAATGGAAGAAGGGAAAGACTAGAGGAAGGAGTAGTTGCAAGGAGAGTGGAAAGGTTACAAGAGGATGAGAAAAAGGCAGAGTATAAGAGAGAAGTGGAGGAACGATTGGGCAAATATGAATTGGAGCAGATGGGGGACGTGGAAGGTGTGTGTAGGATATTTACAGAAGAAATATGTGCAGCATGTGATGTGGTGTGTGGAAGGAAGAGAAGACGGAGGGGGGTGCAAGGAACAGCGTGGTAGAATGAAGAGGTGAAACAGGCTGTGGCACAAAAGAAGAAAGCATACAAGGAATCGATGAGAAATATGGGCGTGGAAGAAGTTGAGAGGCGGAAGAGAGAGTTATATGTAGAAAGAAAGAGAGAGGTGAAAAGATTAGTAAGAGAGAGTAAGAAGAGAGTGGATGAGGAATTTGGAAGGAATTTGAGTGTAAAATGGAGGGACTGTAAGAAAATGTTCTGGAAAGAGATGAAAAGAGTAAGACAGGGTGGAAGTGAAGTTAGCAGGGGAGTGAAAGATAAAAATGGTAGATTACTAGTGGAGAAGGGAGAAAAAGTGAGCAGATGGAGAGAACACTTTAAGGAAATGTTGAACATAGAGGATGGAAGTAATGTGAGTATAAGTAGCTGGGGAATGGCTGGGAGAAGGAAGGAGGTGAGAAGACAGGAAGAAATCAGTAGGATAGAAGTTGTGGAAGCAATGAAGAAAGTTAAATCGGGGAAAGCCCCAGGAATTGATGGAGTGTGTGGTGAAAAGCTGAAGCATGGGGGAGAGATAGTAGTAGAATGGATGTGGAAGATGTGCAGATTGGCCTGGGAGGAAGGTAGAGTCCCGGAGGATTGGAAGTCAGGTATAATTATTCCCTTGTACAAAGGAAAAGGGGAAAAAGAAGTGTGTGGTAATCATAGGGGCATTTGTCTTCTTAGTATAATAGGAAAAGTGTATGGTAGGATATTTATTGACAGAGTTAGAGAAAGAACAGAGAAATTAGTTGGAGAAGAACAGGGAGGCTTTAGAAAAGGGAAGAGGTTCTGTAGATCAGATATTCATTCTTAGATCTTTAGTGGAAAAGTTTCTGGAGAAGGGAAAGAAGTTGTATGCGGCTTTCATGGATTTGGAGAAAGCATATAACAGGGTGGATAGACATGGATTGTGGAATGTGTTAAGGATATATGGAGTAGATGGGAAGTTGTTGAATGCTGTGAAGAGTATGTACGATGGTGCAAAGGCTGCAGTGCGTGTGGATGGTGAACTAAGTGAATTTTTCTCTTTGAAAGTTAGGTTGAAACAGGGATGTGTCATGTCTCCATGGTTGTTCAATCTGTACATGGATGGGGTAATAAAAGAGGTACAAGATAGGGTAGTGGATGTTGGAGTGGCCCTGGTGAGAGAGGAGAGTGTTTGGAAACTCCCTGTACTGTTGTTTGCAGATGATACTGTGTTGTTGAGTGAAGACGGAGGGGAGCTGCAGGGCTTGGTGGATGAGTTTGGGAGAGTGTGTAAGAAACGGAATCTAAAGGTGAATATAGGGAAGAGTAAAGTGATGGTCTTTGAGAGAGGTGAAGTCAGTGAATGTACAGCGATGTTGGATGGTGAGGAATTGGAAAATGTGAGTATGTTTAAGTACTTGGGTAGTGTGATGAGTAATGATGGAGGTTTGGAGGATGAAGTGCTTGAAAGCGTACAGTTGGGAAGAAAGGGTGCTGGTTCTTTGAAAGCAGTGATAAGAAACAGGGCAGTGAGCATGGAAGTGAAAAAGTTACTACATGACAGTATTGTGATACCAACTCTAACGTATGGAAGTGAAGCTTGGACGTTGTTGGAAGGACACAAGTCAAGAGTGAGAGCAGTGAAAATGAGTTATTTAAGAGGAGCCTGTGGAGTCACATGGAGAGACAGGCTGACGAATGAGGATATAAAGGAGCGTTGTGGTGTGGATATGGATGTGATAGGAAGCGTTATGAGGAACACACTGAGGTGGTTTGGCCATGTGGAGAGGATGGAGGGTGAAAGACTGACGAAGAGAGTGTATGTGAGTGAGGTGGAGTGGGGAAGTGGGAGGGGGAGGCCGAGGATGAGATGGAGGGATGGGGTGGAGAGGTATATGAGAAAGGGGTGTGTGAGTTGGGAGCAGGGCAGTGAAATGGCGGGGGACAGGGCGACTTGGAGGCGATTTGTTTGTGGCCACCCCAAACGGGATTGAGGCGTTTGGCAATAGATAGATAGATAGACATTACAATATGCAATGTACAAATGTACATGACCCAATATGTGCAGCTTAAGCCAGCAAGCACAACACTTACATCAAATCTGAGAAGTTACTCTGTGGTGCGGTATTCACTCTTAGTGTTAAATGTTGGCATGATAGCTCAAGCATGTATTCTTGCACGAATAAAGCCATCCTTTGCTTCTCGTCCAGCAACAGCTATTGATGCCTCTGCGACTGCCTTTACACACCTTTCCACTGCATGTGGATGACATGGAAAACGTGGAATTTCAGTGGCAAGAGCTGTTTCGTTACGAAGCACACTTTCCAGGTCAGCACTGGAGATTGATTTTGTGATTGGAGGTTCAGCCAGGACACACTTCTGCCAGTCAATCAAACCAATGTGCTCCTCGGCACTGAGACTGAGAGATGGCACTTGAAAACATCTGATACCACGCTAACGTGTCTTGGAGGCTCGAGCTTGCATGATTCATCAAACGCCCAGCTCCCTGATATGTTGTTGTTCGTCAGTTACCATGGTCAGCAAAATGTTCTCAGGGTGCCCGAAGTAGCCATTTCGCTGAATCACCGGATCAACTACAGTATTGAGATCTTGCGACAGGTAGCATGACCTCTTTATCTGCATCTACAGGTGCTTAGCGCTATCCTTGCATGAAGGTTTGGCATTGATTGTGAACCAGACTGGAGCGTAAACCTTCAGAATGAATTCAGCAGTTGTTTTGAGATTATTGCTATCCTTTTCTATCGCAACATACAAACGCAGAACTCGATTGGCCAGTGTGACCCAGCGGGACATAGTAAGTTTTCTTGAATGACGATGCCACAAAGGGACAGAGCAACTGCCAGTGATTTCTGCTTGGGAAATATCCAGTAAATACCGCTGATCCGATCTCTCCTCCTCAACGTTGATATCCCGACATTCACATGTTATTGGCTCAAAAGCAACAATTGACATTTCCTCACAATTTGCTAATAAAGAACCGATTGACTCTGAGAAACTTCTTGGTCCTGTCGTGCAACCATCCAGATGTTCGAACAAATGACGTAGAGGAAGTTCATTTGCATGGAGAAGGCAAACAAACCACTGAAGAGGACGTTTGACATGTTCTTCAAGGAGTCTTATAACACCGCCCTTCTCCCTGTGTTCACTTCAGTGTCATCACATCCAATTGCCACCAGCTTCTGAACATCTATGCTATTTTCACCGAGAAAATGGATGATGGCCAGCTTTATGCTTGCAGTACTGCCACTTTCTGTTTTAATGTGACCGAGATAGTTGGAGTCAGGCTCCTGTATCAGTGATATATGTTCCTCTACAGTCACTTCCTGGTGACCTGTGCCATCAACTGTTTCGAGTCAGTGTTTTTTCCTTTCTGCCATCAAAATATACATCCTGTATATCAGCAGTAAGACTTGCCTTTTCAGCACGGATGGTTTCACGATACGTCTGCTGTTCTCTTCTAACTTTGCTTCCGTCCATGACATTACTGCAGTCCGCAGATGTTACTATGCCATAGTCTTCCAAGACTGTAGATACAATCTCTGCCACTGCTCTATATGAAACTGCATGTCGCTCTGAAGCCCTCGCAATACTCTCTACCCGACGTCTCTGCTGTGATACTGCTTGAGAAGTACATGCAGCAGTAAAAGGGTGTAATACTTCCAAAGTATATGCAGCAGTAGCAGATAATATTTCAGTGTCACTATCTGCGCATTCATCAGGTTCATCATCTGCAGACCTGCTAAAGCTGATCTCATTTTTTCTTTGATGTCGATGAACTGGCACTAGCTTCAAGGTGATACTGGGCTAGCCTTTCTCGTTCCTTCGACTTTTTTCTCAGACCTCCTGTAACCTTTTTGTAGCTATTCTGTCAAGTGGCCCTATCATAACCTTGCGTGTGGTTCGCTGACATTGAAGAAAAGACAGCTCGAAAATTGGAACTTTGCAAACCTTTGCACAGGAACATGAGAATGGTTAGCACATTTGCATGCTGCAATGTCGAAAATCTTCCTGGCTTGCTCCTTGAATTCAGTGACTTTCTTTTCATACTGTTTATTTCTTTTCGACATTGGGTACCTCACAAATTTGAGATATTTATCGTGGTGATTTCGTATCAGCTGTAAAATGCTGGTTGATGTCACAGTAGGTATTGATGTTCAGGTCCATATTTCTTTAATTTTTACACCAGGACATCAGACACTTTTGCAACAGTTTGTTTCTTTTTTTGAATTACTCTTCAATTTCAGTCTAACCCACTGATAGTCCATAAGCATGTCTTCAATGGCTGGCAACCTGTGTTAGTTCATTCTATGGGGATTACCGAAAATGAGGCATGCGGGAGGTTTTCCCGGATCATCAGTCATCTTGTCACCGTGCTCCAACACTCAAACTGCATAAAAAATGCAACAGAACAAGTAGGCTTAACAAACTAGAAGTATTATATGCATTATATAATATATACTCTTATGTACTCACAAAACACTTTAGAAGCATGTATCTGAAACCTTGTTTGCCTTGCCCTCTAATGTACATCCCGACATATAAAATTAGCAATTTTGGTAGAGGGCAGAAAATGTTGGCTTTAGAATGCCAAATTAAACATGCAAGAAATGTTGGACAAATGACAACTTTTAGAGGGTATTACATGTCGTGATTCAATTTTTCATTTTTTCACTCCACTCTACTGTAATAACCACCCATCCAGTCATCCACCTACTCACTCAACCCATCCAACACTTATCCTTTTCAGCCACCTGCACGACCTTTCAAGCTCACCAATCACGGCCATCCACCCTGCCCACCCACGAATGGCACCCACGAAGTTCATGTAACAATGCCACTCAACACATCTACCTATTTACCTACCCACCCTGTACCCACCCACCCACCAAACGACCAACCCAAGCACCCACGCAGAGCACTCTAGCCTCACAGGATTCTCAGCCACCTTGGCAACCCACCATGCCCACACACCCTGGCGACTTACACATTCCGATGTCCCATCTTGCCCACCAACTACAGTCACTCACCCTCCCCACCCTCGAATGCAACCCACCCTGCTCACCCAACAATGCCATCCATCGCATCAACCCACCCAACCTTCCCACCGCACCCATCCATCTCTCCCTGAGTACTAACCCACCTTGACCACCCACCCCACCATGGGAACCCACTCATCCTCTCCAACCACTCCTCTCACCGACTCATCCTCATATTCACGTGCTTAACCTGCTGTGTCTCATGGACGTGTGGATACGTCATCATGTTTTGTCACAGTGACACCTGTTGATATATCCGTCATTTGCACATTTTTCGAAATTCGTACGTGATTTTTGGTACGTATACGCGGGACACCTTCCTCTATCCATCGCCAGGTGGGGACAATGCCTTACCCCACACCCCCACGAGCCATTGTCTTAGCAACTCACCTGCTACCAATGACCAGGCCAGTAAAGACATGTCCCGCCATGATACGAAATTCAAGGCGAGAGTGATTCCCCAATCGATGATGTTGTGGAGGACAAAGTTTATGAGTCACCAGAGGAAGAAATGAGCAGCAGTGATGAGGAGGTAACATCGCCAAGGAAGGTGCGGTATGTTGATGTGTTTGGTGTGAAACAACGCTTATATCACCTATATTATTGTGTGAAAACCAATGTACTCTTGTACTACATATAAATTCGTACCAAATAAATAAATATCTACCTATTCTGAGTGGTTTGGAATAGTTACCCCTCCCATAGAAAACACATCTTCTCTGGAACCCACCTCCAAAGAAGATGGTACCAGGTGAGAGAAAGGTCACCTGTACAGTGCACTTCTAAGCTCAGGTGAGCACTTTCTCTCTTAATTTTCGATATTTCTCATAAAAAGTGGAGGCTTTAGCCAAAAAAAAAACTTTTCGAAAATTTGCAGGGACTGGGGGGGTCGTTGGTGAAGAATCTGCAGGGCTGCGGTGAGTTAACCACCCTTCTCACCCAAACCCATTCACACTGCAATCCCATCCACCCATTCGAATTCCACTCATCCACCAAAGTCATCCCATTCAAACCTAAATTACCGAGCGCTCTCCGACCTTCCACCAATCTAACCACTCACCCAGCCTAAGCAATCAGTCACCAACCTATTTACCTCTTCAACCAATCCCAAGCCACTCCACACATCCCACCCAACCAATCAGCTCCACCCAACCAACCATCCTGTCCACCCATCCTGACGATGCAACGAACCACGAATCCCTCCAATCAATCCTCATCCAAACCAACCACCCACCTATCTGATCCCCCTCCCCTCCCCCCCACACACAGAAAGACAGACAGACAGACAGAAAGACAGACATACATTAAACAACACGGTTTTGCAGGCAGACACATGGACACGCACAGCCACACAAACACATAGACATGCACACACACAGATTTAAACATACCCAAAAATATAAGCACACACACATATACGCACACACACAGACACGCACACAGATACAGACTCACGAGCACACACGCAGACATGCATACACACAGTCATTCACACACACACACACACACACACACACACACACACACACACACACACACACACACACACACACACACACACTCACACATCGAGCAAAGTAATATTTCATTCGCGCTTTCGTTTCTGTATGCAATATCATGAGCAAATGGATTATACGTGGAGAGTTGTGTTAGTAACTTAGTGTGTGGAAAGGGAAAACAGCTTGTGTGGTCAGTGCTACAGGTTATAATCAAGTGTGTGCTTAACTGCTACCATACTGGACATTATTTTGGAGGAATTAGCCTCGGTTATCCGTTGAATTTCTGCTGTCATGCCATCTCTTATACATTGCTGGGATAGTTTCGCATTCCAGTGATTTGACAGGAAGGTTATACAAACTTACCTAAATTTATGTTAATATATGGTTAAACTTATAAAAGGTGTCCACACTGACAGTACTGAAAATCCTACATCATAAAGGGTGGTCGGTTTGTGACATGCAAGACTGCTGGGCCCCAGGCAAAAAATTTAGTCTATGCTGAAAGTTGGAAATATATAAATAAAATCCACTTCTAAAACACTGATTACGTATGGCATTCATGAGAGGGCATAAATTAGCATAATTGTCAATGACTGATTGCATACAACACTGTTGCTTTCCTATGCAAGGCAGGAGTGGAAACATGATGGTATTTAAAGCGTGTGAAGACATTCAGTACCATGTTCTGTGAGAAGAGCTCAGACAAAGAGATGATGCAGGCAAGACCAGGTAGTGTTGTGGGAAAGGAGGGAAGGAGTAGTCGGTAGGCCAAGACCCCCCAGAAAAACTTTTGATGGCATTTCTTATTCAAAGCTGTCATCCATGCTAGAAAGTATAACTATGGTATAAAGTTTTAGAAACACACGGTTGCCAAAATGGCATTTGACCTTTACGGTCAAATTTGAAGGTCAAATTTTGTGTTTTCCCTCTTTTGTCGTCTACTTCCAACCAAAGCAGTGGTTCCCAAGTTGGGGGGCGCGCTCCCCTGGGGGGGAGTTTCGGATTGCTAGGGGGGCGTGGGGTAATTAAAGTTCAGTATAGGGCTAGGCTATTCAAATGCATAGGGTATTCCTAAAGATATGTGTGAATAAGAAACTTTGATAGAAAAACTTCACTACCGTCATTCCAAGCAACCACATAACAGTGTTGCCATTAAACCATCAGTTTGTTTAAATTTAATCCTTACATGCAGAGGTGTTAATTTCGCACTGTTTTGCGGTATCTAGCGGCATAGTGCACCCTGAAAATATCTAGATCAAGCTAATGTAGTGTGTTTCTATTCTAGGTGCTGCAATTTACTAATGGTGTTTCTCATTATCTACCCTCATGACAATATTGCAATATGTCGATTGCTGAAGAGTAGCTAATGGTGTTTGCTATTTTTTAGCCTAGTCTAGCGGATTCATAAATTCGATGGCAACACTGGTCCAGTCTCGAATCCGTTATGAGTGCGTGATCGTGGGTGGGTGGCTCTCTCAGACAGTTGGAAACTGATGATCAGAGTGAATGGGCAGTAGGCATTTCTCTCTCAGCTTACGTTTGTAACTTGGTTTGTAATATGCTTGGGTCAACTTATTTACTTCTTACGTTACAAGTATATGTAAATGTGATTTTTAAAATACAATCATGATGGGTGAATTTGTAATAATTTCGTGCAGGTAAGTCTTAACTACACATTATTAGAGGCACACTCGTCATGATTGCAGGTAAACACATTCACATTTGCATATACTCGTAACGTAATGAATAAATATGTAGACCCAAGCATATTACAAACCACGTTACAAACGTAAGCTGTGAGAGAAATGTATGTATAATAATATTTTCATTTCAGGTTTGAAATACCTTTACCATGTCTCATTCAAAGAAAACGAAATACTGCGAGGACTACATTAAGTACGGGTTTACATCAATCACCAAAGTAAGTGAAGAAGTACCCCAGTGTGTTTTGTGCTACAAAACACTTGGTAATGATGCTATGCGTCCTAACCGATTTGAAAGATATTTATCAGGAAACCATCCCGAGGCAGTTCATAAATCCAAAGACTACTTCATTGCAAAGAAAGAATCGTTGAAGAAAGTGAGACTGGACAGTAGTGGTTCTTTTCATCAACAGTCAGCAAATATTGTGATGGCATCTTATGAACTGGCACTCATAATTGCTAAGGAAAAGAAACCTCACAATATTGGTGAAACCCTTATGAAGCCTTGTATGGTGCGTGGTGTAGAGCTAGTTCTGGGCAAGGAGAGCAGTAACAAGATTTCTAAGATCTCCTTCTCAGATGATACAGTGAAAACACGAATTGATGAAATGGGTCAAGATATACGGGAGCAAGTGGTTGAGAAGATACGTTTGTCCCCAATGTTTGCCATTCAGTGCGATGAGACAACGGATGTGGCACATTGTTCTCAACTATTAGTTTATGCTCGTTACATATCAGATTCAGATGATGCAGTGGAAGAAGAAATGTTGTTCTTTAGACCATTAGAAACTACTACAACAGCTGATGATGTTCTTGTGGCAGTGTCCAGTTTTTTTTTTTTCCAAAATAACCTGTTTTGGGGGAAATTATTTGGTGTTTGGACTGATGGGGCATCAGCTATGCTTTGTTCTCGTTCTGGTTTTATCACCAAGGTCAAGCAGAAGAACCCTTTGATTGTTGGAACCCACTGTGTTATTCACCGTGAAGCATTGGCTGCAAAAACTCTCCCAGCGGCTTTGCAGAGCACTTTAGCTGCCGTTATCAAGGTGGTGAACTATATTAAGAACAGTGCATTGAACACCAGCCTATTTACACAGCTTTGTCATGACATGGGAGCAGACGACAGAATTTGCTTCATTATACCAATGTCCGCTGGCTGTCAAAAGGAAATATGCTGGCTCGTGTTTACGAACTACGGAATGAAGTGAAGCTGTTCCTTGAAAAACAAAAGAAATTTGATCTCATGAATCTCTTCATATCGGACAGTTTCCAGACAACACCGTCTTACTTGGTGGACATTTTTGAAGCACTGAACTCTGTCAACCGAAAACTTCAAGGTGGGAATCAGAATATCATGAACAGTTATGATAGTATTCGAGCCTTCATTGCCAAACTACAGCTGTGGAAGCGTCGAGTTCAGAGTGAAAATTTAGCATGCTTTCCACAACTTGACGAAGCACTGAAAGAGGAGAATATAGCTGAAGATCTCCAGACTAACATTATCAGCCATATTTCTGCTTTAGAAGAATTCACCCGTTATTATTCAGACATTCATGAGAAAAGTACTTAATGGAACTTCATCCGAAATCCATTCGTCACCAATGTGGAGGATGTTCCTGAAGCTTTGCAAGAGGAGTTCCTGGATATGAAATTCAGTAAGCATCCCCAAGATGATCATGTAACTCAACCTTTGGATACATTTTGGATAAAGTATTTGCCAGTGTACCCACAACTCGCTCACTGTGCACTGAGAGTAATTGTACCTTTTCCTTCCACATACCTTTGTGAGGCTGGATTTTCATTGCATTGCGCAGTTGACCCTTGTGCGGTGTGGTGCGGTGAGGATCTGTCCGTTCTCCCCTTTGGGGCTAAGATGCGAATGAATGTGTTTGAATGGATGAGTAGATGGGGAGTGTGTCGTCCTGTCTCGGCTACCTCCCTTTCCTTGGGGGAAGCAGCCTAGGTATATAGATAGATAGATAGTTTCTGTGAAAACAAAAGTAGAAATAGGCTTAATGTTGAAAATGACATGCAGTGTGCTCTATCTAAAACCGCTCCAAGAATCAAGTTGCTTGTAATGAGAAAACAATGCCAACCTTCTCACTAATGTTCACATTCCAAGTGTTCAGCAGCTTAAGAAGTCAATAATTTCAACTGTGCATCCAGATTAAATGTTTTTTGTTTATTCATAGAAAAAAGAAATAATATACTTATAAGGTTTTGCATCCAGGTTAAATGTTGTTTGTTTGTTTATTCGTTTTTTCTGAGGAATAAATTTCTATGTACATCTGAGTTTTGTTTTCCTTATTAATCCTACTGTCTGACTATCTTCTTCTTCTTCATTTCTGCAACATTCGCTGCCTTTCCTCTAACTTTCGCTCTGTTGAGCACCACCTCTCCTCCTCTAAACCTCACCTTCTTTTTCTAACGGAGACTCAGCTGTCTGAGGCAACTGACAGAAAACCCTTTTCTGTATCCTCCTACTTTCTTTATACTCATTTCAAAGCCAAAGGTGGCTGTTGTGTATATACACAACGACTTATCTTGCTCTCGTGTTCCTGAACTCGATTCTTCTGAATTCTCTACACTCTGGCTTCGGCTTTCCTGTCATTCTCTGACTAAATATATCTGTGCTGTTTACTTATCCCCTAATTCTACTGACTATCAAAAATTCTTCGACTATCTTACTTCTACAATGGAACACATTCTATCCATTTCTCCTTTCTCTGAAATCTCCATTCTAGGAGATTTCAATGTTCACCACCACCTTTGGCTCTCCTCTCCTTTCACGGATCCACCTGGTGAACAAGCCTACATCTTTTCTATCCTTAATGACCTAGAGCAGCTTGTACAGCACCTTGCCCGTATCCCTGACCGCCTTGGAGAGAGCTCCAACATACTTGACCTCTTCCTCACAACTAATCCTTCAGCTTACTCTGTTAATCTTTTCTCTCCGTTGGGCTCCTCCGATCACAACCTTATTACCTTAACCTGTCCTATCACTCCGGTACGGCCTGTGGACTCTCCAGGGAAACGTCGTCTGTGGCATTTTGGAGCCGCGGACTGGGAGGTCCTCAGGCAGTACTTCTTTGATTTTCCCTGGAATGATTATTGCTTCCATGGCCGGGAGCCAACTGAGTGTGCCTTGCACATTACGGAGGTTATTCTCTCGGGCATTGAAGCATACATTCCTTTCTCATATCCTTTGACTAACGCAAGAAAGCCTTGGTTTAATCATGCTTGTTCTAATGCTGTCCGCAACAAGGAGAGGGCCTACAAAAGGTACTGGAGCCAACCCACCCCTGAATCACATCATCTTTACGTTTCTGCCTGGAATCGTGCTAAGTCTGTTCTTTGCTCTACTAAAAATAATTTCATCCATACTAAATGCTCTCAACTCTCCAACTCGAATTCTTCCCGCTCCTTCTGGCACCTTGCCAAAAATCTTTCTAACAACTTTACCTCATCATCCTTCCCTCCTCTTTTCTACTCTGATGGTTCTGTAGCTATTTCTTCTACTGATAAAGCAGATCTCTTTGCACAGACTTTCTCCTCCAATTCCACCTTAGACGATTCCGGTGCTGTTCCTCCATCACTTCCCCCCTCTGACTTCCTCATGGCTGATATTAAAAATTCTTCAGTTGATGTATTTTCTGCCATCACTGGCCTCAGTACTAACAAGGCATATGGGCCTGATGGGGTCCCTCCTGTTGTTCTCAAGAACTGTGCCTCTGTGCTTACACCCTGCCTAGGCAAACTCTTTTGCCTTTGTCTGTTAACTTGTACCTTTCCTTCTTGCTGGAAGTTTGCTCTCATTCAGCCAGTCCCAAAGAAGGGTAACCACTCCCAACCCTCCAACTATCGTCCAATTGCTTTAACGTCCTGTATTTCAAAAGTTTTCGAGTCAATTCTCAATAGAAAAATTTTAAGGCATCTTTCCTATCACAACCTTCTTTCCGATCGTCAGTACGGGTTCCGTCAGGGACGCTCCAATGGCGATCTTCTCACCTACCTTTCAGACTCCTGGTCATCCTCCTTTCGGGACTTTGGCGAAAGCTTTGCCATTGCACTTGACATCTCAAAGGCTTTCGATCGAGTCTGGCATAGATCTTTAATTTCCAAGCTGCCCTCCTACGGTTTCTAACCTTCTATCTGTGCCTTCATCGCTAGTTTCCTTTCTGGTCGTTCTATAGCCGCTGTTGTAGACGGCCATCGTTCTTCTAGATCTATCAACAGTGGTGTTGCTCAGGGCTCTGTCCTATCACCAACTCTCTTCCTTTTATTCATCAATGATCTTCTAAGCTGTACATCTAACCCTATCACTCACACGCTGATGACTCCACCCTTCACCTTTCCATTCGATTCCCGCAACGCCCATCTCAACAGTTACTTCAACAAACAAGGGATGAGGCTATGGCACACCTAATGTCTGACTTGGCTCGTATCTCTGACTGGGGTAAAAATAATATGGTTGTTTTTAATGCATCTAAGACTCAGTTCTTACACCTATCAACCCGACAAAAACTTCCACAGGTACACACACTAATGTTTAATAATATTCAGCTTAATCCTGCATCATCCTTGAACATGCTTGGGGTTTCATTTACTCGGGACTTATCTTGGAAAGATCATATTACATCTCTTGTAAAATCTGCTTCCAAGAGATTGGGTGTGCAAAGCCGACTCTGCTCTTTCTTTACCCCTGCACAATTGTTGACTCTATACAGGGGTTTTATCCGCCCCTGTGTGGAATACAACTCTCATGTGTGGGGAGGCTCCCCACATACAGGTCTTCTCAATAGGGTGGAGTCAAAGGCTTTTCGTCTCATTAACTCTCCTCCTCTTACTGACTCCCTTCAACCTCTGTCTCTTCGTCGCACTGTTGCATCTTTATCTCTTTTCTATTGTTACTTTAATGGTCACTGCTCCTCTGAACTGTCTGCTTGCATTCTTCCACCTCTACGACGGGCGCGTAGCACCCATCTGGCAGCAAACTCTCATCCCTTTTCTGTCCAACTCTCTAATGCAAGAGTTAACCGTTACTCCCAGTCTTTCATTTATGCAACAGGTCAGCGCTGGAACTGTCTCCCTCTGTCTGTATTTCCTGCTGCCTATGATCTTCAGTCTTTCAAACGCAGTGTGTCCAGGTATCTCAAAATGATGGATCTTGAATTTGGCTGTCTATTGTGTTTTGTTTTTCTCTTGGAGGGAACTGTAAACTGTGGGGCTCATGGCCTTTGGTTCCTTCTTCCTTGCATAAAAAAAAAAATTATCTGTAGCATCTTAAGCATCAGTATGGTATGGATATAAACATCGTTATTTAGGCATCAAAGGGGTAGGGGGCGTCGTGAATACATGTCTGACCAAAGGGGGGCGTGGTGCTAAAAAGTTTGGGAATCCCTGAAATAACGTAATGTTTGATATGAGACACTGAAGAATTAATGAGATACAAGGGTTTTACGTTGCAAAATAATAGGTAATTGTGAAGGAAATTAGGATTTAAAATAATCGTTACTCCATTATGGATCAGATTACACACAGAGTAAAGATCCGTTCCTTTAACGTCATTTCTTCCTAAAAATAAATCAGTTTCTTCATCAAGAAGGCACTACGATGGTTGAATATCATTTTCCCTGTGTCCCATTACCTTTGACAATTAATGTTGCTGTTGAAATCCTTAAGATTTATCCAGACCATGTCCACTGCCTGCGATATTGATGCATCCGTCTACATCACAACTGCATGCAGGTATACAGTACATACTTGCCCCATCCGATAACAAACTCAAACTTGTGTGCGGCACTTGGTTTTGCATCTGCAAGTAACCAACTCTAAACAGCTGCTTAGAACAGATGGCTTCCATAACCGTTTGTCCATTACCTGCCAATATCCTGTCTCCTGAGGGCTTGGGATAATGACATCAGGTTTGTTTGCCTGCAGCCACACTGTGGCCTGGTGGTTGGCATGTGAGAGATGGTAACTCCAGTGTGTCACTCGTTGGTGGCAACATTTCAGTCACCTTTTTTCCTTCCTGGAACAAGTCATGTTTGACCCTATCAACAAAGGAAGTAGAGCACGGTGCCTTGTACAACATACTTAAGAACTCCTAAACTTTGCCTAATGAACCTTCCCTACCAACACCTTGCAACACGTCTGGATGTTGCAAATGCACACTCCAACACGGTTTCTTCCCATGCCCAGCAAAGGACGAGACAGTTTCACAGCCAGTTATGGCATGGAAGCCAAGCATATTCTCCACTACTACTCGAGGGAGATTCTCGTTGATGGCGTGCACTGGAAAGCATTCCTGCTCCTTGGAGGTGCTGCTTATCATCCACACTTGGCACGTTTTGTTCCTGGTAAAATGAATGAGCAAGAGGAGGACGACTGTGTCACGACACTTCACGATTATGCATTCAGATCCAGCATTAACCCTTTAACCCCGGGGCGTCACTTTCGTGACGCTCGGGAGCAAGGGATCACAGCACGGTGTGTCACTTTTGTGATTTTGTGTTATTTTGAATATGCCCGGGCTTTCGAGTGGTGGCTTGTATCATCTATCAGTCCTGCCAATGTCCAACACTAATCAGCACTCCTAATCTCATCTGTACTCCCATCCATTGATGACAATTACCCATTTCTACCCGTTCTTGACTCCCCTCCCTACCTCCCCTCCATTACCGTCTCCTCTCACCTGCCCAGCCATGCTACGCTAAGTAAATCTTCCTTGGAATTTTCCACTGATTTCATCCATTGAAATAAGCCCTATGCCCTATTCTTATACCAAATAATATATACAAAAAAGAAATAAGGTTAGCGATAGTGCCATACACCTGGAATTGGCTAATTATCACCAGACAACACCTCACGTCCACTCGTTCGCTAATTTTCGCTGTTTATTTCCTCTTGAAATATGCTGTATAATCTATTCTCGTAATAAAAATATATATAAGGAGGGAAAGGAGAAGCCTAAGTGATATTTACATTCACCTGGAACTACCTAATTTATAATGTATTGTCTAGATTTCCTGACAATCATTTCATAGCTATATATTAGCAGCTCTCACGAGGCTGACATTGGCAGTAATGCACTCTCCCTAGGTAGACCACCCCGGTCCCCGGCCCATCAATATCAGTTTACTGTCATCTTTCAAGGTGAAAGTACGTCGGATTCACGCCTGCTAGATTCCGCCGCTTTTTAGCCCCATGCAAAGGGCCCTGTGACCTCTACCCCCTACTAAACCTCGTGTGGAAAGAGTTTACAAATAATAGAGAGTGACTACGAATTTTCTGGTGAGTAAAACAGTGCAATTGGAATTGTAAATAATGTGTAAACAATGTGTAAACAGCAGGTGAATGCAATGAATGTTAATATAAGTGAACAGTGGAAAATAGTTTTATAAGTTACTGCAAGTGACAGTGTCTAACACTGTAAATAAAATAGAAATGTAAATAATGTAAATAAAATAGAGAACATAAATAGAAATGTCAATGAGTAGTATTAAAAGAATAAGAGTATATATACTAGGAGTAATGAAAGTGAAAGTTTCTCTCTAGCATGTATGAATACTATGAGTTATGAGAGTGAAGGTGAAAGTGACATTCACTCTCAATGCTAGTATACAGGACGAGAAAGTGAGTGCTACGTATTTTACTGAAAGAAATTGAATGCCTACAGTGACAATAAACTACTATTACTGAAGGAAACTTTATGGATAAAGACAGTAGATATATATGAGTGTTATATAGTAATAGAAATATAAACTGTGAGTGTTTTTATGAATAATAAATGACAGAACACCAGCAGCGAATGATGTCAAGTGGGAAGGTCATATGCCCTCGTAATTTTCATTGCTTTCACAGTATTTTTTTTTTTTTTTTGGAGTATGGCTTCCAAACTATTTGAGAATCTTAGAACAGTGTTTCTAGTGATAATATCAGGCTGTGGTAATCATATTACGGGTTGTCGGGAGGTGTAAAGTGGAGACTTCGTTACCCAAATTCAGAGGTCTCCACAAGTCCTACAGTACTCGACGAAGGCTCAACAAACACCCCACGAGAAAGCTGAAGGCATGTGCCATAAGCATATGTGATTTTAATATTCTGGGACTAATAACTGATTTTTGGCAAATATTTTTAGAGAGTCTGTCGGAGCGCGAATATGCCCAGGGGAGCCGCAAGTCAAAGCAAAACAAGCCCGCGGTTAAGGGGTTAATGGCTTCATGGGCATGGAGGACGATCCTTGTGTCCGCCTCCTCGTGGTTTGCCTGTAGTGTTGGGATGACTTCCCGTGTTGTTGAATATGTGTCTGGTTTGCTGCCACCAACTATCTCCTTGTCTCTGTCATCGTGCTTGGAAAGTCTGCCACTCATGAACATGGCAAGGTCTTCCTTGTTTTCATCTAAAGCGATTAAGTTCTTGCACACATGGGGAAGTGGAAGATCCTCCTGGTCGATCACCTTGCGGGATATCCCCAGCTCTTCTGGTGCTGACTTTGATAGATAAAGGCCTGCACTGGTCAAACACAACGTCAGTCCTGGAAACCATGCCACTTTGGTGGCTTCTCTAGGGACTGAATCAATGCATGGCAATTGATTATGATGCATGTTTTTCCTGTTGTATCCGGTGTTCCAGAAAGAGTTGAGTTGTGATCTTGACAACATATTAGGGCCAAGATTGGCCTGGAGCCCTCACGTCAGTATCAGTAAAGATAGGGTATCCCAACTTCCTGAAAAACCAATTCATTAATGAGAATTTGAAATTTATATTCAAAGCTTTCTTCACATTTGCCTACTATTCTGGAATTTAAAACCCTTGTAGGCCTATTTCATTATTTCCTCAGTATTTCATACCAGACCTAACATTATTTGAAAGTACAACATAAAAGAGGGAAACACAAAATTTGACTTTATTTGACCTTTTGACCTCCAAATTTTACCTTATAGGTCAAATGTCATTTTGGTAACCGGGTGATTCTAAATGCCTGGACCATAGTGGTACTTTCTAGCACGGTTGCTAGCTTTGACAAAAAAAATGCCATCAAAAGCTTTTTTTAGGTATTTCCTGGGGTTGGCCTGCCGACTACAGAAGGGACAGGAGTTAGGGATGGTGAAATTGAAGGATGAGAGGTGTTAGTGTCGGATATTGCTCTAATTGCAGATTTCACAATTACTGACTCTCAGCTTTTCGACTTACATCTTTTATTGGAGCTGTGTTATGGGAGTATTTCCATTTAATTACATAATATGTTATTCAATAGACAATAGTATTAATAAACGAATAATTTGGTAAAATAAGAAATATCATAACTGTACTAGTTTCATTGTTGCTTGCTGTTCATACTGTTCGGTAATTACACAGTCAACCATCATATAGTAATTCATAAAATTTGGGCCCAATATTCCTCGGGGAAAAACATACATAGAGGATGACAGGTGGGTGAAGTTGTGATCTCTCTCTCTCTCTCTCTCTCTCTCTCTCACTGTCTGTTTTTTTCACGGCATTGTGAGTGTGTGTGTGTGTGTGTTCTTACCTAATTCTTACCTAATTGTATCTTTACAGGAATGAGTCAAGCTCGTACTGTCCCGTGTCTTAAACCATATTTATCGTACATATCCTTAAATTTGTGAATTGTTTTGGTACACACTATTTCATTCGGTAGTGCATTCCAGTGATCAATTGCTCTGTTTGGGAAACTGAATTTCCTTACGTCTTTATCACCTCTCTTCTTATGCAATTTTTTGCAGTGTCCTCTTGCTGATGCTTCTCCATATGTTAAGTAATCATTTATGTCTATTTTCTCCTTCCCTGATATGCACTTATATAGCATTATCATGTCACCTCTTTTCCTTCTCTCCTGTAGTGTTGGTAGATTCAGTTTATATAGTCTTTCTTCGTAGCTTAGGTCCCTTAAGCTTGGTATCCATCTTGTAGCGGCCCTTTGAACTTTTTCAATCTTGTCCATGTGTTTTTTGAGATGAGGACTCCAGACTACTGATGCATATTCCAGGGTTGGTCTAATGAATGATGTTATTATCCTTCTTAGCATGTCTTCATTTATGTATGTGAATGCTGTTCACATATTTGCAAGCAGTGTATACATGTTCCGTACCTTCTCGCTGATGTGGTCAGCCGGAGATAGTCTCTTATTGATAATCACACCTAGGTCCTTCTTTCTTTCTGATGTGTATAGGCTTTTATTTCCTAACTTATAATCCCAATCAGGTCTTTTTCCACTTTTACCAAACTTGATTACATGACACTTGTCCACATTGAATTCCATTTGCCATGTATTACTCCATTCATGAAGTTTAATTCTTCTTGTAGCTCTTTACAAGAGTCTGTGTTAGTAATTCTCTTTTGTATTTTTGCAGTGTCTGCAAACATATTCAGATGTGTGTGTGTGTGTGTGTGTGTGTGTGTGTGTGTGTGTGTGTGTGTGTGTGTGTGTGTGTGTGTGTGTGTTTATAACCATCCTGGTTCATGCTGGTGCTGTTGGTACTGGGATATATAGCACTGGATACGTGGGTTGGTGATGAGTGGTTGGGTATGGTGATAACAGGTTCACCAGTGAATAGGCCTACCGAGAATATACCGAAGGTCCTCGGTGGGAATCAGTAAGTCAACCCTTGTAGAGTTGTAGGTCCATCATGGCAACATTTAAATCCTATCAGTGGAGCAACATAACTCCATGCTGAATGGCCAAGGCCATTCGAAGGGTTAGTGCTTCCACAGGGGAATAGGCATATTCCCCCTGAGGATTATACTCTTATATATATAGATGATGCGGGAATAGGTATGTCATCCCCCCTCCATAATAGTTAAATAGGTCCATGGGGAAACAAATCTCTCACTTGACGGGGAGTAGACCCAGGAAGAAAAGGTTAGTTCCCCCCGTATGGGGAAACAGGGCAATAAAGGCTACAGAAGATGCCTCCTTATAATAGAAAGTATTTTTTTTTTATATGTGTCCGACTCTGGGCATAGGCTTCACAGCCTGCTATCAAGGCCCAGTAGTCCTCCTACATACCATACACTTCTTTACATGTCACCACATCGGCACTAACACCCACCGTCCATACTGAATACATGCTAGGGCTGTCTCATACAGGACTGGTGTATTGGTATTAGCGGGGGTATTTTTACGACATGTCGGCGGGTCTTCTGGTAGATCAGTAAAGTCTAATTTCATGAAATTCAAATCCTTAAACTGTTCCCTGCCCCAGCGGGGATTTGAACCTGGGTCCGTAGTCCAATAGGAATAGGTAACTCCCCTAATATGGGAAAAATTAAATCCTTGTGTGTTTTACAAACCTCATCTGAATTCGATAAATTTGCCTAACGTCTCTACTGGAACCAAAGTCAGAGAGAGACAGACAGACAGACAGAGACAGAGACAGACAGACAGACAGACACACACACAGACAGACATGCACGCAAGCAGTGTGTGTGTGTGTGTGTGAGAGAGAGAGAGAGAGAGAGAGAGAGAGAGAGAGAGAGAGAGAGAGAGAGAGAGTTTTTAGAAGGCATAATTACTGGGAGAGTTAGGTCACGTTATTTTAGGTTAATTGGTTAGTTATGATTAAGTTAGGAGAGTTTCAGTTAGGTTGTTAGGTTATTTTGGGCTTGGTTAAGAAAGTTAGCTGAGGTCTGGTTAGGTTGGGATACTTTCGGTTAGGTTAGGTTAGGCTATTTTAGGCTTGGTTAGGTTAATTTTAGGTAGGTCAGGTCAGGTCATTTGGGTTAGATGAAGGATCGTGCCAGGTCCTCCCTCTATCGTGTCTTATGCGTACTGATACAAAGGGATCACTGAGCACTGGCGAGTCCTGAGAACATGACATCTATATCAAATAAATCTTACACTCAGCATTGTATACCTGTAGCCATTTGACCATAACATTCCCAAGGACATTCACGGCCCTATCGTTAACACATGACAAAAGATGCGCCTTTTTCGTGTTTTCCTTGCCATTTCTGGAAGATTTTATATAGTTTCAGATGACTTTTTTTTTTTTTTTTTTTTTTTTTTTTACGTGCAAAACCTAAGTGAAGAGCTCCAGTATGAGAAATCCATATGAATGTAATAAATGTCTCGTGGCAGGAAGAATAGCCCCCAGATAAGTTAGTCGGTTCTGAGGGGTTAATAGTGTATGCAGAGATTCAAACAAATCCTCAGTCACTGACAGCTATTATGGAACACTGTAAATGCTAGATGTGACATACCTGGATCCCACATTACAGAGTGCATTCAGCAACAACACAGAATGGTAAGACACTGTATCATTAATGTATGCATTAGAGGTTTTTGTCCAAAACTAATGACTTGTCCACAGAGTCATCGTCAATTTTAGTAATACAGTACGAGTCATGGCTCCTTTGTATTTAGTTCCTCCTGTTCATTTCTGAATTACGTGTCTTGATTATTCTGTACATAACTCAGCAAAATTCTATCTTATTACACACACACACACACACACACACACACACACACACACACACACACACACACACACACACACACACATATATATATATATATATATATATATATATATATATATATATATATATATATATATATATATATATATATATTCATCCCATCATTCATCATCCAATCCTACATTGCCCCATGAGGAGCGTAGGAGGCCGGGGCTAAGCAATTTGGTCCTGACGTTTA
Source organism: Coenobita brevimanus (assembly GCF_032717465.1). Taxonomy (NCBI): domain Eukaryota; kingdom Metazoa; phylum Arthropoda; class Malacostraca; order Decapoda; family Coenobitidae; genus Coenobita; species Coenobita brevimanus. The sequence continues at coordinate 12,694,892 of NC_136984.1, forward strand.
AGATGAGAGTGACCAGCTGCACTCATCCCTGAATGGCATTACGTGAGCAATAAACCCCAACTACCCCTTGGATATAAACCTTCACCGGCTCAATCCGATTGGAGCGCCGTAATTGCCCACTAAACAAGCAGGCGCCATATTTTGGTCATATGGTTACCACCCAGCGTAGTAAATGGTTTCCTGGTGTACAGGAAACCAGTTGGCTTGTCACTCAGTGTAGAGTCACCCACAGGCAGAAGTAAGAGGAAAGAATGAAGGAAAGAAAGACAGAAGAGGGAGTGTATAGCCACCCGTAGGCAGAAGGAAGAGGAAAGAATGAAGGAAAGAAAGACAGAAGAGGATGGAAGGATAAAAGGATGGAGGAGAGGAAAGGGCAGACACCCTAGAGCAGCATTACATCGAGTGAGTGGATGGTGAGCGCCCCCACCTACTACAATTTTATACATACATACATTCATACATACATACAAACGTACACGCGCGCTCGCGGGCGCGTGCAATCTCAATAATTTCTATTAGAACTTAAGTCAGTGAGGGAAATAATACGCACACGAGCATTGCAATAAGATTATATTTGATACAGCACACAGGGACCCTCCAAGCAAAACAACAGAAGAATGCAGCAGCCACACACACAAATTCAAGGTGATAATCGACAGACCATTATGTTTTACCTCATCTGTATCCTTGACCAGAAATTTATCATAGATTTGGTTCATCTTTTTCCTTCAGTGTAATTTCAGATCTTTTTACTTGGTTCCTGTTAACATCTAAGCGATTTTGTTAACGTTGGAGAAAACATTCCTAGTGAAGGGATTGTATTCAGTCTTCTTAGCCCCTTCCCAATCTTATTTCTCCCCTTAAGACGAATATTATGGTATAAAAGTAGCGAAGATGCGTTTAGAAATATGGAACGCCATTAGAATGAGGGACGTGATTAGGTAGTTCTGGCTGGGAAGTAACACGGAGGAGCCGATGAAGAAATTAACAAATTTGCGTAGTGTGTGCAGGGGATTCTTCATCCTTATCCTCATCGTTATCATTATATTATTATTATTATTATTATTATTATTATTATTATTACTATTATTATTATTATTATTATTATTATTATTATTATTTATTGAAACTCCTTTCGTTCCTACATTTCAGTTAACTAACATACAATGAAATCTGGCAAAACATCATCATTATCACCCTAACTCTTTTCTTCCGTCGTAAGGAGCGGGTGAGATGGGATCTAATAATAAGCAAAGAGGAAGCACGGAGATAGGAAAATTACTTAACCAAATTTACTTCTAGAGAAGCAAAAAAAAAAAAAAAAAAAACATTGGTCATGTTATTAAAGAATTGTATATACCCAACAACTATACTATAACTTCACCCACTTCACAAAAGAAAAGGTCATCCATATTTCCTCTTGCTCTCTCCACACGATTTTATATCCTTTTTTAACAGACTGTTCAGACGGAAGGAGAGTTAGATCTTAGTTTTCTCTAACTCCTTCCTTAAGACACGTCCTTCCCAAATTAAGTAAAATCGTCTGGAGGTGTCAAGAATAAAATATGACCTAGTGGTAGTGAAGGGGAAGGGGTGGATGTGCAGGGGACTATGTTGAATCCAGTCGAAGGTCTTCCAGGGAGAGACAATTTTTAACACCCTGTGTCCGGACGTAGTGTGTGTGTGTGTGTGTGTGTGTGTGTGTGTGTGTGTGTGTGTGTGTGTGTGTGTGTGTGTGTGTCCTTGCCACCTTCAAACAATCACCTCAACTCAGAATAAACCATCACTTATGTCAGGGTTAAACATATACTCCATAAACCCCGTCACAACCTAAGTCAACCTCAACTGAATAAAATCGTCTGAAGGCAAAGAGAATACACAGCAAAGTACGCCATCGGACTGAAGGTGTTACTCTTGTCCTTAATTATTCCAGTCCATTGATGCAGGCTGTGAAACGATCCATCTGATCCTGGAAAAATAATGATAAAAAATGTATACTATAAATAATGTGGTTAATAATGAAGCTTACACTGTGGCTGTTTCTCTCATCCCTCTAACTAGAAAAGCCAAGCTGTGTATTGCCTGACCCTTTGGGGCTCTTGGCCTTGAAAGGAACAAGAATGGCTGAAGACGATCCTATAGAGATTATTTCAAGACTTTGGCTGTGTATTCGCAAAGAATCTTAAGGTATTTATTTAAAAACCTTGACTGAAGAATCTATCTGAATATGATTCAGATCCCTAGATCACATCGCCTAGCATCCAGTTAGACACTGGGAAAGACTGTTAGAGCCGCCCTGTGGACTCCAGTCTGCCACCGCTAGACGGGTTTGGCAATTATCAGCAATTCAGTACAAATACAGGAGAGAGGGATTATAATAAATTTCTTGTGCTAATTTTTGAGAAAAAATATTTCATCAACGTGGGCGGTTTTCACTCGTTACTAGCTACAGTGAACAGCGTTACTATTAATGTAATAAACTTTTTTTTTTCAGCCAGGCTCCAATACTCAACCGTCAGGGAAATGAAAATGAATAAGATATAAAATAAAATAAAAACCATAATGATAATTGAAACCCACGTCAGACGCCTTCCTGTTCGAAAAATCCATTCTGAGGTTGGTAAGGCCGTCTAGACCTGGCAAGAAGAGCATATAATATACGTTATTAGACTGAAGTAATTAGGTTAGTATGTTTGGCTGGATATATTAAGTATCTGGCTCTTCAGACATCACCATTAACATCGCTGCTATAAATGTTTCAAATGAATTTCGTTTTTCTTTTATTTAGACGATGTTTTGCAGATTGGAGAATTTCCGAACTAAAGAGGGTTAGATATAGCCTTCATTAACTCCAACACCACTACAGTTCCATCACCTTAACTTGGCCCAGATATTGGTCCTTTTGCAGCTTATTGCACGTAGCTCAGTGGCAGAAAAAGAAAATGCTATGGCCAGGCATTCTTTCCATAGCACTTGTTAATGGCTAGCATCATGTTCCGTTCATAATCCATTGTTGTAAATCAATACTCAGGCTGGAGAGATGGTAATACTAGGCCAAGATAATGTGAAACGAGTGTAGAGGTAATACATAGCCATCTTAAAAAAAAAATGAAATTGCGTTTTTTTTTTTACTGAGGGAGTTAGAATACTCTACGGTGAAATTCATGAGATTTTCTGCAGTACATTGACATTTTCTTATTTTTGCATACCTAAACAATATTTTATTCAGTTTAGGAAAGAGAATTGAAGCGGCGGGGTTCAAGAATAAATTACTGTACTGCACAGAGGTATATACAAAATTATACAGGTAGAGCTAATTTAAATCACGCAGTCCAGTTTGATGGTGACATATCTCTTTCCGAAACTGAAAAAAAAAAGATTTGGGATGAAAAATGAAATAGTCACAGGGTAAACAAAATAGTCATGGGGATAAGAAAAAAGTAGTGGGATGAAAATTAATTGGTTAAAAAAAATGGTTCTGATGTAAACAAATAGTCATGTGGTTAAAAGATAGCCACTGGGTAAACATATAGCGTTATGGGATAAAAAATATATATAGAATAGGCATGGAATGAAAAAATAAAGTAGTCATGAGTAAAACAAATAAAACAGTCATGAGGTGAAGAAAATCATCATGGGGTAAAGAAAAAAGACATAATAATTCTAGGATATATATATATATATATATATATATATATATATATATATATATATATATATATATATATATATATATATATACTGTATTGTTGAATAAAAAGCGTCTACCCAGCAGACAGAACCAAGAGGTCTTACCCGGTCCAGTTGGAGGGCAACACATCTGTACCAAGGAAAGTGGTTCATCCTGTTTACGCCCATATTGGCGTACTCGTCCAGAGTTAAGCACCGTTCCTGGAGTTCTGGTTAAGGAACATTAAGGAACATTATCTGGCTGGATTTTGAAGAGACCTGAGAGGCTGTGAAGGATTGTGGAGGAAGATTGTGGTGATTGTGGTGGTGGATGGTGATGGTGATAGTGGGGGTGATGGTTTGTGGTGCTGATGAAAGGTGGTGGTGGTGGTTGGTGTTGGGTGGTGGAAGTTAGTTGTGGCGGAAATCAATGGTGGGACTTAGTAATAGTGAAACTTGGTGGTGGTGGAAGTTAGTTGTGGTGGAAATTAGTGGTGGTGGTAGTTAGTGGTGGTGGAAGTTAGTGGGGGTGGTAGGGTGTGGTGGTGGAAGTTAGTGGTGATGGAAGTTAGTGGTGAATCTTCGACTCTGTAGGAAAGGTCGTGGGGAGATGGTGGTGGTGAGAGTGATGGAGGGGGAGATGGTGGTGGTGACAGTTATGTAGGGGGATGTGGTGGTGGTGACAGTTATGTAGGGGGAGATCGTGGTGGTGACAGTGATGTAGGGGGAGATGGTGATGGTGAAGGGAGAGGGGATAATTGTGCAAGGTGGAGGGGAGAAGGTAGTGTTGACAATGAAGGAAAGGGAGATTGTGATGGTGACAGTGATGGAGGGGTAGATGGTGATGGTGACAGTGATGGAGGGGGAGATGGTGATGGTGACAATAATGTAGGGGGAGATGGTGGTGGTGACAGTGATGTAGGGGAGATGGTGATGGTGACAGTGATGGAGGGGTAGATGGTGATGGTGACAGTGATGGAGGGGGAGATGGTGATGGTGACAATAATGTAGGGGGAGATGGTGGTGGTGACAGTGATGTAGGGGGATGTGGTGGTGGTGACAGTTATGTAGGGGGAGATCGTGGTGGTGACAGTGATGGAGGGGGAGATGGTGATGGTGAAGGGAGAGGGGATAATTGTGCAAGGTGGAGGGGAGAAGGTAGTGTTGACAATGAAGGAAAGGGAGATTGTGATGGTGACAGTGATGGAGGGGTAGATGGTGATGGTGACAGTGATGGAGGGGGAGATGGTGATGGTGACAATAATGTAGGGGGAGATGGTGGTGGTGACAGTGATGTAGGGGGATGTGGTGGTGGTGACAGTTATGTAGGGGGAGATCGTGGTGGTGACAGTGATGTAGGGGGAGATGGTGATGGTGAAGGGAGAGGGGATAATTGTGCAAGGTGGAGGGGAGAAGGTAGTGTTGACAATGAAGGAAAGGGAGATGGTGATGGTGATACTGATGCAGAGGGAGACTGCTATGGAGGAGTGATGGTGGTGTAAGGGAGAGGAGGTGAAGAGGTTAGTGAGGAACTGTGAGAGATGTGGTGGAGATGTGGGATATGTGGTGGAGATTTACTCGTGTGACGTAGTGCTTGTGTGTTTGGTGGGGGTCATGTGAGGGAGTAGGTGGTGATTGAGGTGGAGTGTTGATGGTAATGGTGGTGAAGTGGGTAGTGGCAGTTAAAGTAAAAGTAATACTTATAATAATAATATTATCAACAACGACAACAACAATCATCATCATCATCATCATCATCATCATCATCATCATCATCCGGACCTCCTTTCACACCCTAGGGCAGTGTGGGGAGTAGCAACGTCAAGAAAGCCCAAGTTTGCTCAGTCCAATGAGCCACACTTCCATTCACTCATCATTCAAGCCCTCGGAATCCTGGCTCTACCTGATATGCCAAACAATTTTCATCACATTCTGTAGCTTCACCTAAACGTGTCCGATAGAGTCAGTCCGAATGCTGTCACGTTTAAAAGGGTGCGAAATCCCTGATCATGCACTTCTCACAACATATATCCAGCCAGCTCGCTCGATCTCTTGTCAGTTCCCTAGTCTCACTGACATCCATACATCTCTTCCTCACACACTCATCCGCCATATCCCTTCACCTTCATCTTGGCCTACCTCGCCTCGTCCCTCCTTCAAATTCGCTCAGATATACCTTTTTCACTACTCTATTGTTATTCATTCTCTCTACATGACCATATCATGTCAGTACATTCTCTTCGATTCTAGTGTTCACAGGCTTCCTCACTCCTCATCTTTCACGAATCACATTATTTCGTATCCTATCCACTCTCTGTACTACACATACCTTCCTCAGCAGTCCCATCTCCAATGCTCTCACTCTTGACTCTTCATTTCATGCCACACCATAGTCTCACACCCATATGTTAAAGTTGGCACTAACACTCTTTCATGTAATCCTCGAGCAGCTGCAACACTCAAGTATCTGTTTCTTATCAAGGCCTTCATAGTACCAGCTACTTTCCTTCCTTGTGATACTCAATTTTCCACTTCTTTTGCACATTATCCTCTCTTTTCTACCACTGTACCCAGGTGCTTGAACTCTCTCACCAATTCCAGTCTCTCTCCATTCACCGTAGCATCACACTGGAAGTCACCTTCTCTCTCGATTACCATCACATTACTTTTTTCTACACTTACTCTCAAGGCACGACGCTCACAGACATCAGCAAAACTCTGCACTAGTCTTTTTTTTTATTTTTTAACAACAGAACAGAGGAGGGAAAAGCATATGAATTAAAAAAAAATAATCCATGCACCAGATTACTGGTGTCTGCTATTCATAAAATATCTGTAACAGTTAGACTTGAACAGCAGTAGGTTGAAGTCTGGATGGAAACAACTCTGGGGAAGCGAGTTCCAGAGAGATGCAGTTCGGGGAATGAAAGAATTCTGATAGGCAGAAGTTCTGCAGTATGGCTGAGTGACATTCCAGTCATGAGCGCTGCCAGCTGCCCGTGTAGCACGAGGGAAGGCATGGAGAGGTGGCACCATGGACGCAACTTCAACTGAGCATTTGCTGTAGAAATATCTGTAAAATAACGCAAGGGAGGCAACATTCCTTCTTACTTGTAGGGGAGGTAGTTTATTAGTAATAGCAGGGTTATTAATAATTCTAATAGCCTTGTTCTGAATTTTGTCTACTTGTTTTAATGTAACCTCTCCACATCCGCTCCACAAGGGTGAGCAGTATTCAAGCTGAGAGCGCACATGACTCTTATAAATGATAACTAACTGCTCGTCGGTGAAGAAGTTATGGACTCTGTACAATAATCCAAGTTTCTTTGAGGCGGTTTTAGCAAGCGATCTGACATGAGAGGTCCAGCTGAGGGCATTGTTAAGCGAGATGCCGAGAATTTCAATACTTTTGGAAATGTGAATATTTGTAGCATTGAAGGTAACATACGATAATGGCAATATATGCCTATTAGTAAATTGTATATATTTCGTTTTACTAGCATTAAATGAGACAAGGTTGTTTTGTCCCCATTCACTGATCGTGGATAAGTCTTGATTTAAAGAGATGGCTGTACTGAGGTGAGAGTTAGAGATATTGGACTTTGCAAATGAATGTCTGAGTGTGAATGAACTATGAAGTGTTGAGTCATCTGCATATGAATGGATTGGATTGTGGGTGACAGATAAGAGATCATTAATATGAACGAGGAACAGGGTTGGTGCCAGAACTGATCCCTGTGGCATGCTGGCGTTAACTGAGTGGAAATTGGAATATACATCATCTACTTTTACTCATATTTTTCTATTGCTGAGATATGGGGAAATCAAAGGAACAAAAGAGTTTAGTCCATAGCAAGGGAGTTTGGACAGCAGGGAACGGTGCCACACTCTGTCGAAAGCTTTAGAAATATCCAGGGCTACTGCATGAGTTTCACCATGTAGATCAACTGATTGATGGATGGTATGAGTTAGGAGATTGAGTATGTCAATGGTGGATCTTTCTTGGCGAAAACCATTTTGTCTATCACTAATTAAGTTGTTGGATTCAAGATGTTTAACTATGTGCTTATTAATTACAGTTTCAAAAACCTTACCAAGAGAATATGTGACAGCTACTGGTCTGTAATCAGAGGGGTCAGAGGAACTTCCTTTCTTTGGAATTGGGTGGATATTGGCTTCTTTCCACGAATTAGGGAATGAAGAAGTACGTATTCATAGTCTCAATAATTTTGCAAAAACAGAGGCAAGTTCTGGGGAACACTTTTTCAAAACAATTGGTGGAATTCCATCTGGGCCTGGAGCTTTGTTGGTAGGTAAATTTTCTAGGATGGATTTCACATACCTTGTCTGTATCTTAAGTGGAACAATGTCGGGAGAGGCAATTTCTAGTGCTGGAACATTCTGGCTGGCTTCCTCTAAGGTAGAATTTCTGGCAAATGTACTGGCAAAGATATCTGCTTTCCCACGTAGGTCATTAGTAATGTTGCCATCTGGAGATTTTAGTGGGGGAATGGATGATGACTTGTTAAAGTTACTATTGAAAGAATTGAGAGTTGACCAGAATATTCTATTGTCATTAGGGTTGTTAAGTAGTTTTGATGCTTGGTTTTGAAGAAAGTTTGATTTAGCAAGATTTATTACAGCTTTTGCATGGTTTCTAGCAATTTTAAATTGAGAGAGTGATTCAGATGTTTTTGATTTCAAGTAATAATTATATGCTGAAGACTTTTGGGCTGTTGCTCTGGCACAGTTGCTATCAAACCATTTTGGAGAGTTCGATCTTTTAGTGAATTGTTGACTTGGTATGAATAAATCCATACCAGCTAGTATTAAATCGCAAATGTGGGACTGGGTAGAATTGACATCGCTAGAGAAGAAAGACTGCCATGGAATGTCAGCAAGATAATTTCTAAATTCGTCCCAGTTTGCCCTATCAAAGTGCCATCGGGTCACCCTGACAGCTTCAGAATGGGGACGTTTGGGGGGGCTAAGTAATGAGGCTTTGATGAGATTGTGGTCAGAGGATCCAAGTGGAGACAATACCTCTATCCTGTACTGATCTGGATTATTTGTCAGGAACAGATCCAAAAGATTGGCATTATGGTCAGGATTATCTGGTATTCTGGTTGGTTGCTTTACCAGTTGCTTGAGATTAAACGATTCTGCAAACAGCTCGCACCCTAGACCAGCATCGTCAGTCCTGGCAGAGTGCAATAACCATTCAACATTATGTATGTTAAAATCACCCAAGATGGTAATTTCGGTGTTAAGGGCAAGATTAAGGTTACTCAACTGTGTGGAAATGGAATCAAATTCACTGGGTTCAGAAGAAGTGTTGGGGGAGCAATAACCTACACAGATATATTTGGTGATATCTTGATAGTTTAGTTTATACAGTGAGCAATCAAAACTGCGTGAAGTGAAGTTTAAAATGGTGTCAACTGCATATTGGGATTTGATATAACAACAGGTGCCACCCTTATTATGGAAATTTGTGAGGAGATTGTAACCAGGAAAACAATATAGGGATATTTCAGTAGACAGTGAGATTTGTGGTTCTGTGAGGAATAAGGCCAGAGGGGATATGGACTGTAGGAAAAAATGGACTGAATTTAAGTTGGTAATAAGCCCACTGATGTTGGTGAAGAATAAGGTGGCATTTTCACTTCTCCGCTGACGAGTATGGCCTGAAATCGCACTAGTCGCTTCTGGCACAGTTGCTTGATGGCGACCGGGAGGACCCTGTGCCGCCATCCCTACCCTGCTGGTAGTGGCAATCCGAGGTACCACCTCTTTTGAAAGTAAAATTGCAGTGGTCATTGCTAAGAGAGTGGAATAGAGGTGTGATGTCTTATATGCATGTAGTGTAGTGTAGACAGTTGAAGGTAGAGGTATTATGAGAGTATGCTGGCCTACTCTCTGGGTAAATGAAAGCACTGAAAATGTTCAGCAAAGGGGGATGGTCAGGAGCAAGACCTGAGGGCTGGTGAAACGGGAGCTCCAGCTCTGCCTATCACCAGCTTGCAATCCACGTCAGGAGTACTGCCTTGTTCGACTGGTGCTACAGTCTACTCCAAGTTCTTGGTTAGTATTTGCATGTAGCAGAGCATCATCACCATTCAACAAACTTCAGATATTCCATCCATCACCATTCATAACCAAAGTCATCCCAGTCTTCATTACTCGTGTTTTTGCTTCACTCATCTCCCCAACCATTTACACTATATATATATATATATATATATATATATATATATATATATATATATATATATATATATGTCACGAATTCGCGTGAGAGTATTTATAAATTCGTGACATAGTACCTAATGGGAAGACCACGAACTCTACTGGAATTCCCACTGGGCATCACTCAGTTCTACCCTCGTATTCACTCGATCGGGATGGTTTTCAGAACATTTCTCACTGTTTCACAACTGATTATTCTTATGCACGACATTAGTGCCTTCACTGAGTGATTTATTGTGAGCGTATATCGTTCACTTTCTTTCCGTTGACCATTGAAGTTCGAACACGGCCATCCCTCGCCCTTTTTCATAGTTTGAAGTTAGTCAGCTTTGAGTCATCGCGAGAGTAGGACCGTTTGTGCCCAGCATAAGGCAGCGCCGCCATTATACAGCGAGTTCCTGAATCTCCATCTAGATGGTGAATTGGTGAAATGGGCTCAGCGTATCGCAGCGTCTGATGTTCTGCACAGGCGCCCAGTTCTTTTCGCTCAGCTCCTCTCCACTGACCAGTATTTCTATTCGTTTTTCTAGGCTTAAGTGTGTTTGATTTTCAATGAGCGAGTGAGTGTATTCTCCTTGTTATTTTGAATTCATTTTTGAGAATTATGGAACTTAAATTTATTTCATTGTAATTAATAAATTTACAGTTATTTTCTTTGAGCTTCATGTAGTTAAACTCGTGTTTTATTTCTCCACATTAAGCTTATTTTAGTTGCCGCTCCTAATTTGCACAAATGCTTTACATTATTTATAACTGGTATTTAGGCCAGTTCTTTAGTATCAAGCATAAATCCGTTGTGCCAGCCAGGAGTTAATGCACCGGCAAGAACCTGTTTATCATTAATAGCATTATTGATTGTCAGGGGTGGAGTCACTTTCTCAAGAGGCTAACAGTACTAACAAACAGCATTCGTGAGTAATTAGTTTCTGCTGTGTTCTGTTGAGAAAGTTTAAAAATTCTCGTCCTTAGAGAATCGGCGAAGTAAGCCGCAATAAAGTAAAACTTACTGCTTGATTTTCACAAGTCAATTCCTTGTCTCAATTTTCAAGCAACATCTAAGCATTCTTAATTCATAAATTCACATCCCCCCGTGACATCTTGCGACCTCGCCTGGATATTAACTCCTAGCTCTAAAGTTATTAACGAGATAATTCTCACTCACTCACACCTAGGTATTTATCAACCCTTACACCGCTGGCTTGTTTTCCAATGTTTTGCATGTCCTGCTGGCATATTTGGGCTCCGATAGACTCTCAAAAAATATTTGCCAAAAATCAGTTATTAGTCCTAGAATATTAAAATTACATATGCCTATGGTACATACCTTCAGCTTTCTCCTGGGATCTTTGTTGAGCCTTCGGCGATTACCGTAGGACTTGTGGAGACCTCTGAAGTTGGGTAACGAAGTCTCCACTTTACACTTCCCGACAACCCGTAATATGATTATCACAGCCAGATATTATCACTAGAAACACTATTCTTTGATTATCAAGTAGTTTGGGATCCATACTCAAAAAACACTGTGAAAGCAATGAAAATTATGAACGCGTATGACCTTCCCACTTGCCCTAGTTCGCTGTTAGTATTCTGTCATTTATTATTCATAAAACCCCTCACACTTTATATTTCTATTACTTTATAACACATATATATATCTGCAGTCTTTATCCATAAGTTTCCTTCAGTAATATTAGTTTATTGTCACTGAAGTCATTCAATTTTTCATTCAGTAAAATACGTAGAGAGCCACGGATTCACTTTCACTGTTATAACCTCAAGTATTTGTACTCATATTCTTATATTACTAATTACTTACATTTCTATTTACATTTTCTATTGTATTTTCAATATTTACACTTCTATTTTACTTACACTATGTTATTCACTGTCACTTGCAGTAACATAAAATTATATTACACTGTTCAATCATATGTACTGTACATCCATTGCTTTCACTTGCTATTTACACATTATTTTCCTTTCCCACTTGCACTTTTAGAACTGCTTCTGCCTGTGGTAATCAAAGAAGCAGGTAACGCAGAGGGGAACCTGGCACTCAGTGCACTGCCAAGAGGTGCGTTTGTGCTCAGGTGTTCGTCGGGTGATATGTGCACACACCTGGCACCTGTGGATCGCAGCTTTCCTCTTGGTTGTGGCAGGCATTTGCACCAGTCTGTGCCGATCCACGTACGCCCTCTGCTCAAGTCTGTCGGGAAGTGTTACTGCATTGCGCCTTGGAGTTGCTGCTGTCACCCTACCATATCTTTCAAGCAGCTGCTGAACACAAGTCCTGGCGAACAACCTCAGGGAGAAGGACTTGGGTGGCTTGACCTTCATCTTGTACAGGATGAAGGTGTTCAGCATCGTCATGTCTATGAGATCCAGAAAAACTTTCCTGTACCACCTAGTATTCTTCCTGAGGCAGTCGATCTCTCCAATCATCATGTCGGACTTGTCCACCAGCCGCATGTTGATATTGTAGTCTAAGACAGCATCAGGTTTCCTCACAGGTTTGCCTGTCCTACGATCGACCTTCCCACTGTCTGTCATTTCCCCCTTGTGTACGGTGGTGAGCATGTGCACGACCCTCTTGTCATGCCACCGTATTGCCAGCATCTTCTCAGACTTGCGTAGGTGCACGTCTCCTTGCTGCGAGGTTCCTGCCTCTGTGAATTTAGGGAAGTGGGCATGATTACTCTTGACAGTGCCGTAGGAGCCGATGCCGTGCTCTGAAAGGTATTTGGCAAGTTTTGGTGCTGTATAATAGTTGTCTGTATACAGCACATGATTCCCACCAAAATACCTTTCAAGGAGCACTTTCACTACACAGCCTGGGAAGCCAAGGGGGTGTGTTTTATCAAGATCGACGGTGCTGGCTGAATAAATGACGAAGTCAAGGATGTACCCCGTCTTACAGTCGCACAGTACAAAGAACTTGATTCCAAAGCGATGGCGTTTGCTTGGAATGTACTGCACAAACCTAAGACGTCCTCTGAACAAAACCAAGGATTCGTCAATGACAACCTTCTGAAAGGGGTGGAAGAATGTCATAAACTTATTCTTCATTCTGCTCAGAATCTCCCTGATCTTCCAGAGTGGGTCGGTTTGGGAAGGTACATCGTTGTCGGCAAAGTGCAGGTTTCCCATGATGTTCCGGAAGCGATCTCTGGCCATGTACGTATTGAAGGTGGGTGAGGGTAGTAAGGGGTCCATGGACCAGTATTCTTCCAACTCATGCTTCTTTGAGTGTGGCATGAGAAGCATGAGGGCGAAGAACACATACAGCTCCTGCACTCCCAGCATGGACCACTGTTGCATCTTGGCTGCACCTGTACCACTTGCAGCACGTTGTGATTCATACCTATTGGTCTCATCACATATGTGCTGCATGACTTCATCATTGAGGAAGGCCAAAAGGAAGTCCACACACTCAGCATCCTCGTCAAGAGTGAAGGCAGGCTGTATTCCTGAGTAAGTCTCGTCAAAATGGAGATGATCAGGGACAAAATCGGACCCTTCCGTCCACGCGAAGGCGTCCAGGATTCCCTGTCGTGGCGGTGTAGGGTGGGTGAGGGTGGAGAGTGGCTGTGAGGTAGATTTATCTGGTTCAAGGTCACTCACACTGACCCTGGGTTCCTGTACAGCACTAGCAGCCCTTACTCTACTGGCAACTACTTTTACGGGTCAGGGATTTACCTCTTCCTCTACGGCCTGCATTCACTGTTGATGCTGGTGGTGACTCCGGCGATGAAGACCCCGGAGAAAATTCAGCAGAAGAAGAGGAAGAAATGAGTGAAGTGGGGCTTGGGGAACGGGGAGGTGATTCACCTCAGGACTCATGGCGGGCTGGGTCACGCGGGGCCATTGTTCCAGGGCTAACCCGCCGCCTTTTCATTCCCTTCCCAAATTCCTTCCCTTGCTGCACTAACGGCTCCTTTCCCTTGGAGCTAAGGATAACTTGGGACACTGAAGCACTCGTACTAGTAGTTTCTGGCACGATTTCCTCACCCAGCTCATCACACGAATCCCCCGAAGGGTCATAGTCACTATCCATCATTATCATTGATAAGTCGGCTAGTTCACGTTCCACTGCAGAGTCACTTAGTCCTTTCCTGCTTCCCCCACGAGTTTTTCTGGGTGTAGAGGTCATAGGTCCCTTTGCAATGGGCACAGAAGCGGCAGAAATGGCGGGGCGCGAGTGCGACATGCTTTGACCACAGAGGAGGACAAGGAACTAAATGGCGCGGCTTATCTGAGAAGGCAAGGGTTGACAGTGACAATGGGGCTGACAGCTGCTAACTTACATGCTAAGAAATTATTGGTAGAAAATCTTGGCAATACATAAAGAAATAGGTAGTTCCAGGTGAATGTAAATGTCACTTAGGCTTCTCCCTTCCTTTCTGATATATATTTTTATTACAGAAATAGATTACAAGGCATAATTCAAAGGGGAAATTACCGTGGGAATTTAGCGAGTGAATGCATGTGAGGTGTTGTCAGCTGATAATTAGCCAATTCCTGGTGTATACCACTATCACTTACCTTATTTTTTTTTTAGTATATATTATTTTGTATAAGTATAGGGCATAGGGCTTATTTCAATGGATGAAATCTGTCGAAAAATCTGGGGGAGATTTGCTTAGCGCAGCGCGACAGGGCAGGCGATAGGAAAGGGTAAAGGAGGTGAGGTAGGGAGGGGTGAGAGGGTACTGGAGGGGAGGTAGAGAGGGGAGTCAAGAACGGGGGAAAATGGCTAAATTGTCAACAATGGATGGGAGTACAGATGAGATTAGGAGTGCGGACTATTGGTGGACAGTAGCAGTACATGCTAAAAAATGATTAGTAGGGAATCTTGAAAATACAAAAAAAAAGTAGGTAGTTCCAGGTGAATGTAAATGTCACTTTGGCTTCTCCCTTCCTTTCTCATATAAATTTTTTTTTTTACGAGAATAGATTATACGGCATATTTCAACGGGGAAATTTCCATGGGAAATTAGCGAACGAGTGCACGTGAAGTGTTGTCAGGTGATAATTAGCCAAATCAAGGTGTATAGCACTATCACTTACCTTATTTCTCTTTGGTATATATTATTTTGTATAAGAATAGGGCATAGGGCTTATTTCAATGGATGAAATCAGTGGATAATTCCGGGGGAAATTTGCTTTAGCGCAGCGCGGCCAGGGAGGTGAGAGGACAGGGTAATGGAGGGGAGGTAGGGAGGGGAGTCAGGAATGGGGAAAAATGGCTAAATTCTCAACAATGGATGGGAGTACAGATGAGATTTGGAGTGCTGCCTAGTGTTGGACCTTGGCAGTAATGATAGATGATACAAGCCACCACTTGTAAGCCCAGGATAATTCAAAATAACACAGAATCACAAAAGTGACGCCCCGTGGTATAATCCATTGCACCCGAGTGTCACAAAAGTGACGCCCCGTGGTTAAGGGGTTAAAGTCTATAGGCACTACCTTACTGGTGGTTATTAATTCATTTCTATAATTTTTTTCATAATAGTTTTCCCAGTCAGTTGTTTTTTTTATTTTCTTTCTTTACCAGTTTAACTAGATAAAACTGGTAACCATCAGCCTGTGCCTATATTCTTTACTCTGATTATTGGCATTTCTCTGCAAAAAAAAGTAATCAGTACTTAGTCTTTAGCCCACTCCATCTTAATTGAGTTAGTATCATGACTACCAATATACATGTACAGGAAGCCAAAGATATGGGGCTTAGCAACACCGAACAAATCAAGGACTACATCCTCTCTTGGTTTAGTTATGAGCAGCAACATGAGAATGATGCTCGCGAGAAGCATCGAATTCAACGTGAGAACGAGCATGAACAATGCGAATACGAGTGAGAACAATGCGAACACGAGCGAGAACAATGGGAGAGAGCACGAGAACACGAACGTGCCGAGCATGAGGCACGTGAGAGACATGAACTTGAGATGCTGAGGCTCAAGTGAGACTCCTTGGCTTCAGACACATCTGGTGCAGCTAACCTGAGCTCCACCAGCGCTCTCCCTGCACATGTTCTGGTGACGCCAAACATCAAGCTTCCTCCATACAAGGAAGGCAAGCGAATCGAGCCCTTCATAGCTTGTTTCGAAGACATGGCTCAGCTGTACCAGCTGGATGAGGCAGCTAAGCAGCTCCAGTTTCTTAGCCTGTTTGAGGGCCCTGTCCTCGATATTCTCCACAGAATTCGTGGAGACATTCTCATGTTTGAGATGATGAAGGCCACGCTCGTCAAAGCATATGGTCTCACAGTTGACGACACCAGGAGTCAGTTTATTAGGGCATGCTTACAAGAAAAGGAGACTGGTATTCAGTTTCTTGATTGGCTTATTGCTAACTTAGATGAGTGGATGGAGAAAGATGAAACTCCTCCCACGTGAGAGGGGATAGTTGACCTTATGCTGCATATGCAGCTAGAAAAGTCATGGCCTGCTGAGCTTATGGCTCAGCATAAATTCTGCCAGGTAAGGGATGCCAGCCAAATGGTGGAGAAGGCTGATGCATTCTTCACTGCGTACGGGTATCAAACTCGTAAGCAACACACCTGGAACAGGAAAGCTGACAAATCTGGGAAACCATCTCAGACCGAATCCCAGCATCAAGGCCGTTCTTAGAATAATGGCGAAGGTCCAAACAAACCGCAGAAGAAGGACCAGGGGTAAAACACTCAGAAACCTGAGTGGAATCGATACAATAAGTACCCTAACCAGCAGCAATATCAGCCACGGAATCAAAAGTCAGGACATTCCTTTCAGCACGAGCCCAAGTGAATCGGAGGCAGGAGGCGAATGTAGCCTTCATTCCTCAACAGCAGTATGGTGGTGTCGTCCCTAGCAGTACGGGTACTTCCTCACAATTCACTAGTCCCCCAGCGACAGTGAACCCTCTGCCACAGGTGGTCAACGCTCCATCTCCCCAGACGGTAAGTATGACCCCTCAGGTATCAAATTCTCAGGGCACCATATTTGCCGCATCATTCATTCAGCAGCCTCATCAGTGGCTGGCTGCTTCCTCCACAGGCCCTCCCACAGGTAACAGTGCCTTCCTTGTTCAGCCAGGGTTTGTGGGAGGCATTCCTGTGAAGGTCCTGAGAGACAATGGTTCCTCATGTTGCTCTGTCAGGCAGAGATTAGTTCGGCCTGAGGAGTACACAGGTCGACAGATCCAAGCTCAGCTTAATGATGGATCAGTGAGATTGTTCCCTGATGCACATATCCAGGTGGCATCTCCATTTTACACTGGTACGACAATCCCAGTTGTCATGCCAGAATCCTTGTTTGACCTTATCATAGGCAACATACAAGGTGCCAAGTATAGTTGCATTGTAGATGACGCTAATCAGACTTCAGCTGCAGTAACACGAGCCACGGCCGAGGTTCCTAACTATGTCACCCCAGTGACCATTGCATCGCCGCAGGATCTGATTTGTAGCCAAGATGTTGTTCAAGAACAACATTCTGACCCAACACTTGCTGCTGTGTGAGAGAAAGAAAAGGATAGAGTGATAAAGTATTCACAGGGAGGTCAAGCCAAGTTCCTTCGTAAACAAGGATGGCTGTACTGTGAGTCACGAACACCCTAGGGCGAGGTTCGACTGCAGTTTTTTGTTCCCACTAAGTATCGCCTAGCAGTGTTAGAATAGGGTCATTGTTCAGCCTCAGGAGGTCACATGGGCAAAAGGAAAAACCAGGGCCATATCCGTGCTGACTTTTTCTGGCCAGGAATGGGACCGGAAAAAGATAGTTTTTTGCGTTCCTGCAATGTGTGTCCACGTACCACCAATCAGGGACATGTCCTTCCTGTGCTGTTTGAATCCAAACCCATAATCTCTGAAGCAGCTGAGAGACAGGGCAGTGGTAATGTGGGTGCAGATCTGATGTCTCGCCCATTGGTCCCACAGGACACATTACGTCCAGGACTTGTATATACATATGTACCGTAGGTTAAGGGGAAGTTTGAGACCCCCGTAAGGACAATTCGAGACTGTCTATGAATTACCTTGTGGTGTCTCGAGTTTTGGGCCTCTCTGAGGATTCCCGGAGAATGCACATTATGCACATGAGTGTTCACACCCATGGTGGGTGTTAAAATGTGACCTGCCCGAGATTGTGTAGGGATTCTCAGCTTTCCAATGTTAATCGTAAGTGTAGAGTAGGGTTTTACCAGTAAACTGGGTTCTTTGGCTTAGCGAATTGCAGCGTTTGATGTCCTACACAGGCGCCCAGTCTTTTTGCTCAGTTTGACCACGTTTCCTGGTTAATAATAATACTGTAGGTTTAGGGTTTAACCAGTAAACTATAAAGGTCTTTTAAGATTCTGTCCTGGGACCACGTTTCCTGGTTAATAATGTATCCAATACAAAAATAATGGCGACCTCAAATGTACAAAGCTGGGCTGTCACTTAAAGTTTTTGGCTAGGGCATACTTTTTGTAGCATACATACTGACTGCTAGGCAGAGAGAGAAATTGTAATTTAATAAAGACTGTTTGTCGCACTGAGACTTTTGATGCTCCACCTTGATTGCTTTTGCAGGTGCAGCTGGCGGGTGTAGCAATTTTGTCGTGGAAATCAACTGATCGTCTCTGCCGCATGCTGCCGCCTCTTCTCTTCTGCCTCATTGCCTCTATTTACTATTGATTTGTATTAGATAATTTTACACGTAGGCACAGTTACACCACAACTGTCACACCTATACCGTGTATTACATGCATCATGCTACATAACAATTAGTTGTTAATTTAAATGTAGTGAACTTTATGCTCAGTTTGACCTGAGTACAGGATTTTTCACTGTCATCACGGAGTTTTTTCCTCAAGCTTGCTTCTGTTAACATAAATACGAGGTTTTTACACTCATGGGCGACTGCGATTTTCTTCTGTAGCAGGGTTGTACACACACAGAGTGTGAATCTTGTTTGACTGAGTTAGGATTTATATGTATGTATGTCGAAAAATTTTTCTGAAGAAAAATTTGATTTTGATGGGGTGTAGTGTCACGAATTCTCGCGGACGTATTTATAAATTCATGACATAGTACCTAAGTAGGAAAACCATGAACTCTACTGGAATTCCCACTGGGCATCACTCAGTTCAACCGTCCTTGTATTCACTCGATCGGGATGGTTTTCAGAACATTTCTCACTGTTTCACAAGTGATCATTCTTATGCACGACATTAGTGCCTTCACGGAGTGATTTAGTGTGAGTGTATATCACTCACTTTCTTTCCTTTGACCATTGAAGTTCGAACACGGCCATCCCTCGCCCTCTTCCATAGTTTGAAGTTAGTCAGCTTTGAGTCATTGTGAGAGTAGGACCGTTTGTGCACAGCATAAGGCAGAGCCTCCGTTTTACAGCGAGTTCCTGAAACTCCATCTAGAAGGTGAATTGACGAAGCGGGCTCAGCATATCGCAGCGTCTGATGTTCTGCACAGGCGCCCAGTTCTTTTCGCTCAGCTCCCCTCCACTGACCAGTATTTCTCTTCGTTTTTCTAGGCTTAAGTGTGTTTGATTTTGAATGAGCAAGTGAGTGTATTCTCCTTATTTTGAATTCATTTTTGGGACTCATGTAATTTAAATTTATTTCATTGTAATTAATAAATTTACAGTTATTTTCTTTGAGCTTCATGTAGTTAAACTCGTGTTTTATTTCTCCACATTAAGCTTATTTTAGTTGCTGCTCCTAGTTTGCACAAATGCTTTACATTATTTATAACTGGTACTTAGGCCGGTTCTTTTGTATCAAGCTTAAATTCGTTGTGCCAGCCAGGAGTTAATGCACCGGCAAGAACCTGTTTATCATTAATAGCATTAGTTATTGACTGTCAGGGGTGGAGTCACTTTCTCAAGAGGCTAACAGTACTAACAAACAGCATTCGTGAGTAATGAGTTTCTGATGTGTGCTGCTGAGAAAGTTTATGAATTCTCGCCCCTAGAGAATCGGCAAAGTAAGCTGCCATAAAGTAAAACTTACTGCTTGATTTTCACAAGTCAATTCCTTGTCTCAATTTTCAAGCAACATCTAAGCATTCGTAATTCATAAATTCACATCCCCTTGTGACAACATATATATATATATATATATATATATATATATATATATATATATATATATATATATATATATATATATATATATATATATATATTGTTACGGAACAGAGAAAGATAACGTACACTTTAAGTGAGAATGCTAAGAGTCACTACTGTCCCGTAAAGTTCCAGGTTCAAAACAAAAGAGTTAGGTAAAATTACAAGTTAAAGTTTAATGCACAAACTAACAACAAAACATTCAGAACTCATAAGGATAATGTAATGGCAAATAAACAGGTTAAATATATGGTTAACTGCAATAGCCTCTATTAACACGAAATTAGCAAGAGTAAATTTATCTAAGTCAGCCCTGATAAAATGAAAATACACCAGGTAATGCTCAGTTAATGCAAGATAAATTATTACAGATACAAACCATTATCAAAAATGACTGACATAAAACCCAACATTAATCACAAAGACCTCACTAGGCCTAAGAACTAACCCTATGCTACACAGCACAAGAAAAAATACAACAGTTATACTCAAATTACACACAGCTGCTAGATGTTTGGAGATTTCTTGAGCACTCACAATAATAATATCTGTACAGGGGAGGACAGAGATGTGAACAAAATGAGGAGCAGATCTAAGTGGCCATGATGCAGAGACTGAGCTCATTATATAGGAGCCAGCAGAGCTTGATACAACTTGTAAGAAGGACGCGCAAATGAAGCCATGGGGACAAAGAGCTGAAAATCCCGCTTTGAATAACAGAGAGAACGACTTACTCTACTATAACGGTAGAAGGGGGGGACTGAGGCAGAACACGCTCGTGATCAAACATGCAGCAACTGTGCGTTAAAATTACACAAAGGATGATGAAATCATAGGCTATGTAACACCTCCCCACAAAGAAAAAGAAATTTACAAAGGAAATTTCTTATTACTCTAAAACAATCTGTCTAAAGTCTAGATAAGCAATCTGCAATAACATTTTCTTTCCCCTTGACATGTTGTATGTCTAATGAATACTCCTGAAGAAGTAGACTCCATCTTGTCAATCTCTGATTTTTATCTTTAAACTTACTAAGGAATTTCAGTGGGTTATGATCGGTATAAATGACTATGGGGTCAAAACCAGAACACAAATAAAATGAAAAATGCTGTAAACCCAAAATCAAGGCCAAAAGCTCTTTCTCAATAGTTGAGTAGTTCTTTTGAGGTGGAGTGAACTTCTTACTGTAATAAGATACAGGATGTTCAATACCCTGATCATCCTCTTGCAGCAAAACAGCCCCAGCTCCTGTATCACTTGCATCAACAGCCATCTTAAAAGGCTTAGCAAAATTTGGAGTAGCGAGCACTGGCTGACTTAATAGAATAGCTTTAAGTTTGTTGAAAGAGGATTCACAGTTATCGGTCCAGACAAATTTAACTCCCTTTTTCAGTAGGTCTGTAAGTGGTGATACAAGAATAGAAAAGTTAAGAACAAATCTCCTGTAATAACCTACCATTCCCAAAAATCTTTGTAGCTCCTTCCTACTTTTAGGTCTGGGAAGATCACTTATAACCTGAACCTTAGCTCCTGGTGGTGCAACATGTCCATCACCAATTACATACCCAAGGTACTGAACTTTAGCTTGACCAAACTCACACTTTGATAAATTAGCTACAAGATTAGGATGAACCAAACGCTCAAGAAATTTACTGACATGGCATAGGTGATCTTTCCAGTTGTCACTGAAGATTAATACATCATCAATATAAACAACACACCCTGCCAAACCCTCTGTTACAACATTCATGAGCTTCTGAAATGTGGCTGGTGCATTCTTCATACCATATGGCATTACTGAACATGCAAAAGTCTTTCCTAGTGTTACAAAACATGAGATCTCCCTAGCACGTTCAGTCATAGGTACTTGCCAGTATCCCTTTAACAAATCAAACTTACTTATGTACCTAGCCTTTCCGATCTTGTCTATGCAATCTTCCACACGAGGGAGAGGGTAAGTGTCTGTTTTAGTTATCTGATTAACACGTCTGTAGTCAATGCAAAGCCGCTGTGACCCACCTGGCTTGGGGACCAGAGTGACAGGAGAACTCCACTCGCTCTGACAGGGCTCAATCATCTTGTGGTCCAACAGGTAGCCAAGCTCCTTCTGGATGAGAGGAACTTTCACTGGGTTCACACGGTAAGGAGGCAATTTAATTGGCTTTGCGTCTCCAACATCGACATCATGCATCAACACAGTGGTTCTTCCTGGAGTGGCATGGAACACTTGCGGGTACTCCTGCAGTAATGCCGAAAACTCCTGCCTTTCCTTGGGAGGTAGATGAGAAAGCTTAGTCTGGAGATCATTCATGATATCAGGATTCTTCCCCAAACTATCACTCAGGCTCATACTGCATGGGAGAGCTTCACTTGCAGACTCGGGTGGAACAGCTACAATGCAGACTGGATTATTTTCGTCCCGCCTGTGATATAACTTTAGCATGTTGATGTGACATAGTTGCTTGCTCTTTCTACGATCTGGTGTGGTGATGACATAGTTGACATCACTGAGTTTCTTCTTCACGAAATAAGGACCACTAAACTTGGCTTGAAGAGGTTGCCCATGAACTGGTAGCAGAATCAAAACCTGATCTCCTGGCTGAAAGTGGCGTAACCTGGACTTCTTATCATACCAAGTCTTCATCTTCTCCTGAGCAGCTCCTAAATTCTCTCTAGCCAGCTGTAAAGCAGTGGACAGCCGTTCTTTGAACTTCATCACATACTCCAGCAGGTTGACGTCATCTTCCTCCGACAGCCAGCATTCCTTGAGTAACTTAAGGGGTCCTCTTACTTCATGGCCAAACAGTAGTTCAAAAGGTGAGAAGCCCAGTGATTCATTTGGAGATTCTCTTGCGGCAAATACAACAAATGGAAGACCTTTATCCCAGTCTTTCTGATGTTCCAAACAGTATTTCTTGAGCATCGATTTGAGTGTTTGATGATATCTCTCCAACGCTCCTTGTGTCTGGGGATGGTAAGCTGAAGACGTGATCTGGGTGATTCCCAACTCTTTCAGAGACTGCTTGAAAACATTTGACATGACATTACTTCCTCGGTCTGACTGTACCTCCTTGGGCAGACCAAACTTTGTGAAGAACCCTAGCATTTCCTTAACCATATTCTTTGCTGAGATATTTCTAAGTGGAATGGCTTCAGGATAACGAGTAGCCATATCAATCAGGGTCAACACATAAGAAAATCCTGAAGAAGTCTTAGGAAGAGGGCCCACAATATCCACCAACACACGGGTGAAAGGCGCCTCAAAAGGAGGAATGGGAACTAGAGGTGCAACCTTTTCGGTCTGATTACACTTCCCCACAACTTGACAGGTGTGACAAGACTTACAATACCAGGAAACATCCCTGAAGATACCTGGCCAGTAGAAGTGTTTCAAAATGCGTGCCACAGTCTTCCTCACTCCAAGGTGTCCTGCCAAACTGGTATCATGAGCCACTCGAATGATATCCTGCCTACAAACACGAGGGATGACAACTTGATGTACAACCTCCCATTCACAGTCGGCTGATGCTGTTGGGGGTCTCCACTTCCTCATAAGTACTCCTGACTTTACATAAACAAATTATCAACACTACGGGGTACTGCCTCATCTGTTGAGTGGTCCAAATTAGCAAGAAAAGTGTCAGCTAGGATAACATCATCATCATTATCCTCTAAATCACCAGTAACTTTAGACTTAGCCCTAATGACAGCACATGCAGGGAACACATCAGGGACATCACAATGCTGGGCCGCAGCCACTGGCTCACTAGACAACTGAGGAGCTGGACACACTTGACTTCCACCAATATCATTTCCAAGTAAGAAAGTTACACCTGACATTGGGAGTGTCTCAACCAACCCAACCATAACGGAACCATTAACAAAACCAGACTCTAAATTCACTCTGCACAGAGGGACAGAGAAATAATTATTCCCTACATCTTGTAAGATTACAGTTTCATCAGAGGAATTAACATTAGAGCGTAGAACACTGGTCAGCATAAGGGATTGGCAAGCACCTGTATCACGATATATTTGAACTGATTTCCTGTCATTACTGTCCAGAGGACTGACAAAACCATCAGACAGGAAATTAGCACATGAACTCTTGAGAGTGTCACCCACGTTACTGCTCAAAAGAGGAGCTCCATCATGAGAATTTAAGTTACCCCTCAAAGCAGGTTCAGTTAACTCAGTTAAAGAATTCTCGGAACTCTCAAGGGTGGACACTAGACCAATTGACTGAATATTTAAAGACTCCTTTTTGTTCACATCACGCTGTCTCCTGAACCATTTCTCCGTAGTATGACCAAGCTTACTACAATAAGTACATTTACTTTTCTGAAATCTAGAGGTGATGCTGGTATTTACTTCCTGAGAAACATCATCTTTATTCTCTTTCCTGTTACCTGTACTCTGAGTAGAGGCAACGTACTTACTCTCAGCTTTCCCTTTTTCTCTAGAATATCTCTTGTGAGTGAGAACATACTCATCAGCTAAAACTGCAGCATCAGACAAATTATCTATTCTTTTCTCATCAAGATATAGGCTTACATCTTTATAAATACACCTTTTGAAGTCCTCCAGCAAAATCATCTGCTTAAATTTGTCAAAATCAGAATCCACATTCTTAGAATTTAACCACTGCTCTAACAGATCTTCTTTGATTTTTGCATACTCAACATGGGATTGCTTATCTTGCTTGTAAGTTGTTCTAAATTTTACTCTATAGGATTCAGGAACAAGCTCATAGGCCTTAAGAATCAAGCTCTTAACTACATCATAATTATCAGATTGATCCTGAGGCAAAGATGCATAAGTTACTTGAGCTTTACCGGTGAGAACAGTTTGAAGGAGTACTGGCCAATTCTGTTTGGGCCAATTAAAACCTGTAGCTACCCTCTCAAACAACTGAAAATACTTTGTTAAATCAGATTCATTAAAAGGAGGGACAAGTTTAACATTTTTAGCCACATCAAAATCATCAGAGCTAGATGATCCAGTTCCACCTTGTTTCATGCGATACTCATGGTCTGCCTGAATCCTGGCAAGTTCAATTTGTGCCTGAATCTGTGCCTCCTGAATCCAAGCCTGAGATTCCGCCTCCTTAGGCTGAGACTCAGCCTCCTTAGCACATGCTTGAAATTCAGCCTCCTTTACACGAGGCTCCGCCTCCTTAGCCTAAGCCTCCTGCAGGGCTAGCTGTAACTTAGCTAATTCAATCTGCGTTTGCTCATTTGGAGGAGTTACATTAAACAAGCTTTCATTAATCATGTCAACAATTTCATCTTTAGAATGATGAGAGCGAACAGCAATTCCCAATTGTTGAGCAACAAGCTTAAGTTCATTCATTGTTCTGTTTTCCACATCACACACTGTTTGCACATTTGACAAATAATCTTTGGCTTCATCAAGTGTAGTAATAGTAGACATAATTAATAAGTAACAGTCACAAAATATCAAGCAATATCCTTATGATAAGATCCTGAATATCCTGATATGAGGTCGCCAAATTTATGTTACGGAACAGAGAAAGATAACGTACACTTTAAGTGAGAATGCTAAGAGTCACTACTGTCCCGTAAAGTTCCAGGTTCAAAACAAAAGAGTTAGGTAAAATTACAAGTTAAAGTTTAATGCACAAACTAACAACAAAACATTCAGAACTCATAAAGATAATGTAATGGCAAATAAACAGGTTAAATATATGGTTAACTGCAATAGCCTCAATTAACACGAAATTAGCAAGAGTAAATTTATCTAAGTCAGCCCTGATAAAATGAAAATACACCAGGTAATGCTCAGTTAATGCAAGATAAATTATTACAGATACAAACTATTATCAAAAATGACTGACATAAAGCCCAACATTAATCACAAAGACCTCACTAGGCCTAAGAACTAACCCTATGCTACACAGCACAAGAAAAAATACAACAGTTATACTCAAATTACACACAGCTGCTAGATGTTTGGAGATTTCTTGAGCACTCACAATAATAATATCTGTACAGGGGAGGACAGAGATGTGAACAAAATGAGGAGCAGATCTAAGTGGCCATGATGCAGAGACTGAGCTCATTATATAGGGGCCAGCAGAGCTTGATACAACTTGTAAGAAGGACGCGCAAATGAAGCCATGAGGACAAAGAGCTGAAAATCCCGCTCTGAATAACAGAGAGAACGACTTACTCTACTATAACGGTAGAAGGGGGGGACTGAGGCAGAACACGCTCGTGATCAAACATGCAGCAACTGTGCGTTAAAATTACACAAAGGATGATGAAATCATAGGCTATGTAACAATATATATATATATATATATATATATATATGTACACCGATCGTGAACCATGCACTTAGATTCCCATTTACTTTTACACATGCCTCACTACCATCATAAAAACTCTTGATGGCTCCTAGCAGATGACCATCTACACCGTACATGCGCAAAACCTTCCATAATCCTTCTCTGTCTGCTTTGTCATATGGTTTTTCTAGATCCATAAATGTCATAAACACATTATAGTCTTTCTCACAAGCCCTCTCCATTGTGTCTCGCTGCAAATATTTGATCCACAATAATAATAATAATAATAATAATAATAATAATAAGGATAAGAATAAGAATAATATCAAAAATAATAATAATAATAATAATTAATATCAGAAATATATTATGTCTCTTATCTTGGGGATATACAGGATGATCCACATATGTATCATAATCCTCGTGTGTTCTGGTGACGGCTCAGTCTGCTGGTGCAGGGAACAGTGACTTTGGTTCCTCTGTGATATTATTAAAAATGATACAATTCATGAACGTAAAAAAAAAGAAAATGTAATATAAATCACAAAAGGCATAATGGAAAGTAAAAAATGAACTTTGATAATTACTGCATGGTTACGCCGATTGAGCCGTCCCCGGAGCAGCCGAGAAATGGGTGGGCAATATTTGGACAACCCTACATGAGAGTTTGTGAGAAGGGTGGCGATCTAAGGTATTAATCAACCTTTTCTCCTGAATGATGGATTTTTTTATTCTTGTTGAGAGAGAGAGAGAGAAAGAGTATGTGGTCATAATATCTTGCTCTATCACTGAAGTATTGAAGACAAATTGAAGAAAAAAAAACTTACGGTGGTCGAACGAGAAAGAGAGAGAGAGAGAGAGAGAGAGAGAGAGAGAGAGATAAGAGCGGGAGGGAGGGGAGCAGGAGAGAGAACTAACTTACCAGCCAGGGTTGATGGGAAGGTCTCTACATTACCAGGGATGTTGAAGATCTCACTGCATTCAGAAACATAACCAGAGAAGGCTTGGAAGGTCTGGTTGTCCATCTCACCGTGGAGTGAACTCAGGATCTGTGGAAGAAGTTATAAAGAATCATAAGTATTTGGCCATAAGTGTGCGTCCTGATTGCGAGCGGGCAGGGGGGGGGGGGGCAATAGCCGGCGTCGGGCTGAAACGTTTGAATGTCCGCGCTCGAGATAAGTAGGCGGGCGTTGCCAGGGCAGCAACATCACGTCACCCTTGGCAACTTCAGGCAGCAAGATCCATGTTGTTAAAAAAAAAAAAAAAAAAAAAAAAAAAACATGGCATTCCTAAGAACGTCACAGTTGCTGGATAACAGGATGCTGGGGTACATACTGCTTCCTGAAAGACACATCATACCCTCGACAGGGTTTAAACAACAAAAAGATGTTTAATTACCAATTGTCGAGATAGTCAGATGAGTATGAGTTTGCTCTTGAAATTACAAAAATTACTGCATTTTTCATAACGCAGTATAGATCATTAAATCTGCATGCATCCTACAGTACAACATGATTACTGAAGGAGAAGGTTGCAATAGCTAGGCCCGTGGGTGATGTGAAATAAAATCCTGGTAATGTGTGATATTCCAACGCAACAGAGAAAAGGTATACAATAATGAAAAAAATATGACAGACGTTTGCAGAGCACTTCTTTTCCGATGGAGGCTCAGTACCTTGGCAAAAGCACCTAAGTTTTGCTTAACTACCCATAAGTAGAGCGTTGGAGTGGCCCTGTCATTTTACTGGTACAATTTTCAGCCTAATATAATCATTATCTCTCACAGTAACTATAGTGTAAATCTTGACTTGACTTGTAATAGAAATTCATCGACCAAAAGGTTATCACCAAATGAGTTTGTATGTATATCAAAATAATCTGACAAGACACACTTTTTTTTTTTCCTCCAGTCCTCTTCCACTGCTGTGCAATAAATGCTCTGTTGCTGTGCATCATATGGCATGTCTCCCATATAGATGATGTAAGTGAAACCTTAATATTAAGCTGCTCTGTATCCACCCTGCCCGGGTGGGTTCAAGTTAACTGTCAACTCTTTACGTCCGGACTTGCACTGGCTCTTGCCAGTGCCTGCTTGCAACCATTGGCAGTGCGGCCAGCGTTTTTTTTATTCTTCTGTTTCACTAAGTCATCCAGTCATATCGGAGAGAGTTCAGTGAGAAATAATTCGGCACCATCGCACCTTCCCTTGGGAGAATATGAGAAAATTTGGGTGATGAAACCATTAAATCATCAGAAAAACCTTGTTGTTGACATTAAACCAACTTGTACCTAACAAGCTTAGGCCTAACCTAATGTTAACCAACAATAATACTGTTAAGAAGCTGGATTGCTAGCTAGGTAGTCTGGAAAGTTTTCCGTACTTCTCGTATTTTTTTCATGACGTGCCAGAGTTGCCAGTTGGCCTGCTATTGTGAACATAATTATTTTGTACGTTGCTTATTAAATTTGTGCTCTTTTTCTCTCTAATATTTTATTTATGTGATTGTTAAATTATGTACTTTGATCTCAGTTTGTACGGTAAATAATTTAGAGTGTTATGCAGTGTAAGAAAACTCTTGCATGTTTTGGATGTCTCCAAGTTGGTAACTGTTGTAACCGTTGCTCCCTTGACAATGCACAAGAACTTTGTAGAAATAATAGATCACTTTAGAATATACGAAGCTTATA
Source organism: Coenobita brevimanus (assembly GCF_032717465.1). Lineage (NCBI taxonomy): Eukaryota > Metazoa > Arthropoda > Malacostraca > Decapoda > Coenobitidae > Coenobita > Coenobita brevimanus. Next base: position 12,723,918 of record NC_136984.1, read on the forward strand.
TAAGGATGGGGAAGAGACTAGAGCAGCTTCAGTTTCAGTTCAGTTTGACTGTAGTTTAGCGTCGATGTAGTTAATGAAAATTGTATATCTCGGGTACTTGTGAAAACAGTGAAGTGTAGTTGGAAAATAAGTGTAATTATTAGGAAAATAAAGACAGTGAACTTAAGAAGCCAGTGTTTATTTGCTATGCCTCAGCTGATCTCGATGATGCACACCGAAAGCCTGACCATAATAAGAACAGCTCACTAGGCAACGTCCCTCCTATGCTGAACTACTGCTGTTGAAGCCTGTGGCGTAACAATACCTTATTTTAGTTGGGAGAACGACGATGGTGTGACGTTGCTGATTATTTTCCTCAGGCATTCAGTTTGACATTGCTAATATGACTCCCAAAGAAAAAGAATTTTGTGTGCAGCCACGTGTATGAGTTACCGTGGTTTAAAACCTCCTGCTTCAACCCACTCTGGCTCGCATCTGCTCTCCCTCATTCTGGATGCACCCTAACATAGACACCTCCCTGTAGACCAAAATGGCAATATATAAAGAAGGTTAGAAAGAGGTGTTAGTAAGCCTCCTAACAGCACAAGAATACCGCCCATAGAACTATGCAAATATTATTTTTTTTTAATCTGCCTTTCATAATCAGACTGGGGTGACTTATCATTACGATACTACTAGATGCCACATGGTTAAACAAAAATGCATGAATAAATAATTAAGGTCCATTAGTTTACAGTTACAGTAGGTCTTGCAGGGTGGATCTGAGTGGAATATCTCTTCTCATTTTATACATAAAATAAGATAATAAGAAGAGAAGATAATTGCAGTAGGCCAGTTGGTTCATGCTAGGCAGCTCCTACATGAGTGTGACTAAACTACTAGAATAAAACAGAGATAGCAAAGATGAAGGCTCTCCCCTTCCCACCAAAACCTCCGGGTAAAACTGGCAGGAAAAGGTGAGAAAGAACACCATGCAGTATAGAAAAATTGATTAGGAAACTTTATAATAAAGTGAGAAGGGAGGTTCATGCAGGTAGAATAAATCCGCTGATCACGAAGGCATAAAGATTTAACCCACTCAGATTCCACCCAACGAGCCTGACCTGACTGAAGCAAAGTAAATGTAACCTGACTTATTATACACCGATATTGACCACTATGTTACTATTTTTTTTTCAGTTTACGGTATATCCGGTGCTGAAGAGGGACTTCTTCACGTGGTGGCACCGATATGGGCAGGTGGTTCCACTGCCTGGTTATACAAACCTCCCTTAACTCACTCCTTATCCCCCAAAAGGAGGTTAGTGGTTTGAAGAAGAAAGTGAACTTCAGTCTGAAGTCACTGAGTTCACATTTAGATGAGTACGGGATTGCAGCTATTACTATTATTACTACTACTACTACTACTGCTACTACTACTACTACTGCTACTACTACTACTGCTACTACTACTACTACTACTACTACGCTATGTCCGCTGAGGGGGTGCGGCGATATTCCTCCATACCTAATATTATATTTTACAATAAGTCAATCACAACATTTATTAACAATTGTCATAGCTTTGATTTTCTTTCCTCATTTTTCTCTCGACCTTCACTGTGCAGCGTCTTATAACTGTAGGGAAGATATATATATATTTTTTTGTCTATCGACAAATGGGGCCGAAGCCCCTGGTCATTAAGGCAAATATATATATATATATATATATATATATATATATATATATATATATATATATATATATATATATATATATATATATATATATATATATATATATATATATATATATATATATATATATATATATATATATATATATATATATATATATATATATATATATATATATATATATATATATATATATATATATATATATATATATATATTAACGTATATATACATATATTTACAAACATTATATATATATATATATATATATATATATATATATATATATATATATATATGCATACATACATACATACACACATCCATGCATATGAACATACACACTTTCATGCACATGTACACATATATATAATAATTCTTATTTGATTATTATTTTGTATTTTTGTTTTTATTATTTTTTTATATATTTTTAACCTTACATTATTTATAAACAAAAATACCTAATCTAAAGACCCTAAAACTAATCACCTAACAGCCAAATCGCTAACCTATACTAAATCCTAAGAAACAAATAACTAGACCTACACTAATGGTAAAAAAGCCTCGACCAAGAGAACACCATCGACTGCAGATATATAATGCTTTTCTACATTACATACCTGCACTCATCACCTGCTGACTGTCAGTCGCGGCACAACCTAATATAGGGGACATCAATATATGAAAGGGAACCAGACGAGTCAGGAACATTTCCATATACTTCAGCTGTCGGCCCTAATTAGGACAACTTAATCACGATGGTATAATGTATCTACATAAAATGTACAAAAAGTGAAGAACCTCGCCCAACAGACCACCATCGACAGTAAGTGCCCAATACCTTTCTGTATTGCACACTTGCACTCATCAGCTGGTGACTGTCAGTAGAGGAACGGGGCTCAGTGTAGGGGACATCAATATTAGAAATAGGTCAGTGGGAAGGAGGAACTATTTCAAACATGTCAACTGTCAATCCTAATTAATAGTACAATGTATACATATTTACAGGTGATAAAAACCATAACCATACAGTAAAAAAGTCACATCACTCTGATCAGTCCGGTCTCTCTCAAGAAAGCCCTCAATTTATCAGTCATAACAATGTCCCCATCACCCAGGATGGTGGAAAGGGTGAAGGGGACGTCTACTGCGCCACAGTAATTTATAAGTGAAGGACGTTCACGAGTAAATTGCCGACAGCGCAGGATGATATGACTAATAGATAACACCGCATTATTGATATCACACTGCGGCGGGAATCGTCTTTCCATATATGGTTTCATGTGTGTTATTACGGTGGCGTTAAGCCGTAATCTCTCCAACACTTTTTCTTCCAGGCAACTGGCGCGGTTGGCAGTATCCCATTCGCCCAGGTATGGTCCAGTGACCTTGCCAGAGAAGATTTATTGATTTCTTTCCGAAAGAGAGACTCGACCGTAGATCAGAGGAACGTCCCAAGTCTCCTCGAGCTCTACAGCCGACTTTGCAAGTAAGTCAGCCTGCTCATTGCCGTAGATACAACAATGACCAGACACCCAGATCAGCGTGAATGACTTGTTGCATGAATGCAGTTTATTAACAATGCGGCCCTGGATCTCATTAGAATTCGTAGTGCAAGAAGCAATCGCATGAAGGGCTGATTTCGAGTCTGAAAATATGACAAATGAATCATACCTAGAATTAAGAGCATAGTCTATGGCTTTGTCAATTGCAAAAAGTTCGGAGGTAAACACAGATGTATGAGTCGGCAACCGATACCTGAGGGCACATTCAGTCGACCACACACTGGCACCCACACATTCACTCGACTTGGAGCCGTCGGTGTACAACTGGTGTGACCCCAAGTGACGAACGAAGATAAAAGTATATGAAGTCAACTTTATATACAACTGAACCCCTTCAGGTCAAAGACGTTATATGTGTATTTGTAAATGTCTAGTGCAATAGTAAATACTACACAGAAATTCCAAAAAAAACAGTATGAACAAGAGTCGGAGAGCAATGCAAATAAATAAATAAATAGTTAATAAATTAATTGATTAAAAATCAACAGTGGAGTATCTCTATCCATACTGATGGTCAGAGAAAATTTTACGAATGGAAAGATGCTTCAGAATCATTGTATTTAAGATAGATTCAAAGGCTTTAGAAACACAAAAGATGAGACAGTTTTGGTGATAACAACACATTTGACTGGTGGATGGATGGAAGAAATTCTCCTGGCGGTGCATCAGGTACGGTTAAATGCCGTCGGATTTCAGTGATTACGTTTCAAACTAAACAGGAAAGAGACACAGTTTTATGACTAAAGTAAAAACTAAATAACAGTCATTATACATTAAGTAAAAAAAAAAATGAAAAACAGGCTATAAAATCATTTGACACACGACTGCGGTTACCCTTCGTAGAGACAGGCTGAATGAGAGAGAGAGAGAGAGAGAGAGAGAGAGAATGTGTGCTGTTTTAGTGAAGGTAAATGTACAAAATAAGTCACATAACAACCTGGGAAAGTTTATGCATAATTCCAGGTTGTCAAGCATTCAGGTGTAATAATTAAGGTAAAGGCAAAATAAAGCCTGTGAAATATGTTACCTGACTACAATTGTCCAGCCGAGACTGGCAAAAGTCCAAAGTCCTTGGTTTACTGCACTGAGTTAGCGCTGGGGAGAGGAAGGAAGTTATTGTGAGATTTTGTTACATGGATGAAGTGATGTGGCGGTAAATGTTGCTACACACCAGCATAACCCAGCATAATCGTATCTCTCTCTCTCTCTCTCTCTCTCTCTCTCTCTCTCTCTCTCTCTATCTATATATATATATATATATATATATATATATATATATATATATATATATATATATATATATATATATTTATACACACACACACACATACACCAGCAGGAGTACCCAGCGTTGCCTGGCGTTGCCTGGGCAAAAAGGCGAACGCACTAATCCTATTTGTTAACGTTCAGTCTTTCTTTCTACTCCAGAAAGACCATGTACAGTCAGGGAAAGTTCCGCATTACCCACTGTTCGGAGCATTGGAGGTCAACGACTAGTCACGAAGCAGCAGCCAGACCCCATCTGTCTGGTAACTGTGAGTGGAAGGGAGGGTGGCCGGGGGTGGAAGGGTTTAGAGAGTTGCTCACTTCGCAGTATCAGTATATGTTTACTGTCAGAGGTATGCTTCTATGCCTTCGTTTTGTAACGATCGATAGGAATGATAGTAACAGAGTCTGACCTCATAATTAGGATTTCCCATGTCATTCCGTCTAAAGGAAAACGAAAAACCTGTTAATCGCTCTTATAGTTTTTTATTATTATTATTATTATTGCACACTACCCTAGACTCTAAGTTGGAGATGAATAATTACCAGAATAACACTGGAAATGTTTTCAGGTGGATGTTTACAGTGGGATGACAGAGGATAAATAAATACACAAATAATTTATATCTATATCTGTATCTATATCTGTAGCTATCTATCTATACAGTAGAGATAGATAGATAGATAGATAGATAGATAGATAGACAGAGAGAGAGAGAGAGAGAGAGAGAGAGAGAGAGAGAATATAGTGGTTTTGTTTCCGAGGCAACACAAAATATAAATATATGTTATATCGTTACGAATATCTCCTCGGGAAACTTCTCATGTTAAAGTCGAGAGGGAATGAAAGCATTCAAACCTTTGTCCGAACCAACCAAATTTCCATAACTTTCCTGACAACAGTAACTCAAGAGACACCTACGAAATTTTTCTCATAAAATGCTAGCATCATATTGTCATCTATCCTTACTAAAGTAACTCAAACACACAGTCCAAGTCATGCATTGCAGACCTACACGTGATTCCCAATCTATCACCAAACCTTCCTCTGAGCCCAATCCTCCGCCTCCCCCTCCTTCACACTCACAGTTACCAGACACGTGAGGTCTGGCTGCCTCTTCCCATTCACCTGCTCACACCAGTGCTTCGGGAGGTGGGTAATGCGGAACTTTCCCTGACTGTACCTCTTATGCTTTTGAAGAACTGGAGGTCATGCGATTCTCAGTGCCCAAAATTGGACTGATGGGTCCAGTCGTTTGAGCGTGTATTCCCAGTGACCTGACATGACTTCCGACCAGTGACCTCAAATGACCTCGGAGGTCAACCTCAAATAGCCTATGTCCGAACTGGAGGACATGTGATTCTCCATGCCAAAAATTGGGCTGCATGGAACCCCTGCGTTGCCCTGACCAAAAACGCAAACGCTCAACCGATGACCTCAAATGACCCAGATCTGAATTTTGCCCTCCCTATAACCCTCCTTAGGTCAACTACTTGATTGAGAATGTATATGGGCCTGGGGGTCCTTGGCCCTTGGTCTGGCCGTGATTGAAGGACAAACAAACAAATAAACAAACAACGTGGCTTATATACAGTATCTATCTATCTATCGATCGATCGATATATATATATATATATATATATATATATATATATATATATATTTATGTATGTATATATATCTCTATAAATATATATCTCTATCTATATATATATATCTATATATATATATATATATATATATATATATATATATATATATTTTTGTGTGTGTGTGTGTGTGTGTGTGTGTGTGTGTGTGATTTCGTTAATAAATTCATTACAAAAAATATGACACTTTCGGTTATCTCTCTCTCTCTCTCTCTCTCTCTCTCTCTCTCTCTCTCTCTCTCTCTAAACATTATATATATATATATATATATATATATATATATATATATATATATATATATATATACTGTATTTACACACACACACACACACACACACACACACACACAAACACACGAGTATATGCCGGTATATAATCATAACACTGGCGATGCGACATCATACACCCTTGTCTCACTCCACTGATGATATTTAAGCACTCCCTTAGAATAATCCACGCTACATTTCAACATTAAAAAAAAAAAGAAAAAAGAAAGAACATTCAGCAGCTCTCCATCCACACCATACATCTGCAAAGCAATCCATAATCCTTCCCTATTCACCCTCTCATACACCTTTTCCAGATCCATAAATGCTATAGATACTGTACCTTCCTTCACACTTGTATTCTCCACTTTCTCACTGTAAATATTTGATCCACACATCCCCTACCACACTTGAGTCTGTATTACAGTACTGTCAGTTAAGGAAGCTTCCCAACACCTTTTCCTTACCAGTTTATTTTTACATTCAGGTCATTAACAAATCCACTTGTGTTATTTTTGCCATCCACATTGGTGTTTAAAAGAAAATACACTACAAAAAGCAGCAGCAAGGCTCAGTAAGGAATACATTACTAAGGAAAAGGTATTTGGGAGTTTCCTTAATAGCGGAGAATACGTGTCTTGAAAACACGCTGTTCATCACTAACCAGACATTCTGATATATTCCCCACCTTTCCTCTAATTATTCTTCCATATAAGATTCCTAAATACATTCACCAAACTAATTGTACTATATTTTCATTTACACTCACTTCTTTCACCTTTATTTTTGCACGGGAACATAACTAAGGCATTCTTACACTCAGTAATTTCTCTATTACTAATTTCTAGTATAATCCTTAAGAAATATTTTTATCACTCTCCCCGCTACACTTAGACCTGTATTCTAAGTTAAGGAAGCTCACTAACACCTTTTCCTAAGTGATTTATTTTGTTTATTACACCTTACTGTCCAACTTCGTGTTACATAAACTATTTCAGTATCGCCATAATCTGTATAAGTAACGTATAAAAGGATATTAACCAGCTATATCAAAAATAAATCGCTAAGGAAAAGGTATAAGGGAGCTTCGTTACCCGATGAGAACAAGAGCAAATATCACATCAACACCTGCTGCATTTACGCTGTTTAATCTCATCACAGCATTAAAATAAACAGATAAATCCTACTCACCTAACTTCCAATCATACAGGTCCCTGAGATTAAACCTGAATGGACTACCAATACGGCAGCCCATGATTGCCGTCTCGCCCTTTGGTTCAGAGGCTGCCGTCATCATCATCATCATCATCATCATCATCATCACCGGTATCAGTAGTGCCTTCATGATGGACGATTAACCAGCAACTTTTCAATCTGTAGAAGAGTTAGGTTAAGTTAGGTTAGTCAGGGTAGGTTAAGTTAGTGTGGTTGGGTTAGGTGAGATTAGTGTGGTTAGGTAAAGTTTGTTAGGGTTATGTTAGATTATGTTATGTTAGGTTAGTCAGGTTATGTTAGGTTTGTTTAGCTCAGGTTAGTTATGTTAGATTAGGTTTGTTAGGTTCGATTAGTCAGGTTAGGTTTGGTTTGGGGTGTTTAAAGTAGTCAAAGCAAGAATATCACTTTTGCCTCAGAGATATGCTCCATGTCAGCCATCAAGTTTGATTAAATAAATGCTGATATGGGCGCTGCGGGAACCGGATGGAAAGGTGAAGGGTGGAGTCTATAAGAGGATCAATGAACAGAGTTATACGTATAGGTTAGAAGGTAATTGATGACTAGAAGGAAGAAAGTTGGTGATAGGACAGAGTCCTGGGGAACACCACCATCGTTGGCTCTAGAAGAAGAAAGGTGGTCGTGTTCAACTGCAGCTATAGAAAGATCAGAAAGCAAACTAGAGATGAAGGCACAGATAGAAGGGTTGATCCATAAGAGAGCAGTCTGCAAATTAAATATTTATACCGGACTCGATTGAAAGCCTTCCAGATGTCAAGTGCAATGTCAAAGCTTTCGCCAAAGTCCCAAAAGGAGGATGACCAAAAGTCTGAACGGTAGGTGGGATTGCCAGTGGAGCATTCTTGGCAGAACTCATCCTGACGATCAGAATGAAGGTTGTGATACGAAAGGTGCCTTTTTTTTTTTTTTTTTTGGAATTGAAAAACATTGGATCTATAAAATATTGAAGCAGTTGAGCGACAGTTAGAGGGGTGGGAATGGTCATCCTTCTTTGGGACTGACTGAATGAAATGAAACTTCCAGCAAGAAGGAAAGGTACAAGTAAACGGAAAAGGCAAAGGAATCTACCTAGGCAGACTGTAAGCACAGAAACACATTTCTTTAGGACAAAGGTAAGGACCCAATCAGGCTCATATGTCTTGTTACTAATGAGACCAGTGATGGCATAATGCACGTCAATTGAAGAAATTTTAATATTAGCCATGAGGAAGTCAAATGATGGAGGAATAATATCCGAATCGTCTAATGTGGAATTTATGAGAAAGTCTGAGCTAAGGGTTCTTCATTATCGGTAGAAGAAACAGCTATAGAGTCAAACAGAAGAATAGAGCAGGGAAGGGTGATGAAGTAAAGTTGTTAGAATGTTTTTTGGCAAGGTGCCAAAAGGAGCGGGAAGAATCTGAGTTGGAGAGATCGGAGTATTTAGTACATATGGTTTTTATTTTTAGGAGAGCAAAGGACACACAAAACATGACTCTGGGCAGAAACATAAAAGAGATGAGATTCAGGGGTGGGATGGCTCTGGTACCTTTTGTGGGCCCTTTCCTTCTTGCAAACAGTATTATAACAAGTGTGATTAAACCAAGGTAAGTTTGCATTGGTCACAAGATAATAGAAAAGACTGTTTGTTTCCATGCCCAGGATAATAACCTCTGTAATGCGCAAGACACAGTCAGATGGCTCTTGGCCGTGGGAGCAATGATCATTACAGGGAAAATCAAAGAAGAGTACTACTGCCTGTGGGCCTCTTGATCAACAGCTCCAAAGTGCCAAAGCCACCATTTCTTGGGAGGGTCGAGATGCCTTATTGGAGGAGTAGGACAGATTAAGGTGATAAGATGGTAACTGGAGAAGCCAACAGAGAGAAAAGATGAACAGAACCAGAAGAAGGATTTATTGTAAGGAAAATCACATGTATGTTGGAACTCTCTCCAAGTCGGTGAGATATACAGGTAGGGTGCTTTACAAGCTACTCTAGGTCAGGTTCACCAGGTGGATCAGTGAAAGGAGAGGACAGCCACTCATAGTGGGGAACACTGAAATCACCTAGAATGGAGATTTTAGAGAGGGGAAAAATTGATACAATGTGTTCCAACCTAGAAGGAATGTAGTCAAAGGACTTTTCTTAGTAGAATTAAGGGCTAAGTAAACAGCACAAATATATATAGGCAGAGAATGACAGGATAGCAGAAGCCAGAGTGTAGAGAATTCAGATTATTAAAATTCTGGAACATGAGAGCAAGATACATTGTTGTTGTGTCCAGATATACAATAGCCACCTTTGGCTTTTAAGTGAGTATAGAGAGTGTTGGAGGATACAGAGAAGGGTTTGCTATTGGTTTAGAGGTAGAGAGCTGATGTTCGACAGAGAGAAAATTAGAGGAAAGGCCGCTAATGTTCTAGAAATGATTAAGAAGGGAGTCAGACAGTGGTTTGAAGCATCTGTCTTGACTGTCACTGGATGAGGGGAGGATGGTGGGGGCTTTTATGGCCCATCGTCCCCTGTGGGAACTCCGAGGCTGGGTGTTGATATGCTATTCTGTTTTTAATTTAGAAAAAGGAAATGTAGAGTGTAGTGTGCATGTAGTTTGTTGTTGACAGTTGGAGCATACTGTATAGGAGAGTACATTTACCTACCCCCGTTGTTACTGAAACGTTGAAAAAGTTTAGCCAAAGGCAATGGTCAAATGCTAGTCCTGAGGGCTGATGAAACGGGAGTTCAGGCTCCCCCTACCATCAGCTTTCCATCCACCATATTAATATAATGTACACAATATGTCAAGTCTTATAACAGCCGTACTGTGAGCTATTTGTGGGACGATCAGGTCCTAATGACCAAATATAATCAGTCAAATGGTAATACTTTCTTTTTAATTGTCTCCTTCTGTAAATAATTTACTGCATATATTGTTTGGTGCCATGGAGATATTGCCGGTCTTTACCGTGCTGACAGAAAGATTTTCTTGCAATGGGTGCAGTGTGTGTGTGTGTGTGTGTGTGTGTGTGTGTGTGTGTGTGTGTGTGTGTGTGTGTCTGTGTGTATGTGTGTGTGTGTGTGTGTACTAGCATGGGTACCCAGCTTTGCTGGGCCAAAAAATTGAACACTCAAATCCTATTTATCCTAGTTCAATTATTCTTTCTACTCCAGAAAGACCATGTATGAAGGGATTATAAGAGGTCCAGAAACTTTCTATTTCAGCATTCGCAGACTAACACACAGTATTTGTGCGCACTTCTATACTATTACTGATGACCTCAAATAACCTTCGACCGGTGACCTCAAACGACCTCAGTGGTTAACCTCACATAGCCTATCTCCGAACCGGAGGTCATGTGAGTCTCCATGCCAAAAATTGGGCTGCAGGGGCACAGAGCATTGCCTCGGCCAAAAAGGGAAACACACTACTGGTGACCTCGAATGACCCAAATCTAAACATTTATCCCCCTAAAACCATCCTTCGTTCAGCCTGTTTGAGAATATATATGGGTCTGGGGCGTCTAGCCCATTGTATGGGCGAGACTGAAGGACAAATAAACAAACCAGCGGCACTTTTATACGTATACAGTATATATATATATATATATATATATATATATATATATATATATATATATATATATATATATATATATATATATATATATATGGGGCCTCTGTGGTAGAATGTGCATCTCGCACGCTGGTGGACGCTGGTTCAACCCCCACTAGAGTTGTAAAAACTTTGGGAAGCGTTCACAGAGCCACTTACTACTTCGGCGGACATAAGGGGAGCTGTGGCTGAACCACTGTCGCATACTAGTATGCCTGCACCCAGTCGGCTTAAGGCGGGCCGATTACACTTGGTTCACAGACTACACACACACACATCCAAAGCCACTCAAACATTACAGTTATACTCACAAGCGCTTCTCACCCTACGTACACTGAGCCAGACAGCCTAAGCCACTGGGTAGAGATACACTGACTGTATTGTCCCTGCTTCGGTAGGGATAGGCCAGTCCAGCAGTGGACCTCAATGGCTGACGATGACATATATATATATATATATATATATATATATATGGTAGGTGGGGTGCTCACCATCCACTCACTCGATGTAATGCTGCTCTCAGGTGTCTGCCCTTTCCTCTCCCCCATCCTTCTTTCCTTCCATCCTCTTCTGTCTTTCTTTCCTTCATTCTTTCCTCTTCCTTCTGCCTGTGGGTGACTCTACACTGAGTGACAAGCCAAATGGTTTCCTGTACACCAGGAAACCATTTACTGCGCTGGGTGGTAACCATATAACCAAACTTTAGTGCCTGGTAGTTTAGTGGGTAATTACCGCGTTCCAGTCGGATTGAACCGGTGAAAGTTTATATCCAAGGGATGTTTGGGGTTTATTGCTCGAGCAATGCCACTCAGGGATGAGTGAGGCTGATCACTCTCATCTTAAATGTCAGGACCAACTTGCCTAGCCCCGGGCTCCTACGCCTCTCTCGGGGCAAAGTAGGATTATATATATATATATATATATATATATATATATATATATATATATATATATATATATATATATATATATATATATTGTTACGGAACAGAGAAAGATAATGTACACTTTAAGTGAGAATACTAAGAGACACTATTGTCCCGTAAAGTTCCAGGTTCAAAACAAAAGAGTTAGGTAAAATTACAAGTTAAAGTTTAATGCTCAAACTAACAACAAAACATTCAGGACTCATAAGGATAATGTAATGGCAAAAAACAGGTTAAATATATGGTTAACTGCAATAGCCTCTATTAACACGAAATTAGCAAGAGTAAATTTACCTAAGTCAGCCCTGATAAAATGAAAATACACTGGGTAATGCTCAGTTAATGCAAGATAAATTATTACAGATACAAACTATTATCAAAAATGACTGACATAAAACCCTACATTAATCACAAAAACCTCACTAGGCCTAAGAATTAACCTTATGCTACACAGTACAAGAAAAAATGCAACAACAGTTATACTCAAATTACACACAGCTGCTAGATGTTTGGAGATTTCTTGAGCACTAACAATAATAATAACTGTACAGGGGAGGACAGAGATGTGAACAAAATGAGGAGCAGATCTAAGTGGCAATGATGCAGAGACTGAGCTCATTATATAGGGGCCAGCAGAGCTTGATACAACTTGTAAGAAGGACGCGCAAATGAAGCCATGGGGACAAAGAGCTGAAAATCCAGCTCTGAACAACAGAAAGGACGACTTACTCTACTATAACGGTAGAAGGGGGGAAGTGAGGCAGAACACGCTCGTGATCAAACATGCAGCACACTGTGCGTTAAAAATTACACAAAGGATGATGAAATCATAGGCTATGTAACACCTCCCCACAAAGAAAAAGAAATTTACAAAGGAAATTTCTTATTACTCTAAAACAATCTGTCTAAAGTCTAGATAAGCAATCTGCAATAACATTTTCTTTCCTAGTGTTACAAAACATGAGATCTCCCTAGCACGTTCAGTCATAGGTACTTGCCAGCATCCCTTTAACAAATCAAACTTACTTATGTACCTAGCCTTTCCGATCTTGTCTATGCAGTCTTCCACGCGAGGGAGAGGGTAAGTGTCTGTTTTGGTTATCTGATAAACACGTCTGTAGTCGATGCAAAGCCGCTGTGACCCACGTGGCTTAGGGACTAGAGTGACAGGAGAACTCCACTCGCTCTGACAGGGCTCAATCATCTTGTGGTCCAACAGGTAGCCAAGCTCCTTCTGGATGAGAGGAACTTTCACTGGGTTCACACGGTAAGGAGGCAGTTTAATTGGCTTTGCGTCTCCAACATCGACATCATGCATCAACACAGTAGTTCTTCCTGGAGTGGCACGGAACACTTGCGGGTACTCCTGCAGTAATGCCGAAAACTCCTGCCTTTCCCCGGGATGTAGGTGAGAAAGCTTAGTCTGGAGATCATTCATGATATCAGGATTCTTCCCCAAACTATCACTCAGGCTCATACTGCATGGGAGAGCTTCACTTGCAGACTCGGGTGGAACAGCTACAGTGCAGACTGGGTTATTTTCGTCCCGCCTGTGATATAACTTTAGCATGTTGATGTGACAAAGTTGCTTGTTCTTTCTACGATCTGGTGTGGCGATGACATAGTTGACATCACTGAGTTTCTTCTCCACGAAATAAGGACTACTAAACTTGGCTTGAAGAGGTTGCCCATGAACTGGTAGCAGAATCAAAACCTGACCTCCTGGCTGAAAGTGGCGTAACCTGGACTTCTTATCATACCAAGTTTTCATCTTCTCCTGAGCAGCTCCTAAATTCTCTCTCGCCAGCTGTAAAGCAGTGGACAGCCGTTCTTTGAACTTCATTACATACTCCAGCAGGTTGACGTCATCTTCCTCCGACAGCCAGCATTCCTTGAGTAGCTTAAGGGGTCCTCTTACTTCATGGCCAAACAGTAGTTCAAAAGGTGAGAAGACCAGTGATTCATTTGGAGATTCTCTTGCAGCAAACACAACGAATGGAAGACCTTTATCCCAGTCTTTCTGATGTTCCAAACAGTATTTCTTGAGCATCGATTTGAGTGTTTGATGATATCTCTCCAACGCTCCTTGGGTCTGGGGATGGTAGCTGAAGACGTGATCTGGGTGATGCCCAACTCTTTCAGAGACTGCTTGAAAACGTTTGACATGAAATTACTTCCCCGGTCTGACTGTACCTCCTTGGGCAGACCAAACTTTCTGAAGAACCCTAGCATTTCCTTAACCAAGTTCTTTGCTGAGATATTTCTAAGTGGAATGGCTTCAGGATAACGAGGAGCCATATCAATCAGGGTCAACACATAAGAAAATCCTGAAGAAGTCTTAGGAAGAGGGCCCACAATATCCACCAACACACGGGTGAAAGGCGCCTCAAAAGGAGGAATGGGAACTAGAGGTGCAACCTTTTCGGTCTGATTACACTTCCCCACAACTTGACAGGTGTGACAAGACTTACAATACCAGGAAACATCCCTGAAGATACCTGGCCAGTAGAAGTGTTTCAAAATGCGTGCCACAGTCTTCCTCACTCCAAGGTGTCCTGCCAAACTGGAATCATGAGCCACTCTAATGATATCCTGCCAACAAACACGAGGGATGACAACTTGATGTACAACCTCCCATTCACAGTCGGCTGATGCTGTTGGGGGTCTCCACTTCCTCATAAGTACTCCTGACTTTATATAATAACAAGTAGAAGCATCGGCTGACTCTTCCTCACTGCAAGCAGAGTTAGCTAGACCTTTCAACTCAGGGTCAGCAACCTGCAACTCAACCAACTCTTGACGAGACAAATTATCAACACTACGGGGTACTGCCTCATCTGGTGAGTGGTCCAAATTAGCAAGAAAAGTGTCAGCTAGGATAACATCATCATCATCATTATCCTCTAAATCACCAGTAACTTTAGACTTAGCCCTAGTGACAGCACATGCAGGGAACACATCAGGGACATCACAATCCTGGGACGCAGCCACTGGCTCACTAGACAACTGAGGAGCTGGACACACTTGACTTCCACCAATATCATTTCCAAGTAAGAAAGTTACACCTGACATTGGGAGTGTCTCAACCAACCCAACCATAATAGAACCATTAACAAAACCAGACTCTAAATTCACTCTGCACAGAGGGACAGAGAAGTAATTATTCCCTACACCTTGTAAGATTACAGTTTCATCAGAGGAATTAACATTAGAGCCTAGAACACTGGTCAGCATAAGGGATTGGCAAGCACCTGTATCACGATATATTTTAAATGATTTCCTGTCATTACTGTCCAGAGGACTGACAAAACCATCAGACAGGAAATTAGCATATGAACTCTTGAGAGTGTCACCCACGTTACTGCTCAAAAGAGGAGCTCCATCATGAGAATTTAAGTTACCCCTCAAAGCAGGTTCAGTTAACTCAGTTAAAGAATTCTGGGAACTCTCAAGGGTGGACACTAGACCAATTGACTGAATATTTAAAGACTCCTTTTTGTTCACATCATGCTGTCTCCTGAAACATTTCTCCGTAGTATGACCAAGCTTACTACAATAAGTACATTTACTTTTCTGAAATCTAGAGGTGGAGCTGGTATTTGCTTCCTGAGAAACATCATCTTTATTCTCTTTCCAACGTACTTACTCTCAGCTTTCCCTTTTTCTCTAGAATATCTCTTGTGAGTGAGAACATATTCTTCACCTAAAACTGCAGCATCAGACAAATTATCTATTCTTTTTTCATCAAGATATTGGCTTACATCTTTACAAATACACCTCTTGAAGTCCTCCAGCAAAGTCATCTGCTTAAATTTACCAAAATCAGAATCCACATTCTTAGAATTTAACCACTGCTCTAACAGATCTTCTTTGATTTTTGCATACTCAACATGGGATTGCTTATCTTGCTTATAAGTTGCCCTAAATTTTACTCTATAGGCTTCAGGAACAAGCTCATAGGCCTTAAGAATCAAGCTCTTAACTACATCATAATTATCAGTTTGATCCTGAGGCAAAGATGCATAAGTTACTTGAGCTTTACCGGTGAGAACAGTTTGAAGGAGTACTGGCCAATACTTTTTGGGCCAATTAAAACCTGTAGCTACCCTCTCAAACAACTGAAAATACTTTGTTAAATCAGATTCATTAAAAGGAGGGACAAGTTTAACATTTTTAGCCACATCAAAATCATCAGAGGTAGATAATCCAGTTCCACCTTGTTTAATGCGATACTCATGGTCTGCCTGAATCCTAGCAATTTCAACTTGTGCCTCAGCCTCCCTAGCACGGGCCTCCTGCAGGGCTAGCTGTAACTTAGCTAATTCAATCTGCGTCTGCTCATTTGGAGGAGTTACATTAAACAAGCTTTCATTAATCATGTCAACAATCTGATCTTTAGAATGATGAGAGCGAACAACAATTCCCAATTGTTGAGCAACAAGCTTAAGTTCATTCTTTGTTCTTTTCTCTACATCACACACTGTTTGCACATTTGACAAAAAATATTTGGCTTCATCAAGAGTAGTAATAGTAGACATCATGAATAAATCACAGTCACAAAATATCAAGCAATATCCTTATGATAATATCCTGAATATCCTGATTTGAGGTCGCCAAATTTATGTTACGGAACAGAGAAAGATAATGTACACTTTAAGTGAGAATACTAAGAGACACTACTGTCCCGTAAAGTTCCAGGTTCAAAACAAAAGAGTTAGGTAAAATTACAAGTTAAAGTTTAATGCTCAAACTAACAACAAAACATTCAGGACTCATAAGGATAATGTAATGGCAAAAAACAGGTTAAATATATGGTTAACTGTAATAGCCTCTATTAACACGAAATTAGCAAGAGTAAATTTACCTAAGTCAGCCCTGATAAAATGAAAATACACTGGGTAATGCTCAGTTAATGCAAGATAAATTATTACAGATACAAACTATTATCAAAAATGACTGACATAAAACCCTACATTAATCACAAAAACCTCACTAGGCCTAAGAATTAACCTTATGCTACACAGTACAAGAAAAAATGCAACAACAGTTATACTCAAATTACACACAGCTGCTAGATATTTGGAGATTTCTTGAGCACTCACAATAATAATAACTGTACAGGGGAGGACAAAGATGTGAACAAAATGAGGAGCAGATCTAAGTGGCAATGATGCAGAGACTGAGCTCATTATATAGGGGCCAGCAGAGCTTGATACAACTTGTAAGAAGGACGCGCAATTGAAGCCATAGGGACAAAGAGCTGAAAATCCCGCTCTGAACAACAGAAAGCACGACTTACTCTACTATAACGGTAGAAGGGGGGAAGTGAGGCAGAACACGCTCGTGATCAAACATGCAGCACACTGTGCGTTAAAAATTACACAAAGGATGATGAAATCATAGGCTATGTAACACCTCCCCACAAAGAAAAAGAAATTTACAAAGGAAATTTCTTATTACTCTAAAACAATCTGTCTAAAGTCTAGATAAGCAATCTGCAATAACATTTTCTTTCCTAGTGTTACAAAACATGAGATCTCCCTAGCACGTTCAGTCATAGGTACTTGCCAGCATCCCTTTAACAAATCAAACTTACTTATGTACCTAGCCTTTCCGATCTTGTCTATGCAGTCTTCCACGCGAGGGAGAGGGTAAGTGTCTGTTTTGGTTATCTGATAAACACGTCTGTAGTCGATGCAAAGCCGCTGTGACCCACGTGGCTTAGGGACTAGAGTGACAGGAGAACTCCACTCGCTCTGACAGGGCTCAATCATCTTGTGGTCCAACAGGTAGCCAAGCTCCTTCTGGATGAGAGGAACTTTCACTGGGTTCACACGGTAAGGAGGCAGTTTAATTGGCTTTGCGTCTCCAACATCGACATCATGCATCAACACAGTAGTTCTTCCTGGAGTGGCACGGAACACTTGCGGGTACTCCTGCAGTAATGCCGAAAACTCCTGCCTTTCCCCGGGATGTAGGTGAGAAAGCTTAGTCTGGAGATCATTCATGATATCAGGATTCTTCCCCAAACTATCACTCAGGCTCATACTGCATGGGAGAGCTTCACTTGCAGACTCGGGTGGAACAGCTACAGTGCAGACTGGGTTATTTTCGTCCCGCCTGTGATATAACTTTAGCATGTTGATGTGACAAAGTTGCTTGTTCTTTCTACGATCTGGTGTGGCGATGACATAGTTGACATCACTGAGTTTCTTCTCCACGAAATAAGGACTACTAAACTTGGCTTGAAGAGGTTGCCCATGAACTGGTAGCAGAATCAAAACCTGACCTCCTGGCTGAAAGTGGCGTAACCTGGACTTCTTATCATACCAAGTTTTCATCTTCTCCTGAGCAGCTCCTAAATTCTCTCTCGCCAGCTGTAAAGCAGTGGACAGCCGTTCTTTGAACTTCATTACATACTCCAGCAGGTTGACGTCATCTTCCTCCGACAGCCAGCATTCCTTGAGTAGCTTAAGGGGTCCTCTTACTTCATGGCCAAACAGTAGTTCAAAAGGTGAGAAGACCAGTGATTCATTTGGAGATTCTCTTGCAGCAAACACAACGAATGGAAGACCTTTATCCCAGTCTTTCTGATGTTCCAAACAGTATTTCTTGAGCATCGATTTGAGTGTTTGATGATATCTCTCCAACGCTCCTTGGGTCTGGGGATGGTAGCTGAAGACGTGATCTGGGTGATGCCCAACTCTTTCAGAGACTGCTTGAAAACGTTTGACATGAAATTACTTCCCCGGTCTGACTGTACCTCCTTGGGCAGACCAAACTTTCTGAAGAACCCTAGCATTTCCTTAACCAAGTTCTTTGCTGAGATATTTCTAAGTGGAATGGCTTCAGGATAACGAGGAGCCATATCAATCAGGGTCAACACATAAGAAAATCCTGAAGAAGTCTTAGGAAGAGGGCCCACAATATCCACCAACACACGGGTGAAAGGCGCCTCAAAAGGAGGAATGGGAACTAGAGGTGCAACCTTTTCGGTCTGATTACACTTCCCCACAACTTGACAGGTGTGACAAGACTTACAATACCAGGAAACATCCCTGAAGATACCTGGCCAGTAGAAGTGTTTCAAAATGCGTGCCACAGTCTTCCTCACTCCAAGGTGTCCTGCCAAACTGGAATCATGAGCCACTCTAATGATATCCTGCCAACAAACACGAGGGATGACAACTTGATGTACAACCTCCCATTCACAGTCGGCTGATGCTGTTGGGGGTCTCCACTTCCTCATAAGTACTCCTGACTTTATATAATAACAAGTAGAAGCATCGGCTGACTCTTCCTCACTGCAAGCAGAGTTAGCTAGACCTTTCAACTCAGGGTCAGCAACCTGCAACTCAACCAACTCTTGACGAGACAAATTATCAACACTACGGGGTACTGCCTCATCTGGTGAGTGGTCCAAATTAGCAAGAAAAGTGTCAGCTAGGATAACATCATCATCATCATTATCCTCTAAATCACCAGTAACTTTAGACTTAGCCCTAGTGACAGCACATGCAGGGAACACATCAGGGACATCACAATCCTGGGACGCAGCCACTGGCTCACTAGACAACTGAGGAGCTGGACACACTTGACTTCCACCAATATCATTTCCAAGTAAGAAAGTTACACCTGACATTGGGAGTGTCTCAACCAACCCAACCATAATAGAACCATTAACAAAACCAGACTCTAAATTCACTCTGCACAGAGGGACAGAGAAGTAATTATTCCCTACACCTTGTAAGATTACAGTTTCATCAGAGGAATTAACATTAGAGCCTAGAACACTGGTCAGCATAAGGGATTGGCAAGCACCTGTATCACGATATATTTTAAATGATTTCCTGTCATTACTGTCCAGAGGACTGACAAAACCATCAGACAGGAAATTAGCATATGAACTCTTGAGAGTGTCACCCACGTTACTGCTCAAAAGAGGAGCTCCATCATGAGAATTTAAGTTACCCCTCAAAGCAGGTTCAGTTAACTCAGTTAAAGAATTCTGGGAACTCTCAAGGGTGGACACTAGACCAATTGACTGAATATTTAAAGACTCCTTTTTGTTCACATCATGCTGTCTCCTGAAACATTTCTCCGTAGTATGACCAAGCTTACTACAATAAGTACATTTACTTTTCTGAAATCTAGAGGTGGAGCTGGTATTTGCTTCCTGAGAAACATCATCTTTATTCTCTTTCCAACGTACTTACTCTCAGCTTTCCCTTTTTCTCTAGAATATCTCTTGTGAGTGAGAACATATTCTTCACCTAAAACTGCAGCATCAGACAAATTATCTATTCTTTTTTCATCAAGATATTGGCTTACATCTTTACAAATACACCTCTTGAAGTCCTCCAGCAAAGTCATCTGCTTAAATTTACCAAAATCAGAATCCACATTCTTAGAATTTAACCACTGCTCTAACAGATCTTCTTTGATTTTTGCATACTCAACATGGGATTGCTTATCTTGCTTATAAGTTGCCCTAAATTTTACTCTATAGGCTTCAGGAACAAGCTCATAGGCCTTAAGAATCAAGCTCTTAACTACATCATAATTATCAGTTTGATCCTGAGGCAAAGATGCATAAGTTACTTGAGCTTTACCGGTGAGAACAGTTTGAAGGAGTACTGGCCAATACTTTTTGGGCCAATTAAAACCTGTAGCTACCCTCTCAAACAACTGAAAATACTTTGTTAAATCAGATTCATTAAAAGGAGGGACAAGTTTAACATTTTTAGCCACATCAAAATCATCAGAGGTAGATAATCCAGTTCCACCTTGTTTAATGCGATACTCATGGTCTGCCTGAATCCTAGCAATTTCAACTTGTGCCTCAGCCTCCCTAGCACGGGCCTCCTGCAGGGCTAGCTGTAACTTAGCTAATTCAATCTGCGTCTGCTCATTTGGAGGAGTTACATTAAACAAGCTTTCATTAATCATGTCAACAATCTGATCTTTAGAATGATGAGAGCGAACAACAATTCCCAATTGTTGAGCAACAAGCTTAAGTTCATTCTTTGTTCTTTTCTCTACATCACACACTGTTTGCACATTTGACAAAAAATATTTGGCTTCATCAAGAGTAGTAATAGTAGACATCATGAATAAATCACAGTCACAAAATATCAAGCAATATCCTTATGATAATATCCTGAATATCCTGATTTGAGGTCGCCAAATTTATGTTACGGAACAGAGAAAGATAATGTACACTTTAAGTGAGAATACTAAGAGACACTACTGTCCCGTAAAGTTCCAGGTTCAAAACAAAAGAGTTAGGTAAAATTACAAGTTAAAGTTTAATGCTCAAACTAACAACAAAACATTCAGGACTCATAAGGATAATGTAATGGCAAAAAACAGGTTAAATATATGGTTAACTGTAATAGCCTCTATTAACAAGAAATTAGCAAGAGTAAATTTACCTAAGTCAGCCCTGATAAAATGAAAATACACTGGGTAATGCTCAGTTAATGCAAGATAAATTATTACAGATACAAACTATTATCAAAAATGACTGACATAAAACCCTACATTAATCACAAAAACCTCACTAGGCCTAAGAATTAACCTTATGCTACACAGTACAAGAAAAAATGCAACAACAGTTATACTCAAATTACACACAACTGCTAGATATTTGGAGATTTCTTGAGCACTCACAATAATAATAACTGTACAGGGGAGGACAAAGATGTGAACAAAATGAGGAGCAGATCTAAGTGGCAATGATGCAGAGACTGAGCTCATTATATAGGGGCCAGCAGAGCTTGATACAACTTGTAAGAAGGACGCGCAATTGAAGCCATAGGGACAAAGAGCTGAAAATCCCGCTCTGAACAACAGAAAGCACGACTTACTCTACTATAACGGTAGAAGGGGGGAACTGAGGCAGAACACGCTCGTGATCAAACATGCAGCACACTGTGCGTTAAAAATTACACAAAAGATGATGAAATCATAGGGTATGTAACAATATATATATATATATATATATATATATATATATATATATATATATATATATATATATATATATATATATATATATATATACATATATATAAAGAGCGCTTGCTTTATGCTCGTTTAAAATCTGACCATGGTAATATCAGTATGGTTGTAGGGTACGCTCCGACAAATGAGGCTGCTGATGAAATGAAGGATGACTTTTATGAGAAGCTGCAGGATGTAGTGAATAGAGCGGCAAGACATGATGTGTTAGTTTGCATTGGTGATTTTAATGCGATTGTTCGCAGTAGGAGGGATGGCTTTGAAGATTGTATAGGTAAGGAGGGTGTTGGTATAAGGAACGAAAATGGGGTGCGACTTGGAAGCTTTTGTTTGGCAAATGACCTTATAATTGATGGAACTATCTTTGAGCATAGAAAAATTCATAAGACTACTTGGATTTCACCATGTGGTAAATATTGCAACCAGATTGACCACATTGCAATTAGCAGAAGGCATAGGAGTTATTTGCAAGATGTTTGCGGAAGGAGGGGGGCAGATATAGGTAGTGATCATCAACTTGTTGTGTCAAAGATTAAAATAAAACTTAAGAGAAACGTTAATGGTAATTATACAGGAGGTAATAATTATGATTTGGATGAGCTGAGAAGTGATGAGAGCACGAGGGAAATGTTTCGGTGGGAATGTAGGAACAGGTTTCTAGTCCTGCAGACTTTGATGGAATCTGAAGACAATGATATTAATCAAATGTGGAGAGAGGTAAAAGAGGTTTTACATGAGAGTGCTAAGGTTACTATTAAGAAAAAGGGAAAAGCGAGAAGGAAAAAGTGGATGTCTGATGAAACATGGAATGCAATTCAGAAAAGGAAAGAGGCGAAGTTAAGAAGTGAAGAACAACATGTTGATGGCCAGGTAGTTGAAGTACTTAGAGCAAAGCACTGGAGTTTACATTCTGAAGTAAAAAGACTCGTTAGACGTGATAAGAGGAGACTATATGATGCAAAGGCGACAGAGACAGAAATTAAATTAAGTAAAAATGACGGTCAGAGCACAAGAGCAGCGTATCAGGCCATAAAGGAGTTAACTGGGACTGAAAAGAGAAGGAAGGAAATACCTGTACGAGATAGAAATGGTAATTTGATAACTAAAGATTTGGATATAAAAGGAAGGTGGAAAGAGCACTTTGAATCTGTTCTAAATAGACCAATCCCAGCTGAAGAGGACATTTTGCCAGCCGAGAGAGATTTGCAGATAGAAACAGGGGATATAACTTTGGAAGAGGTAGCAAAATCTATAAAGGAGTTAAAGAATTTTAAGGCCCCAGGAGAGGATGGAATATTCCCTGAAATGCTTAAGGTGGAAAATGACGAGTTGATGAATGTACTTTTAAAACTTTTTAATGTGGCTTGGATAATGGTAGAATTCCAGAAGAGTGGAAAAATGGGGTGATTATAAAGATACCAAAAAAGGGAGATTTAAGTGTGTGTGGCAATTGGAGGGGGATAACTTTGACACCTGTAGTTGCAAAAGTCTTTTCCAAAATCTTGTTGAACAGAATAGAGCCAGTAATTGATAAAATTTTAAGAGAAGAACAAGCGGGATTTAGAAAGGGTAGAACTTGTAATGATCAGATTATTATTGTAAGGCATCTAATGCAACAAGCTAATGAGATGAAAATGCCACTTAGTACGTGTTTTGTGGATTTTGAAAAGGCGTTTGATGGTGTTTCACGTGGAGCTATGTTGAAAATTATAAGATTCTATGGTAAACCAGAAAAGTTTGTAAATATTATTAGAAGCCTGCATGAAGGTACTTTTTGTAAGGTAATTGTGGGTGGTTCATTGAGTGATCCATTTCAAGTTAGGTCAGGAGTGATTCAAGGAGGAGTTCTTTCTCCATTGTTGTTTGTTTTGGTTATGGATTATGTTATGAAAAAGGTTGTAAGAAGAACAGGTGCAGGAATTAACTGGAAAGAAAATAAGAAGCTGATGGATTTGGACTATGCTGAAGATATTGTACTGATTTGCGGAAGTATTTACGAGATGCAGAGGGTGCTTGATTGTCTGGTGGAGGAAGGAGAAAAAGTGGGATTGGTAATAAATTGTGGAAAGACTGAAATTATTAATATGATCGTGGAGAACCAAATCGATTGTTTAAATGGGAATAATGTGGTAAGTATATAGAAAACTTTAAATATCTGGGAACGATTGTATCATCTAAAGGATCATTAAGCAATGAAATTGAGGAGAGGATTAGACAGGCTTGGCGAGCTGTTGGAATGTTGAAATCTGTTTGTAATAATAATATGCTTTCGGTACATACTAAAGTGAAAATTTACAAGTCCATGGTTAGACCAATTTTAATTTACGGGCATGAGTCATGGTACAGTACAATTGCAACAGATCAGAAAGTATTAGATTTAGGAATAAAATACTGAGAAGGATTCTTGGGGTAAAGTGGCAAGACAGAGTTACAAATGTAATCGTAAGGGATATTGCGAGAGTGGAACCAGTTAATGAATATGTGAGACTGTCTCGCTGGAAGTGGCTGGGGCACATGTACAGAAAAGAAGGTAGTTTAATACAGGGTGTGCCAGAGTGAGACTGCTAGAGGAAGAAGAGGTAGAGGTAGGCCGAGGGAAACCTGGTTGAGGACAATGAAAAAAGAAGCAGGAGAGGAGTGTTGGTGGGACCTGAAGGAGATGGCAAGAGACAAATATTGGTGGAGAGAGTTCATTGAGGCCCTATGCATCCCGTGGGGTGCCACAGGAAATGATATATATATATATATATATATATATATATATATATATATATATATATATATATATATATATATATGTGTGTGTGTGTGTGTGTGTATACAGATACATTCATATAAATGCATCTATCTATCTATCTATATATATATATCATCTCATTAGCCGTTTCAGTGTCCACTGCAGGACCAGCCTATCCCTACCGAATTGGGGACGATACAGCCAACGTATCTCTACCAAGTGGCTTAGGCTGTCTGGTAGAGATTGTATTTAGGGTGAGAAGTACTTGTAAGTGTAACTGTAGTGATGTAATGGATCTGGATGTGTGTGTAGTCTATGAACCAAGCGTAATCGGCCCGCGCAATCCGACTGAGTGCAAGCATACATTATAGCATGTGATGCTGGTTCAATCACAGTACCCTTGATGTCCGCCAAGCAGTACGTGGCAAGAAGAACACTCCCAAAGTTAATTACCCTGGCGGGGCGCGAACCCTCGTTCTTCAGTGTACGAAAACGCACACTTTACCACTGTACCACAGAGGCTATCTATATATATATATATATATATATATATATATATATATATATATATATATATATATATATATATATATATATATATATATATATATATATACTGAGTGATAACCCAAATGGTTTCCTGTACACCAGGAAAGCATTCAATATGCTGAGTGGTAACTATATAACCAAATTTTGGCGCCTGGTGATTTAGTGAGTAATTACGGTGCTCCAATCGGATTGAGTCAGTGAAGGTTTATATCCAAGGGGTGATTGGGCTATATTGCTCACGAAATGCCACTCAGGGATGAGTGAAGCTGGTCACTCTCGTCATAAATGTCAGGACCAACCTGCCTAGCCCCGGGCTCCTACGCTCCTCATGGGGCTATGTAGGATTGGATGATGATGATGGTTTTATATATATCTATATATCTATCTATCTATCTATCTATCTATCTATATATATATATATATATATATATATATATATATATATATATATATAACGTATATTTTGCAAATTTAATGGTTTGACTACATATGACCTATAATTCAGGAGAAATATTTAATATTTTAATTTAATAATCTATGATTGCGTTTGCAAGTTAAAAATTCAAATACAGTGCCATTTCTGCATGCGGACACACACACACACACACACACACACACACACACACACACGTGTTTGTGTGGGTGTATGTATGTACGTATGTTCACTGGTATATCCCCATACCTACAGTACGTAATGAAAAATGAAGAAGGGATACTAAAATAATCAAATAAATCTTGTAGTGTTGTACTGTGTGATGTACAGGTAAAGGCAAGGCAAGAAACTACATTATTATTTATGGTACAGTAAGTATCCGAATAAAGTTCTTGCAGTCTTTTAAAATAGCCTAAATATGCACTTTATATTCCACTACATTCGTGCCCATCTTTTTGTGTAAATTAGGTGGTGTGAAGTTAAAAACTTTCTATGGATGTGTTTGTATTACTGTGGTAATGTGTCTCTGTGGTGGAACCAACCACGCACTCAGTTGCCAGTGCACAGATAGCTGCAGTTTATAAATTATCTTTCTACTCATGTTAAAAGCTATACTTACCGCTCCAACAATTTTTTTATTTTTTTATTTATAGTTAAGTATTGCTCAGAAGTCATGAATAGGAGACATCTTTGTGTTTACTAATGAAATGAAAAGGTTGTGCATTATGACACCCAGTTTATTGGGTGTAGTGGACTGCCACATCATCCCGATGTGTAGGGAGGTGTGCGGGGGTTGCTATGGTAACCACGCAAGTGCCTCACCTGCTAGGCGAAGACAGTGTTGTTCACAGACGTCTCCACTATTTATAATTATTTTCTTTTTGGACCAAAAATTACCGGTGTTAGAATTTGTCCAAACAAAAATTTGTCAGTAATCATCAGCAAGTTTTTTGTTGTTTTTTTTTATTTACCAACAAAACTGTGTTTTGGTGGCAACAAGTGTCTGGTAGTGCACTGTGTGGTGATTGAGCTGAGCATCCGTGCCTTGCACTGGGTATGGCTAGGCCAGGTAGTGAACACAATAAAAAAAAAAAATAGGTAAAACAAAAAACAGAGAGGATAAATGCCAAAAATCTGCCGACAAAGGACAGGTTAATCACACTCCACCTTCCCCCTCCAGAGCACTGGTTCGATTACCGAAAGGACCCAAGGTTTGCAGCTTTGCTTAATTTCATGCCTTGGGTAATGTTCCGATTGTCCTGCTGTCATGTATAGGAACAAAACTGAACTGAAAAGGGGAGGCCTTGCAGATATATGAGGTATCGTCTTAGATGGCATGAACCATGGGAACCCATAAAGCAGGTGTCAAACTGGTGGCCTGCGGGCCACATGTGGTCCTCGAAGAGAGAAAGAATGGCCCGTGATGACTTAAGAAGAAATGAGAAATAACAGAAGGAAAATTCCCCAAATCTGTCATATGATCAAGTGAACAAATCCCATAGGACTATTAGGAAATATTTATAATAATTTGATTGATAAGAATATCATTTGAATAATTTATTGGTGAACAAATATGTCACAAAACTTTTATTTAAATATCAATAACTTGAAGCAGAAGCCAATGCCATTGCAAGGGTTAGAAGGCATACAAAATTTCTTTGAACTTTTGAATAGGCTGTGGCTTTGCCATATTATATATTATACCAATATTATTTTCACTTAACAGGTTTCCAGTTCTATATCGCAAATTTAAATTTGCATGCACCACCCCTAGACGATGGGCGATTTATTGCAAGAGTGTCCTCTCACTAAGGGCAATTTTCCCAAAATAGCCTGTTTTCAAACCTTCATATCAGGGAAAGTACCGCAGTAAGGAAAAAAAAATGAAGACCATACAACTCATCAACTCTTCTTGCGAATGAAACCATCCCCAGGTCTGCTGGTGGTCCCATCGATGAGTAAGAACGTGAAGAATATGATTGATTTTTGGCATTTGAGGCAGGTTGTCATCGTTGCTCAGCGCACCCCCATGACTTAAGCTCACTGATGCTCAGAATGGCCAGTGTTTGTAACACTGACTGGCCCAGCAAGGTGTGTGCTTGTAACACTGGTCTTCCTCCACCCTTCAAGGTTTTGCCATTTTGTTACACATATACTCCACTTCCCATCTTCAAAGCTATTGGTTTGAATCATAACCCTGTACAAGAGGCTCGTCTTTTGTTTTCCGGCCATAACAGAGTAACACTTTGCCAAGTTAGTGTGTGAAGGAACTCACACAGATGCAATAAGAAGGTAAAAAAATAAATATGTACTAATTTTCCTATGACTGTCCAACAACGTTGCAGTTTGTATTCACTTTGAGAGGTAGTATAACTTATGCCATACCTGGAGGTAGATGCTTGTACTAAAGTTTATGCAATTTGACACTTTCGTGGGGCATGGTGAAAATACATACCTTGATACTCACATTCTATATCACTTATTCTACTTGCACATAATATCATATTTACGGTTCATTTTACACGTTTTCCACAACAAATTCGTGGTCATGAAAAATACAGCAATGCCACCCAAAAGGGTAATTTTCTTCAGGTGCAAATCTGGTTTCCTTTCATTATTGCTATGCTGACTCAAGATATTTATAACAACAACTTCATACATCAGCTTTTCACTTACATTGTCACTTAGAAACTACTCTCAAAGAAACACATCAATTGCACTTCATCCTCTACTATTTACAATCTCCCACACACCTGTGCTTAGAATTTGTGCTCCTGGTGTTACTTAAAGAACCACTCTGGACAAAGTGGCACCTTATGCTCCTGGTATTCGCAGTGCATTTCCTTGCCTGTCTTTGTCCGACGTTTTGTTGTGGCGCAGACACGGCATCGCCTGTAGACCACATGTCCAGCAAATGATTGCCACAGGTGCACAAGACAGTGACGTGCAAGGTACTGTGTGCCGACCAAGCAGTCTGCCATTGGTGTCTGATTCATCGTCCTCCTTGGACTGTGTTCTGAACATTCACATACTTTGCAAAGAGCTCTCATGCCAATTCTCTCTCAGACTCACATAGAGAGAGACCCTTACCCACAGCCTCGCTGGAGAGTATGAAACTGTTCACAATGGCTACATCAAGAAAGTGCAAGAATGCCTTCTTGTACCACCTGCATGATTTATGGAGACAATCAATCTCACTGATTTGCATGTTGGACTTATCAATGATCCGCATGTTGATGTAGTTATTGATGGCATCTGGCTTGTACGGGTTGCCCAGTCCTGAAGTCTGTCTTGCCTGTGTCCTGCATAACCCTCTGGCGAACTGAGGAAAGCATGTTCACCTTTTGCTTTTCATGCCAGTGAATGGCCAACATGTTACCACATTTCCGGGTTAGCAATGCACCTTTCTCAGTCTTCACAGGGAAGGCTGGAAAATTTTTCCTAGTGGCACGGACAATCCCACAGGCTTCAGTACCATGTTCAAGTAAGTAGGTCGTCAATGCCAGGGAGGTGTAATAGTTATCCATATACAGGATGTGGTTTTTTGCTGAAGTTTCTGACCATCAGCACTTCCATCTACAGCAACATGTGACCCTAAACACTTAAAACGCTATCACCTCAAGCAATCACCATTCAAAACTACATTCATCCTCCTACCACCTGCCAATCTTGCACACTTGATCACTTTACTCTTTTTTTCATTGACTTTCAATTTCCTCCCTTCACACACCCTTCCAAACTCCCCTCCCAGGAGTCTCAATCTTTCCTCCAGATGAGTCACCAGTGCAGTATCATTTGCAAGCAGCAGCTGACTCAGATTCTACTCTCTACCGTCAGCATTCACCAGACTCAAACTCTTATTTGTTATTTGTGTGGCAATCACACAGGACAAAGAACTTTAGTCTAAAATAGTGACGTTTAGAAGGCATGTACAATACTATATAAATGCTATACGTCCCCTGAACAGAACAAGCGACTCGTCGATAGTCATTTTCTGAAACGGCCGGAAAAACCTAATGGATGACTCCTTCAGCTTGGTCAAGATGGGCCCAATCTTCCACAGCCTGTCATTGGGTGCAGGGCCATAATTATGGCTGACATGGAGGAACTTCAGTATGGGTAGGTACCTGCCATGGGCCATATATTTCTCAAAGACAGGTGTGTGGATGATTTCGTCCACTGACCAATAAGCATGGATCACATGCTTTTTTGTGTGGGCCATTGCCATAGTCAAAGCGAGCCATACATACATATCCCCCACCTCCCCTGGCCGCCACTTTTTCATTTTTGCAGTCTCTCTGAGATGCCTGCACCCAGCCTACAGTGATAGCCTGGTGGATGTTGATCTCATCCACCAGATACTGCAGTATGGAGGTGGTAATAATGGCTTGGAAAAATGACAGGATGTTCCTGTCTGCAGGTGCTCCCTCTGTGCACCTGCCCCTGTTGCATCGAAGGCGAGTAAGGTTGGCTGGAAACCTTCCCCCTCCTTCCACACAAAAGTGTCCAGCCAGCTGATGCTGGTGCGACTAGGCCGTCTTGCAGTGTCACGTTCACTCCCACGCATACAGGCACAGGGACGGCCATGGCCATGGCCACGGGCAAAGGGGGGAGGGGAAGGAGAGGTGGAGGTGGAGGTGGGGGAGGGCAAGGGTGATAACTCATTTGAATCGAGGACTTCCTGAAGCGATGCTGGCTGGTCAGGCTGAACACTCGGGGCCAAGGATGGCCTAATCCCCACATATGTGGGGCCAGGCTCAGGGGATATGGCCCTTGAAGTGCTTGGCTTTGGTGATGGAGGTTGGGACAGGGAGAGAGTGGCACACTTCATGGTAACGTGGTGGTGAGCCGCGGCGGTTGCATTGATGTCGCTGACTTCCATGTTCATCATTATCCCTCACTTTCAACTGCTCCTGACTTATAAGTCACACTGTCAGAGATGAATGCATCGCTATCATAGGCACTCTCAGCCTTCTGAAGCATTGTGAGGGCCATTTCAGACTTTTCAAAGGGAGCAGGAGAGGTGGCACATGAAACTTCAATCTCAACATAGTAGCTTCCTCCTTTTTCCGAGGAAGTTTCGCCACTGTCACTTAAACTGGACACAATCATGTCCAAAGCACACCCTTTCATTGTATCCTTCGACAGGAGTTTTGCTTGGGTGGATGAGGCAAAGGGCCCACCTGAGGCGGCGACAGAATCAGACATTGAGGTATCAGAAGACATTGCTCCTCGCCCGGCCAAATCACGGGATAGACTGAACAATGCTTGTACGTGAACACGGGAGTCTCCCCAACCCTTTGGTCGCAAGATCAAACATGAGTCAGTTCAAACTATGGCGGGAATACATTTGCAGCATATGCTGACAACAGGCAGCATCTGTCCACCTATAATGTAGCGGCATATCACATCACCCAGCTGGTAAGGGTTAAGGCAATAGTGTATAGTACAGTGTGCAAATATAGTTCACTAATCTGATGGAAATCTGGAAACATTATTTCCTATTTTGATAAATTTGGACGACGTGCAAAAATGTAAACACGCTGGGCTAGGTTCCCAAGAACACACGTACCACAATTTTGGGTGAGTTGATGCTTGCTTAACTGTTATTATCTATCTAGGAACTATTATTTTTACTTGATCAAAAAAAAACTTGGACTGGAGAGGAAACTGATAATATGTTATAAATTAAACCTTGAGGTGTAAAAAAGTTTGTTTTTAAATGATATATATCTCACTTGACTGTGTGGTCCATTTATGCACATATACTGATTTTGATAAGGTTAGCTAGACTTGGCCCTTAGACGATCAACAGAACTTAAGTGTGGCCCTTGGGAAGGATTGAGTTTGACACCACTGCCGTAGATATATGTAGGGCTCCACCAAATATATATAGTGAATAAGGTGGCACAAAAATTACTGTACTTCTCACCAGAAACTTTATGGCAAGGAGGTGAGGTTATTTGCCATAATACCGCCAACCAAACATGAATTCAACTGTTAACGATTACTCAGGTGTTCCTACTGGATCATCGTCTACTAATAGTCCAACCACACTGCCTCTTGAGTTTATGGGCAATGTGCCACTGAAAGTGAGTAGGCACTGTCCCAGCAAATCAAAGACTGGAACATAAAACAAACCGAAATCCATGAAGCTCTACACATACAGTGTAAGAAGCCTTATGGAAGATTACAAATTTGATATCTTTATGACTGAATCAGAAAACATTTGTTGGGATATTATAGGTTTCAGTGGGATCCACAGAAAAGAAAAAAAAAAAATTAATTCAGCTCCAAGACAACAACCACCTACTTTACTTCAGAGGAAGGCAAAATGAAAGATTTTGAAGTGCAAGATTTCTAATCAACAAAAATATTTCAGAGAACATTTTTAAATTCAGCAGTTTATCTGAGAGACTACCATTGAATATAATTGTACAAAGCAAAAGATACATCCTAAAAGTAATTAAAGCATATACACCGACTTCTCAAGGCTCATATCAAGAAGGAGAAACATTCTATGATGACATCTCCCAGATTATGGAAGAAGAAAAGACCACATATATTATATTCATTGGAGACCTCAATGCAAAAGTTGGCAAATCGAAACATGGGGAGCATGTATGGGAAAATTCGGAGTGGGAGAAAGTAATGGCAGAGTTGAAATGGTAGTAAATTTTGCTGAAATATATAACATGAGAATAATGAACATATTCTTTCACAAAAGAACAGGGAGAAAATGGACCTGAAGAAGTCCTAATGGAGAAACAAAGAATGAAATTAAATTCTTTATAACAAATAAGAGTTTGAGTCTGGTGAATGCTGACGGTAGAGAGTAGAATCTGAGTCAGCTGCTGCTTGCACATGATACTGCACTGGTGACTCATCTGGAGGAAAGATTGAGACTCCTGGGAGGGGAGTTTGGAAGGGTGTGTGAAGGGAGGAAATTGAAAGTCAATGAAAATAAGAGTAAAGTGATCAAGTGTGCAAGATTGGCAGGTGGTAGGAGGATGAATGTAGTTTTGAATGGTGATTGCTTGAGGTGATAGCGTTTTAAGTGTTTAGGGTCACATGTTGCTGTAGATGGAAGAATAGATATAGGGGTGAAGTTTAGAATGAATGAAGTAGAAAAGATGCTGGGATGAATGAAAAAAGTGTTTGGGTGTTGTTCTCTTAGAAATATAGTAATGAGAAGGCTGAACAAGGGAGTAGTGTACCGACAGCATTATATGGGTCTGAAACGTGGAATATGGAAGTACCAGAGAGAAAAAGATTGAATGTAATGGAGATGAGGTGTCAGAGGAACATGTATGGAGTGACACATATACATCGAGTAAGAATTGATGAAATGCGATGGAGAACTAGAGTTATGCGAGAGATGGCTGATCTAGCTGTGCAGGGAGTGTTGCGCTGGTTTGGGTATATGGAGAGAATGGATGAAGAGTGATTTGTTGTGTGAGGTGTAAGTCTGTGAAGAAGACTACGAATAGGATGAATGGGCAGTGTGAAGAAAGCGGTAGATGCGAGAGGGATGAATAGAGAGAAATCTGGTCTGATCAGCTGATCGAGTCAGGTGCAGGGAAAAGAATGAATTCATTACAATATGGCAGAGGCAAACCAGCTCTGCTGTCGAGCCCTGCTGCGGATGTCACTGGACCGCACTGCGCAGTTGACCCTCGTGCGGTGTGGTGCGGTGCGGTGTGGAGAGGTCCCTTCTCCCTTTAGAGGCTGAGATATGAGTAAATATGTGTGTGTGTGGATGAGTAATATGATGAGTGTGTCGTCCCGTCTCGACCATCCCCCTAGGGGGGGGGGAGAAAGCCTAGTTATATTGACAGATAGATAAATAAGAGTAATAAGATCATAAATGTCAGTTATCAACAAAGTAAATATAGGAAGTGACCATAGAATGGTGGGCTGCACAGCCAGATTCAATTTCAGAGTTGAAAGAAGGAAATTGACTAAAAAAAAAAAAAATATCCCTAATATAAGTAAGCGAAAGCAAAGCAGCTTTTCAGTTAGAAATACCAAACAGATTTCAGGCTCCAAATTGTGCTGAGTGTGACACTGATGAGTAGAGGATAACAAAAATGTTAAGAGAATCAGCGGAGGAAGTAGGGAAATCTAATACAACCAAACCCAACAAGTATTCAAAAGTGACCCTCGAGCCCCTGAAAAGAAGAAAGGAGATGAAAGCAAAAACAAACAAAGATAAAGTAGACAGTGCTGAAATAAGTAGGCATATCAACAAGAGATGGAGAGAAGGAGAAAAAAAACATGGATCAAATCAAAGAAACCTTCAAAAAAAGGAAAACGTCTGAAACAGGTCCGAAGTAGAATGGCACTAGTAAAGCAACAAATTCTATCACTGAAAGACAAAAACGGAGAAGTCATTCAAAGCAGAGATAGGATGTTGAAGAGAGATGAAGAATTTTTCAAACAACTGTATGCATCAAAGACAATAGTACCGATAGTTAACTTTTCAGTTAACACAAGGGAAGGCCCAAAAATAAGATGGAATAGTATCAGGTATACTGTCGGATGCGGGAGTAGGAGTATAAAACAGGCTCACCCAATTATTTTCTTAATGTATAGACCAGGAGAAAATTCTCAAAGCATGGTGTAATGCAAGTTACATTGCTTTACAAAAAAAGGTGACTCAAAAGATCCAAGTAACTATCGACACATTAGTTTATTACCAGTTATTTACAAACTGCTCACCAAAGTCCTTACGAGCAGAATAATAAATAGTTTGGAAGAAAACCAACCTCTTGAACAGGCAAGATTCCGAAGCGGGTATTCGACTACTGATCATCTACACACATTGAATCAGCTAGCAGGGAAGACTTTGGTATATAATAAACCACTGTGCTTAGGTTTTGTTGGTTATGAAAAGACTTTTGACGCAGTGGAGTGCATAGCAGTTATAAATTCATTGTAGGAACAATGAGTAAATGAGAACATTGAAAACAATGCTGGAAAGATATATAGAGAGGGAACGCTACAGTATAATTACACAGACTAGAAAAAAAAATCAGAATAAGAAGGGCGTACATCAAGGAGATACAATTTCACCAAAGGTATTTGCAGCATGCCTAGAAAGTACTTTCAGAAAGCTAGACTGCGAGAACAAAGGAGTAAACTATCTATCTATATATCTAGGCTGCTTCCCCCAAGGAAAGAGAGGTAGACGAGACAGGACGACACGCTCCCAATTTACTCATCCACTCAAAACACATCCATTCGCATCTTAGCCCCAAAAGAGAGAAGTTACAGATCATCACCGCACCCTACCGCACAAGGGTCAACTGCGCAGTGCAGTCAGTGACATTCGCAGCAGGGCCGACAGCAGAGCTGGTTTACCCCTGCCACATCATAATGGATACATCCCCTTACCCACACCTGACCTGATCAGCTGATCAGACAAAAAGTGAGAGAATATCCCCTCAGGGCTGCGTCATCATTTATTCATTCACAATTTTTCTCTATTCATTTCTATCACACACAGCCACTCTTCCTTGCTCTACAGACATCCCTCTCACATCCAACGCTCTCTTCACACTGTCCATCCATCCTATTCTCGGTCTTCCTCTCAGCCTTACACCTCTCATATCAGATCTAGATGTCTTTTTTACCAATCGCTCATTATCCATTCTCTCCATATGCCCAAATCATCGCAACACCCTTTGCGCAACTCGATCAGCCATCTCCTGAACAACTCCAGTTCTCACTCGATCCATACGCGTCACTCCACACGTACTCGTTTGACACCTCATATCCATTACATTCAAACTTTCCTTCTCTGCTACAACCATATTCCATGTTTCAGCCCCATATAATGCAGTCGGTACCACAACACCCTCATACAGCCTTCTTTTTACATCCACTCTAAGCGAACGACATCTAAACACTTTTTTCATTTCTCCCAGCACCTTTCCTTTTTCATTCATTCTAAACTTCACTTCTGCATCTATTCTTCCATCCACAGCAACATGTGACCCTTAATACTTAAAACACTCTACCTCCTCAAGCAACTCACCATTCAAAACTATATTCATCCTCCTACCATCTACCAACCTAGTACACTTCATTACTTTACTTTTATTCACATTTACTTTCAACTTCCTCCTTTCACACACCTTTTCAAACTCCTCTACCAACTGTCTTAATCTCTCATCTGAATCACCCACCTGTGTAGTATCATCCGCAAAACAGCAGCTGCTTCAGATTCCACTCTCTACCATCAACATTCACCAGACTCAGACCTCCATCTAACACTCTTGGATTCAGATCCCTTACAACACCATCAATATAAATATTAAACAACCAAGCTGACATCACACATCCATGTCGCAGCCCCACTTTCATGGGAAAGCAATCACTCACGGTATTTCCCATTCTTACACACGCTCTACTGTTTACATGAAAACTTTTCACTCCTTTTAGTAAACTACCATCAAGTCCATACAATCTTAAAACAGTCCACAAAGCCTCCCTATCATTTCTATCATACGCTTTCTCTAAATCCATGAATGCCCAAAACACATCCTTACCTTTCGCTAAATACTTCTCACACACCTGTCTCACAGCAAACACCTGATCCACGTATCCCCACCCCCTCTCCTAAAGCCACACTGCTCACCAATCACTTCCTCTGTATCCTCTCTAACTCTCATAATTAATACTGTACCATACACCTTAGTACAACACTCAACAGACTTATACCCCTAAAGCTAGTCCATTCATACTTGTCACCCTTACAGTACCTTTATACAACGGGCCCACACAAGCACTTGCCCGGTGCACGAAGCACACATTCAACAATCTTACTTACCAGTCAACAATAGTCGCACCATCTTCTTTCAGACATTCCACGGCATGCTCATCCATACCTGCACCTTTCCCTGTTTTCATCGCCTTTACTGTCTCTTGCACTTCCTCCACCGGTATCAAAGAATCATTCAACTCTCCCAACACATTTACTCCTTGCACCCTTCCATCTGCCACAATCTCAGTCTCTCTCTACATTTAACAATCTTTCAAAATACTCCACACATCTCTTCCCTACTGCATCCATCTCATTTAACATCCTTCCATCCTCTGCTTTTACTCGCTTTTCCTTCTCAGACTCTCCCTTTTGCACCCTTTTCACCTCCTTTCAAAACATTTTCTTATTCTTTTGAAAATTCAGTCAGCCGCCTACCCCACTTCTCATCTGCTGCCACTTTAGCATCACGCACAGCCCTTCTCGCCCTATTCCTCTTTTCCTTATAACCTCTTATATGACACCTCATCCTTCCTCTGCAGCCACACTTCATATGCACGTCTCTTCTCAGCCACAGCCATACTTACTGCCTCGCACCACTATTCACTTCTCTTTCTTACACCACCACCCACTCGTCTCACACCACACACCTCTTCCACATGACCCACCACAGCGATCTTGGACAACTTCCATTTCATCTCCACACTGCCATTATCCTGATCTTTCATTGCGTTCCACTCATCTTTCAATTTCTCCTGATACTCTATCATTTTCTCTCTTTTATCCAACTCACTCACTTTCGAAACCTCCCTGCCACACCTAACTCTCTCAGCACTCACCAATCTCTTACCTAATCTCAACGTAGATCGAGAAAACCTAAATCATTTAAGATTTGCAGGTGACATTTTCCTAATCTCAGAAACAGCAGAGACGTTGCAAAAAATGTTGAATGTCCTTATCAGAGAAGGTTTGAAAGTAGTGCTAAAGAGCAACCGGAGTAAAACTAAAGTTTAATCCAAATACACCAAACAGCCTGATAAAGTAACAAAAAAAATTCTTGAGGAAGTCGAGAAGTACAATTACTGAGGGCAAATACTAAACCTAACGAAAGACTATGATAGCGACCAAAAAAAAAAAATACTCATTACAACTGAATTGAAAGCTTTCGGTAAACATAAAGATATAATGAAACGTAACCTGCCATCATGTATGAAACGAATAGTATTAAAGGAATATGTAATCCCAGGTATGACGTACGGCTGTGAGACCTGGAAACTGACAAAATCGGTGGAATATCAACTAATACGTTCACAAAGTGCAGTGGAAAGGTCAATATTCAAAGTATCTTTAAGAGGCAGGAAAAGATCAACGTGGATGAGAGGGAAGAATAAAGTCAATGACATTATAGAATTATAAAAGAACAGAAATGGAGATGTGCAGGCCATGTAGTAAGATTAAGGGATAACCGATAGAGCAAGAGACTGACTGACTGAACTCCAAGAGATTGTAAGTGTAGCAGAAAAAGGTCAGATAGACGGTGGGAACTATGAGACAGAGAAGTTTTTATGTTTCTGCCAGGAATCATGCTAAGTCTGCTCTTTGCTCTGCTAAAAATAATTTCATTTGTAACAAATACTCTCAACTCTCCAACTAGAATTCCTCCTGCTCCTTCTGGCACCTTGCCAAAAACCTTTCTAACAACTTTATTTCATCATCCTTCCCTCCTCTTTTCTACTCTGAAGGCTCTGTAGCTATTTCTTCTACTTATAAAGCAGATCTCTTCGCACAGAATTTCTCCTCCAATTCCACCTTAGACGATTCCGGTGCTGTTCCTCCATCACTTTCCCCCTCTGACTTCCTCATGGCTTACATTAAAATTTCTTCAGCTTGTGTATTCTCTGGCATCACTAGCCTCAATAATAACAAGGCATATGGACCTGATGGGGTACCTCCTGTTGTCCTCAAGAACTGTGCTTCTGGCTTACACCCTGCCTAGGTAAAATCTTTTGCCTTTGTCTATTAATTTGTACCTTTCCTTCTTGCTGGAAGTTTGCTTTCATTCAGCCAGTCCCAAAGAAGGGTGACCATTCCCAGCCCTCTAACTATCACCCAACTGCTTTAATATCCCGTGTCTAAAAAGTTTTCGAGCCTATCCTTAACAGAAAAATTTTAAAGCATCATTCCTATCACAACTTCTTTCTGATCGTCAGTATGGGTTCCGTCAGGGATGCTCCGCTGGTGATCTTCTCACCTACCTTTCAGGCTCATGGTCATCCTCCTTTTGGGACTTTGGTGAAAGCTTTGCCATTGCCCTTGACATCTTAAAGGCTCTCGATCGAGTCTGGCATAAATCTTTAATATCCAAACTACCCTCTAACGGATTCTATCCTTCTGCCAGTGCCTTCATCTATAGCTTCCTTTCTGGTCGTTCTATAGCTTCTGTTGTAGACGGCCATCGTTCTTCTCCTAGATCGATCAACAGTGGTGTTCCTCAGGGTTCTGTCCTATCACCAACTCTCTTCCTTTTATTCATCAATGACCTTCTAAGCTGTACATCTAACCCTATCCACTCATACGCTGGTGATTCCACCCTTCACCTTTCCATTGGTTCCTGCAACGTCCATCTCAGCAGTTACTTCAACAATCAAGGGATGAGGCTATGGCACACCTAATGTCTGACTTGGCTCAAATCTCTGACTGGGGTAAAAATAATCTTGTTATTTGTAATGCATCAAAGACTTAGTTCTTGCATCTATCAACCCAACAAAATCTTCCACAGGAGTGCCCATTAATTTTTAATAATATCCAGCTCAATCCTGCATCATCCTTGAACATGCCTAGCGTTTCATTCTCTAGGGACTTATCTTGGAAAGGCCATATTACATCTCTTGAAAAATCTGCATCCAAGAGATTAGGTGTGCTAAGCAGACTTCGTTCCTTTTTTACCCCAGCACAATTGTTGACTTTATACACGGGTCTTATTTGCCCCTGTGCAGAGTACAACTCTGATGTGTGGCTCCCCACATAGAGCTCTTCTCAATAGGGTGGAGTGAAAGGTTTTTCGTCCCATCAACTCTCCTCCTCTTACTGGCCCCCTTCAACCTCTGTCTCTTCGCAGCACTGTTGCATCGTTATCTCTTTTCAATCGCTACTTCAGTGGTCACTGCTCCTCTGAACTGTCAGTTTGCATCCCTTCCACCTTTAAGACGGGCATGTAGCACCCGTCTAGCAACAAACTCCCATCCCTTTTCTGTCCAACTCTCTAATGCAGCCCTTCATTTATGCAACATGTCAGCTCTGGAACTGTGTCCCTTTGTATTTCGTACTTCCTATGATCTCCAATCTTTCAAACGCAGAGTGTCCAGGCATCTCGACATGAACAGATCTTAAATTTGGCTCTCATTTGTATTTTTTTTTCTTAAAAGGTACGGTTTGTGGGCTCTTAGCCTTTGGTTCCTTCTTTCTTGCATTAAAAGAAAAAAAAGGAAATGCGTGGCAGAGGTTGGCTTAGTCAAAGAATTCGTGGGAAAGGCTTTGGTAGGTCTTTGTTCCTTTAGTGGACTTGCACTGGCTGATGATATACACTGTGTGTATATATATATATATATATATATATATATATATATATATATATATATATATATATATATACATATATATATATTATACTGTAAAGCACTGTCATCCCTGTGGACCTCGAACCAAGGTCTAAGGACATGTGTGGTTGTAACCTAATTATTATTTTTTTTTTCCCAGATCCAAACACCCCGACCTATTCCATTGCGGGTGGGAGAGAACAAATTCTTTCTATGTAAACTACATGTAGAATAAGATCGTGCTGTAAGGCACCCTCATCTGTGTGGGGCTCGAACCCACCTCGCCACAGCAGGTGTAAAAGAACTGTGACCGTCATGTAATTACAGAGTTTTTGTTTTTAGATCGACACATATGGTGAATGAAATCGTCTAAGCTAGTAAGGTTAAAAGAACGTCATAGGAGTTATGTGTCTGACTCCATTAGCCAGAGAATGTTTTATGTATTTTACTCCTGTTATCTGCAAATGTCTCTTATACATTATTCTTGTTATCTCAAGATGACTTCATTCTGTTTAGGAAATACTTTTCGACCTTGAAAGACTATAGACTGCAAGAAACACTTCAGTACAAAATATCCCATCTAAAAGTAATACAACTTTTGTAGTAACATAACATTCAGAAGGGATATGAAAAGTATATGGTCGTTGAAGTTAAGATTTTTTTTTTTTTAATTAAGAAAAACTATTTTTCATGATCAGTAATGCTGCAGAAAATACTACATTATAATGAGAGGATTAAAAACAACCTCCACTAAAGACTCTTACTTGTAGATGGGGGTTAGATGAGCAGAGAGGCAACTGTTTTGAGTGCTGAAGTGCTCTTCACTTCCCGCTGCTTCTGTACCTGGTGAGGCGTGGAACACAAATGTGCTCTGACCAACTGGCGTGATCCAAGGTGGTACACGGGAAGGGGAGGTAGTGTACCTACCCCCTCTACCCTCCCCCCATCTCTCTCTCTCTCTCTCTCTCTCTCTTGGATGTATTTACACACTAACATTGCCACCGTTAAACTGATGTGGCGTTTCATATTAGTTTTACTAGAAAAAAAAAATCATCATCATCATCATCATCATAACGTGCTCTCTGCGTTGTTAATGCTATCGACACGCGATTTTTTGCAGACTCGGGAACACTTTCTAAATGGTACTTATTAACTGTCATCTTCTGTCTGTATTTCCTTCTGCCTATGATCTCTAGCCTTTTAAACGCAGTGTGTCTAGTCATCTCGAAATGAACGCATCTTGAATTCGGCTTTCTGTTATTTTGTTTTTATTTTTTCGTCGAGGAAACAGTCTTGAGGACTTAAGGCCTTTGGTTCCTTCTTCCTTGAATAATGTGTATATATGTATTTGTACACTGAGGTGGTTTGGACATGTGGAGAGGATGGAGAATGAAAGACTGACTAAGAGGGTGTATGTAGGTGAGGTGGAGGGAGGGAGAGGGAGGGGTAGACCGAGGATGAGGTGGAGGGATGGAGTTGAGAGGTATATGAGGGAGGGGGTGAGTTGGGGGGAGGGGAGTCAAATGGTGGGTGACAGAGTGACTTGGAGGCGTTTTGTCTGCGGCCACCCTTTGCGGGATTAGGGCGTCGGGCTATAGATAGATAGATAGATAGTAAATATATATATATATATATATATATATATATATATATATATATATATATATATATATATAGGTAACTTGAACAAGTATTGGTTGGCCTAAGGCGAATAAAATCGTCTGGAGGCGGCATAATAAATATGAATTGCATCCTCTTTGGAAGGTGTTCAGAAGGAAGACTATCGAAACTCTTGATATGAGTTATGGTCATTTAATGAAACTGTGTTAATTATGAAAATACACACCTTCAGAGTAAACACAATTTCAACATGTGCCCGACTTTGTCCTGAAAAGGCTCAGGCCGGTCAGAACTGTTTATTCTTTACTAAAACAATAAAATGAGTAAAAGCAACAACGATAATAATCTATCTATCTATCCATTGCCAGACGCCTCAATCCCGTTCGGAATGGCCACAAACAAATAGCCTCCACGTCAAACTGTCCCCCACCATTTCATTGCCCTGCTCCCAACTCACACCCCCCTCTCTCATATACCTCTCCAACCCATCCCTCCATCTCATCCTCGGCCTCCCCCTCCCTCTCCCCCCCTCCACCTCACTCACATACACTCTCTTCGACAGTCTTTCACCCTCCAACCTCTCCATATGGCCAAACCACCTAAGTGTATTCCTCCTAACGCTTCCTATCACATCCACATCCACACCACAACGCTCCTTTATATCCTCATTTGTCATCCTGTCTCTCCATGTGACTCCACAGGCTCCTCTTAAATAACTCATTTCCATTGCTCTCACTCTTGACTTGTGCCCTTCCAAAAACGTCCAAGCTTCACTTCCATACATTAGAGTTGGTATGACAATACTGTCATGTAGTAACTTTTTCACTTCCATGCTTACTTCCCTGTTTCTTATCACTGCTTTCAAGGAACCAGCAATCTTTCTTCCCTGCTGTACCCTTTCAAGAACTTCATCCTCCAAACCTCCATCCTTACTCATCACACTACCCAAGTACTTAAACGTACTCACATTTTCCAATTCCTCACCATCCACCTAGCTGTACATTCACTGACTTCACCTCTCTCAAAGACCATCACTTTACTCTTCCCTACATTCACCTTTAGAATCCGTTTCTTACACACTCTCCCAAACTCATCCACCAAGCCTCGCAGCTCCCCTTCGTCTTCACTCAACAACACAGTATCATCTGCAAACAACAGTGCAGGGAGATTCCAAACACTACCCTCTCTCACCAGGGCTACTCCAACATCCACTACCCTACCTTGTACCTCTTTTATTACCCCATCCATGTACAGATTGAATAACCATGGAGACATGACACATCCCTGTTTCAACCCAACCTTCAAAGAAAAAAATGCACTCAGTTCACCTTCCACATGCACTGCAGCCTTAGCACCATCATACATACTCTTCACAGCATTCAAAAACTTCCCATCTACTCCAGATATTTTTAATACATTCCACAATCCTTGTCTATCCACTCTGTCATAGGCTTTCTCCAAATCCATGAAAGCTGCATACAACTTCTTTCCCTTCTCTAGAAACTTTTCCATTAAAGATCTAAGAATGAATATCTGATCTACAGAACCTCTTCCCTTTTCTAAAGCCTCCCTGTTCTTCTCCAACTAATTCCCCTGTTATTTCCCTAACTCTGTCAATAAGTATCCTACCATACACTTTTCCTATTATGCTAAGAAGACAAATGCCCTTATGATTACCACACACTTCTTTTTCCCCTTTTCCTTTGTACAAGGGAATAATTATACCTGACTTCCGATCCTCCGGAACTCTACCTTCCTCCCAGGCCAATCTGCACATCTTCCACATCCATTCTACTACTCTTTCTCCCCCCATGCCTCAACATTTCACCACACACTCCATCAATTCCTGGGACTTTCCCCAATTTAACTTTCTTCATTGCTTCCACAACTTCTATCCTATTGATTTCTTCCTGTCTTCTCACCTCCCTCCTTCTCCTAGCCTTTACCCAGCCACTTATACTCGCATCACTTCCATCCTCTACGTTCAACAATTCCTTAAAATCCTCTCCAC
This sequence comes from Coenobita brevimanus, assembly GCF_032717465.1. Taxonomy (NCBI): domain Eukaryota; kingdom Metazoa; phylum Arthropoda; class Malacostraca; order Decapoda; family Coenobitidae; genus Coenobita; species Coenobita brevimanus. Next base: position 12,767,826 of record NC_136984.1, read on the forward strand.
CTGCTTACTTTTTCTCCCTTCTCTACTGGTAATCTACCATTTTTATCTTTCACTCCCCTGCTATGTTCACTTCCACCCTGTCTTACTCTCTTCACCTCTTTTCAGAACATTTTCTTACAGTCCCTCCACTTTACACTCAAATTCCTTCCAAATTCCTCATCCACTCTCTTCTTACTCTCTCTTACTAATCTTTTCACCTCTCTCTTTCTTTCTATATATAACTCTCTCTTCCGTCTCTCAACTTCTTCCGCGCCCCTATTTCTCATCCATTCTTTGTATGCTTTCTTCTTTTGTGTCACAGCCTGTCTTACCTCTTCATTCCACCACGCTGTTCCTTGCATCCCCCTCCATCTTCTCTTCATCCCTGTCATGTTTGACAGTGTAGGAAAGCTTGTAGACCCAGGTATAGAAAATGCACATGAAATAACCGACATTTACTTGGCATGTACAAGTATGTAATTACAAATATCTCCTTAACCTAATTATATACAATTAACCCCCCACCCGAATCAGTGCAAAAACCTAACCTAAAGAGAAGCAGTCCAGGCTCCACCGAACAGAGACTCCATCTCGGGAAACATATGGAATATATCTGGCTGTGAAGCTGTGTGTGACGGCTCCCTTTAGTCACCAGTTACATGGCAAAATACTTAAAGTCACAGTCACAAATATGAAATTAACTCCACTGTGCACCGATCCCACTTCAGATGCACTGTACACCGACAATATCCTCGTCAACACACAGCTGCTTCGCCGACACTCTCCACTCCCGGTGGTAATCCTGTCTGTGGTGAGACCTGCACTACTCTCTCAGCTGTTGCCTTCCAGGGCCTCTCGTCACCTCTGGTGGCGCGCTCTGGAAAACTGACGTCACATCAGGGAAAAATATTCCATACAAATATACTCAATAACAATTCAGACCCATAATTTGAATACTTGTTTTATAATAAACGAACATTAACAATCATAACCTCAAAATAAAAAAAAACACCCAAATGAGGTTTTATATATAAATATTGTACTATAATTCCCATTCTCTTATTCTTTAGGGTAAACCATCATAATGAAATCTTGACATTATCCCCCCCTTCAAAACAAACAAAGTTTGTTTAAACCCGGCTCAAATAATCTGCTATTTCATTCTCACACCCTTTAATCGCCTTCACATTAAATCTAAAATTCTGCAAGAATAACGACCATCTAAGTATCCTACAATTATCCAAGGATTTGATATTCATATATTCCAATGCTCTGTGATCAGTGTAAATAATGAACTCTGTACCATACAAATAATCCTCAAAATGTTTCACACCAAACACGATCCCAAGAGCTTCACGTTCGACTGTAGAATACTTAGTTTCTCTATGTGTCAACTTCCTGCTGGCGTATGAGATAGGAAACTTTCCGTCTTCAAACTCCTGCATCAGCACAGCTCCTAGTCCTGTGGATGACGCATCAGTCTGTAGAATAAAGGATTTAGCAAAATCAGGCATCCTGAGCACTGGAGCACGACAAATTCTGTTTTTGAGTTCTTCAAATGCTTGCTGATGTTTTGCATCCCATTGCACGTTGTTTGGCATGGCTTTCTTTGTCAGCTCAGTCAGCGGGAAGGCAATGGTAGAATAATTATCAATAAATTTCCTATACCATCCTGTCATTCCAAGGAATGCTCTAACTTGCTTCTTTGTTCGGGGTGGTTCTGCATTTAATACCTTATCCAACTTTTCCTGATCCACCTCTATTACATTTTCTCCTACTCTTAATCCTAGAAAAGCTAGCTACGGACGTATATCCAACAAAACACTTAGTAGGTCGCATTGTCAACCCAGCGTCCCGAACATCTTGGAACAATTCCCTCAGAACACCGACATGTCTCTTCCAATCTGTCGTGTGAATCAGCAGGTCATCCATGTAATTATCTCTGTCTTCCTTACCATTGTTGAGTTTCCGCATCATTCGGTTGTAGGAAGCAGGAGAGTTGACCAGGCCGAATGGCATTCTGACGAACTGGAAGCTGCCATCTGGAGTTGAGAATGCAGTCTTTGGTCTCGACTCAGGATTCACGCCAATCTGCCAGTAACCTTTAGTAAAATCAAATGAAGAGAACATCCGCTTACCTTGTAATTTTACCATGATGTCCTGGCGGGTCATGGGTTCCGCATCAAATGCAGTTACCTTGTTGAACTGCCTATAATTGACACAGAACCTTACATTTCCATCTTTTTTCCTTACCAATACAATAGGTGCATTGTAAGGAGATTTGGCCCTTTCAATTCCAGCATCTTTAGAATTTCTTTCCTTGCAGTTTCCCTTGTCGCATGTGGCAAAACGTAGGGTTTCATGTAGATAGGCTTTTCAGTTGTTACTTCAATCTTGTGTTCCTCAAGGTAAGTTAGACCTGGTTGATCTGAGAATATGTCAGCATACTCCTCTACTAATGACTGTAGTTCCTGCTGTTGCTCCAATGATAGTTCAGGGTTAATGTTGACGTCCTTGTAGGTTTCCCAGTCCTCTAATACTGGATGAAGCAGCATCTCTTCTTGATCCTTATCATCGTCCACCACAGCCAAAGCAGAAACCTGTGATTCACGATTCTCCTCTGCCTCTTCATACTTTTTGAGAAGGTTCACGTGAAAGATCTTGTTATGGTTCCCAATCTGCACTTTGTAAGCCATATCACTTATCACTTGGACCACTTCAAATGGCCCCTTCCACTGCAAGAGCAACTTATGATTGTCTGTAGGCAACAGTAGCAGGACCTTGTTACCCACAACCAATTTACGGGGCTTTGCCTTCTTGTTATAGTGATGTTTGTAACATTCTATTGCCTCTGAAAGACTCTCCTGAGCAAGACGACAGGTTTCTCCTAACTTGTTGTGGAGGTCGAAGACATACTGATATGTATTGTGCACGTCATGTTCAACTGGCCCGGTCCACATTTCCTTCAGCACTTGCATGGGTCCACGAACCGTTCTACCATACAACAAATCAAATGGTGTGAATCCCATGCTGGCTTGTGGTACTTCCCTATAGGCAAACATCAAAGCTGGTAGATACCGGTCCCAGTCTCGAGGCCTCTCCTGACATCCGTCGCAACATAGATTTCAGTGTTCCATTGAAGCACTTATTCAATCCGTTGTACCTGGGATTGTAAGGAGTAGTGTGTAATTGCTTCACACTAATCAGTCTGCATATTTCTTCCATGAGTTCAGAAGTAAATTGTGTCCCACGATCACTCAGTATTTCCTCAGGTAATCCAACACGTGAAAATACCTCTAACATTGCATCCGCTATTCTCTCGGTTTCAATGCTAGGAACGGCAACTGCCTCTGGGTACCTGGTTGCATAGTCCACTATTGTTAATATATAACGGTTACCTCTATCAGTTCTCGGGTTAAGTGGTCCAACCAAGTCTACAGCTACCTTTCAGAAAGGGGCATCGATAAGTGGCAATTCACCAAGTGGCACTTTTGTAATTCTCCCACGTGGCTCAGTCCTCTGACAAACATCACAGCTCCGACAAAACCTCTTTACAACCCCGTACACCCCTAGCCAGTAGAAACAGCTGAGGATCCTGTCACCAGTCTTCTTAATTCCCAGGTGACCTCCCATCGACCTTCGTGAGCCTAACACAGAACTTGTTGTCGCCACGTCTCTGGGACTATGGCTTGATTAACTTCTCCATTCTGGTACACCTGTCTGTAAAGAATACCATCAGCAATCACCACTTTTGCATTACCTCTTCCCCATGGAGCCTTTCCCACATGCTTACGGAGGCTGTCCAAACTGTGGTCTGCTTCCTGGGATGTCCTTAGTTCCTCAACACTCCCAGCTACTCGTGGAATTCTTGGCACTCTTAACGCTGACAGTGTTTTGTCCTTATTTGCTTGTCCCCTTGTCATCACAGCAGCAGCAAGGTTATCCATTTGTCGCTCGTCCTTGGTTACTCCTGGAATATTACCAATAATCAAGTCACAGACAGCATCATCTAAACACGTTGCGGTGACTTCTCCTAAATAATAAGGAGTGTTAACTTGTAACTTTGCTACCTTGCAAATCCGAGCGGTTTTATCTGCTAGCACGCAACGCCGCAAGTTTCCTGACAAATCTTCCGGTTTTACAAATTTCCTTTTCACTAGAACACCAGTACATCCTGTATCCCTCATTACCTCTACTTCTTGATTACTAATATACCCTTTTACAATCTTCAGCCCATTTGTAGTTTCACAAACACCCGCTACTAAAGGTATTTTCTCCCCACTGGCCAGGTACATTACTTTCTCCTCTTCAAAAGCTGCTGCCTTGTCTTCCTTTGTCCTAAGCAACTTCTCCAGACCCATTTTCGATGGTTCCCTTCCCTCTTCCATACACAAGACAGTCTCTGGCTATGTGGCCCTGACGATTACATAAAAAGCACACACGCCTCTCTCTGTGCTCCCGTACACCTTGCTTATCGACTCGGGTGGCCGGTTTCATTTCACTTGCAGGAAGGGAGGGTTGCTTCACACATTTCTTACTTGCAAGCGACGATGAACGAGAGTCCAGGTAACGCTCTGCAAGTGCTTCAGCTTCATTCATGTCCTTGGGTGACCTATCTTTAAGGAAAACGGCTAACTCTATTGGACATCTATTAAAAAACTGTTCTCTTACCATTAAATCAACAATACCCTCAAAGGTTTTCGAAACATATGCTAGCTCGATCCATTTGGTTAAATATCGTCTCAACCTGGACACATACTGCTGAACCGTTTCATCTGGTTCAGGCTTCTCAAATCTAAACTTTTTCCTAAACCCCTCTTCTGTCATCATGTATCTTCGCAGTAGTATCTCTTTGACCTTTGTAGAGTCTTGAGAATCCTCCGAACTCATACTCACAAATGCTTGCAACCCTTTTCCTGTCAGCAACATACTAAGATGAGTCGACCACTCGCTTCTTGGCCAGTCTTGTGTCTCTGCATACCTCTCATACTTTGCTAAAAATGCATCCATGTCATCCCGATCTTCCTGGAATACCGGTAGCTTCACTCTGGATACAGGATGTGTTGTTGGCTCTGATGCAGACCTACCGCTAGGGCACTGTAATTTCATCTGGATTTCAAGTTTCTTTGCTTCAAGTTCTGCTTCGGCCTTACGTTTTTCATCAGCAGCAATGCTCATTCGAGCATGTCTCTCTTCTGCTCGTCTATCTCTAGCCGCATCACGCTCAAATTTAATAAAGGCTTGTAACTCTGAACCACTAAGTCCTAGTTTCTCACCTGCAGCTATGAACACATTAATATCCGTGTCAGACATTATTGATCAGCACAGTCGAATATTTCACCACATACCGACCCAGAGTCTACAAACTATCCCGGACAGGCCCCCAAAATGTCATGTTTGACAGTGTAGGAAAGCTTGCAGACCCAGGTATAGAAAATGCACATGAAATAACCGACATTTACTTGGCATGTACAAGTATGTAATTACAAATATCTCCTTAACCTAATTATATACAATTAACCCCCCACCCGAATCAGTGCAAAAACCTAACCTAAAGAGAAGCAGTCCAGGCTCCACCGAACAGAGACTCCATCTCGGGAAACATATGGAATATATCTGGCTGTGAAGCTGTGTGTGACGGCTCCCTTTAGTCACCAGTTACATGGCAAAATACTTAAAGTCACAGTCACAAATATGAAATTAACTCCACTGTGCACCGATCCCACTTCAGATGCACTGTACACCGACAATATCCTCGTCAACACACAGCTGCTTCGCCGACACTCTCCACTCCCGGTGGTAATCCTGTCTGTGGTGAGACCTGCACTACTCTCTCAGCTGTTGCCTTCCAGGGCCTCTCGTCACCTCTGGTGGCGCGCTCTGGAAAACTGACGTCACATCAGGGAAAAATATTCCATACAAATATACTCAATAACAATTCAGACCCATAATTTGAATACTTGTTTTATAATAAACGAACATTAACAATCATAACCTCAAAATAAAAAAAAACACCCAAATGAGGTTTTATATATAAATATTGTACCATAATTCCCATTCTCTTATTCTTTAGGGTAAACCATTATAGTGAAATCTTGACAATCCCACACACCACATCACATGCTGCACATATTTCTTCTGTGAATATCCTGTACACACCTTCCACGTCCCCCATCTGCTCCAATTCATATTTGCCCAATCGTTCCTCCACTTCTCTCTTTTATTCTGCCTTTTTCTCATCCTCTTGTAACCTTTCCACTCTCCTTGCAAATACTCCTTCTTCCCGTCCTTCCCTTCTTCTATTACTCCAAGTTTTTTGTATCTTGATTCTGGCCACCACCAAGTAGTGGTCAGAAAGTCCACCCCCCCAACTTCTATAAGCTCTAGCATTTAATAATAATAATAACGATAATAATAATGATGATGATAATAATAATAAAATAATAATAATAATAATAATAATATAATAATAATAATAATAATAATAATAATATAATAATAATAATAATAACAACAACAACAACTGGAGCGGTGGGGTCTTCGCCGTGGGTCCACCCCCCAGAGGCTGTCGATGCAGAGGTGGAGGAAAGCATGGGGGCCAAACCACCGCAAACCCGAGAACGTGGGATGCTTCGGTTGCCTGGGCAAGTACCACATCTTGCAACGCACCACAACAACACTGCATTTGCTACACCGAGAAATGACTCCCCGGCGGCCATTTCTCGAAGACTTCTTCCAGCCGGTGACACTGAAAGCAATCCAGGTCCAACATGCACAAAATCTATCACTTCCAGTTGACAGACAAAGGGTTCTGTTCAGTGAATTTCTTGCAAGAACAGTACCCAATACACTTGCACAACATTGCCATGCAGAGAACATTATACAAACACCTGGACCTGCTCCTCATGCTCTACCTCACACCCACTAACCCCCTCATCAGATTCTTTCCTACTTCCTTCACATCTCCTCAACCTAACCCACTGATCCTTCCAACGTCATCCAATCTTACAACCCCTCCCATTCCACCCCAATCTAATCCACCCCAACCTTTATCTCTATCACAGCCTTCTCCTACCCCTTCCTTTCACTCACACTCGCACCTCCCCCCCCCCTCCCCCGTGATGCAGCGCCCAACACACATCGTACACACAGCATTAACATTCTTCAAATAAACTTAGATGGCATAAATACCAAAAAACAAGAACTCACGCAATTCATCAAACAACAAAACATTCACACTGCCATCTTACAAGAAACAAAACCAAGCAGAACACATACCAAACAACTACGCGACGACAGACGTTTTCATCAGTGCAAGAGACAGTTCCCCATTGACCCAAACTTTGCACCCTTAACTTACAACCAGACGAAGCACATCATTAGCAACCTTAAGCATTCGTCTGCTTGTGGCCCAGACAACATAAGCAACATCACTTTAAACGCCTTGGACCACAAGGCATACAAGCACTCACCAACATATCAAACAACAGCCACTCACACAACATAGTACCTAACATCTGGCAGCACTGTACTATCATCACTAGGCTATCCCCAAATCCTGCAAAAGACCTCACGTTACCTTCCGCACACAATCCAATCACACCCCTCTGCACCCCCTCCAAAGTCACTGAACGACTGCAATTACATTTAGTTACACCTCACATCCACCTAGCCCCATCACAACATGGTTTTAGGCCAAATGCTCTTCTTACAGACAGTACACAGAGAGTTTTTATTGGCATGAATTCAACTAGGCCATCACACAGAATAATCCTGATCACACTAGATATTAGCAAGGCTTTTGATGCCATCCCCCGCCACAACCTCACAAGCAAAATATTCATCACAAACACGGACAATAAAACAAAAAGAATGGCTGGCAAACCATTTAGCAGGCAAATGTGCACATGTAATTTCTGCCGGTCAGTCATCGAACATCAGAAACTTAACATATGGCGTCCCCCCAAGGATCTGTTTGGTCCCCCACTCTCTTTAACCTATACATGCACGACATACCCAGACCCCACACATCACAAATAAACATAGCTTCCTGTGCAGACGTCATAACACTTACATGTACACACCAAAACGCAAACACAGCCGCACACATCGTCCAACCTTACCTCAACACACTCCACTAATGGTTCACCACAAACAGACTCACAATAACCCCAGCCAAAACTACAGTGACCCTTCTCAAACTGGGCTGCAGAACATAGCCACAGTCCACACGTCACCATAAACAACACTCCCCTACCACACACACACACACACACACACACACACACACACACACAAACACAATCCTTGGTGTAACATGCAATTCTTCAATGCCATTTAAACAACACATTTCAAACATTAAAAATAAATTAACACCAAGACTCAATGCCCTAAGATCACTTGCCCAAACAACATTTGGACACAACAAAGAAATCACCACCACAATATACAACCAATATATACAGTATGTTCAGTGATGAATTATACAAGCCCTGCTTGGACTTTTAACCTCACTAAAACACACTGCGACACTCCACAGACCATACAGAACAAGGGTCTAAAAATAATCACAGGCTGCACAGCTACAACACCCACAGACCACCTACACCTAGACACTGAAGTCCTCAAAGTCAAGGATCATCTAGACATGAGAGGCTCACAGATTCTTGCTGTAGCCTCCACAAACTTACACCATCCATAACACTACATGGCAGCACATCTACACACACCAAGGAACATCAAAACAACACCCAGCACACGTTATCATACACAAATACTGCCATCTCTCCCATCTTGCCCGCCTCAAACCAGCCTCAAATCACCTTTCAGAGGCATATCCATGCTCAAATCACTCGCCACTCCATACAGTCACTCAAAGACAACACACAGCTGCATGCAGGGCCTCCTGATATCCACCCTTCTGAATCCTACTCCCTTCGTGAGGACAGGGTCCACCTGGCCTGGCTGAGATGTGGGCATCATCCAGCCCTCTTGAGTTATCAGAAGAGGCTGGATGACTCCATCGCTGACGCCTGTCCAGAATGCAACACAGTACCTCATACTATTAAGCACATTATGGAAGACTGCATCACACACAATCACCTGTGCCAACAACACAACATACACTCCTTGAGAGCTCTGTGGGAATGCCCGGTCTCGGCCGTGGCCTTCCTTAGGGACTCGGGGCTGTTCGGCCAGACTGCCTAGGGAACAACTACTACTACTTCTACAACAACAACAACAGCAACAACAACAGTAATAACAACAACAACAATAACAACAACAACAATAACAACAATAACAACAACAACAACAATAATAATAATAATAATAATAATAATAATAATAACATAATAATAATGATAATCATGATGATAGTATTGTGATACTCGCTCCAACATATGGAAGCGAAGCTTGGACATTGTTGGAAGAACACAGGTCGAGAATGAATGCAGTGGAAATTTATTATATCTGAAAGTAGCATGTGGAGTTACAAACGCCTAAAGAAGTGATGACCTAATTCCCAGCACCTTTCGCTCAGAAAGTGGTATCTGGCAACTGCCACAACTTATACTCATTTTTTTTTTTTCGAAATTGAGGCAAAGATGCAGTTGACAGGCTGGTGATGATTGGCTGAATATAACAAGTCCGAATAACATCGTTGTATTTCAAGTAATCACCAGTAATGTGAATCGAAACTTAGTAACTCAAATACAATGATGTTATTCGGACATGTTTCATTCTGCTAATCATCACGAACTTGTCCGTGCATCTTAGCCTGGATAAGAAAAAATAAATAAATAAAAGTATAGTTATATTTCCTATATCGCACACCGGAAGGAGCAATATTTAGTTTAACACCAAAAATATATAAGTGTTTTTACCGAGTGTATATCTCGCATTACGTGAGAGGAAACCACAACATACTAAAGATGAGGTTGAACGTGACGCACAGTCTGTCGCTCAATGGTTCCAGGGTTAAATGCAGAGAAACTCTGGTAATCCTAAGCCAACAAAAATGAAGGAAAAAGTCCCATAAATAATGTCGAAATCATGAGTGCCATCAAATAATAAAAATAAACACCCAATGATATATTATTATCCGCATTTAAATCTCTATGTGGGATGATATTTACGCTGGAAAACAAAGCCGTGAACGCTGTAAGTAGGATGGATCGTCGACACGAAACTACAACCGCTCAGTGTGTGTAAATTATTGTTCTTTAATTTGCAAATATTCCAGCAAGACAGATATCCCGGCAGCATAAAAAAAAGATGGACAGTTAATGAACAGATGAGATATAGAGAGGCAGAACATAGAAAATTTGCCAAGTAGACCCCTGGTCGCACAAGACCAAGACAAATTATTGTATGTGGCCAAGAACAACCCCTAACCATCTGTGCTGCCATCAAGAAGCAAATTAATCTGCCGGTACTCAGTGAAGTTAGTGAAACCAATGCAATAATGAGAAAATTGGATATTTATAATCACACAATAAAATTCCAACATGTAATGAAATATGTAGGGCAGTTTCATGAAAGAACTATAGAGGGAGAGGGTGATGGTCAAAAGCAAGAGTGCGACAATGAAGAGAACTAAACATAGAAGGGATTGTAGTAAAAAAAAAAAAAAAAAGGGGGGGGGGAAATCGTGACAAAGGCCGAGACACATCCACTCCCATCCATAGCGTGGTAATGACTGACGTAAGCAGTGTTGCCAGCCAAAATTTATGAAATTCCCGATATTGCTCATGAGAAAATCCCAAGAATTCTCAAGGATTCAAAACATCGTATTCAATTAAATTTGCGATATAACAAAAGATGGTTTAAATTAATTAATCAAAAATTAATAATATTGATCTAAACCATCTTGTACTGCAAATAGCTTAGCCTGAAGTGAATTACTGTATTGCAGAAAAACAGAATGCAGCTCATCATCCTCTTCTTCATTAATACCTTGGGTACCTTCCTCTTCCCCCTTGCTCAAATGTGCCATATTCATCCTTTTTGCCTGGAGTACTTTCTGCTTTTGGCAATGCAATATTTTCCTGGATTATATACGAAACTTTGGTTTTCTTTAGTGTCCTGTTCTGTGCTTTGTCACAATTGGGAAAAATTTTCTTCATTAATTGCATCAGGTGATCTGCTTGTGAAAATGATGTGCCGTATTCAGCAAAAAATCAAGAAAGCAAAAGCTCTGAATTTGCAGCCATATCGGACAGAGCTGGTTCATTTTTTTTCTTCATGATCTGATCAATGCAAACAATGTTTTACTTGCAATCCACATTCTTTACATGATTAAGAGATGTTTGATGGCTTTAAAACAGACTTGTTACAGTTTTTAAGAGTAGAATCACACACATTGCATTTAACTGAATATTTATCTGTAGGTTCAGGCTTCACCCAAGTTTTAAATTCAGGATCGTTCATCCTTTCAGCTTTGAAAGTCTGTTGGTACCAGATTTTGGTTTTCTTTTTAGGGGTAGCACCTGAAGACGAAGCCATTTTCTTTATAAAGACCACAACAATCTAATTACTCGAAAATGCTGATTTTTTTTTCTGATTTGACTTTTGTGTTTACAAGCACAAGGAATTACATATTACTTAACCAATACAAACACCAAATACAGGCCCATAAACTATGTAGAAAAGCCATCATGATAATAAACTGTACATTTATTAGTTAAAGAAAAAATAAAAATTTGAAGCATTATACATAAAACAACTAAGTTAACAGCATTCCCAATAATTACTTAACCCTCCTTAGGTAACCCTAAAAGTTTATCCTTCCTCAGGTAACCTGGGGTCCGTCAGACCCCAATCTTTAGACAAATATCAAAGAAACTTACAACAGTTTTATTGAAACAATTACTTGTACACAATTCCTGTAGCCCTTTTCCTTCATCTTGGTGCAAAATGTATGAAAATATAAGTGAGGAAATATTGTAAGGAAAATTAAAATGAAAAACGTTGACAAATTTTATAACAACTGAAAATAGTGGCTGCCATACGAACACTGATATGTTCCACTAATTTTTTAACAATGCCTGCTGTAGACCAATGGCCAATGTACCTTTAAGAAGAAAGAGAAGCACATGTCATAATAAATGATTTTTGATAAGAAATATATATATATATATATATATATATATATATATATATATATATATATATATGAAAAAAAAACACAAGTTAGGTAACCGGGGGTCCACCGGACCCCAAAGGCTAAGCGTAAAAATTGAGCCATATCCCGAACTGATCTAATCACCTCCCTAAACTACTGTAGTCTACTAGTCAGGAAGGTAGAGGGAAAACCGGATCCCAAGACCTTATAGTACTATATGAAAAACACTAAGAAAAATAGCACGGGGTCCAATAGACCTCAGGTTACCTGAGGAAGGTTAATTTATAGCACAATTAGGAACACCGAGATGATATCTGATCTCACGTCTCCAACAGACTGAAGTTGACTCGAACGAAATATTGAATCTGATTGGCTGAAAGTATGTGACGTCATTGTATTTAATGTCGTCAGAAAGTATCTAAAGGGGTTATTGGCTGAACCAAATATCGAACGTGTCCCTTACGACGAGGTGAAAAACAAGAATGGCGGAACCACTGTTACTGTTGTAAGACAAATACACTCTTAGAATATTGGGAAATAAGGTTCAGTATGTTATGCAGTTGTAAGTCAAGTCACAAGTGTCCATTAAGATTCTCTCTCTCTCTCTCTCTCTCTCTCTCTCTCTCTCTCTCTCTCTCTCTCTCTCTCTCTAACCATTAATATTTACAACTGTTGCATTTCGTTTATAAACGTATTATATTAAGAAAATAAAATAGAACGGAGTCAAAATTGCCAAGATTTCCAACTTTTTATCCAAAAATAACCGAGATCCCAAGACTGGAGTCAAAATCCCAAGATCTTGGGAAGAATCCCAACTGCCAGGCACTGGCATCACTGGACAGGGCGACATGGAGGGCGATTTGTTTGTGACCACCAAGTATAGGATTGTGACGTCTGGCTATAGATAGACAGAGGATGATGATGATGATGATGATGATGATAAAGGTAATAATAATAACATAAACATCAACACCAGGAACAACATCAACAACGTCAATGACAACGACAAAGGGAACAGCGGCAACAACAACGACGATGGCGGCAACAACAAGAACGTCGACGACATCAAGAATGACATCAAGGACGACGATGACGACAACAGCAATGACGACAACAATATCAACTACGACGATATCAACTACGACGAGGACGACAACAACGATGACAAAAGACAACAACGGCGTTACTGGAAGGCTCATGATATTCAGCTCAAAGACAAGTTCCTTAACTGTAATGGCCGTCAGCTAAAGTTTCAGATTATAATTATGTTTTACATAATGTTTGTTGTTTTATTAGCTGTGAAGAAAAGCAGGCATAGTCTCGTCCTCTTAGTATGATCTGAGTTTATAACACAAAGCACAAGTGAAGGAAGTCATTGGTATATGCTTTGTTCCATTAAGACAAAATTGTGGGGAATGTAATCGGCCAAGAGGGAAAACATTCATCAGTTGTAAAGACGTTAGTTTTCCACAAAATTTCCACTGGGATGAACACAGAAAGGCGAATGAAAGATTTCTCAACAGCTAAAGAAAATTACCTTCAAATACACGAAAAAACGAGAACTACGTCTTCATGATGCTGTTAACATGATTTCCCAGCCAATCTGTAGCGCAAGTGTTTTTGTCCTTATTAAACTTACAAGATACTCTTTAAGTTCATTAAATTTAATTAGTGGCATTTTTTCTACAAGAATCAATAATCAGGGTGCATTTTAACTCTCTCTCTCTCTCTCTCTCTTTCTCTCTCTCTCTCTCTCTCTCTCTTTCTCAGTAGTCTCAGGTCAAAATCCAAAATCGTCAGTGAAGTAGCCAGGTGGCTCTATAATTTTTTTTTTTTTTTTTTTTTATCTTATGGAAGAAATAAAAACCAACTTAGCCAGCAACCAAGAGGTCCCGGGTTCGATTTTCACCCGACCATGGGACTGTGTGGAAGTTTTTTTTTTTTTTTTTAAGTTAATTGGGAACTGAAATAGTGATCTGAACTGCACTTTAAATCTGACAGCTGTAAACCAGTCCTTGGGGGATAATTTGCACTTTATAAAAATTGATTTCTTGCTTTAATGACTCGTTTATTACACATGTATTCATATAAACCTTCTTTTAGCTCCGGTTATTTCTTTTAACATTTTCCTTAATTGTATTTTGCTATTATCGCCTATTTACATAAGTTGTAGGTATACTATTTTATAACACAATACTATATGTAACTACAGTATGTAACTATATAGCTATAGGTAACAATATATAAAACAGGTAGTTATATCTGAGTTCTCCAGGAAGAGTTAGAGAACACATCCCCTTACCTAGACGAATCAAGAATGCCAAACACCCCTGATCATGTGTTGGAAACGTGACAGACACACGCACAAACGTACGCACACGTACGCCCAGACACTTTAGCCGGAAGCTAAAGTGAGATATAAGTCCGATATCACACGTAGGGAAGTTAGTAGGAGAGGAGAGAACAAGAGTTAGGCAAGGAGAGAGCGATAGGGAGTAGGATAGTTTTTTTTTTTTTTTTTTTTTTTTTTTTTACGTGTCCGACTCTGGGCAAAGGCTCAGGGCCTATTTCTTGGGGGCAGTCACCTATCCCAAGGCCCAGTAGTCCTCCTACATCTCCACATGTCACCACTTCGGCGCTAACACCCACCGTTCATTTTGAATACATGCTAGGGCTGTCTCATACAGGACTGGTGTATTGGTATTAGCGGGGGTACTTTTATGACATGTCGGCGGGTCATCTGGTAGATCAGGAAAGTCTACCTTTAGGAAATTCAAATCCTTAAACTGTTCCCTGCCCCAGCCGGGATTCGATCCTGGGTCCATTAGGACTGCAGCCCGCCTCTCTACCGATTCAGCCACCGCCTCCCCCAAAGTGAGAGTAAAGTAGGACAGCAGCCAGCACAAACTGCTACCAACCATAGGCTACACGGGTCACGCCAAGTTCTTAACTTTTATTCAAGTAACTGTCTCACAATAAACTCCACCAACCCAAATCTGCATATTTCATCATCCCGCTTAAAATACGAAGAAAATAACGGAACAGAGAAGACCTACACTGACATCTCCCACACGCCTCACTATTACCCTCTCCTGGTGTCTCTCCCATTGATGAACAACAAGATAACCTTCTCTGTATAATTACACTCCTCGGCTACGTCTACTTACAAGGCCTGTTACTTTTAAACGGTAATACAGTCTCATTCATTTAAGAATCACAGTGCTAATTACAGCTGGGAGCAAATATTAGCCTAATATTTCAACTCATCTACTTTTCTTTCTCCACCGGTGTCTAATATTCCTAAGCTGAGAAAAGCCTGATATGTGCCTCTACGCAGAGATGTTGATTTTTAATACGATTAATTAGGGAGAAAGGTGACCGCCATGCCCTAAGCATACCGTTAGTACAGTGAAATGGTAGATGACTTTTTGTCCCTGATTGTACCCCACCTGGAAATTTTACACATTTTTTTAAACAACAGAGAAAAGAGGGGCAAAAGGAAATTAAACAAAAAAGAGAGCAGAGAAGAGAGGAGTAAAAGGGGAGTAAACAAAAAAGACAGCAGAGAAGAGAGGAGTAAAAGGCATGTAAACAAATAAGAGAGCCGAGAGGATAGCAGTAAAAGGCAAGTAAACAGAAATGACAGCAAAGAAGAGAGTAGTAAAAGGCTGGTAAGTAAAAAAGAGAGCAGAGAAGAGAGGAATAAAAGGCAATTAATAAACAAATCAGGGAAGCAAATACAGTAAGACCAATACTTCCTATCAGAGATGTATATTATTAGCAAAGCTATGACTGTGGATATTATTTAATTTTATTACAGTTTTTACTAAAAACTGAAGAACGCCCACAGACACACCAAGGCTCCCAGCCGAAAATGGCAAGAGAGAGAGAGAGAGAGAGAGAGAGAGAGAGAGAGAGAGAGAGAGAGAGAGAGAGAGAGAGAGAGAGAGAGAGAGAGAGAGAGAGAGAGAGAGAAATCATGCAACAATGAAAACCAGGCATGATAGTTTCTTCGGAAAGAATGAGTGGATGTCCAGTTTTACGCTATTATTGTCGGTAAGGGAAAAGTGTTGGTGTATTTCTGTGATCCAGATAAACACAACTACATAACCACCAAAATTATACAAAACCTTTAAACAGGTAACATCCCTCACGAACCACCACCAGACATCCACCCCCAAGAAATCACCCTATCCAGAGAGACACGAGTACTCTTAGCCAGACTACAGTGCGGTCAACACTCTTCCCCTACAGTGCGGTCAACACCCTTCCCCGATTCAACAGTCCCATCACAAATTACCTCTCACAGACAATCCATTATGCTCACAGTGCAATGCAGCTCTCCATATTGCAACACACTCGTGTACCACATTATCACATCACTGACAATCCTTCAAAATGATTTAAAAAAAAAAAAAAACAAGAGCCTGAAACTGTCGGTTCCCTGCAGTCCAGTAGATTCACATTTAGGTCAGCCTGTGAGTGCAGTAACAACAGATAAAGGTAGAAATAAAATTAGTGATCTCATTCATCTTTTAAGCTTAATGAAGTTTATAAGTACCGTCCCAGATAATACATTTTGGGCTACATATGGAAACCATGCAGTTGGTGCAGTGGTGGTTCGCAACTGGAAAATATCGAGTTCATTTCTCGGGCCGGACAGACTCTTGAAAGGAGTTAAATTCCCTTTTGTACCTGTTCAACCAGCGGTACGGTTGGGAACGTCTATGAAAATCGAGCAGTTGCAAGTATTCTAGGAAAAGACTGAGTCTCACCAAACATGTATTATTTCTTTTTACCCCAAAGGACCCTTCATGCGCTCGACAGGTATTATTTTGTCATTACACAAAGCTGTTAAGGACAGAGCCAGAATACAAGTGCTATAAATACCATACGTACTCAGCCTCGGTTAATATCTTTAAAGCGATAACTTCGTTTGTATTTTGTATTTGCCATCAACGAACGGTTTCATTCAGCTTTGGATATTTTTTTATTTAACTGCATCGCTTAGAAACGTAATTCATAATCCTTCAGTATGAGTCGTTTCTCTTATGTTACATAAGGTCGTCTTAACACAGCAAGTGTAAAATTATGATGTTATGGGATTGAAGGGGTTAAGTTATCCAAGACTGAATATTGCCGGAAAGTACACAGCGGCATTTAAGCCATTCAGTACGATGACGTCTTTGTTTACTCAGCTTTGGAGAGACTTACAACTGGAGGATTTACATATATTCCTCATTACCCTCTTCACTACTAAAGGTCCGTCCTAAGCTAAGTAAAGTCGTTTCCTGATAGCAAGACTAAAAGAAAATACGTCATTGGATTGAAGGAGTTAACAGAGGCTTCTACAGTATGACTCTCAGCTGCATTAAATAGACTGTCGTTGGCTGCAGTAAAATACTAGAGTTTTCCCAACGAAGTAAGGGTTATTGATGATAGAATTAAAACTCTCAAGCTCGTACGACCCACTCTCAGCTGAATAAAATCGTCTGACGTTAGGTGGAGTAGAATACTAAGCCAGTCTGATCACGAGAGGGTTAACAGTAACAGCAAATCTGACTCTCCTAGGACTCTCTCTCTGATGTATTTAAAAAGATAAATAGAAGTGTGGAGTTATCAGGAGCAGAATACTAGAATTGTGTCAACCATGAGATATAATGGTGGCAGCATTAACACTTTCAGGCCCTTGTGACTCACTCTCAGCTGAGTAAAATGGTCTGTTATTAGATGGAATGCAATAGTGGAGAAGGTTAATGGTGACAGTGTACGTGTATTTCACTGAAGCTTCATGACTTACTCCCAGCTGAATATGATGGTATGATTTCAGCTGCAACAGAGAGAGTTACTCCGACCGTAACAGGTTTAATGATGACAATATTAATAATAATAGCATATCTCCCTCACACTCCTGTAACTGAATTCCACGTAAGTAAAACAGTCTGGCGTTACCTGGAATACCATAGCAGATAATGGTAGTATTATGGGTGAGAGCATTAATTATGGCTGTATTAACACCCTCGGGATTCAACATCTCTCCCAGATGAGTACAATCGTCTGGCTTTGGCTGGAAGAGAATATCAGAGATGAACCGAGCAAGAGAACGATATTTATATCGATATTAGCATTAAGGTTCCTGTAACTCACTCTCGCTGCCATAAACTTTTTGGCGTTAGCTGGAATACATCACTAGAAAAGGCTAGACCATAAGAGCGTTATTATAACAACCTTGGCAGCATTACTAATGAATTCTCCAATTTGTCAATAGACTTCTTAACTCCCAAATGATCAGACTGTTCATCACGTGCGAACTTTAATGCTGCTTTTACCAAACAGTTTGGCACAGCTAAAACAAAGTGGGAGTTATGAAGACTATTGACAAATTGGAGAATTCATTAGTAAAGTTGCCAAGGTTGTTATAATAACGCTAAAGAAATACTATGGAACTGAGGAGTGGCTTCCTAAACTACAGGAACATGTGCATGAGTGTAGTGGCGTGGGTTGGGACTGTGCCATTGGATCCCAGCCTAGAGTAAGGAAACCTTTATCAAGACTGATCGAGGAACTTTAGAGTTAGGACAACCTTTGGATGTATGATTGTTCTGAAAGTGTTTGTTAGGGAAGGTCATTATCCTAAGGTGTAAAATAGTATTGCATGAGGTATGCTGACCTGTGATATATATATATATATATATATATATATATATATATATATATATATATATATATATATATATATATTGTTACGGAACAGAGAAAGATAATGTACACTTTAAGTGAGAATACTAAAAATCACTACTGTCCCGTAAAGTTCCAGGATCAAAACAAAAGAGTTAGGTAAAATTACAAGTTAAAGTTTAATGCTCAAACTAACAACTAAACATTCAGGACTCATAAGGATAATGTAATGGCAAAAAACAGGTTAAATATATGGTTAACTGCAATAGCCTCTATTAACACGAAATTAGCAAGAGTAAATTTATCTAAGTCAGCCCTGATAAAATGAGAAAACCAGATAATACTCAGTGAATGCAAGATATATTATTACAGATACAAAATATTATTACCACTGGCTGACAATATGAATTACAAAAACTTTACTAGGCCTACGAATCAACACCTTATGCTATACAGTACAAGAACAAAATGTAATAACACTTACACTCAAATTACGCAGCTGCTAGATGGTGGGAGACTTCCTGAGCACTCACAATAATAACAACTGTACAGGGGAGGACAGAGATGTGAGCAAAATTAGGAGTAGATCTAAGTGGCAATTAATGCAGAGACTGAGCTCATTATATAGGGGCCGGCAGAGCTTGATACAACTTGTAAGAAGGACGCGCAAATGAAGACATAGGGGACAAAGAGTTGACAATCCTGCTCTGAACAACAGAAAGAACGACTATAAGGGTAGAAGGGGGGAGTGAGGTAGAACACGCTCGTGATCAAACATGCAGCATACCGTACGTTACAATTACACAAAGGATGATGAAATCATAGGCTATATAACACCTCCCCACAAAGAAAAAAGAAATTTACAAAGGAAATTTCTTATTACTCTAAAACAATCTGTCTAAAGTCTAGATAAGCAATCTGCAATAACATTTTCTTTCCCCTTGATATGTTGTATGTCTAATGAATACTCCTGAAGAAGTAGACTCCATCTTGTCAATCTCTGATTTTTATCTTTAAAACTTACTAAGGAATTTCAGTGGGTTATGATCGGTGTAAATGACTATGGGGTCAAAACCAGAACACAAATAAAATGAAAAATGCTGTAAACCCAAAATCAAGGCCAAAAGCTCTTTCTCAATAGTTGAGTAGCTCTTTTGAGGTGGAGTGAACTTCTTACTGTAATAAGATACAGGGTGTTCAATACCCTGATCATCCTCTTGCGGCAAAACAGCCCCAGCTCCTGTATCACTTGCATCAACAGCCATCTTAAAAGGCTTAGCAAAATTTGGAGTAGCGAGCACTGGCTGACTTAATAGGATAGCTTTAAGTTTACTGAAAGAGGATTCACAGTTATCGGTCCAGACAAATTTAACTCCCTTTTTCAGGAGGTCTGTAAGTGGTGATACAAGAATTGAAAAGTTAAGAACAAATCTCCTGTAATAACCTACCATTCCCAAAAATCTTTGTAGCTCTTTCCTACTTTCAGGTCTGGGAAGATCACTTATAACCTGAACCTTAGCTCCTGGTGGTGCAACATGTCCATCACCAATTACGTACCCAAGGTACTGAACTTTAGCTTGACCAAACTCACACTTTGATAAATTAGCTACAAGATTAGCCTGAACCAAACGCTCAAGAAATTTACTGACATGGCATAGGAGGTCTTTCCAGTTGTCACTGAACATTAATACATCATCAATATAAACAACACACCCTG
Organism: Coenobita brevimanus; assembly: GCF_032717465.1. NCBI lineage: Eukaryota > Metazoa > Arthropoda > Malacostraca > Decapoda > Coenobitidae > Coenobita > Coenobita brevimanus. The sequence goes on from NC_136984.1 coordinate 12,788,324, forward strand.
CCAAACCCTCTGTTAAAACATTCATGAGCTTCTGAAATGTGGCTGGTGCATTCTTCATACCATATGGGATTACAAAACATGCAAAAGTTTTTCCTAGTGTTACAAACCATGAGATCTCCCTAGCACGTTCAGTCATAGGTACTTGCCAGTATCCATTTAACAAATCAAACTTACTTATGTACCTAGCCTTTCCGATCTTGTCTATGCAATCTTCCACGCGAGGGAGAGGGTAAGTGTCTGTTTTGGTTATCTGATTAACACGTCTGTAGTCGATGCAAAGCCGCTGTGACCCACCTGGCTTAGGGACTAGAGTGACAGGAGAACTCCACTCGCTCTGACAGGGCTCAATCATCTTGTGGTCCAACAGGTAGCCAAGCTCCTTCTGGATGAGAGGAACTTTCACTGGGTTCACACGGTAAGGAGGCAGTTTAATTGGCTTTGCGTCTCCAACATCGACATCATGCATCAACACAGTGGTTCTTCCTGGAGTGGCACGGAACACTTGCGGGTACTCCTGCAGTAATGCCGAAAACTCCTGCCTTTCCTCGGGAGGTAGATGAGAAAGCTTAGTCTGGAGATCATTCATGATATCAGGATTCTTCCCCAAACTATCACTCAGGCTCATGCTGCATGGGAGAACTTCACTTGCAGACTCAGGTGGAACAGCTACAGTGCAGACTGGGTTATTTTCGTCCCGCCTGTGATATAACTTTAGCATGTTGATGTGACAAAGTTGCTTGTTCTTTCTATGATCTGGTGTGGCGATGACATAGTTGACATCACTGAGTTTCTTCTCCACGAAATAAGGACCACTAAACTTGGCTTGAAGAGGTTGCCCATCAACTGGTAGCAGAATCAAAACCTGATCTCCTGGCTGAAAGTGGCGTAACCTGGACTTCTTATCATACCAAGTCTTCATCTTCTCCTGAGCAGCTCCTAAATTCTCTCTCGCCAGCTGTAAAGCAGTGGACAGCCGTTCTTTGAACTTCATCACATACTCCAGCAGGTTGACGTCATTTTCCTCCGACAGTCAGCATTCCTTGAGTAGCCTAAGGGGTCCTCTTACTTCATGGCGAAACAGTAGTTCAAAGGGTGAGAATCCCAGTGATTCATTTGGAGATTCTCTTGCGGCAAATACAACGAATGGAAGACCTTTATCCCAGTCTTTCTGATGTTCCAAACAGTATTTCCTGAGCATCGATTTGAGTGTTTGATGATATCTCTTCAACGCTCCTTGGGTCTGGGGATGGTAAGCTGAAGACGTGATCTGGGTGATGCCCAACTCTTTCAGAGACTGCTTGAAAACATTTGACATGAAATTACTTCCCCGGTCTGACTGTACCTCCTTGGGCAGACCAAACTTTGTGAAGAACCCTATCATTTCCTTAACCACGTTCTTTGCTGAGATACTTCTAAGTGAAATGGCTTCAGGATAACTAGTAGCCATATCAATCAGGGTCAACACATAAGAAAATCCTGAAGAAGTCTTAGGAAGAGGGCCCACAATATCCACCAACACACGGGTGAATGGCGCCTCAAAAGGAAGAATGGGAACTAGAGGTGCAACCTTTTCGGTCTGATTACACTTCCCCACAACTTGACAGGTGTGACAAGACTTACAATACCAGGAAACATCCCTGAGGATACCTGGCCAGTAGAAGTGTTTCAAAATGTGTGCCACAGTCTTCCTCACTCCAAGGTGTCCTGCCAAACTGGAATCATGAGCCACTCTAATGATATCCTGCCTACAAACACGAAGGATGACAACTTGATGTACAACCTCCCATTCACAGTCGGCTGATGCTGTTGGGGGTCTCCACTTCCTCATAAGTACTCCTGACTTTATATAATAACAAGTAGAAGCACCGGCTGACTCTTCCTCACTGCAAGCAGAGTTAGCTAGACCTTTCAACTTAGGGTCAGTAACCTGCAACTCAACCAACTCTTGACGAGACAAATGATCAACACTACGGGGTACTGCCTCATCTGGTGAGTGGTCCAAATTAGCAAGAAAAGTGTCAGCTAGGATAACATCATCATCATCATTATCCTCTAAGTCACCAGTAACTTTAGACTTAGCCCTAGTGACAGCACATGCAGAGAACACATCAGAGACATCACAGTCCTGGGACGCAGCCACTGGCTCAATAGACAACTGAGGAGCTGGACACACTTGACTTCCACCAATATCATTTCCAAGTAAGAAAGTTACACCTGACATTGGGAGTGTCTCAACCAACCCAACTATAACAGAACCATTAACAAAACCAGACTCTAAATTCACTCTGCACAGAGGGACAGAGAAGTAATTATTCGCTACACCTTGTAAGATTACAGTTTCATCAGAGGAATTAACATTAGAGCCTAGAACACTGGTCAGCATAAGGGATTGGCAAGCAACTGTATCACGATATATTTTAACTGATTTCCTGTCATTACTGTCCAGAGGACTGACAAAAAAATCAGACAGGAAATTAGCATATGAACTCTTGAGAGTGTCACCCATGTTACTGCTTAAAAGAAGAGCTCCATCATGAGAATTTAATATACCCCTCAAAGCAGGTTCAGTTAACTCAGTTAAAGAATTCTGGGAACTCTCAAGGGTGGACACTAGACCAATTGACTGAATATTTAAAGACTCCTTTTTGTTCACATCACGCTGTCTCCTGAAACATCTCTCCGTAGTATGACCAAGCTTACTACAATAAGTACATTTACTTTTCTGAAATCTAGAGGTGAAGCTGGTATTTACTTCCTGAGAAACATCATCTTTATTCTCTTTCCTGTTACCTGTACTCTGAGTAGAGGCAACGTACTTACTCTCAGCTTTTCTTTTTTCTCTAGAATATCTCTTGTAAGTGAGAACATATTCATCAGCTAAAACTGCAGCATCAGACAAATTATCTATTCTTCTCTCATCAAGATATAGGCTTACATCATTATTAATACCTTTTGAAGTCCTCCAGCAAAATCATCTGCTTAAATTTACCAAAATCAGAATCCACATTCTTAGAATTTAACCACTGCTCTAACAGATCTTCTTTGATTTTTGCATACTCAACATGGGATTGCTTATCTTGCTTATAAGTTGTCCTAAATTTTACCTATAGGCTTCAGGAACAAGCTCATAGGCCTTAAGAATCAAGCTCTTAACTACATCATAATTATCAGATTGATCCTGAGGCAAAGATGCATAAGTTACTTGAGCTTTACCGGTGAGAACAGTTTGAAGGAGTACTGGCCAATACTTTTTGGGCCAATTAAAACCTGTAGCTACCCTCTCACACAACTGAAAATACTTTGTTAAATCAGATTCATTAAAAGGAGGGACAAGTTTAACATTTCTAGCCACATCAAAATCATCAGAGCTACATGATCCAGTTCTACCTTGTTTCATGGGATACTCATGGTCGGCCTGAATCCTAGCTAGTTCAATTTGTGCCTGAGCCTGTATCTGTGCCTCCTGAATACGAGCCTGAGATTCAGCCTCCTTAGCATTTGCTGAAATTCAGCCTCCTGAATACGAGCCTGAGACTCCGCCTCCTTAGCATTTGCCTGAAATTTAGCCTCCTTAGCACGAGCCTCCTGCAGGGCTAGCTGTAACTTAGCTAATTCAATATGCGTTTGCTCATTTGGAGGAGTTACATTAAACAAGCTTTCATTAATCATGTCAACAATTTGATCTTTAGAATGATGAGAGTGAACTGCAATTCCCAATTGTTGAGCAACAAGCTTAAGTTCATTCATTGTTCTGTTTTCTACATCACACACTGTTTGCACATTTGACAAAAAATCTTTGGCTTCATCAAGCGTAGTAATAGTAGACATCATGAATAAATCACAGTCATAAAATATCAAGCAATATCCTTATGAGAATATCCTGAATATCCTGATAAGAGGTCGCCAAATTTATGTTACGGAACAGAGAAATATAATGTAAACTTTAAGTGAGAATACTAAAAATCATTACTGTCCCGTAAAGTTCCAGGTTCAAAACAAAAGAGGTAAAATTACAAGTTAAAGTTTAATGCTCAAACTAACAACTAAACATTCAGGACTCATAAGGATAATGTAATGGCAAAAAACAGGTTAAATATATGGTTAACTGCAATAGCCTCTATTAACACGAAATTAGCAAGAGTAAATTTATCTTAGTCAGCCCTGATAAAATGAGAAAACCAGATAATACTCAGTGAATGCGAGATATATTATTACAGATACAAAATATTATTACCACTGGCCGACAATATGAATTACAAAAACTTTACTAGGCCTACGAATCAACACCTTATGCCATACAGTACAAGAACAAAATGTAATAACACTTATACTCAAATTACGCAGCTGCTAGATGGTGGGAGACTTCCTGAGCACTCACAATAATAACAACTGTACAGGGGAGGACAGAGATGTGAGCAAAATGAGGAGTAGATCTAAGTGGTAATTAATGCAGAGACTGAGCTCATTATATAGGGGCCGGCAGAGCTTGATAGAACTTGTAAGAAGGATGCGCAAATGAAGCCATAGGGGACAAAGAGTTGACAATCCTGCTCTAAACAACAGAAAGAACGACTTACTCTGCTATAAGGGTACAGTAAAAGGGGGGAGTGAGGTAGAACACGCTCGTGATCAAACATGCAGCATACTGTACGTTAGAATTACACAAAGGATGATGAAATCATAGGCTATGTAACAATATATATATATATATATATATATATATATATATATATATATATATATATATATATATATATATATATATCACAGGTCAGCATACCTCATGCAATACTATGTTACACCTTAGGATAATGACCTTCCTTAACAAACACTTTCAGAACAAGCATACATCCAAAGGTTGTCCTAACTCTAAAGTTCCTCGATCAGTCTTGATAAAGGTTTCCTTACTCTAGGCTGGGATCCAATGGCACAGTCCCAACCCACGCCACTACACTCATGCACATGTTCCTGTAGTTTGGAAAGCCACTCCTCAGTTCCATAGTATTTCTTCAGCGTTATTATAACAACCTTGGCATATATATATATATATATATATATATATATATATATATATATATATATATATATATAATCTCATCTCATCAGCCGTTTCAGTGTCCACTGTACGACCTGCCTATCCCTACCGAAGTGGGGACGATACAGCCAATGTATCTCTACCAAGTGGCTTAGGCTGTCTGGCAGAGATTGTATGTAGAGTGAGAAGTGCTTGTAAGTGTAATTGTAGTGTTGTAGTGGCTTTGGACGTGTGTGTAGTCTGTGAACCAAGAGTAATCGGCCCGCGCAAGCCGATTGGGTGCAAGCATACTTTATAGTATGTGACACTTGTTCATCCACAACACCCCTGATGTCCGTGAAGCAGTATGTGGCCAGAAGAACGCTCCCCAATTTTATTACCCTGTCGGGGCGCGAACCCTCGTTCTTCAGTGTACGAAAACGCACACTTTACCACCGTAGCACAGAGGCTCCGTATATATATATATATATATATATATATGGTAAAGTCTATACTCAGTTGACTTAGGCACTTAATTTTTTCTCAGGAACCATTGGCTGTAATGAATACTTTGGACCTTAATGCCATGTAAAGGTGCTATTTTCTTTGACTGGTACTCATCCAGGTAATAATTTGTACTTTGATTTTTAGTGGGAATTGTTCTCAAGCTTGAATTTTGGTGATGGCTTATTCACTTGTGATACTCATAAGTCTGTTTTCTTACTTGATAATCTGTGGGGCACAGGTTACACTTATTACAGGCTGCCAGTCTTTTTCCCGCTGGCCCGTTGGGACGTGGGCTGACTTTGAGTAATCCTCATTAAAGGAATTGTCTACTTCCACCTTGAAACTTTTGTATAACTGGTAGTATGTTAGTGGAGAGTATGAGTGGTGAATGAAATTGTATGAGGTTTCCTAGTTGAGGCTCAATTCAGTCTTCTGAGCATGCACTAATTGCCTCGTCTGGCAGTTGACTTTGGGAAAGGAACCAGGCACCCTGGGAAAATCAGAATATGACATCCTTGTGCTGTGTCACTATGGGTCACTGTGTACTGTTATATACAAAAAGCCAGTTTAGGGGAGAAATTGTGTTTACATTGGTTGTACTTTATCCCGTCCATCTTATTTCTTTTGTAAAAACACCCATTTCTTTGGGAACATTCCCCTTTCTTTGAGTATCTTCTGACCCAAAGTCATTGTGGAATACCTCAGCAGTGATTCTCTACACATTCTCAGTTATTATATTTCAGTGTCGTCACACAGCCAAAAAGATAAATTTTGGGGAGGATGGTCAGGTGTACAGGATGAAAATAAATGCCAATAATATTTTTGCAGTTTGCACTGTAATATCTCATGTTTTTAAACATTTTTACCATGGTGTTTATATATTCCTTACATCGATTATGTTTTTATTTATTTATTTATTTTTTTTCAGTTGAACGATGACACTTGAGGCTAATATATTGCCAACGAGCTCCTATGTATATTTTGTAATATTTATCCACATTTCTAAAAGAAACTATCATAGGTAGTTTAAAAGTGTTTTATCATGAGGATCCCTAAGGGGAGCTGGAGCATTCTGTGAAGGGGAAATTCTCTGTCTTTCTGTGTTTTAGTTTTTCGGGAGCAAAATCACAGCCTCCTGCCTGGAGCTTTCCTTCTAGCCCCATTATGAGTTAGTGGACCGACTTCAGTTCCCCTAAAAAGTATTTTGAGTGTATTGTGCCTATGTTAGAAATGTTTAGCAAGTGATATCTGCCCTGGAAATAGTTAGATATGAGAAGAGTGCAGAGCAGCTGTGTGTGAGGAGAGGCAGAAACAGCTGTTGTCAGCAGCTTGACACCCTGGGATAAGGTCAGCCAGTCGTGTACACCACCGTAATACTAAAAGCTGTTTTCTAATTATGAAATAAGGTGACGAATTCTTATCCTAAGCAGTATCACCCTAACATCTGGGGATTAGGGTGGTCAAAGAGCAGCTACATTATCTAATTCCTTGAAATATTATTTGAAAAGCTTTATTTTTTGACATAAAAGTATATTACTTTTATCGTACTACTTTGCTTGAAACAACCCGAAAGTTTTAACACTTTCAGGAGAGCAAATCTTGGAGTAAGTCATGGTGCAGGTCTGAATATAAGTCTGGGAGTGGACTTTAACCAAGTTCTGGCAGAGTATTTTACTTCTGACACTGGGTCCAGCATGGCCATTGTCTGAGTTTTAAGCAGTTTTCATGCCTTGCCCAGACCTGGAACAAGTCCAATATCCCTGTTGTCATCAAGCATGTATGGAGGAGCAGTACATAAATAAAGGATCAACATCTACACTCAGGTGTTTCGTCGACCTCCTGCATGACCCTACTCTCCTTCCCAGAAAATAAAATAGAGGCCAAGAATTTGGATGTCTCATAAACTGAAGGGTCAGTGCTACCATGTATATCATATACTCTTCACCAAGTTATAGTGTGGACATCCCTTTATATCAGGTCACTTATTATTCTGCTTTGAAATGTATTACCAATAACAGTTCCTCAGATATTTCATATATTCATAAACATTTGAATGTTAATGTACTGATCACTTACTATTTATAAGTGATTCACGTGGTCTTTTTTTTTTTTTTTTCCCCGTCAGTACAATCATACTACATCTCATGCAAAATCTGCTTCCAAGAAATTAGGTGTGCAAAGCCGACTCCATACCTTCTTTACCTCTGCACAGTTGTTGAGATTATACACGGGTTTTATTCGCCCCTGTCTAGAGTACAATTCTCATGTGTGGGGAGGCTTCCCACATACAGCTCTTCTCAGTAGGATGGAGTCAAAGTTTTTTCTTCTCATTAACTCTCCTCCTCTTCCTGGCTCCCTTCAGCCTCTGTCTCTTCGCCGCATTGTTGAATCTTTATCTCTTTTCTATCGCTGCTTCAATGGTTACAGCTGTTCTGAACTGTCTATTTGCATCCCTCCACCTGTATAATGGACAGGTAACACCCTTCTGGCAAAACTCTCATCCCTCCTCCTTCCTACTCTCTAATGCAAGAGTTAACCATTACTCCCAGTCCTTGATTTACGCAACAGGTCAACTCTGGAACTGTCTCACTCTGCATTTCGTACTTCCTATGATCTCCAATCTTTCAAACGCAGTGTGTCCAGGCATCTCGAAATGAAGGGATCCTGAATTTGGCTCTTTTACATTATTTTTTTTTAGGTTTTTTCTTGTAAGCAACGGTTTGCAGACTCCTGGCCTTTGGTTCCTTCTTCCTTGCATCAAAAAAAAAAAAAAAAAAAAAAAAAAAAAAAAAACCGGCCTCTGATTCCGTATGTCGTCGCACCGTGGCGCAAGTAGGTACGTCAACTGCCATAACTTGCCGGTATACAGTCTGCAGCATTATATAACTGTGTCTATTGTCTCCATGTCAAACACAACATATATATATACCCAACTCACCCAGCAAGAACCCTGACATCTCAGCAAGATCTACTCTGGCAGGCCGATAGGCCCGGTCCACCGATGGAAGGAAAATCTCAACACACACACACACACACACACACACACACGTCTCCACGTCTATAATGTGTAGGCTACAATGAGAATTACACACACACACACACACACACACATATATATATATATATATATATATATATATATATATATATATTTTTTAATGACTGGTGATGGTGCATGAAATACTGTATATTATCCCAGTTTGGGAGGAAATTAGAAGAAGTAGAACTTTATTACCAAATCTATGTGGTGTAAGCATGTCCTGCTTTGTTCATGCTCTAGGTATTTAGTAGAGTTCTCTAGTTTTATAACGAATATATGTATTTTATAATACAGCAGCATTCCGGTGAGAATTTTCGTCAGTGCTTCATGTGAGCAGAAAAGAGTTAGGACAAACAGATATACTCGTATAAGCAAATGTATGTAGATCCGGGATGATACGGGCGAATGTGTTTGTCCAAAACTCCATTCTCTGTCATGACCACTGAAGCTTCAAGAAGGAAAACGTAGCTATGTTAGTAAACACTGACTCAGTTCATACTTTCACAGCCACACAAGAGCCCGCTGTTGGTGTTTTCTCCTCTCTCCTTCCCTACATATCCACACCCCTACACCTCCTCCCCCCTGCCCCAGCCTGCCTCTCAAATGTCAAGTGGACACATAGGACCTCCCACCTCTTCCCCTCTTCCACTTCCAACCGTTTATCTTACCAAATTTCTTAGCCTCAAAATTAAAACCAGAGCAAAAGATAATCGTAACCGTTGCAACACATTGCTCTCTGCGCCCAGCAAGCCCTCTGGTGGGCTGCTGGGTTGCCCTGGCGGACAGCTGGGTGGCCCACCGGCGGACCCTGGTGGATGGCAGTTGCCCACCAGGAGAAGCCCCTGGCCCGGCTCCATCAATAGCAGGGAGATAACTTTCAAAAAAGCTGCTACACAACTGATTATTTCATTCAAGTAATCAACCTTAATTCTCGTGAATCAAAGGAATTTTCATCTGAAACTTTATTCAGTGGAAGGCTTTGATCACACAGAGACTCTTCAAAGTTCTTCTCTGGTTTGTATACACACACACACATTATATATATATATATATATATATATATATATATATATATATATATATATATATATATATCCAAAATAACCACAGGAGAAATGAAAGGAGCGACAGTGAGTACTTTCGTGTCTGAAGATGTAATATACGAAAGTACTCACTGTCGCTCCTTTCATATCTCCTGTGGTTATTTTGCATACATATCTTCGCGGTGAAGTCTCTGCATATATATATATATATATATATATATATATATATATATATATATATATATATATATATCCAAAATAACCACAGGAGAAATGAAAGGAGCGACAGTGAGTACTTTCGTGTCTGAAGATGTAATATACGAAAGTACTCACTGTCGCTCCTTTCATATCTCCTGTGGTTATTTTGCATACATATCTTCGCGGTGAAGTCTCTGCATATATATATATATATATATATATATATATATATATATATATATATATATATATATATATATATATATATATATAAAGAGAGAGAGAGAGAGAGAGAGAGAGAGATACCTGCCCAGGACCCCAATCAAATGGGCAGATTCGCATGACCATGTGGAATGTGAGAGGTGTGAATGAGAAGAGCAAGAGAGTGGAAGTGGTGAATGTGTTCAAGAGTTCGAGATATGCTGTCATGTTTTAGTGTGTGAAACAAAGATGAAAGGGTGTGAAGTGGGGGAGTAGGAGGGTGTGAAATGTGTAAGATTGGGAATGAATGGGCGAGGAAGATGCAAGGAAGGAGTTGCTTTGTTGATGAATGAGGTGTGGCAGAGTGGAATTAGAGACTACAAATGTGTCACCTCAAGGTATATGTATGTCAAGTTCAAGTTTGAGAAGGTGAAAGTGGCAGTTATTGTAGCATATGCACCGTGTGAGGACAGGAGTGAGAGAAAGATAGGTTTTGGGATGAGCTGGGTGAAGTAGTGGGAGAAATGCCCAGGAGCTGTAAAGTGATCGTAATGCGGGATATGAATGGAAGAGTAGGCACTGGTTCTGAGGATGACATAATGAGTTGTTATGGAGTACCAGGAGAAAATGATAATGGGAATCGACTAAAGGATATGTGTCAGGAGAGGAGGTTGTGCATTTGTAACTCGTATTTCAAACACAAAGATGCACATAAATATACATAGTATAGAGGGAATGGGGTTCATGTTGAAAGAAGCCTGATCGATTATGTGCTCGTAGAGAGGTCGATGATAGGAATGGTTGCTGATACGAGGGCCGTAAGAGGACGATGTGGAGGTCTGTCAGATCATATGATTGTGGTATGCAAGATCAAGCTGAGAGGAGTGAGGTGGATCAGGAGAGAGGGGAGCAGTCAGGGAGAAAGACTGAAAGTTGTTAAGCTTAGAATCAAAGAAAAGGTAGATGATTACAGGACCAAAGTAGAGGATGAGTTAGAATCAGTGAATCGGAATGAAATGGATCTGGACAGCCTGTGGAATGCATATAGGGATTGCTTAGTTAAGAATGTTAAAGTGGTGTGTGGTGTGGCAAGAGTAACAACAAAGGAGAAAGGTACGATGAGGAGGTACAGAGAGCGGTGGAGGAAAAGATGAAGCAGTGGCTAAAGTGGTTTCAGGACAAGGGTTCTGTTGAAATAAGAAGTGAATATACTGAGAACATGAAGCACGTAAAGAGACTAGTGAAGAGGAAAAAGAAGGAGGTAAATGATGATCTAAGAAGAGAAATGAATGCGAACTACTCTGAAAATAGGAAGGTACTCTGCAAAGAGGTGCGGAAAAGTAGAAGTGAAAGTGGAAAGAAATGTGATGGTGTGAAGGATGCAGGTGGCAGATTATTAACCCATGGGGATGAGGTAAGGACCAAATGGAAAGAATATTTTGAAAGCCTGATGAATGGGAATAGAGGGAGCAGAGCGGCTGTAAACATGGTTGGTTTTGGGGGCGTGCAGAGAAGGAATGCAGTACCAGGAGATGTGAGACTCGCTCAGGTGAAGAGTGCTGTGAAGCGGCTGAAAAATGGGAAAGCAGCTGGAGTTGATGAGGTGTATGGAGAGATGCTTAAGTGTAGTGGTGAGAGAGGAATGAAGTGCTTGTTGCAGATATGTAAGAAGGCATGGAGGAGTGAAACTGTACCTGCAGAGTGGAAAAAGGCTGTGACTGTACCCCGGTACAAAAATAAAGGTGAGCAAAGTGAGTGCAAGAATTATCGTGGCATAAGTTTATTGAGTGTGCCAGGGAAGGTATATGGAAGAATTATTATAAGAGAGATATCAGAAGTCCTAGTGAGTGATGAACAGGATGGCGTTAGGAGTAGCAGAGGATGTGTGGATCAAGTATTTGCAGTGTGACAGATAGCAGAGAAGGCATTCATGGATCTGGAAGTGGACAGAGGACTGTGGAAAGTTTTGCGCATGTACGGTGTACATGGTAAGCTGCTAGGTGCCGTCAAGAGTTTTTATTTTGCAGTGAAACATGTATAAAGGTTAATGGGCGTCTAAGTGAATGGTTCACGATGGGTGTGGGCGTGTGACAAGGTTGTGTGATGACCTCATGGTTATTCAATATTTATGTGGATGTGGTAATGAGAGAAGTAAAAACTCGAGTAATGGAGAAAGGGATGGCGTTGGTAATGATTTGTGATTGATGGAATATTTCAAATTTATTGTATGATGATGATGCAGTACTGCTTGAAAGTACCGGACAAGAACTTGGTAGGCTAGTGCAGAGTTTTGCTGAGGTCTGTGAGCGTCGTGCCTTGAGAGTAAATATAGAAAAGAGTAAAGTGATGGTTATTGAGAGAGAAAGTGACTCCCAGTGTGAAGTTACAGTGAATGAAAAGAGACTGGAATTGGTGAGAGAGTTCAAATACCTGGGTACAGTTATAGAAAAGAGAGGATAATGTGCAAATGAAGTTGAAAGTAAAGTTACACAAGGAAGGAAAGGAGCTGGTGTAATGAGGGCTTTGATAAGAAACAGAGGCTTGAGTGTTGCAGCTGCACGAGGCTTGCATGAAGGAGTGTTAGTGCCAACTTTAACATATGGATGTGAGACTACGGAGTGGCATAAAAATGAAAAGTCAAGAGTAAGAGCAGTGGAGATGGGATTGCTGAAGAATGTATGTGGAGTAAAGAGGGTGGATAGGATACGAAATAATGTGACTCGTGAAAGATGTGGAGTGAGGAAGTCGGTTGACACCAGAATCGAATAGAATGTACTGAAATACTATGGCCATGTTGAGAGAATGGATAACAATAGAGTGGTGATAAAGATATATCTGAGCGAATTTGAAGGAGGGAAGAGGCAAGGTAGGCCAAGGAGATGGTGGAGAGATATGGTGGATGAGTGTGTGAGGAAGAGATGTTTGGAAATCAGTGAGGCTAGGGAACTGACAAGAGATCGACCTGGCTGGATGAATGTTGTGAGAAGTGCATGATCAGGGATTTGGCACCCTTTTATAACTTGGCAGCGTCCGGATTGACTCAGCTGGATACGCGTCTGTGAAGCTACAGAACGTGGTGAATGTATTTGGCGTATCCGATAGAGCCAGGATTCCGAGGGCTTGAATGATGAGTGAATGAAAGCGTGGTCCATTGGATTGGGCAAATTTGGGCTGTCTGGACATTGCTACTCCTCACCCTGCTCTAGGGTGGGAAAGGAGGTCCGGATGATGATGATGATGAATATATATATAGAGTGATAGATAGATAGATACAGATATAGATAGGTAGATAGCAAGATAGACAGATAGATAGATATATATATAGATATACAGATAGAGAGATAGATAGACAGATAGACAGATATAGATATAGATAGATAGATAGATGTATATATACTATCACCAGCTCCACCGCTCCATCCCCAAGCTCATTACACTAGTCCTACTCTCATAGGTACAGTCATGGTCATAATTAATCACCTATCCTCCAGTACCCCGTTTCTCAGGCTGACTCCTTTATGCGTGGCAAGTCACAGTGGAGTAAGAGGGGCTGGGAGGGAGTTAAGGCAAGGTAGTCCCGTCCTTGCTGTAGAGACCATATACATCTTCTTAGGAAGAAACTTTGACTGGTGATATGAGTAAAGGATACCGCCAACTTCAAAACAGTACAAGGTGGAATTGCTAGAATCATAGCATAGGCCTAAATGAGAAAACGGCGGTTTTCAAAATGGCCAGCACCGCGGTCTTTCAGGACTACAAAGGCTCACAGTTTCTAATAGAAATGTAGTACCTGGAAGACTATTATCGGGTTTTCAGGCACGGCCGACAGATGGTGCCTGTAGGAAATCAATATGACCTTGTGTAGTACCCGAAATCCAAGATGGCTGCCATCTAGACCCTCCCCAAACAAAAAGGTCGTGCATCTTTTGAAACATCGTGACTGGATGATTTTTGTGCTAATTATTAGGTTGTCAGGCACTGCACACACTATAATACCTTTAGTGATTCGATACCACCACATTTGATACCCAAAATTCAAAATGGCCACAAATAAGTAATGAAAACATAAGCATAGAAAAGTATTTATTCAAAGACATTTCCCAATCATACAAATATCAATACCATGTTAAGTTCATTTCACGAACATATGACTTAATTATGACTGAAAGATGGCATTCTCACTTATTTTGACAAATTGACTCTTGTTTATGACAAAAATTACACATTTAACACCCTCCTTTTTGCACAAACATCTCATCAAGCCACACTTACAAACGACAACCATTCTTTGGGGTAATGGATTCGGGCATTTTTCAGATAGTAGTGTGTCATTGTCTTTCACCCATCCATATTTGGTCGGGTCTGTGACAGGGTGGGTAATATGAAGAAGGCGTAGAACTTTACAGACAGTAAAATGCTCTCCTGATGTGGCCACGCATTGCACTTGAATTTGGTGGCAGGGCTTCCAACTATTTTGGTGTTGGAGCTCACAGTTGGACTTCCACCCGGAGCTGGCCGAATGTTCGCGATTGGGTTTGCTCTTTGCGCCAGCCCACACCCGAATGAGATACTACTTAGCTTTCATCAAGATCTCGTCAGTGAGAGTGTCAGACTCAGCAAAATCAGCCATTAATGCTGTGGATCACATGACAGAGAGATGTATTTGGTACCTATCTTACTCCTTGCATCATCTTCAGTCAATATATGTGCCTTCATGATGACTTTAGATAGTCCTTCTCCCAGCTTATCCGGAAGAGTATGTAGTGTTATATGACGCCATCGCTCACCAGTGCCGAACTCTACCCACAGTTCTTGGGGGCCTCGCTTTCGAAAATATTGAACATAATAAAGTAGATGTGCTACTGTGTCTGTGTCATTGGAAACTGCTAGCAGCTGACTACTTCCCCGATCCACCTCCCATGCACAGTGCATCACTATGCGATCAGCGGCTTCTTCCACATCACATGTCAGCATGTCAATAGGTTCTGTAGTTTCAGAAGGCGGTTGGGTGGACAGCCTTCCGGGGTGGAGAAACTGTTGACACAACACCATCATATGTGATGCATCCACCAAGAACAACATTCAACTTCACCATCTCAGGAGTCGAGACGAGATTGCAAACGAGATGCTGTGGCATAGTTTTGTTGACCAAGGAGGCCCAGAACTTGTTCATTTGTTGGGGTACTGGAACACTTAGAGTAAATTCAGTGAGGTCAACGGATTCAACTCCACCAGCGCAACGTAGCCTTTCTTCACCCTTAACAGATTACTCTAAGTTGCTGTCAATCATGATATGGAGGCTGGACCTGAAACAAATAGAATGGCCCGGTGATAGCACACAACTGATTGCACTTTCGAACGTTTCAAATGAAGCCAAGTTTGGAAAGGAACGTATTTTCGACATGAGGTCCAGTATAACGGATGTATCCAAAGGTAGTACAACGGAACTCATCGCCTGTTAAGCTCTTCTCCAAGTCTGTGATGGGCGCACTTTTCTCACTCTTGGAAGGAAGATCACCTTCAAATAGAGATTAAACAGATAAGGCATAGGTAGATTCAAGTTCCATGCCTCACTCTTTCACAATTTCGATGTTGCACTGACCCACTGCTATCATTTTCAATGTCACAGCAGAAGTTGCACTCACATCAGTGGATGGTTTGTTGTCAAGTTGAGGTAATTTCCACTTCGATATAGTGGTAGAGAATTTTTTGGTCTTGTCAACAAACCTCTTTCTCCGGAATTCCCTTACCAGTTGATCCCCATTCACCTGCACTTGGAGCAGCCTACAGCCAATTCATTTAATACCAGTTGCTTAGTGATCAGATTGTGCAGTTTGATGGCAGGAGCCTTGATGATGTAAGGGTTACCCTTTTCTCGCACAAAGCCCAAGAGCTTTGAAATGTTTTCATTTAGCTAATGAGCTTTGCGTCCAGTTAGTTCATGACGAACCCTCGCCGATTCACTACGATTCATTGACACATCATTCATAATATCCCTGAAGTTGTTTGAGATGAGGAGAATTTTGTGGAAAATGAGTTGTCACTCGACCACGACCCTCAGACTTCTTGTTTGGCCAACAATGCCACCAGCACTTTTTGATGCCCTCTGGATGGATTGTTCTAGCTTCATATCCGGTACAACAGCATTGATGTAACTTTCAATTCAATCCTTCACGACAAACTAACCATGCATGAACCACTGAAAAACATCCAAATGAGTTGCTTCTAAGGCTTTTATGGATTCAAGGTAGAACATGCCACAGCGAAAGTAATTAATGCAGTCACTCTCTCAGAAGATTGACAGAGAAGCTTTAACGGAATCTATGTTTACAGGAAAATTTCCTTCTCGATCTGATGCAACCACATGCTTGATAGTAGCAGCCATCTGTTGAAACACTTGCAGGTACCAACACACCTCAGATTTTGCACAGCATTCTTCCAGAAAACACTCAGATCGTTCATGGAGATTTGATGACTGGTCAGATAGTTCTGTGAACTTCTCAATGGGTCTTTCCTTTGCACATGGAGCTCTCTTTACGTCGTGTGCACGTTCTGTGAATTCGTCGTTGATACTACGATCATTCTGCACCAACCACTCTCAGAATGCCTCCCATGCCAAGGAGTTGAGAAGATCTGGTACTGTCATGATTCCATGAAAGGAACATACATAATGACTTCCTTTCAAAACTGAGTTCAAGCAGACATTTACAAAAAAAAAAAAAAAAAAACAGAAATAGTAATATCCAGAGAGTACTGCCATATTCCAGCTATATCGAAAATTTGACAACTTGCTTGTTAGCAACGGATTTTGGAAGATGACCATCTTGAATTCTGAGTATCAGATGTTGTGATATCGAATCAGTAAAGGTACTATCGTGTCGGCAGTGCCTGAAAACCTCATAATTATCATAAAAATCGTCGAGTCACGATGTTTCTTTTAAAAGATACACGAGTTTTTTTGTTTGGGGAGGGTCCAGATGGTGACCATCTTGGATTTCGAGTACAACGCAAGGTCATATTGATTTTCTACAGGCACCATCGTGTCGGCCGTGTCTGAAAACCCCATAATAGTCTTCCAGGTACTACATTTCTATTCGAAATTGTAAGCCTTTATAGTCCTGAGATACCCCGGTGGCGACCATTTTGAAAACCGCCATTTCCTCACTTATGCTATGATTTTAGCAATTCCACCTTGTACTGTTTTGAAGCTGGCGATATCTTTTACTCAAATCACCAGTCAAAGTCTCTTCCTAAGATGTATATGGGTCTCAACAGCAGGGACTGGATTAAGGTGGGTGGGGGGACGAGTGATCGTGCTGGGGTGGAGTGAGGAAGGAGAGGGAGGTTAGGTAGGGGAGGGAGAATGAAATGCTAAGTGGCGGTCATATAATTCGTCTATCTTCTTTTCTTAAGGGATGATATGAAGGAGTTAATATTTGGTATATAATGTTCCATTATATCTTGTATAGCGGCGTCAGATAACAAGCTTTAGATAGGTCGTAATATCAAGGGCTGGCTCGTGAGGGAAATACACTGACGTGACAGATCAAACATTAGTGGGGAGCCAGATATTTGTGTTTATCCGTGTATTTTGATTTCGGATGCAGAATGGATTCTGGATGGCTTTGACATCCGTAATGTTTGTATAAGAAACGTCGTCTACCCTCACATGTAATTAATTTTTGGAACTAAATATCATATGAAACCTTTGACATGGCTGCGTCCACAGTAAATATGATCATACCCTCGGTATACACTCTCTCTATATAGTCACCATCACGTCAGCTATTTTATGACATCTCTATATGAAAAGGCTATTTAAAATAATTATGCATAAAAGGTAAATAAATCTGATGTCTTTGCACATGGATGTATGTAATAACATCTCTCATAATCTGTTGCTTAGATTCCATGCCAGTATGGTGTTTGAATGGCCGTCCAACAACCCCAACACCCTCTCATCACCTCGGAATGATATTTTCCTGCGACGAAAAACTGCTAGTTACAGTTTGATGAACAAGGCAATAGTGTGTTGTGCTGGAAAATTCTTGCTCTGCAATAATGTCTGATCTGTCACTTCAGTATATATCTCTCACAAGCCAACCTTTCAAATCACCATCTACCTAAAGCTTATCTGACGTCGCTATGGAAGGTGCAATGCAGCATTATCTATCAAATATTAACCCCGTTATATCAAGCCCTGAATGAATGAAAATAGACAATGTGACCAACACCTAGCATTTCATTCTCCCTCCCTTCCCTCACTCCGTCCCCGCACCGTCGTTCGTCCCCCAACACACTTTCCCTTCTCTCTCTCTGGCCCCTCCCTCTCAGCCCCTCTTACTTCACTGTGACTTGCCACATATAAAGGAGCCAGCCTAAGGCACGGGGTACCAGAGGATAGGCGATTATTTATGACCACGGCTGTGTGTCATCGACCTTACATCAGTGTGTTGCCGTGAAGGTGGCTTTACTACCAAATTAATGGTCACAGGAGAATAAAGCTTCCTGACAACGCACCATTTTATTAACACCCTGAATCCGATGTGATACAGAGGTAAAGTGTGCAGTATTCGTAAGCTGAAGAACGACGGTTCATGCCCTGCCAGGGTAATAAACTCTGGGAGCGTTCTTCTGGTCACGTACTGCTTGACAAACATAAGAGGTGCTGCGGTTGAACCAGTGTCGCATACTATAAAGTATGCTTGCACCCAGTCAGCTTGCGCCGGCCGATTGCACTTGGTTCACAGACTACAGACACATCCAAAGCCACTCTAACACTACAATTACACTTGCAAGCTCTTCTCACCCTACATACAGTCTACCAGACAGCCTAAGCCACTTGGTAGAGATACATTGGCTGTATCGTCCCCACTTCGGTCGGAATAGGCCGGTCCTGCAGTGGACACTCAAACGGCTGAGTTTATATATATATATATATATATATATATATATATATATATATATATATATATATATATTGTCACGAATCAAATTCGTGACATTCCCCTTTTGTGAGAAGCCACGAACTATTAGTGGAAAACTCACTGTGTATCGCTCAGTTAACCGTTTCTCTCTCCATTTCGGGGTATACTTTTCAAAACATTCGTCACTGTTTTCAAAAGTGACCAATTTAATGCACGTCACTAAGTGCTCTACTGAGCGATACTATTGTTTCTTTATTGTTCGCCCCTGCTTGCCTCGACCGTTAGAAAAATGCGGCCTAGTGCTCCCCCTTTTTTTCCCACGACCTAGTCCAGTGTTTGCTCTGACGGAGGAAGGATCTGTGCTCCAGCAGTGTGAGAGGTCAACCCAAGCTCCACAAGACCACAGCTCCAAGCTCCCACCCTTGGTGATACAAAGCATTCATCGTTCAGTATTTCCTTTTGTTTCCCTAGTCTTAAGAATTTAATTAAGGTGTTTTTTTCCTAGGCATAGGGATTTACCTTTTGCGTGAGTGAGTGAGTGCGATCTCATTTAATTGATTTGAATTGTAACGTTAAATTTATTTTTTTGTAATCAATAAATTTAACCGTTCTTTTTCTTGAGCTTAATGTAAAGTAAACTCTTGTTTCATTTCTCCATAATTAAGCTTATTTCCCACATAGCTCCTAGCTTGCATAGACGTTTTACTATTCATAACTGGTACTTAGACCAGTGCCTTCTAGGAGTTAAGCATCGGCAAGAACCTGATGTTAGTATTAGTTATTTATTGTCAGGGGTGAAGTAACTTTCTCCAGAGGCTAACAGTACTAATTCAGCATTTGTGAGTAATTAGTCTCTGCTGTGTACTGTTGAGAAAGTTTATAAATTCTCGTTCTTAGAGAATCGTTGCTCGATTTAGCAAGACAATCATTGTCTCTGCTCTTTAATATTATTGAATATTAATATCAATTAAAAAATATTTAAGCATTTATTTTAAAAACACCGTGCTATTTTAAAAACCCCGTGACAATTGGCGACCTCATTCCAGGATATTAACCCCTAGCTATAAAGCTATTCACGAGATAGTGTTCACTCGTTCATATTTAGGTATTTATAATTAAAGTTTATAGGCACAAGTTTACTGATGTTTACCGTTAATTTAGCAAGTGAATTTTTGCTTTATTAATCCATAGAGTACTTAACTCTATTTAGTATTTTATTCCTGGTAACGCCAGACGATTTTATTCGCTCCTGGGAAGTCGCTGTATCCATTGTGTTTATTATTGAGTTCTCAGTTATTTGCATTTTTGCTTTAATCTTTGCCAGTTAACTAGATAAGACTGGTCACCACTAGCTTGTGTCTGTACTCTTTACTTGTGTCATTAGCATTCGTTTGCAAAGCAGTCAGTACTCAGTTTCGGTTTGCTTAGTAAATTAGCGCCATGGCTACCACTGTATTTTTACAGGAAGCCAAAGAAATGGGTCTTTCGGACCCAACCGAAATTAAAGAGTATATACTGTACTCTCACGGCATAATCAGGAGCAGCAGCGTGAGAATGATGCCCGTGAAGAGCGTAAGATTCAGCGCGAATACGAGCGAGAACAGCGCGAATACGAGCGAGAACAGCGTGAGGAACGGGAAAAGGAGCGAGAATACGAGCGAGAACAGCACGAATACGAGCCTGAACAACGAGACAGAGAACGAGAACACGAACGTGCCGAGCGAGAAGCACGCGAGAGACATGAACTTGAAGTGCTGAAGCTCAAGCGAGATTCCTTGGCTTCAGACACGTCTGCTGCAGTTGGTCCAAGTTCCACGAGCGTTTCCCCTGCACATGTCCTGGCGACCCCACGCATCAAGCTTCCTTCATACAAGGAAAGCGAGCGAATCGAGCCATACATAGCTCGTTTTGAGGACATGGCAGACATGTATCAACTGGATGAGGCAGCTAAGCGGCTTCAGTTTCTTAGCCTATTTGAGGGCCCTGCCCTCGATATTCTCCACAGAATTCGTGGAGACAATCTCACATATGAGATGATGAAAGCTGCACTCATTAAGGCGTATGGTCTCACAGTAGACGACGCCAAAGTTCAGTTCATGCGAGCTCGTCTCCAAGACAAGGAGACAGCTGTTCAGTTCCTTGATCGTCTCACAGCTTACTTAAATGAGTGGATGGAGAAAGATGAAACCCCTTCCACGCGTGAGGGGATAATTGACCTTATGCTGCGTACACAGCTAGAGAGGTCGTGGCCTGCTGAGCTCATAGCACAGCTTAAGATCTGCCAGGTGAAAGATGCCAGCCAAATGGCAGAAAAGGCTGACGCATTCTTTACTGCATACGGGTATCAAACTCGTAAGCAAAACACCTGGAGCAGAAAAGATACTGCCAAGTCTGGGAAGCCATCTCAGACTGAATCCCAGCACCAAGGCCGTTCTCAGAGTAATGGTCAAGGTCCAAGCAAACCACAGAAGGACCAGGGGCAAAATACACAGCAGCCTGCTTGGAAGCGGTACAACAAGTACCCTAACCAGCAGCAGTATCAGCCACGCAACCGACCGTCGGGACAAAGTTTTTCACCACCAGCTCAAAAGAGGCAGGAAGCAAATGCAGCCTTCATTCCTCAGCAGCAGCACGGTGGTCGCGTTCCTACCAATATGGGTACTTCCCCACAGTTCACTAGTCCCACAGTGACAGTGAACCCCCCTCCACAGATGGCCAATGTTCCATCTCCACAGGCAGTGAGTACGACGCCTGAAGTATATAATCCTCAAGGCACAATGTTTGCCGCATCAATTCAGCAGCCTCATGAGTGGCTAGCTGCTTCCTCCACAGGCCCTCCCACAGGTGACAGTACCTTCCTTGTTCAGCCAGGGTTTGTGGGAGGCATTCCTGTGAAGGTCCTGAGAGATAATGGTTCCTCAGGTTGCTCTGTTAAGCAGAGTTTAGTTCGGCCTGAGCAGTATACAGGTCGACAGATCCATGCAAACCTTATTGATGGATCAGTGAGATTGTTCCCTGAGGCATGTATCCAGGTGGCATCTCCATTTTATACTGGTATGACACTTGCAGTTGTCATGCCAGAGCCTCTATTTGACCTTATAATAGGCAATATTCAAGGAGTCAAGGATAGTTGCTCCGATGATGACGCTACTCAGAATTCGGCTGCTGCGGTAACACGAGCCATGACTGAGGCTCCAGACTGTGTCACCCCAGTGATCATTGAATCGCCACAAGATCTGATGTGTAGTCAACTTGTTGTGCAAGAACAACATTCTGACCCGACACTTGCTGCCGTGTGGAACAAACAAAAGGGTCGAGTGATAAAGTATTCACGGAGAGGTCGAGCCAAGTTCCTTCGCAAACAAGGACGGCTCTACCGTGAGTCACAAACACCCGAGGGTGAGGTTCGACTGCAGTTTGTCGTTCCCGCCAAATACCGCCAAGCAGTGTTAGAATGGGGTCATTGTTCAGCCTAGGGAGGTCACATGGGCAAAAAGAAGACCCAGGGCCGTATCCGAGCTGACTTTTTCTGGCCAGGGATGAGACGGGACATAGATAGTTTTGTCCATTCCTGCAGTGTGTGTCAAAGTAACACCACTAATCAGAGACATGTCCTTCCTGTGCCGTTCGTAACCACACCTGTAATCTCTGAGTCAGTTAAGAGACAGGGTAGTGATAACGTAGGTGCAGACCTGATGTCTCGCCTACTAACTGCTGACTAACATGAGCAGTTGTTGTATGCTGGGTTCCGTGATAGGCATCCTCTGTCGGAAATTTAGGAATAATTCCTCCCATTTTCTATTTTAGTTGGTGATGGGCGAATAATATTTCACCAGGGTTTCCAGCTTTTATTTGAGTAATCCAAGGACCAGCCTGGTTCCCAGTCAAAAGTGTAGACCTGACGTCTCACTTGTTGGCCCCACAGGACACAGTATGTCCAGGGCCTGTACATACACGTGTACTGTAGGTTAAGGGGGAAGTGAGAACTCCGCAAAGGCGACTTGAGGCTATGGAAGACCCGAGTTTGCACAAGGATTCTCAGCTCCCCGATATTAATATAAGTACTGTAGGTTAAGGCACTTCCTCCCATTTTCTATTTTAGTTGGTGATGGGCGAATAATATTTCACCAGGATAGGCATCCTCTGTCGGATATTTAGGAATAAAGGTTGAGGACCCGTGTGCAGTTTGAGGCTATGGAAGACCCGAGTTTGCACAAGGATTCTCAACTTGCCGACCATAATCGTGTGCTATAATTAATGGAGACCTCGAATGTACGTCGTAGCACTGACTGCTAGGCAGAGAGAGTAATTGTAACATAATAAAATTTTGTCTCATTGACACTTTTGATGCTCCACCTCAATTGGTTTTGCAGGTTCAGCAATGGGTGTAGCAGTTTTGCTGTGCAGGCCAGCTGATCGTCTGCCGCACGCTGCCGCCTCTTCACTCTGCCTTCGTCGTCGCCATATTATTTACTGTGTCATTTTACACATAGGTACAGTCACACTACAACTGTCACACCTACACCGTGTATTACATACACCACGCTACACAACAATTAGTTGTCAGTGTAAATGTAGCGAATTTTCGCTCAGTTGACCTGAGTACAGGATTTTCACCGTCGTCACGGAGTTTTTTCCTCAAGCTTGCTTCTATTAACGTAAATACGAGGTTTTTTTTCGCTCACTGGCGACTGTGACTTTCTCCTGTAGCAGGATAGCACACACACCACATTGTGAATCTTGTGTGACTGAGTTAGGATGTGTACATATATATATATATATATCCACAAATTTTTTTCCCATAAGGAAAAAATTTAATTTTGTAGGGGCGTAATGTCACGAATCAAATTCGCGACATTCCCCTTTTGTGAGAAGCCACGAACTATTAATGGAAAACTCACTGTGTATCGCTCAGTTAAACGTTTCTCTCTCCATTTCGGGGTATACTTTTCAAAACATTCGTCACTGTTTTCAAAAGTGACCGATTTAATGCACGTCACTAAGTGCTCTACTGAGCGATACTATTGTTTCTTTATTGTTCGCCCCTGCTTGCCTCGACCGTTAGAAAAATGCGGCCTAGTGCTCCCCCTTTTTTTCCCACGACTTAGTCTAGTGTTTGCTCTGATGGAGGAAGGACCTGTGCTCCAGCAGTGTGAGAGGTCAGCTAGCACCCAAGCTCCACAAGATCACAGTCTCTAGTGCTCCCGCCTTGGTGATACAAAGCATTCATCGACTATAGTATTTCCTTCTTGTATTTCCCTAGTCTTAAGAGTTTAATTAAGGTTTTTTTTTCCTAGGCGTAAGTATTTAGCTTTTGTGTGAGTGAGTGAGTGCGGTCTCATTGATTTGATTTGAAATGTAACGTTAAATTTATTCTTGTATTCAATAAATTTAACAGTTCTTTTTCTTGAGCCTAATGTAAAGTAAAATTTTGTTTCATTTCTCCAAATTAAGCTTATTTTCCATATAGCTCCTAGCTTGCATAAACGTTTTACTTTCATAACTGGTACTTAGACCAGTCTTGTATTAAACTTAAAATCCGTTGTGCCTTCTAGGAGTTCAACATCGGCAAGAACCTGATGTTAGTATTAGTTATTTATTGTCAGGGGTGAAGTAACTTTCTCCAGAGGCTAACAGTACTAATTCAGCATTTGTGAGTAATTAGTCTCTGCTGTGTACTGTTGAGAAAGTTTATAAATTCTCGTTCTTAGAGAATCGTTGCTCGATTTAGCAAGACAATCATTGTCCCTGCTCTTTAATATTATTGAATATTAATATCAATTAAAAAATATTTAAGCATTTATTTTAAAAACACTGTGATATTTTAAAAAACCCGTGACATATATATATATATATATATATATATATATATATATATATATATATGGAGCCTCTGTGGTACAGTGGTAGAGTGTGCGTCTCGCACGCTGGTGGACGCGGGTTCGACTCCAGCCAGAGTTGTAAAAACTTTGGGAAGCATTCACCGAGCCATTTACTGCTTTGGCGGACATAAGGGGTGCTGTGGTTGAACCAGTGTTGCATATTAGTATGCCTTTTTTTTTTTTTTTTTTTATGTGTCCGACTCTGGGCATAGGCTTCACAGCCTGCTATCAAGTCCCAGCAGTCCTCCTACATACCATACACTCTACATGTCACCACCCAGTCGGCTTAAGGCAGGCTGATTACACTTTGTTCACAGATTACACACACATCCAAAGCCACTCCAACATTACAATTACACTCACAAGCACTTCTCACCGTACATACAGTAGTCTCTACCAGACAGCCTAAGATACTGGGTAGAGATGCATCGGCTGTATCGTCCCTGCTTCGGTAGGGATAGACCAGTCCTGCAGTGGACACTCAGCGGCTGATGATGATGATGATCTCTCTCTCTCTCTCTCTCTCTATAATACACGGTGTAACGCGACGTATGACAAAAACTTACACCAATGATCTATCATGCAATTTTGGGTATATTTTGTACTATAACATATACTCTCTCTGACAGTTCATTACCCAGCATTCGGCTGTTTAAGTGTAAGTTTCGTGGTTGCACATGTGCCATTGTGTGGGAGCTTCGCAGGACGGCGGGAGACGAGTATTATTAGCTTTTAATGTACTGTACATAAAAATCCCATATCCTATCAGTACAAACGAGTTTTAAGAAGAAACTTTACGTAGTCTATTGATTCTTTAACATCGTCATGCATTCCTGCAATTCTTTTGCACAGATCGACTGTAAATTAAGGATTATAATTCAAATTTTATGGCTTGCGAGAGAGTACGGAGGGAGGAGAGGGGCTGTTTTGTTGTTGCCAGTTACGTAATGTTTAGTTTGTAGGGTAGTGCTACGAGCATTATCATAACACCCATAGCTCATTCTGTGGAAAGACATTATTGTATTGAGTGACTATACCTCATACCAATTAATCTGGCTAGGCATGTATGGTGTTAAGGAACAGAGAGAGATAATGAACACTTCAAGTGAGAATACTAAAATCACTACTGTCCCGCAAGCTCCAGGTTCAAAACAAAAGACTTAGGTAAAATTACAAGTTAAAGTTTAATGCTCAAACTAACAACTAAACATTCAGGACTCATAAGGATAATGTAATGACAAAACAGGTTACATATATGGTTAACTGCAATAGCCTCTATTAACACGAATTTAGCAAGAACAAATTTATCTAAGTCAGCCCTGATAAAATGAGAGAACCGGATAATGCTCAGTTAAAGCAAGATATAATATTATTACAGATACAAAATATTATTGATACTGGCTGACAGTATGGAACCAATATGAATCATAAAAACTTTTATCAGGCTTACGAATTAACGCTTTAGGCTATACAGTACAAGAAAAATGGTAATAACACTTATACTCAAATTATACAGCAGCTAGCTGGCTGGAGACTTCCTGAGCACTCACAAAAATAATAATATACTATACAGGGGAGGACAGAGATGTGAACAGAATAAGGAGTAGATCTAAGTGGCAACTAATGCAGAGACTGAGCTCATTATATAGGGGCCGGCAGAGCTTGATTCAACTTGTAAGAAGGACGTGCAAATGAAGGCATTAGGGGATGAAGAGTTGACAATCCTGCTCTGAACAACAGAAAGAACGACTTACTCTACTATAAGGGGGAGAAGGGGGGAGTGAGGTAGAACACGCAAGCCTGGTCACTATGGAAGCCACGTGGCGAATTGTGATCAAACATGCAGCATACTGTACATTAGAATTATACAAAGGATGATGAAATCATGAACAAAACAGTATCATAAGTTAGAATTATACAAGGGATGATGAAATCATAGGCTATGTAACACCTCCCCACAAAGAAAAAGAAATTTACAAAGGAAATTTCTTATTACTCTAAAACAATCTGTCTAAAGTCTAGATAAGCAATCTGCAATAACATTTTCTTTCCCCTTGACATGTTGTATGTCTAATGAATACTCCTGAAGAAGTAGACTCCATCTTGTCAATCTCTGATTTTTATCTTTAAACTTAATAAGGAATTTCAGTGGGTTATGATCGGTATAAATGACTATGGGGTCAAAACCAGAACACAAATAAAATGAAAAATGCTGTAAACCCAAAATCAAGGCCAAAAGCTCTTTCTCAATAGTTGAGTAGTTCTTTTGAGGTGGAGTGAACTTCTTACTGTAATAAGATACAGGGTGTTCAATACCCTGATCATCCTCTTCCAGCAAAACAGCCCCAGCTCCTGAATCACTTGCGTCAACAGCCATCTTAAAAGGCTTAGCAAAATTTGGAGTAGCGAGCACTGGCTGACTTAATAGGATAGCTTTAAGTTTACTGAAAGAGGATTCACAGTTATCGGTCCAGACAAATTTAACTCCCTTTTTCAGTAGGTCTGTAAGTGGTGATACAAGAATTGAAAAGTTAAGAACAAATCTCCTGTAATAACCTACCATTCCCAAAAATCTTTGTAGCTCTTTCCTACTTTTAGGTCTAGAAAGATCACTTATAACCTGAACCTTAGCTCTTGGTGGTGCAACGTGTCCATCACCAATTACGTACCCAAGGTACTGAACTTTAGCTTGACCAAACTCACACTTAGATAAATTAGCTACAAGATTAGCCTGAACCAAACACTCAAGAAATTTACTGATATGATATAGGTGATCTTGCCAGTTGTCACTGAAGATTAATACATCATCAATATAAACAACACACCCTGCCAAACCCTCTGTTACAACATTCATTAGCTTCTGAAAAGTGGCTGGTGCATTCTTCATACCATATGGCATTACAGAACATGCAAAAGTCTTTCCTAGTGTTACAAAACATGAGATCTCCCTAGCACGTTCAGTCATAGGTACTTGCCAGTATCCCTTTAACAAATCAAACATACTTATGTACCTAGCCTTTCCGATCTTGTCTATGCAGTCTTCCACGCGAGGGAGAGGGTAGGTGTCTGTTTTGGTTATCTAATTAACACGTCTGTAGTTGATGCAAAGCTGCTGTGACCCACCTGGCTTAGGGACTAGAGTGACAGGAGAACTCCACTCGCTCTGACAGGGCTCAATCATCTTGTGGTCCAACAGGTAGCCAAGCTCCTTCTGGATGAGAGGAACTTTCACTGGGTTCACACGGTAAGGAGGCAGTTTAATTGGCTTTGCGTCTCCAACATCGACATCATGCATCAACACAGTGGTTCTTCCGGGAGTGGTATGGAACACTTGCGGGTACTCCTGCAGTAGTGCCGAAAACTCCTGCGTTTCCTCGGGAGC
Source organism: Coenobita brevimanus (assembly GCF_032717465.1). Lineage (NCBI taxonomy): Eukaryota > Metazoa > Arthropoda > Malacostraca > Decapoda > Coenobitidae > Coenobita > Coenobita brevimanus. The sequence continues at coordinate 12,816,518 of NC_136984.1, forward strand.
TAGATGAGAAAGCTTAGTCTGGAGATCATTCATGATATCAGGATTCTTCCCCAGACTATCACTCAGGCTCATACTGCGTGGGAAAGCTTCACTTGCAGACTCGTTTGGAACAGCTACAGTGCAGACTGGGTTATTTCCTTCCCGCCTGTGATATAACTTTAGCATGTTGATGTGACAAAGTTGCTTGTTCTTTTTACGATCTGGTGTGGCGATGACATAGTTGACATCACTGAGTTTCTTCTCCACGAAATAAGGACCACTAAACTTGGCTTGAGAGGTTGCCCATGCACTAGTAGCAGAATCAAAACCTGATCTCCTGGCTGAAAGTGGCGTAACCTGGACTTCTTATCATACTAAGTCTTCATCTTCTCCTGAGCAGCTCCTAAATTCTCTCTCACCAGCTGTAAAGCAGTGGACAGCCGTTCTTTGAGCTTCAACACATACTCCAGCAGGTTGACGTCATCTTCCTCCGACAGCCAGCATTCCTTGAGTAGCTTAAGGGGTCCTCTTACTTCATGGCCAAACAGTAGTTCAAAGGATGAGAAGCCCAGTGATTCATTTGGAGATTCTCTTGCAGCAAATATAACGAATGGAAGACCTTTATCCCAATCTTTCTGATGTTCCAAACAGTATTTCCTGAGCATCGATTTGAGTGTTTGATGATATCTCTCCAACGCTCCTTGGGTCTGGGGATGATAAGCTGAAGACGTGATCTGGGTGATGCCCAACTCTTTCAGAGACTGCTTGAAAACATTTGACATGAAATTACTTCCCCGGTCTGACTGTACCTCCTTGGGCAGACCAAACTTGGTGAAGAACCCTAGCATTTCCTTAACCACGTTCTTTGCTGAGGTATTTATAAGTGGAATGGCTTCAGGATAACGAGTAGTCATATCAATCAGGGTCAACACATAAGAAAATCCTGAAGAAGTCTTAGGAAGAGGGCCCACAATATCCACCAACACACGGGTGAATGGCGCCTCAAAAGGAGGAATGGGAACTAGAGGTGAAACCTTTTCAGTCTGATTACACTTCCCCACAGCTTGACATGTGTGACAAGACTTACAATACCAGGAAACATTTCTGAAGATACCTGGCCAGTAGAAGTGTTTCAAAATGCGTGCCACAGTCTTCCTCACTCCAAGGAGTCCTGCCAAACTGGAATCATGAGCCACTCTAATGATATCCTGCCTACAAACATGAGGGATGACAACTTGATGCACAACCTCCCATTCACAGTCGGCTGATGCTGTTGGGGGTCTCCACTTCCTCATAAGTACTCCTGACTTTATATAATAACAAGTAGAAGCAACAGCTGACTCTTCCTCACTGCAAGCAGAGTTAGCTAGACCTTTCAACTCAGGGTCAGCAGCCTGCAACTCAACCAACTCTTGACGAGACAAATTATCAATACGACAGGGTACTGCCTCATCTGGTGAGTGGTCCAAATTAGCAAGAAAAGTGTCAGCTAGGATAACATCATCATCATCATTATCCTCTAAGTCACCAGTAACTTTAGACTTAGCCCTAATGACAGCACATGCAGAGAACACATCAGGGACATCACAATCCTGGATCGCAGTCACTGGTTCACTAGACAACTGAGGAGCTGGACACACTTGACTTCCACCAATATCATTTCCAAGTAAGAAAGTTACACCTGACATTGGGAGTGTCTCAACCAACCCAACCATAACGGAACCATTAACAAAACCAGACTCTAAATTCACTCTGCACAGAGGGACAGAGAAGTAATCATTCCCTACACCTTGTAAGATTACACTTTCATCAGTGGAATTAACATTAGAGCCTAGAACACTGGTCAGCATAAGGGATTGGCAAGCACCTGTATCACGATATATTTTAACTGATTTCTGTCATTACTGTCCAGAGGACTGACAAAACCATCAGATAGGAAATTAGCACATGAACTCTTGAGAGTGTCACCCACGTTACTGCTCAAAAGAGGAGCTTCATCATGAGAATTTAATTTACCCCTCAAAGCAGGTTCAGTTAACTCGGTTGAAGAATTTTGGGAACTCTTAAGGGTAGACACTAGACCAATTGACTGAATATTTAAAGACTCCTTTTTGTTCACATCATGCTGTCTCCTGAAACATTTCTCTGTAGTATGACCAAGCTTACTACAATAAGTGCATTTACTTTTCTGAAGTCTAGAGGTGGAGCTGGTATTTACTTCCTGAGAAACATCATCTTTATTCTCTTTCCTGTTACCTATACTCTGAGTAGAGGCAACATACTCTCAGCTTTCCTTTTTTCTTTAGAATATCTCTTGTGAGTGAGAACATATTCATCAGCTAAAACTGCAGCATCCGACAAATTATCTATTCTTTTCTCATCAAGATATAGGCTTACATCTTTATGAATACACCTTTTGAAGTCCTGCAGCAAAATCATCTGCTTAGATTTATCAAAATCAGAATTTACATTCTTAGAATTTAACCACTGCTCTAACAGATCTTCTTTGATTTTTGCATACTCAACATGGGATTGCTTATCTTGCTTATAAGTTGTCTAAAATTATAATCTATACGCTTCAGGAACAAGCTCATAGGCCTTAAGAATCAAGCTCTTAACTACATCATAATTATCAGATTGATCCTGAGGCAAAGATGCATAAGTTACTTGACCTTTACCAGTGAGAACAGTCTGAAGGAGTACTGGCCAGTACTTTTTGGGCCAATTAAAACCTGTAGCTACCCTCTCAAACAACTGAAAATACTTCGTTAAATCAGATTCATTAAAAGGAGGGACAAGTTTAACATTTTTAGCTACATCAAAATCATCAGAGCTAGATGATTCAGTTCCACCTTGTTTCATGCAATATTCATGGTCTGCCTGAATCCTAGCAAGTTCAATTTATACCTGACACTGTGCCTGTGCCTGTGCCTCCTGAATACGAGCCTGAGACTCAGCCTCCTTAGCACGTGCCTGAAACTCAGCCTCCTTAGCACAAGCCTGAAACTCAGCCTCCTTAGCACGAGCCTCCTGTAGGGCTAGCTGTAACTTAGCTATTTCAGTCTGCATTTGCTCATCTGGAGGAGTTACATTAAACAAGCTTTTATTAATCTTGCCCACAATTTGATCTTTAGAATGATGAGAGTGAATAGCAATTCCCAATTGTTGAGCAACAAGCTTAAGTTCATTCTTTGTTCTGTTTTCTACATCACACACTGTTTGCACATTTGACAAAAAATCTTTGGCTTCATCAAGAGTAGTAATAGTAGACATCTTGAATAAATCACAGTCACAAAATATCAAGCAATATCCTTATGAAAATATCCTGAATATCCTGGCGAGGTCGCCAAATTAGTGTTACGGAACAGAGAGAGATAATGAACACTTCAAGTGAGAATACTAAAATCACTACTGTCCCGCAAGCTCCAGGTTCAAAACAAAAGACTTAGGTAAAATTACATGTTAAAGTTTAATGCTCAAACTAACAACTAAACATTCAGGACTCATAAGTATAATGTAATGACAGAACAGGTTACATATATGGTTAACTGCAATAGCCTCTATTAACACGAATTTAGCAAGAACAAATTTATCTAAGTCAGCCCTGATAAAATGAGAGAACCGGATAATGCTCAGTTAAAGCAAGATATAATATTATTACAGATACAAAACATTACTAATACTGGCTGACAGTATGGAACCAATGTGAATCACAAAGACTTTTATCAGGCTTACGAATTAACTCCTTAGGCTATACAGTACAAGAAAAATGGTAATAACACTTATACTCAAATTATACAGCAGCTAGATGGCTGGAGACTTCCTGAGCACTCACAAAAATAATAATATACTGTACAGGGGAGGACAGAGATGTGAACAGAATGAGGAGTAGATCTAAGTGGCAACTATGGTCGTACCATTCTAAAGTGGCGGTTTGGGTGGGGCACGAACCTCTGTACAGTGTTGCCACGTTTTCCATACTCTCTCTCTCTCTCTCTCTCTCTCTCTCTCTCTCTCTCCTGGGGGGATATGCATCACCCTAGGGAATTTTGTTTCTTTTATGTCTTATAAACTTGTGCTTTCATTTCTTTATTTTGTTTTTTATTATTGTTTTAAATATGACGCCAGATGACCTCGGTGTTACGGCGCCTTTTCATTCAATCATTCTCGCCCTCCTTCCTCCCCTCCCTTCATCTTTCCCTCAGCTTGATAATGCACTCAACACTGCCCCTTGCCTGCCTTCTCTCTCTCTCTCTCTCTCTCTCTCTCTCTCTCTCTCTCCTTGGGGAGATGTGTTTCACCCTTGGGAATTTTGTTTCTTTTATGAGTGACTTATAAACTTGTGCTTTCATTTCTTTATTTTGTTTTTATTATATCTAATTATGTTTAAAAATATTATTGTTTTACATATGGCGCCAGATGACCTCACTATTGTGGCGACATGATTTGTTTTCATTCAATCACTCTCTCCCTCCTTCCTTCCCTCCCTTCCTTCATCTCTCACTAAGCTGCACTCAACACTGACCCTGGTATGCCTTCCTCCCCCTCCTCTCTCTCGTCTGTGGTATTTTAGGATACATTTTGGTTATTTTCTTTTACGTTATAATGTACATATTGTAAATTTGACTATTTCCACACCACCCAGGAGGTTAAAGTCTTGGCGCTCTTATTTTAAGAGGTGTCCCCAAACAGGCTTATTCCTCTATCCCTGACAGATGACCAGGTCGGACTGGGTGTGTGTGTGTTGCCGCTCATGAGGGTTTAATGTATATATTTTTTTTACTAAGAAACTGGCATATTTTTGCTTATATTCCTGCACATTATCTTATAATCATAATTGTGACATTATTACCAACCCCAGAAATACGGTAACAGCCAATAAAAGTGACTACTTTTATTTAAGCAACACTGTAAAATAAATATGCCACGTTTCTGGATTGCCGTATAAATATTTTATGCATAATCAGTTTACTGTTCTTTCATATATTATAATACACACCTTAACATTATATTCTTATGTGTTTATCTTATTGTGATGCCTATTACATAGATCAGAGCCGTTCACATAGCAGGTATGGAACACGTGGCAACACTGTACAGAGGTTCGTGCCCCACCCAAACCGCCACTTAAGATTGGTACCACCATAATGCAGAGACTGAGCTCATTATATAGGGGCCGGCAGAGCTTGATTCAACTTGTAAGAAGGATGCGCAAATGAAGGCATTAGGGGACGAAGAGTTGACAATCCTGCTCTGAACAACAGAAAGAACGACTTACTCTACTATAAGGGGGAGAAGGGGGGAGTGAGGTAGAACACGCAAGCCTGGTCACTATGGAAGCCACGTGGCAAATCGTGATCGAACATGTAGCATACTGTACATTAGAATTATTCAAAGGATGATGCAATCATGGACAAATCTGTATCATAAGTTAGAATTATACAAGGGATGATGAAATCATAGGCTATGTAACAATGGCAACACTGTTCCTGCCGAGATTCTGATTGGCTGGAGGTGTTCGTTCGATTTCGTTGTTGCTTAAACCGATACTCTCTTTATCAGATGTGATACTGAGTTTGTCGACAGTATAATCATGAAAAGCAATAAGAAATCCGTTATATAGTTAACAACAATGAAATTTTCTTAGGAAGATAGAGATATGAGTCAACAAAGTATAACAAGAGTCCAAGTCAAGGTCAGCATTCAAACAATTACTTTAAATCTCTGACACTCCTTAATATAACAGAAAATTAAGGAAACCTGCTTAATCTAAGCGTTGGTATAACACACATATAAATTATAAGATCAGTTCGCACCCTTAAATCATGCCACAACTCTGAATAATTAAAAATTCTAATGAAAAGAGGAGTTCTGCGGGGAGGGAGGTTTGAAAAAATTGCGAAAATCAAAGTAGGCTAAAGGAAAACTATTTCATTATATCTCCTCTATTATCACAATAAGGACTGATCTTAAAATTCAAATGTGTTATACCAACGCTTAGATTAAGTCGGTTTCCTTAATTTTCTGTTATATTAACGAGTATCGGAGATTTAAAGGAAGTGTTCGAACGCTGACCTTGACTTGGACTATTATAATACTTTGTTGACTCATATCTCTATCTTCCTACGAAAATGTCATTGTTGTTAAGTATATAACGGATTTCTTATTGCTTTTCACAATTGTATTGTCGACAAACTCAGTATCATATCTGACACTAAAGAGAGTATCGGTTTAAGCAACAACGAAATCTAACAAACACCGCCAGCCTATCAGAATCTCGGTAAGAACAGTGTTGCCATACATGCCTGGCCAGATTACTTAGTATGAAGTATAGCATTCCTTTAACTCAGGAGTAATATTATTATTCATTACAATTCTTCTGCTGCAAGTAAACGTGGCACCATTGCTTTCATATGATGACGTGAGAACAGTGACAGTATTGCCAATGTAACGATTATGCAGCTAGACCTATTTTTGCTTCTGCTTAGCGCCACTATTTAATATCTGGCAACATGATATCTAGCTACATTCTGGATATTTTTGCTATTTTTAGGTGATATTCTAGAGATTTATTTGTTTTTTCTAGCGATGTTTTGCAGTGTTTACTATTTAGCGACATTCTAGCAAGTCTTCAGGACTAAACTAGCGAGATCGATTATAAAGACTTGACAACCCTGCGTCCACTGTCAATAGGAGCCCCCACAAACTCTTGAAAGTTCCCAATGTTCGCCGGATCACTAAATTGTGTGGGATCACTATTCGCTCAGAGTTGGTGTCTATCTATCTATCTATCTATTGTCAGATGCCTCAATCCCATTTGGGGTGGCCACAAACAAATCGCCTCCACGTCGCCCTGTCCCACGCCATTTCACTGCCCCGCTCCCAACTCACACACTCCTCTCTCATATATCTCTCCACCCCATCCCTCCATCTCATCCTCGGCCTCCCCCTCCCTCTCCCCCCCTTCACCTCACTCACATACACTCTCTTCGACAGTCTTTCACCCTCCATCCTCTCCACATGGCCAAACCACCTCAGTGTATTCCTCGTAACGCTTCCTATCACATCCACATCCACACCACAACGCTCCTTTATATCCTCATTTGTCAGCCTGCCTCTCCATGTGACTCGACAGGCTCCTCTTAAATAACTCATTTCCACTGCTCTCACTCTTGAATTGTGTCCTTCCAGCAACGTCCAAGCTTCACTTCCATACGTTAGAGGTTGTATCACAATACTGTCATGTAGTAACTATTTCACTTCCATGCTTCTTAGCACTGCTTTCAAGGAACCAGCAACCTTTCTTCCCTGCTGTACCCTTTCAAGCACTTCACCCTCCAAACCTCCATCCTTAGTCATCACACTACCCAATTACTTAAACATACTCACATTTTCCAATTCCTCACCATCCAACCTCACTGTACATTCACTGACTTCACCTCTCTCAAAGACCATCACTTTACTCTTCCCTACATTCACCTTTAGATTCCGTTTCTTACACACTCTCCCAAACTCATCCACCAAGCCCTGCAGCTCCCTTCCGTCTTCACTCAACAACACAGTATCATCTGCAAACAACAGTACAGGGAGTTTCCAAACACTATCCTCTCTCACCAGGGCCACTCCAACATCCACTACCCTACCTTTTACCTCTTTTATTACCCCATCCATGTACAGATTAAACAACCATGGAGACATGACACATCCCTGTTTCAATCCAACTTTCAAAGAGAAAAATTCACTTAGTTCACCATCCACACGCACTGCAGCCTTAGCACTGTCATACATACTCTTCACAGCATTCAACAACTTTTCATCTACTCCATATATTTTTAAAACTTTCCACAATCCTTGTCTATCCACCCTGTCATATGCTTTCTCCAAATCCATGAAAGCCGCATACAACTTCTTCTATATATATATATATATATATATATATATATATATATATATATATATATATATATATATATATATATATATATAATTTTATCGTGGCCATTTACGGGCAATAGAATTGATTTAGGAGAATTTGCTTGAAATAAATGGTTAGATAGAGCCTTCAGTACTTATTACTGCGGCAATCTCCTAATGAGACTGAAATGTCTGGTAGTGGAAAGACTTTAATTTATGTATCTAATATCTATCTGTCTGTTTGTGAGACGTCACCGTACTGAAGTGTTAAGCAAAGGCAAGACATCTGGTGTATATTCACTGAATCAGATTGAGAACTAATATTTTTTCTGATCTTTACGAGCGAGCCAACGAAGCAGCGAGTGATGTTTGCTCTCAGTTAAGTTTGGAAATGAGCAGCCCGACTCGACCCGACCCGACAGTCACTTTTAGCAGAAGCTGATAACTTTAATCCTATGTGAGGATGAGTTGAAATTCTTTCTGCTTGTGATATTCATTCAGTTAATTTTGTTAACAACTAAAAACTCATCCATAAAACCGTACGAGCCCCTTGGAATATCGAGTTTTCCAAGGAAGTAAGGAAGTGTGTGTGTGTGTGTGTGTGTGTGTGTGTGTGTGTGTGTGTGTGTGTGTGTGTGTGTGAGAGAGAGAGAGAGAGAGAGAGAGAGAGAGAGAGAGAGAATGTCTTTCGTTCCAGTGTATTTTTAGTCGTTCAGCTACCATCATGAAGAAATAATATATCAGAGGGAAAATGTGATAATAAGGCGCTCGTTCGTTCGTCACGTGCTCACAAATCTTACTTTACTGGTTATTACCACCATCAGTTATACTACGTGTATGATACCTACCAACGCCTCATCAACGGTGACATATTATTGTATAATTTATTTTATTAATTAAGCGATGAAGAAAGTTAAAATGGGGAAATCCTCATGAATTAATGGAGTGTGTGGTGAAATGCTGAAGCATGGGGGAGAGATATTAAATAGAATGGATGTGGATGATGTGCAGATTGGTCTGGGATTAAGATAGAGTCCCGGAGGATTGGAAGTTAGGTATAGTTATTTCCTTGTGCAAAGGAAAACGGGAAAAAGAAGTGTGTGGTAATCATAAAGGCATTTGCCTTCTTAGTGTAATAGGAAAAGTATATGGTAGGATAGTTATTGAAAGAGTTAGGGAAATAACAGAGGAATTAGTTGGAGAACACGGAGGTTTTAGGATGGGAAGAGGTTGTGTAGATCAGATATTCATTCTTAGATCTTTAGTAGAAAAGTTTCTAGAGAAGTGCAAGAAGTTGTATGCGGCGTTCATGGATTAGGAGAAAGCATATGACAGGGTGGATAAACGAGGAGGGTGGAAAGTATTAAGAATATATGGAGTAGATGGGAAGTTGTTGAATGCCGTGAAAAGTATGTATGAGGGTGCTAAGGCTGCAGTGCGTGTGGATGGTGAACTGAGTGAATTTTTCTATTTGAAGGTTGGATTGAAACAGGGATGTGTCATGTCTCCGTGGTTGTTCAGTCTGTATATCGATAGGATTGTTAAAGAGATACAAAGTAGGGTGGTGGATGTTGGAGTGGCCCTAGTGAGAGGGGGCAGTGTTGGAAACTCCCTGGTCTGTTGACTGCAGATGATATTGTGTTATGAAATGAAGACGAAGGGGAGCTACAAGGTTTGGTGGATGAGTTTGGGAGAGTGTGTAAGAGACGGAATATAAAGGTGAATGTAGGGAAGAGTAAAGTGATGGTCTTCGAGAGAAGTGAAGTAAGTGAATGTACAGTGAGATTGGAAGGGGAGGAAATGGAGAATGTTAGTGAGTTTAAGTACTTGGGTAGTGTGATGAGTAAGGATGGAAGTTTAGAGGATGAAGTGCTTGAAAGGGTACAGCAGGGAAGAAAGGTTGCTGGTTCCTTGAAAGCAGTGATAAGAAGCAGGGAAGTGAGCATGGAAGTGATAAAGTTACTACATGAGAGTGTTGTAATATCAACTCTAACGTATGGAAATGAAGCTACGACCTTGTTGAAGGGACAGAAATCAAGAGTGAGAGCAGTGGAAATGAGTTATTTGAGAGGTGCATGTGGAGTCACATGGAGAGACAGGCTGACCAATGAGGAAGTGATTGAATGTTGTGGTGTGGATGTGGATATGATAGGAAGCGTTTGGAGGAACACACTGAGGTGGTTTGGCCATGTGGAGAGGATGAAGAGTGAGAGGTTGACGAGGAAAGTGTATGTGAGTAAGGTGGAGGGGGGGAGAGGGAAGGGGAGGCCGAGGATGAGATGAAGGGATGGAGTGGAGAGCTACATGAGAGAGTGGGGTGTGAGCTGAGAGCAGGGAAATGAAATGGAGGGGGACAGCGACATGGAGGCGATTTGTTTGTGGCCACCCCTTGCCGGATTGAGGCGTCTGGCAATAGATAGATAGATAGATAGATAGATTTTATGCCACCAGAACTCATTAATCTAAGAAAGACTGAGAACTATTGGGCTCGTATTCTCGTCGGGTAAAAAGCTCCCTAACGCCTCTCCCTTAACAACATTTTTATGGATGTGGCTGACTAATTCCGTTTGTGCGTTATTCATGCAGAGTATGGCGATACTGGAAGGATTCGTGTAACACGGAAGAGGACATTAAGGTGTAATAAGCAAAATGAATCACTAAGGAGGTGTTAGGAAGCCTCCTTAACCAACGAGGGTACGGGCCTTGAAGACATTTTTCTGATGCATTGTTACTACCACCAGATAATGATACCGTGTTCTGGAAGCAATGAAGTCTCTCTACCAACGCCCTAACAATGATGCCATTATTATTCAATTTATCCTTGTTTCCACTATAGGATTTTATTGAACTAGAAGATATCCTCTACTGGTGAAAGTGCTCAGTCTGTCCCATCTTGTACAGTTAAATACAGCAAGGTCAAATACTGTTAAATACAGTTAAATACAATCGAATACAGTCATATGCAGTTACATTCAGTCAAAGCCCAATACCTTAAACAGTCAGATACAGTTAAATACAAAGTCAAATACAGTTAAATAGTTAAACAATCAAATACAGTCAAATACAGTTAAATACTGTCACCTACATTTAAATACAAAGTCTAATACATTAAATAGTCAAATACAGTTAAATACAGTTAAACAGTCAGTCAAATACAGTCAGATGCAAGGGCTCGTTCGCAACCTTTGTCTCTTCTCATTACTGAATTCTTAATTAATTGGCCCTTATTCTCGTCGCATGAAGAAACTCCCTGACACCTTTTCCTAAGCGATTTATTTAGTTTTTTAGACCCTAATGTCCTCTTGTATGTTCCATAAATCCTTCCAATATCACTATACTCCGTATAAAAATATTGTATAAAAGGATATTAATTGGCCGTATCCAAATAATAAATCGCAAGGGAAGAGGTGTTAGGGAGGTAGGAGAGGAAGGAGAAGCATTAGAAGCAGAAGAGGCAGGAGAGGAAGGAGAGGCAGATGAGGAAGGAGAGACATCGAAAATTGCTTTTATATTTTCAAGATAGACTAGATTATATTAAGGAAGGATCTCTTGTGGTGAGAGGGTTGATGTTGGTCGAAATTTGTTCAGAGCTTCGATCTGGAACAACATTCAGGAGGAACCTTGTCTTTTGTTGTTGTTTTCTTAACTGTAGCTTTGGAAAATGATTATGATGATTATGATGATGATGATGATGATGATGATAGGGATGATGATGATATTCTCGCCGCCACCAGACCACCATAATTAGCTCAGGATCAACACATATTGAAGTGATTATTATTTGTCCCTCTGTCAAAAGCTTTTGACCCCTTCCATCCTAAGACGTATTTTCTTATATCATTCTTTATCCTTCAGACGACTCATGTCACTGTAGGAGAGACTAACTGAACAGGAGGGGTTAGATGCAGCCATCATTATCTCCACCAGTACTAGAGATTTGGCATAAATACAGTTAGATCCTCTGGATTAAAAAAAAAAAAAAAAAAAAAAAGAGAGCAATTTAACTGAAAGTGGTTTAGTGAGACCAGTTTCAGGAAAGTGGCGACCAACATCCACTTCCTGGGTACTCTCTCTCTCTCTCCAATTCACCTTTATGCAACATGACAAATGGCTTCCCCCAACACAGGAAACCACTTTCTACGTTAACCAGTAACCGTGGAACCAACAAATAGACGCCTGCTTGTCTTCTGGGTTAAGGCGCTTCAGACCATAAGAGTCACGTTCGAGAGTTGGTTCGGGATTACTGCTCAAGTAATACAGTTCAGGACTAGAGTACTGTAGTTGTTTCACCCTAGAGTTGGCCCAGATTTTTTCCTTTTGCAGATTGTTTCACGTAGCTCATTGGCAAACTAAGGCTGTAGCTCTACATCCTTTCCATGGCACTCCTTCATGACTAACTTCATTTTCTAGTGTCAATCTCTTGCAACAACTCGGTAATCTAGATGGAAAGATAGCAATTTTAGATCAAATTAGAATAAAAGTGACACAGTTACTCTCCTTAAATTCTATCTATTTATCTATAGCCCGACGCCCTAATCCCGCAAAGGGTGACAGCAGACAAAACGCTTCCAAGTCGCTCTGGCACCCACCATTTGACTACCCTCCCCCAACTCACTCCCCCCTCCCTCATATACCTCTCAGCTTCATCCCTCCACCTCATCCTCTGTCTACTCCTCTCTCTCCCTCCCTCCACCTCACCTACATACACCCTCTTAGTCAGTCTTTCATTCTCCATTCTCTCCACATGTCCAAACAACTTCAGTGTATTTCTCCTAATCTTTTCAACCACATCCACATCCACCCCACAACGTTCCTTCTCTTCTTCATTCGTCAACCAGTCCCTCCACGTCACTCCACATGCTCCTCTCAAGTAACTCATTTCCACTGCTCTCATTCTTGACTTGTTCCCCTCTTGCAAGGTCCATGCCTCGCTTCCATACGTCAGGGTAGGGATCACAATACTATCATGCAGTGACTTCTTAACTTCCATACTCACCTCCCTATTTCTCATCACTGTTTCAGTGAACCAACAACCTTCCTTTCCTGCTGTACTCTTTCACACACTTCTTCCCCCAAGTTTCATCCTTACTCATCACACTACCCAAGTACTTGAATGTACTCACATTCTCCATACCCTCACCATCCAACCTCACTGTACATTCTATAACTCCATTCCTCTCAAACACCATAACTTTACTTTTGTTTACATTGACTTTCAGATTCCTCTTCCTACACACTGTCCCAAACTCATTCCCCAAATCTTGCAACTCCCATTCATCTTCACTCAACAATACTGTATCATCAGCAAACAGGAACACCGGAATCTTCCAAATCTCACTCTCATTCATTAGGGCCACCTGCACATCCACTGCCCGACCTTGTACCTTCTTTACAACCCCATCCATGTATATATTAAACAGCCATGGAAACATCACACAACCCTGTTTCAGTTCCACACTGAGATCAAAGAACTCACTCAGCTCACCATCCACTCGCACCGTAGCCCTAGCTCCTTCGTACATACTCTTCACAGCACTCAACAATATCCCCACCACTCCATATATTCTTAATACCTTCCACATACCATGCCTATCTGTTCTGTCATAAGTTTTCTCCAAGTCCATGAAGGCAGCATACACTTTCTTTCCCTTCTCTAGATACTTCGCCACTAAACATCTAAGAACAAATATCTGATCTACACACCCTTTTCCCTTCCTAAATCCCCCTTGTTCTTCTCCAACTAGCTCCTCTGTCATATGCCTAACCCTAGCAATGAGTATTCTACCATATATTTTTCTACTCACACTAAGAAGGCAAATACCCTTATGGTTACCACATACTTCTCTCTCGCCTTTTCCTTTGTATAAAGGAACAATTATACCTGATTTCCAGTCCTCTGGAACCTTTCTCTCTTCCCAAGCCAATCTAAACAACTTCCATATCCACTCCACAACAATCTCACCCCCATACCTTAGCATTTCACCACACACTCCATCAATTCCTGGGGCCTTTCCCATCTTGATCTTCTTCATTGCTTCCACTACTTCCACCCTACTAATCTCTTCCTCCCTCCTCTCATCTCTTCTTCTCCCAGCCATTCCCCAACCACTTACATTTGCGCTGCTCTCACTCTCTACATTCAACAAATCCTCAAAGTGTTCCTTCCATCTCCTCAAAATTTCTCTCTTCTCCACCAACAATCTATTATTCCTATCTTCCACTCCCCTACTATTTCCCCTTTCACACTGCCTTACTTTCTTTACCTCCTTCCAAAACAATGTCTAACTCTCCCTCCATTTCACCCTCAGATTCCTCCCAAACTCTTCATCGATTTTCTTCTTACTCTCCTTCACCAGTCTCTTCACCTCCCTTCTCCTGCTCACATATACCTCTCTTTTCTCTCTCTCATCTTCTCCCCTACCTCTACTTGCTAGCCATTCACTATATGCCTTCTTCTTTTGTTCCACAGCTCATTTCACCTCATCATTCCACCCTTGCACACCCCTTCATCTCCTCCTTACTCCACAAAGCACCTCACACGCTGCGCCTATCTCCTCCGTGAATATCTTACATACGTCTTCCTCCCCTTCCATCTCCTCTAGCTCATACCTTCCCAATCTTTCTTCCACTATGTTCTTATACTCTGCCATTTTCTCACTATCTTGCAAATTCTCCACTCTTCTCACAGGAGCTGTTTCCTCCTGTCTTCCCCTTTGTCTCTTCAACCATTTTCTTTGTAACTTTACCTCGGCCATCACTAAGTGATGGTCCGAGACTCCATTCCGCCACCCTTTCCACACTCTTGCATCCAACACTCGTCTTCTCATTCGCTCATCCACACACACGTAGTCTATCATTGCCTGCGGCCAACAAGTTCACCATCCATCCTACTCATTACTCTCCATGTATACAGGTGGATCATCTTATGCTGAAAGGAGATGTTGGCTATTGCCAACCCCTTGCCAGCACAGATGTCCACCAAAGCACTGCCATTCCCAGCTACTTCAGCTGGCACACCCCACTGACCAACCACTCCATCCACTCATACATTCCCAACTTTGCCATTCATGTCTCCAATCAAAAGTACTCTCTCGCTCCTCTCAAATTTGTCCATACATGCTTCCACTCTTGCCCAAAACTCATCTTTCACTCTTGCCACTCGATCCTCTGTCGGAGCATACGCACATACAATCGCCCACACTTGTATACCTACTTTCATCATCACCCATGCAATCCTTGCACCCACTGTTCCATACTCTCTTATATTCTCCTTCCACTTCTTCCTTTTCATCAGACATACTCCCTCTCTTGCCCTCTCATTCTCATTAACTCCCGCACACATACCTAAACCATATTCCCATTCTCTCACCCTTTCACCTTTCCATTTGGTTTCAGTCAATCCACATATATCTATTCTTGCATCCTCAAGCACCTGAACAATCTCTCTTTCTTTCACTTCATCATTCACTCCTCTCACATTCCACGTCCCCACCCTCAGAATGGCCTTTGTCCATTCCTTAGTCGGCAACGTGTAGTCCATCCTGGTCCAAGGCGCTTTATTCACTTGTTTAGTTAGTTCTTTTTACGGGGTGGGGCACCAACCCATTTAGTCTCCTCATACGACAAGCAGGGATACTGGGGGAGCATTCTCGAAACCCCCCTACCCCCTGGGATAAATAATTACTGGACTTCATTACCAAGCTATGGTCCCCTATGCTCCTGGCTGAGGAGTACTTGGACGATGAGTGGATAAATATGTTAGTTATCAACACACGGTTTTATTAAGCTTTAAAAGGGACTCTAGAACAGATGTGTGTATCGCTGACACGTGCAACTTATTCCCAGTTACTGGTAACACTCCATCCAGTCTAAGGGAGGTAGGAGAGTTTGCAGTGAATATAAGCCAACATCACCAGGGACCCAATTGCACGTAGATGTCAGCCTGCAGGAACTTGATGTATTGTTGTTATACTGTCTTCACCTTAACTTAGCCCTGAATATTGTACTTTTGCATCTTATTTCGCGTATCACAGTGGCAAAATAAGCCAATACTATGGCTCTATATCCTGTAGCACTTCTTCGTGACGAGCATCATATTTTACCGTTAATCTATTCCTAGAACTCAGCATTTAGTAACTCACGTAGCTCAGTAGCAAAATAAGCCAATACCGCGGCTCTACATCCTCTCCATATCACCTCTTGACTGGCATCATATTCAGCTGTCAATCCATTGCAGTAACTCAGCATTCTAGAAATAGAGATGTTAATTATAGGCCAAGAGTAAAATGAGTACAGTCCGAAGGAAGCGAGGGTGTTGAGTTGTGCAGAGGCCGTAACTTCTTCACTCACGAGCAGCTAGCTATAATTTATAAACCATGTGCACTCTCAGCTGGAGTATTGCTCACCCTTGTGGAATGGATGTGGAGAGGTTGCACTAAAAGAACTAGACAAAATTCAGAGCAAAGCTGTTAAAATTATTAACAACCCTGCTATTACAAATGAACTACCTCCCGTACAAGCAAAAAGGAATGTTGTCTCCCTTGCATTATTTTACAGATACTGTACTTTTATGGCAAATGCTCAGATGAAGTTGCATCCATTGGGCCACATCTTCATGCCTTTCCCCGTGCTACACGGGCATCTGGTAGCGCTCATGACTGGACTGACATATTGCACACTGCATTGCATCCATTGGGCCACATCTTCATGCCTTTCCCCGTGCTACACGGGCATCTGGTAGTGCTCATAGCTGGAATGCCATATTGCAGTTTCTATGTTACAGAACTTCTGCCTATCAGAATTCTTTTATTCCCTGAACTGCATCTCACTGGAAAATTCTTCCCCAGAGTAGTTTCCCCCCAAACTTCAACCTACGGCTGTTCAAGTCAAGCCGTTACAGATGTTTTTTAAATGGAGAACACCTGTAACCTGGTGAATGGATTAGTTTATTTTAAATTAATTTGTTTTTCCTTCCTCAGTTTTTTATTAAAAATTATTATTATTATTATTATTATTATTATCATTATTATTATTGTTATTATTATTATTATTATTATTATTATTATTATTGTTATTATTATTATTATTATTATTATTATTATTATTATAAAATTTAACAATAACAACATTGCTAATTCTACTACTAAAACGACTATGCGAAGGATGATAAAATAATATTTTACAAAGCCTTCCCACAATAATAAATGTTTGTGGTTTGCTGGCTAGAACAGAGGAGAAATTAAAGGCATATTAAGGCCCCAGTCACACTGCAGGTACGACTTATCGCAAACCACCCGCAACCTGCAAGTCGTGGGTGGTTTTGGTGAGGTTTATGACTGGTCTTCATATGTCTCGGTCTAGCCGCAGGCCACCATGGCGACCAAAAAGTCATTGCAAGGTTTTTCGTGCTGCACAAAAACCTTCCCGCAACCACCGATGTCGTGGCACAGGAACCGCCCGGTGGGCAGCTGGACTGCATCTGGCCTGCTTACAGACTGCGACTGGTCAGCGACGCCTGATTTTTAAGCAGTGGTTGCCATCCGGATGGAGGCTGGTCGCTGCCTGCCCTGTGCGGTAGCCATCCACACTCCATCAAGGCGATGACTGGACTGTGGTGGCCGCTGTTCACAAGCCTCCTGTCCAGGATGGTGGTTGAAGTCTGGCCGCCATCTAGCCAGTGACTGGTCGAGTGACAGGTGGTGGGCTGGATCAAGACCAGCTGCCGGCCAATTTGCGGCCAGTGTCAGTCTAGTGGTCCCAGTCTAAACTGTGACAGGACGTGGACCGGCTGCCATTTGTCGGCGGCCTGCCAACGACTGGCCAGCCACTTGTTGGTGTCTTGACCTGTGTGTACCTGGCCATGGTTGCCATTCGGCTGCCAACTGGACGGACGCTGAACAGACACTGGACGACCACCAGTAGCCGATCGGAGGCACGACTGCTCGGAGACTTCCGTGGTCGGGGACTGGTTTCACAATTTTCAGGTTTGTGACAAGTCGTACCTGTAGCGTCCTACATACAGTCCACCCAAACAAATATTCATAGAAAATTATTATACGACAGGAAATTTTTTCTGGCTGATTTCCACACTCTTCTTGACCATTCTTTGAATTCTCAGTGTTGCTGACGACATTGGAAGTGAAGGGTGTGTTGTGCTGGCATCCAAAGATAACGATTTTGTACGTTTCTTCTGGACACCATGTCATTTACAAGTAAGATTTTTCAATACTTCTGAATGATACAACTTTACATTTTTTACCTTATGTCAATCAAATAATGTAAATGTTTTATGCGCTGAAGTTTAAAAGCAATATTTTCCATAGATTTTGGATAATGTTTATGTAAACATTGGTGTCCTGCAGATAGGTCGCTAGGCAAATGCGGCATAAGGGAACATTGCTTGCATTTTTTTTCTTAAGTTTTATGCAAGTATAATTCTTATCTAAGAACAGTTGTATGGGTTTCTGTATTGTACTGTATTTTTAGCCATTGTGTTTTCATACTTTCCTGGAGACGTAATGCAGTAATTTATCATATGTTTTCTTGTAATTTCAATGGGTTCAAAGCAAGTCACTTTTAGAGCATGTCAACCAAATATGTGTTCAACTGCAGTGAGGACAGAGCCAGTTTCCCAGGCTTCACGTATTCTTCAGTTGACAAAAGGTGAATCCAAATACAACAACCACATATGATAGGGTTTACAATTAGCACATAGATGGAGTTGAGAGAAGGGATCAAAACATATCAAATAATAGAACTGTCATATGGGGAAAGAAGTGTTACTGAAACATTATAGCATACTGTACTGATGTGGAAAGCAATAATGCTTAGCAATTGCACAAAATCTGTGAGGCTGAGAATGCAATGGATCCTTCTTGCTTTCCGACGCAGTATTGCATGTTTCTACCTGGAACGCTATGCAAATCCTCCACGCTAAGGCCAGCGATGGAGACCAAACAGCAGTTTAGATGAAGCCCGACATGATGACCATGCACACTGGGTCATATCACAAAGCTATCAAACAATTTGTGCTCATTGCCACACGAAAGCAACAAGAAGGTGTGAAAAGTGTGATAAGGGTCTCCATGTGCCGTGCTTCAAAGACAGTCAAACGCAGTAGCTAAACTTGTGATCAGATATGGTAAAATGAAGAGAAATACATTAAATTATGTTCAAGGTACTATGTCTGATTCATTGCAATGTCATATTCTATATTTATACAAATCTCAATTAAAGTCTGTGGTAATTACAGAGACCATTTTCAGTATAGATTTGCCTAGCGACCTGTACATAGGACGCTGTGTATTTTGGATACAAAACCAAATTTCATAATAAAACTTTATGTATGAGTTATCTGTGTGTCATTTACTCTAAAATATAAAGAAAAATTAAAATTTCCTTAAAATCCTCACTTAGGGTTAAATGGGTTTAAGGCTTATGGGAAGGGGAGCGTCCAGAAGTTAGCATCCTGACCTTGCAATATAGAGTAGAAAGTTTGCTATAATGCCTATCGACTGCACAAGCACTTAGGGCGGGCAGTCTTTCTTTACCATCACATTCTTCCCCGAGAATAATGGCGAACAATCGAATCTATACCAACGTCCCTAATTCTACTGCTAGGTGAAGGGGACACATAAGAGACAACTTTCTTGAAGAACCTGACAGGAACCGTCAATTTTTTTCTCACACAAGGAAGCAGGACCCGAAGGCCAGTAACCTGCAAAGCGTTCCCTCAAGGAAAAAACAAAAGATGTCAATGAACCAAATTCAAGATCCGTTCATTATGAGATGCCTGGACACACTGCGTTTGAAAGACTGGAGATCATAGGTAGTAGGAAATACAGAGTAAGGCAGCTCCAGTGTTGGCCTATTACATACATAACGGACTGAGTAAAGGTTAACTCTTGCATTAGAGAGCTGGACAGAAAAGCGACGAGAGTTTTTTGCTAGACGGTAGCTACACGTCATCCTTAGTGGTGAAGGGATGCAAGCAGACAGTTCAGAATAGCAGTGATCTTTGAAGCAGCGACAAAAAAGAGAGACACAGCAAGGCGGCGAAGAGACAGAGGTTGGAGGGGGCATAGGCTATATAGAAGGCCCCTCTACTCCCACCTCCCCAGATAGGGGGGTGACCAGCAAGCATTTTAAAGCCACATGCAAAGCTATATTTAGATAATTAAAGCAGTAAACAAAGATGCATACTGTATATAATTATTTATTAAACCAATTACTTCCTGACAAACACACACACACATACTATTGGATTTTCTAGCACTGGCAGTATTTCTGTGTGAAGTTGAATATGTAATTTAAAGTGCATGGTAAAGTACATTTCATTGCATCATATGCAAATGAACTTTGATAATAGACCAAATTTCAATTAAAATATTGTATTGGTGAAAGCTTAAACTGTCTTCATTCTGCCTAATGAAAAGAAAATAAATATAAAATTTAGAATGAAAAGATGTAAACTTGTAAATGAATTGAAAATGGAATGCTTTTAGCTTACTAGCCCCCAAAACACCATGAACCATATAAAATAATGTGAAAAAGTAAGCTCTACACTAAGAGGTGGGAGAAATAAAATGATGGTTTTTAAATCTAGAAGACGCTCACGTAAGGATATATTAATTTCAGAATTCATTAGAGAAAACTCAAAACTATCTATCTATCTATCTATCTATAGCCCGACGCCCTAATCCCGCAAAGGGTGGCCGCAGACAAAACGCCTCCAAGTCACTCTGTCACCCACCATTTGACTCCCCTCCCCCAACTCACCCCCTCCCTCATATACCTCTCAACTCCATCCCTCCACCTCATCCTCGGTCTACCTCTCCCTCTCCCTCCCTCCACCTCACCTACATACACCCTCTTAGTCAGTCTTTCATTCTCCATTCTCTCCACATGTCCAAACCACCTCAGTGTATTTCTCCTAATCTTTTCAACCACATCCACATCTACCCCACAACGTTCCTTCACTTCTTCATTCGTCAACCTGTCCCTCCACGTCACTCCACATGCTCCTCTCAAGTAACTCATTTCCACTGCTCTCTCTCTTGACTTGTTCCCCTCTTGCAAGGTCCACGCCTCGCTTCCATACGTCAGGGTAGGGATCACAATTGAAAACTACATTACGTATATTTATTGCACTGAATAATGAATAAACTACTGCAACAGTGGACATCTCCGTGATCTCTGCTTTGCAAAGTTATTTGTAGTGCCTTTTGTGACCTATGTGCCATGGTGAATAATGTCGTATATTCTACCAAAAGCAGGTTTATTATGTACCAATTCCAAGAGATTATTCTAGTTACATGGCAAGATATCATACATTAATTTGACAGGTGAGGTGGTGTGAGGGGAAAAGAGAAGACGAATGGGGATGCAAGGAACGGCATAGTGGAATGAATAGGTGAGAGAGGCTGTGGCACAAAAGAAGAAAACATATAGTGAGTGGATGAGAAACAGGGGTGTGGAAGAAGTTTATAGACGAATGAAAGAGTTATATACAGAGAGGATGAGAGAGCTGAAAATATTGGTAAGAGAGAGAAAGAAGACAGTGGATGAGGAATTTGGAAGGAATTTGAGTGTAAAGTGGAGGGAACGTAAGAAAATGTTCTGGAAAGAGGTGAAGAGAGTTAGACAGGGTGTCAAAGGAGTTAGTTAGGGAGTGAAAGATCAAAATGGTAGATTACTAGTGGAGAAGGGAGAAAAAGCGAGGAGATGGAACACTTTAGCGTATTGTTGAACATAGAGAATGAAAGTAATGCGAGTGTAAGTGGCTAGGGAATGGCTGGGAGAAGGAGGGATGTGAGAGATGAGAGGAAGAAATCAGTAGGATGGATGCTGTGGAAGCAGTGAAGAAAGTTAAAACGGAGAAAGCCCCAGAAATTGATGGAGTGTTTGGTGAAATGCTGAAGCATGGGGAAAAGATAGTAGTAGAATGGACGTGGAAAATGTGCACAATGGCCTAGGAGGAAGGTAGAGTCCCGGAGGATTGGAAGTCAGTTATAATTATTCCCCTGTACAAAGGAAAAGGGGGAAAAGAAGTATGTCGTAATCATAGGGGTATTTGTCTTCTTAGTGTAATAGCAAATGTATATGGTAGAATACATACTGACAGAGTTAGAGAAATAACAGAGGAATTAGTTGGAGAAGAACAGGGAGGTTTTAGGAAGGGAAGAGGTTGTGTAGATCAGATATTCATTCTTAGCTCTTCTGTGGAAAAATGTCTAGAGAAGGGAAAGAAGTTGTATGCAGCCTTCATGGATTTGGAGAAAGCATATGACAGGGTGGATAGACAGGGATTGTGGAAAGTATTAAGAATATATGGAGTAGATGGGAAGTTGCTGAATGCCGTGAAGAGTATATATGTGGGTGTTTAGGCTGCAGTGCATGTGGATAGTGAACTGACTGAATTTTTCTATTTGAAGGGTGGATTGAAACAGGGATGTGTCATGTATCCATAGTTGTTCAATCTGTATATGGAAGGGGTAATAAATGAGATACAAGGTAGGGCAGTGGATGTTGGAGCGGCCCTAATGAGAGAGGGCAGTGTTGGAAACTCCCTGTAGCACCAGTCGATCAGGGCAGTACTCCCGAGGTGGATGGAAAACTGATGACAGGGAGTGCTGGAGCTCCCGTTTCATCAGCCCTCAGGACTAGTTCCTGACCATCCCCCTTTGCTGAACTTTTTCAGTGTCTCAGTTACACAGAGAGTAGGCCAGCATGCTCTCCAGTACAAATTTCTCCTACTATCTACACCAAACTACATGCACAGTACACACTACACTTCCTATTCAAAATTCAACAAAAATGGCGTCTATTCACCAAGCCTCGGAGTCCCCAGGGGGGGGGGACCATAAATGCCCCCACCATCCGCCTCTCTCCCGGTGACGACTCGAGGTGCCTGGAACCACTGTCTCACTCTCTTCTTCTTCATTTCTGCAACATTCGCGGCCTTTCCTCTAACTTTCGCTCTGTTGAGCACCACCTCTCCTCCTCTAAACATCACCTTCTTTTTCTAACGGAGACTCAGCTGTCTGAGGCAACTGACAGCAAACCCTTTTCTGTATCCTCCTACTTTCTCTATACTCATTTCAAAGCCAAAGGTGGCTGTTGTGTATATATATGCAACGACTTATCTTGCTCTTGTGTTCCTGAACTCGATTCTTCTTAATTCTCTACACTCTGGCTTCGGCTTTCCTGTCATTCTCTGACTTAATATATCTGTGCTGTTTACTTATCCCCTAATTAAACTGACTATCAAAATTTCTTCAACTATCTTACTTCTACGATGGAACACATTCTATCCTTTTCTCCTTTCTCTGAAATCTCCATTCAAGGAGATTTCAATGTTCACCACCACCTTTGGCTCTCCTCTCCTTTCACGGATCCACCTGGTGAACAAGCTACATCTTTTCTATCCTTAATGACCTTGAGCAGCTTGTACAGCACCCTTCCCGTATCCCTGACCGCCTTGGAGAGAGCTCCAACATACTTGACCTATTCCTCACAACTAATCCTTCTGCTTACTCTGTTAATCTTTTCTCTCCGTTGGGCTCCTCCGATCACAACCTTATTACCTTAACCTGTCCTATCACTCCGATACGGCCTGTGGACCCTCCAGGGAAAAGTCGTCTGTGGCATTTTGGAGCTGTGGACTGGGAGGCCCTCAGGCAGTACTTCTTTGATTTTCCCTGGAATGATTATTGCTTCCATGGCCGGAAGCCATCTGAGTGTGCCTTGCGCATTACGGAGGTTATTCTTTCGGGCATGGAAGCATACATTCCTTTCTCATATCCTTTGACTAACGCAAGAAAGCCTGGGTTTAATCACGCTTGTTCTAATGCTGTCCGCAACAAGGAGAGGGCCTACAAAACGTACTGGAGCCAGCTCACCCCTGAATCACATCATCTTAACGTTTCTGCCCGGAATCGTGCTAAGTCTGTTCTTCGCTCTACTAAAAATAATTTCATCCATACTAAATGCTCTCAACTCTCCAACTCGAATTCTTCCCGCTCCTTCTGGCACCTTGCCAAAAATCTTTCTAGGAACTTTACCTCATCATCCTTCCCTCCTCTTTTCTACTCTGATGGTTCTGTAGCTATTTCTTCTACTGATAAAGCAGATCTCTTCGCACAGACTTTCTCCTCCAATTCCACCTTAGACAATTCCGGTGCTGTTCCTTCATTGCTTCCCCCTTCTGACTTCCTCATGGCTGACATTAAATTTTCTTCAGTTGATATATTTTCTGCCATCACTGGCCTCAGTACTAACAAGGCATATGGGCCTGATGGGGTCCCTCCTGTTGTTCTCAAGAATTGTGCTTCTGTGCTTACACCCTGCCTAGGCAAACTCTTTCGCCTTTGTCTGTCAACTTGTACCTTTCCTTCTTGCTGGAAGTTTGCTCTCATTCAGCCAGTCCCAAAGAAGGGTGACCACTCCCAACCCTCCAACTATCGTCCAATTGCTTTAACGTCCTGTATTTCAAAAGTTTTTGAGTCAATTCTCAATAGAAAAATTTTAAGGCATCTTTCCTATCACAACCTTCTTTCCGATCGTCAGTACGGGTTCCGTCAAGGACGCTCCACTGGCGATCTTCTCACCTACCTTTCAGACTCCTGGTCATCCTCCTTTCGGGACTTTGGCGACAGCTTTGCCATTGCACCTGACATCTCAAAGGCTTTCGATCGAGTCTGGCATAAATCTTTAATTTCCAAACTGCTCTCCTACGGTTTCTATCCTTTTTATCTGTGCCTTGATTGCTAGCTTCCTTTCTGGTCGTTCTATAGCCGCTGTTGTAGATGGCCATCGTTCTTCTAGATCTATCAACAGTGGTGTTCCTCAGGGCTCTGTCCTATCACCAACTCTCTTCCTTTTATTCATCATTGATCTTCTAAGCTGTACAACTAACCCTATCCACTCATACGCTGATGACTCCACCCTTCACCTTTCCATTTGGTTCCCGCAACGCCCATCTCAACAGTTACTTCAACAAACAAGGGATGAGGCTATGGCACACCTAATGTCTGACTTGGCTCGTATCTCTGACTGGGGTAAAAATAAATGGTTGTTTTTAATGCATCTAAGCCTCAGTTCTTACACCTATCAACCCGACAAAATCTTACACAGGTATACCCACTAATCTTTAATAATATTCAGCTTAATCCTGCATCATCGTTGAACATGCTTGGAGTTTCATTTACTCGGGACTTATCTTGGAAAGATCATATTACATCTTGTAAAATCTGCTTCCAAGAGATTGGGTGTGCTAAGCCGACTCTGCTCTTTCTTTACCCCTGCACAACTGTTGACTCTGTACAGGGGTTTTATCCGCCCCTGTGTGGAGTACAACTCTCATGTGTGGGGAGGCTCCCCACATACAGCTCTTCTCAATAGGGTGGAGTCAAAGACTTTTCATCTCATTAACTCTCCTCCTCTTACTGACTCCCTTCAACCTCTGTCTCTTCGCCGCACTGTTGCATCTTTTATCTCTTTTCTATCGCTACTTTAATGGTCACTGCTCCTCTGAACTGTCTGCTTGCATTCCTCCACCTTTACGACGGGCGCGTAGCACCTGTCTGGCAGCAAACTCTCATCCCTTTTCTGTCCAACTCTCTAATCCAAGAGTTAACCGTTACTCCCAGTCTTTCATTTATGCAACAGGTCAGCTCTGGAACTGTCTCCCTTTGTCTGTATTTCCTGGTACCTATGATCTCCAGTCTTTCAAACGCAGTGTGTCCAGGCATCTCAAAATGATCGGATCTTGAATTTGGCTCTCTATTGTATTTTGTTTTTCTCTTGGAGGGAACTGTTACTGCGGGCTCATGGCCTTTGGTTCCTTCTTCTTTGCATAAAAAAAAAATGTTGTTTGCAGATGATACTGTGTTAAGTGATGACGAAGGGGAGCTGCACGGCTTGGTGGATGAGTTTGGGAGGATGGGTATGAAACGGAATCTAAAGGTGAATGTAGGGAAGAGTAAAGTTATAAATTTCGAGAGAAGTGAAGTCAATGAATGTACAGTGAAGTTCTATGAGGGGGAAATGGAAAATGTGAATGCGTTTAAGTACTTGGGCAACATGATGAGTAAGGTTGGAAGTTTGGCAGGTGAAGTGCTTGAAAAGGTGTAACAAAGAAGAAAGGTTGCTGGTTCCTTGGAAGCAGTGATAAGAAACCGGATAATGAGCATGGAAGTGAAAAAGTTACTACATGACAGTATTGTGATACCAACTCTAACATATGGAAGTGAAGCTTGGACCTTGTTGGAGGGACACAGGTCAAGAGTGAGAGCAGTGGAAATGATTTATTTGAGAGAAGCATGTGGAGTCACATGGAGAGACAGACTGACAAATGAGGATATAAAGGAGCGTTGTGGTGTGGACGTAGATGTGATAGGAAGCGTTAAGAGAAACAAACTGAGGTGTTTGGCCATGTGGATAGGATGGAGGGTAAGAGACTGACCTGGAGAGTGTATGTGAGTGAGTTGGGGGGGAGAAGGAGGGGGAGGCCAAGGATGAGATGGAGGGATGGAGTGGAGAGGTATATGAGAGATGGGGGTGTGAGCTGGGAGCAGGGCAATGAAATAGAGGGGGACAGGGAGACACGGAGGCGATTTAATTGTGGCCACTCGTTACGGGATTAAGGCGCTGGCAAGAGAGAGGTAGGTAGAACTGTGTTCATACGTACTTTACCAGCCCTTACAGAATGAACTACCCACGGTGTCTGCTGTCTGACTGGCTGGCCACAGGCTTGTGGTGCCTATCGTGTCCAGACCACGTTATCAAGATATAAAGAAAACATTCGAACTTTTAACTCCGACGTCGAACCACAAAATAAAATAAAACCATGCTTTCGTATATAATTCCTTTTTTTTTTTTTTTTTTTGTAAAGCATACATACCACTTAAGTGTTTGTGACTTAAATTTTGTAATATAGATTTTGTAAAAAAAAAAAAAATGCTTACTTGGTTCTGATGCCACCCTGCCGCCCCCTCCTACCGTCCCCTTTTCCCTCACCGTCCCACGGTACCTCCCCTCCTCTCTGGATCTTTCCACCTCCCACTTTGGGAACCACTAATCTAAATGAACTCTTAAGACTCCTACCTACAGGTACGTACTTCCTAAGATGAAGGAAAACTTTTAATGATAATCAGAATACAACAAAAAAAGGCAGCTCGATACTGAAGTTAACTGAACAGAGGGCTAAGAACATATTTACATTGACATCCTTTAATATACCTAGCAAATTATTGTAATTATTACACACACACACACACACACACACACACACACACACACACACACACACACACACACACACACACACACGCACGCGCACACACACACACACACACACACACACACACACACACACACACACACACACACACACACACACACACACACACACACACACACACACAAGATATATTGCACTCAAAACGTACTGAGGATAAATACAAATTATTTTTAACTTCATGATGTTAACCTTATATTTTTTTCATTAATTGTGGTTGATTTGGAGGCCCCCCTCAGAAAGCTTGGGGGGGGAGCGCCCCTCGCTGCCCCCACCCCACCCCAAATGACGCCCCTGAACAGAAG
Source organism: Coenobita brevimanus (assembly GCF_032717465.1). Lineage (NCBI taxonomy): Eukaryota > Metazoa > Arthropoda > Malacostraca > Decapoda > Coenobitidae > Coenobita > Coenobita brevimanus. The sequence goes on from NC_136984.1 coordinate 12,844,013, forward strand.
GAGACTTAATGAGAGGAAACGCATTTGACTCCACTTTTTTAAGAAGAGCTGTATGTGGGGAGCCTCTCCAAGCATGAGAGTGTTACTCTGAACCCGTGTGTAAAGTTAACAACTATGCAGGTGTAAAAGAAGGCGTAGAGTTGGCTTAGCACACTTAATCCCTAGGAAGCAGATTTTACAAGAGAGGTAATATGACTTTTCCAAGATAAATCCATAGAGAATAAAACCTCAAGTATGTTCAAAGAGGATGCAGGATTGAGATAGGTATCGTTAAAAATTAGAGGATATTCCTGTGGGAGATTCTGAATGGACGAAAGAAGTTAGAACTGAGTTTTTGATGCATTAAAAACAACAAGATTACTTTTACCCCAATCAGAGATATGAGCCAAGTAAAAAATTAGGGGTGCCATAGCATCATCCCTTTTTCATTTAAGTAACTGCTGAGACGGATGCTGCGGGAGGCGAATGTGTTAGTGAAGGATGGAGTCATCAGCATATGAGTGGATAGGGTTAGATGTACAGCTTGAAAGATCATTGGTGAATAGAAGGAAGAGAGTCGGCGATAGGGCAGAAGCCTGAGGAACACCACTATTGATAACTAGGAGAGGAACAGTGGCCGTCTACAACATCAGCTATACAACGACCAGAAAGGAAGCTATAGATGAAGACACGGATAGAAGGACAGAAACCGTAAGAGGGCAGTTTGGAAATTAAAAATTTATGCCAGACTCGATTGAAAGCCTTTGAGGTGTCAAGTGTAATGTCAAAGCTTCTGCCAAAGCCCCAGTGCCAGTGATGGCAGAAAATATATCAACTGAAGAATTTTAATGTCAGATACGAGGAAGTCAGAGGGAGGGAAGTGATGGAGGAACAGCATCGGAATCGTCTAAGGTGGAACTGAGGAGAAAGCCTGAATGAAGTGTTCTGTTTTATCTACACAAGAAATAGCTACAGATCCAACAGAGTGGAAAAGAGGAGAGAAGGATGATGAGGTAAAGTTGTTAGAAAGGTTTTTGGCAAGGTGCCAGAAGGAGCAGAAAGAATTCGAGTTGGAGAGTTAGAGCCTTTACTACGAATAAAATTATTTTTAGCAGAGCGATGAACACAGCACGATTCCGGGCAAAAACAAAATTATAAGAGTTGAGATCCAGGAGTGGATTGGTTCCCAGTCTTCTTGTTGTGGGCATCATTAGAACAGGCATGATTAAACCATTTTTTTTTCATTAGTCAAAGGATATGAGAAGGGAATGTATGCTTCCACGCCTGAGAGAATAACCTCAGTAAATGCACAAGGCACACTCACATGGCTCTCGGCCATGGAAGCAATAATCATTCCACGGAAAATCAAAGAAGTACTGTTTGAGGGCCTCCCAATCAGCAGCTCCATAGTGCCACAGTCACAGCTTCTTTGGAGATGTACAGTTTAGGAGTAGCGAGCACTGGCTGACTTAATAGGATAGCTTTAAGTTTACTGAAAGAGGATTCACAGTTATCGGTCCAGACAAATTTAACTCCCTTTTTCAGTAGGTCTGTAAGTGGTGATACAAGAATTGAAAAGTTAAGAACAAATCTCCTGTAATAACCTACCATTCCCAAAAATCTTTGTAGCTCTTTCCTACTTTTAGGTCTAGAAAGATCACTTATAACCTGAACCTTAGCTCTTGGTGGTGCAACGTGTCCATCACCAATTACGTACCCAAGGTACTGAACTTTAGCTTGACCAAACTCACACTTAGATAAATTAGCTACAAGATTAGCCTGAACCAAACACTCAAGAAATTTACTGATATGATATAGGTGATCTTGCCAGTTGTCACTGAAGATTAATACATCATCAATATAAACAACACACCCTGCCAAACCCTCTGTTACAACATTCATTAGCTTCTGAAAAGTGGCTGGTGCATTCTTCATACCATATGGCATTACAGAACATGCAAAAGTCTTTCCTAGTGTTACAAAACATGAGATCTCCCTAGCACGTTCAGTCATAGGTACTTGCCAGTATCCCTTTAACAAATCAAACATACTTATGTACCTAGCCTTTCCGATCTTGTCTATGCAGTCTTCCACGCGAGGGAGAGGGTAGGTGTCTGTTTTGGTTATCTGATTAACACGTCTGTAGTTGATGCAAAGCTGCTGTGACCCACCTGGCTTAGGGACTAGAGTGACAGGAGAACTCCACTCGCTCTGACAGGGCTCAATCATCTTGTGGTCCAACAGGTAGCCAAGCTCCTTCTGGATGAGAGGAACTTTCACTGGGTTCACACGGTAAGGAGGCAGTTTAATTGGCTTTGCGTCTCCAACATCGACATCATGCATCAACACAGTGGTTCTTCCGGGAGTGGTATGGAACACTTGCGGGTACTCCTGCAGTAGTGCCGAAAACTCCTGCGTTTCCTCGGGAGCTAGATGAGTAAGCTTAGTCTGGAGATCATTCATGATATCAGGATTCTTCCCCAGACTATCACTCAGGCTCATACTGCGTGGGAAAGCTTCACTTGCAGACTCGTTTGGAACAGCTACAGTGCAGACTGGGTTATTTCCTTCCCGCCTGTGATATAACTTTAGCATGTTGATGTGACAAAGTTGCTTGTTCTTTTTACGATCTGGTGTGGCGATGACATAGTTGACATCACTGAGTTTCTTCTCCACGAAATAAGGACCACTAAACTTGGCTTGAGAGGTTGCCCATGCACTAGTAGCAGAATCAAAACCTGATCTCCTGGCTGAAAGTGGCGTAACCTGGACTTCTTATCATACTAAGTCTTCATCTTCTCCTGAGCAGCTCCTAAATTCTCTCTCACCAGCTGTAAAGCAGTGGACAGCCGTTCTTTGAGCTTCAACACATACTCCAACAGGTTGACGTCATCTTCCTCCGACAGCCAGCATTCCTTGAGTAGCTTAAGGGGTCCTCTTACTTCATGGCCAAACAGTAGTTCAAAGGATGAGAAGCCCAGTGATTCATTTGGAGATTCTCTTGCAGCAAATATAACGAATGGAAGACCTTTATCCCAATCTTTCTGATGTTCCAAACAGTATTTCCTGAGCATCGATTTGAGTGTTTGATGATATCTCTCCAACGCTCCTTGGGTCTGGGGATGATAAGCTGAAGACGTGATCTGGGTGATGCCCAACTCTTTCAGAGACTGCTTGAAAACATTTGACATGAAATTACTTCCCGGTCTGACTGTACCTCCTTGGGCAGACCAAACTTGGTGAAGAACCCTAGCATTTCCTTAACCACGTTCTTTGCTGAGGTATTTATAAGTGGAATGGCTTCAGGATAACGAGTAGTCATATCAATCAGGGTCAACACATAAGAAAATCCTGAAGAAGTCTTAGGAAGAGGGCCCACAATATCCACCAACACACGGGTGAATGGCGCCTCAAAAGGAGGAATGGGAACTAGAGGTGAAACCTTTTCAGTCTGATTACACTTCCCCACAGCTTGACATGTGTGACAAGACTTACAATACCAGGAAACATTTCTGAAGATACCTGGCCAGTAGAAGTGTTTCAAAATGCGTGGCACAGTCTTCCTCACTCCAAGGAGTCCTGCCAAACTGGAATCATGAGCCACTCTAATGATATCCTGCCTACAAACATGAGGGATGACAACTTGATGCACAACCTCCCATTCACAGTCGGCTGATGCTGTTGGGGGTCTCCACTTCCTCATAAGTACTCCTGACTTTATATAATAACAAGTAGAAGCAACAGCTGACTCTTCCTCACTGCAAGCAGAGTTAGCTAGACCTTTCAACTCAGGGTCAGCAGCCTGCAACTCAACCAACTCTTGACGAGACAAATTATCAATACGACAGGGTACTGCCTCATCTGGTGAGTGGTCCAAATTAGCAAGAAAAGTGTCAGCTAGGATAACATCATCATCATCATTATCCTCTAAGTCACCAGTAACTTTAGACTTAGCCCTAATGACAGCACATGCAGAGAACACATCAGGGACATCACAATCCTGGATCGCAGTCACTGGTTCACTAGACAACTGAGGAGCTGGACACACTTGACTTCCACCAATATCATTTCCAAGTAAGAAAGTTACACCTGACATTGGGAGTGTCTCAACCAACCCAACCATAACGGAACCATTAACAAAACCAGACTCTAAATTCACTCTGCACAGAGGGACAGAGAAGTAATCATTCCCTACACCTTGTAAGATTACACTTTCATCAGTGGAATTAACATTAGAGCCTAGAACACTGGTCAGCATAAGGGATTGGCAAGCACCTGTATCACGATATATTTTAACTGATTTCTGTCATTACTGTCCAGAGGACTGACAAAACCATCAGATAGGAAATTAGCACATGAACTCTTGAGAGTGTCACCCACGTTACTGCTCAAAAGAGGAGCTTCATCATGAGAATTTAATTTACCCCTCAAAGCAGGTTCAGTTAACTCGGTTGAAGAATTTTGGGAACTCTTAAGGGTAGACACTAGACCAATTGACTGAATATTTAAAGACTCCTTTTTGTTCACATCATGCTGTCTCCTGAAACATTTCTCTGTAGTATGACCAAGCTTACTACAATAAGTGCATTTACTTTTCTGAAGTCTAGAGGTGGAGCTGGTATTTACTTCCTGAGAAACATCATCTTTATTCTCTTTCCTGTTACCTATACTCTGAGTAGAGGCAACATACTCTCAGCTTTCCTTTTTTCTTTAGAATATCTCTTGTGAGTGAGAACATATTCATCAGCTAAAACTGCAGCATCCGACAAATTATCTATTCTTTTCTCATCAAGATATAGGCTTACATCTTTATGAATACACCTTTTGAAGTCCTGCAGCAAAATCATCTGCTTAGATTTATCAAAATCAGAATTTACATTCTTAGAATTTAACCACTGCTCTAACAGATCTTCTTTGATTTTTGCATACTCAACATGGGATTGCTTATCTTGCTTATAAGTTGTCTAAAATTATAATCTATACGCTTCAGGAACAAGCTCATAGGCCTTAAGAATCAAGCTCTTAACTACATCATAATTATCAGATTGATCCTGAGGCAAAGATGCATAAGTTACTTGACCTTTACCAGTGAGAACAGTCTGAAGGAGTACTGGCCAGTACTTTTTGGGCCAATTAAAACCTGTAGCTACCCTCTCAAACAACTGAAAATACTTTGTTAAATCAGATTCATTAAAAGGAGGGACAAGTTTAACATTTTTAGCTACATCAAAATCATCAGAGCTAGATGATTCAGTTCCACCTTGTTTCATGCAATATTCATGGTCTGCCTGAATCCTAGCAAGTTCAATTTATACCTGACACTGTGCCTGTGCCTGTGCCTCCTGAATACGAGCCTGAGGCTCAGCCTCCTTAGCACGTGCCTGAAACTCAGCCTCCTTAGCACAAGCCTGAAACTCAGCCTCCTTAGCACGAGCCTCCTGTAGGGCTAGCTGTAACTTAGCTATTTCAGTCTGCGTTTGCTCATCTGGAGGAGTTACATTAAACAAGCTTTTATTAATCTTGCCCACAATTTGATCTTTAGAATGATGAGAGTGAACAGCAATTCCCAATTGTTGAGCAACAAGCTTAAGTTCATTCTTTGTTCTGTTTTCTACATCACACACTGTTTGCACATTTGACAAAAAATCTTTGGCTTCATCAAGAGTAGTAATAGTAGACATCTTGAATAAATCACAGTCACAAAATATCAAGCAATATCCTTATGAAAATATCCTGAATATCCTGGCGAGGTCGCCAAATTAGTGTTACGGAACAGAGAGAGATAATGAACACTTCAAGTGAGAATACTAAAATCACTACTGTCCCGCAAGCTCCAGGTTCAAAACAAAAGACTTAGGTAAAATTACATGTTAAAGTTTAATGCTCAAACTAACAACTAAACATTCAGGACTCATAAGTATAATGTAATGACAGAACAGGTTACATATATGGTTAACTGCAATAGCCTCTATTAACACGAATTTAGCAAGAACAAATTTATCTAAGTCAGCCCTGATAAAATGAGAGAACCGGATAATGCTCAGTTAAAGCAAGATATAATATTATTACAGATACAAAACATTACTAATACTGGCTGACAGTATGGAACCAATGTGAATCACAAAAACTTTTATCAGGCTTACGAATTAACTCCTTAGGCTATACAGTACAAGAAAAATGGTAATAACACTTATACTCAAATTATACAGCAGCTAGATGGCTGGAGACTTCCTGAGCACTCACAAAAATAATAATATACTGTACAGGGGAGGACAGAGATGTGAACAGAATGAGGAGTAGATCTAAGTGGCAACTATGGTCGTACCATTCTAAAGTGGCGGTTTGGGTGGGGCACGAACCTCTGTACAGTGTTGCCACGTTTTCCATACTCTCTCTCTCTCTCTCTCTCTCTCTCTCTCTCTCTCTCCTGGGGGGATATGCATCACCCTAGGGAATTTTGTTTCTTTTATGTCTTATAAACTTGTGCTTTCATTTCTTTATTTTGTTTTTTATTATTGTTTTAAATATGACGCCAGATGACCTCGGTGTTACGGCGCCTTTTCATTCAATCATTCTCGCCCTCCTTCCTCCCCTCCCTTCATCTTTCCCTCAGCTTGATAATGCACTCAACACTGCCCCTTGCCTGCCTTCTCTCTCTCTCTCTCTCTCTCTCTCTCTCTCTCTCTCTCTCTCCTTGGGGAGATGTGTTTCACCCTTGGGAATTTTGTTTCTTTTATGAGTGACTTATAAACTTGTGCTTTCATTTCTTTATTTTGTTTTTATTATATCTAATTATGTTTAAAAATATTATTGTTTTACATATGGCGCCAGATGACCTCACTATTGTGGCGACATGATTTGTTTTCATTCAATCACTCTCTCCCTCCTTCCTTCCCTCCCTTCCTTCATCTCTCACTAAGCTGCACTCAACACTGACCCTGGTCTGCCTCCCTCCCCTCCTCTCTCTCGTCTGTGGTATTTTAGGATACATTTTGGTTATTTTCTTTTACGTTATAATGTACATATTGTAAATTTGACTATTTCCACACCACCCAGGAGGTTAAAGTCTTGGCGCTCTTATTTTAAGAGGTGTCCCCAAACAGGCCTATTCCTCTATCCCTGACAGATGACCAGGTCGGACTGGGTGTGTGTGTGTTGCCGCTCATGAGGGTTTAATGTATATATTTTTTTTACTAAGAAACTGGCATATTTTTGCTTATATTCCTGCACATTATCTTATAATCATAATTGTGACATTATTACCAACCCCAGAAATACGGTAACAGCCAATAAAAGTGACTACTTTTATTTAAGCAACACTGTAAAATAAATATGCCACGTTTCTGGATTGCCGTATAAATATTTTATGCATAATCAGTTTACTGTTCTTTCATATATTATAATACACACCTTAACATTATATTCTTATGTGTTTATCTTATTGTGATGCCTATTACATAGATCAGAGCCGTTCACATAGCGGGTATGGAACACGTGGCAACACTGTACAGAGGTTCGTGCCCCACCCAAACCGCCACTTAAGATTGGTACCACCATAATGCAGAGACTGAGCTCATTATATAGGGGCCGGCAGAGCTTGATTCAACTTGTAAGAAGGATGCGCAAATGAAGGCATTAGGGGACGAAGAGTTGACAATCCTGCTCTGAACAACAGAAAGAACGACTTACTCTACTATAAGGGGGAGAAGGGGGGAGTGAGGTAGAACACGCAAGCCTGGTCACTATGGAAGCCACGTGGCAAATCGTGATCGAACATGTAGCATACTGTACATTAGAATTATTCAAAGGATGATGCAATCATGGACAAATCTGTATCATAAGTTAGAATTATACAAGGGATGATGAAATCATAGGCTATGTAACAATGGCAACACTGTTCCTGCCGAGATTCTGATTGGCTGGAGGTGTTCGTTCGATTTCGTTGTTGCTTAAACCGATACTCTCTTTATCAGATGTGATACTGAGTTTGTCGACAGTATAATCATGAAAAGCAATAAGAAATCCGTTATATAGTTAACAACAATGAAATTTTTTTAGGAAGATAGAGATATGAGTCAACAAAGTATAACAAGAGTCCAAGTCAAGGTCAGCATTCAAACAATTACTTTAAATTTCTGACACTCCTTAATATAACAGAAAATTAAGGAAACCTGCTTAATCTAAGTGTTGGTATAACACACATATAAATTATAAGATCAGTTCACACCCTTAAATCATGCCACAACTCTGAATAATTAAAAATTCTAATGAAAAGAGGAGTTCTGCGGGGAGGGAGGTTTGAAAAAATTGCGAAAATCAAAGTAGGCTAAAGGAAAACTATTTCATTATATCTCCTCTATTATCACAATAAGGACTGATCTTAAAATTCAAATGTGTTATACCAACGCTTAGATTAAGTCGGTTTCCTTAATTTTCTGTTATATTAACGAGTATCGGAGATTTAAAGGAAGTGTTCGAACGCTGACCTTGACTTGGACTATTATAATACTTTGTTGACTCATATCTCTATCTTCCTACGAAAATGTCATTGTTGTTAAGTATATAACGGATTTCTTATTGCTTTTCACAATTGTATTGTCGACAAACTCAGTATCATATCTGACACTAAAGAGAGTATCGGTTTAAGCAACAACGAAATCTAACAAACACCGCCAGCCTATCAGAATCTCGGTAAGAACAGTGTTGCCATACATGCCTGGCCAGATTACTTAGTATGAAGTATAGCATTCCTTTAACTCAGGAGTAATATTATTATTCATTACAATTCTTCTGCTGCAAGTAAACGTGGCACCATTGCTTTCATATGATGACGTGAGAACAGTGACAGTATTGCCAATGTAACGATTATGCAGCTAGACCTATTTTTTGCTTCTGCTTAGCGCCACTATTTAATATCTGGCAACATGATATCTAGCTACATTCTGGATATTTTTGCTATTTTTAGGTGATATTCTAGAGATTTATTTGTTTTTTCTAGCGATGTTTTGCAGTGTTTACTATTTAGCGACATTCTAGCAAGTCTTCAGGACTAAACTAGCGAGATCGATTATAAAGACTTGACAACCCTGCGTCCACTGTCAATAGGAGCCCCCACAAACTCTTGAAAGTTCCCAATGTTCGCCGGATCACTAAATTGTGTGGGATCACTATTCGCTCAGAGTTGGTGTCTATCTATCTATCTATCTATTGTCAGATGCCTCAATCCCATTTGGGGTGGCCACAAACAAATCGCCTCCACGTCGCCCTGTCCCACGCCATTTCACTGCCCCGCTCCCAACTCACACACTCCTCTCTCATATATCTCTCCACCCCATCCCTCCATCTCATCCTCGGCGCCTCCCTCCCTCTCCCCCCCTTCACCTCACTCACATACACTCTCTTCGACAGTCTTTCACCCTCCATCCTCTCCACATGGCCAAACCACCTCAGTGTATTCCTCGTAACGCTTCCTATCACATCCACATCCACACCACAACGCTCCTTTATATCCTCATTTGTCAGCCTGCCTCTCCATGTGACTCGACAGGCTCCTCTTAAATAACTCATTTCCACTGCTCTCACTCTTGAATTGTGTCCTTCCAGCAACGTCCAAGCTTCACTTCCATACGTTAGAGGTTGTATCACAATACTGTCATGTAGTAACTATTTCACTTCCATGCTTCTTAGCACTGCTTTCAAGGAACCAGCAACCTTTCTTCCCTGCTGTACCCTTTCAAGCACTTCACCCTCCAAACCTCCATCCTTAGTCATCACACTACCCAATTACTTAAACATACTCACATTTTCCAATTCCTCACCATCCAACCTCACTGTACATTCACTGACTTCACCTCTCTCAAAGACCATCACTTTACTCTTCCCTACATTCACCTTTAGATTCCGTTTCTTACACACTCTCCCAAACTCATCCACCAAGCCCTGCAGCTCCCTTCCGTCTTCACTCAACAACACAGTATCATCTGCAAACAACAGTACAGGGAGTTTCCAAACACTATCCTCTCTCACCAGGGCCACTCCAACATCCACTACCCTACCTTTTACCTCTTTTATTACCCCATCCATGTACAGATTAAACAACCATGGAGACATGACACATCCCTGTTTCAATCCAACTTTCAAAGAGAAAAATTCACTTAGTTCACCATCCACACGCACTGCAGCCTTAGCACTGTCATACATACTCTTCACAGCATTCAACAACTTTTCATCTACTCCATATATTTTTAAAACTTTCCACAATCCTTGTCTATCCACCCTGTCATATGCTTTCTCCAAATCCATGAAAGCCGCATACAACTTCTTCTATATATATATATATATATATATATATATATATATATATATATATATATATATATATATATATATATATATATATATATATATATATATAATTTTATCGTGGCCATTTACGGGCAATAGAATTGATTTAGGAGAATTTGCTTGAAATAAATGGTTAGATAGAGCCTTCAGTACTTATTACTGCGGCAATCTCCTAATGAGACTGAAATGTCTGGTAGTGGAAAGACTTTAATTTATGTATCTAATATCTATCTGTCTGTTTGTGAGACGTCACCGTACTGAAGTGTTAAGCAAAGGCAAGACATCTGGTGTATATTCACTGAATCAGATTGAGAACTAATATTTTTTCTGATCTTTACGAGCGAGCCAACGAAGCAGCGAGTGATGTTTGCTCTCAGTTAAGTTTGGAAATGAGCAGCCCGACTCGACCCGACCCGACAGTCACTTTTAGCAGAAGCTGATAACTTTAATCCTATGTGAGGATGAGTTGAAATTCTTTCTGCTTGTGATATTCATTCAGTTAATTTTGTTAACAACTAAAAACTCATCCATAAAACCGTACGAGCCCCTTGGAATATCGAGTTTTCCAAGGAAGTAAGGAAGTGTGTGTGTGTGTGTGTGTGTGTGTGTGTGTGTGTGTGTGTGTGTGTGTGTGTGTGTGAGAGAGAGAGAGAGAGAGAGAGAGAGAGAGAGAGAGAGAGAATGTCTTTCGTTCCAGTGTATTTTTAGTCGTTCAGCTACCATCATGAAGAAATAATATATCAGAGGGAAAATGTGATAATAAGGCGCTCGTTCGTTCGTCACGTGCTCACAAATCTTACTTTACTGGTTATTACCACCATCAGTTATACTACGTGTATGATACCTACCAACGCCTCATCAACGGTGACATATTATTGTATAATTTATTTTATTAATTAAGCGATGAAGAAAGTTAAAATGGGGAAATCCTCATGAATTAATGGAGTGTGTGGTGAAATGCTGAAGCATGGGGGAGAGATATTAAATAGAATGGATGTGGATGATGTGCAGATTGGTCTGGGATTAAGATAGAGTCCCGGAGGATTGGAAGTTAGGTATAGTTATTTCCTTGTGCAAAGGAAAACGGGAAAAAGAAGTGTGTGGTAATCATAAAGGCATTTGCCTTCTTAGTGTAATAGGAAAAGTATATGGTAGGATAGTTATTGAAAGAGTTAGGGAAATAACAGAGGAATTAGTTGGAGAACACGGAGGTTTTAGGATGGGAAGAGGTTGTGTAGATCAGATATTCATTCTTAGATCTTTAGTAGAAAAGTTTCTAGAGAAGTGCAAGAAGTTGTATGCGGCGTTCATGGATTAGGAGAAAGCATATGACAGGGTGGATAAACGAGGAGGGTGGAAAGTATTAAGAATATATGGAGTAGATGGGAAGTTGTTGAATGCCGTGAAAAGTATGTATGAGGGTGCTAAGGCTGCAGTGCGTGTGGATGGTGAACTGAGTGAATTTTTCTATTTGAAGGTTGGATTGAAACAGGGATGTGTCATGTCTCCGTGGTTGTTCAGTCTGTATATCGATAGGATTGTTAAAGAGATACAAAGTAGGGTGGTGGATGTTGGAGTGGCCCTAGTGAGAGGGGGCAGTGTTGGAAACTCCCTGGTCTGTTGACTGCAGATGATATTGTGTTATGAAATGAAGACGAAGGGGAGCTACAAGGTTTGGTGGATGAGTTTGGGAGAGTGTGTAAGAGACGGAATATAAAGGTGAATGTAGGGAAGAGTAAAGTGATGGTCTTCGAGAGAAGTGAAGTAAGTGAATGTACAGTGAGATTGGAAGGGGAGGAAATGGAGAATGTTAGTGAGTTTAAGTACTTGGGTAGTGTGATGAGTAAGGATGGAAGTTTAGAGGATGAAGTGCTTGAAAGGGTACAGCAGGGAAGAAAGGTTGCTGGTTCCTTGAAAGCAGTGATAAGAAGCAGGGAAGTGAGCATGGAAGTGATAAAGTTACTACATGAGAGTGTTGTAATATCAACTCTAACGTATGGAAATGAAGCTACGACCTTGTTGAAGGGACAGAAATCAAGAGTGAGAGCAGTGGAAATGAGTTATTTGAGAGGTGCATGTGGAGTCACATGGAGAGACAGGCTGACCAATGAGGAAGTGATTGAATGTTGTGGTGTGGATGTGGATATGATAGGAAGCGTTTGGAGGAACACACTGAGGTGGTTTGGCCATGTGGAGAGGATGAAGAGTGAGAGGTTGACGAGGAAAGTGTATGTGAGTAAGGTGGAGGGGGGGAGAGGGAAGGGGAGGCCGAGGATGAGATGAAGGGATGGAGTGGAGAGCTACATGAGAGAGTGGGGTGTGAGCTGAGAGCAGGGAAATGAAATGGAGGGGGACAGCGACATGGAGGCGATTTGTTTGTGGCCACCCCTTGCCGGATTGAGGCGTCTGGCAATAGATAGATAGATAGATAGATAGATTTTATGCCACCAGAACTCATTAATCTAAGAAAGACTGAGAACTATTGGGCTCGTATTCTCGTCGGGTAAAAAAAAGCTCCCTAACGCCTCTCCCTTAACAACATTTTTATGGATGTGGCTGACTAATTCCGTTTGTGCGTTATTCATGCAGAGTATGGCGATACTGGAAGGATTCGTGTAACACGGAAGAGGACATTAAGGTGTAATAAGCAAAATGAATCACTAAGGAGGTGTTAGGAAGCCTCCTTAACCAACGAGGGTACGGGCCTTGAAGACATTTTTCTGATGCATTGTTACTACCACCAGATAATGATACCGTGTTCTGGAAGCAATGAAGTCTCTCTACCAACGCCCTAACAATGATGCCATTATTATTCAATTTATCCTTGTTTCCACTATAGGATTTTATTGAACTAGAAGATATCCTCTACTGGTGAAAGTGCTCAGTCTGTCCCATCTTGTACAGTTAAATACAGCAAGGTCAAATACTGTTAAATACAGTTAAATACAATCGAATACAGTCATATGCAGTTACATTCAGTCAAAGCCCAATACCTTAAACAGTCAGATACAGTTAAATACAAAGTCAAATACAGTTAAATAGTTAAACAATCAAATACAGTCAAATACAGTTAAATACTGTCACCTACATTTAAATACAAAGTCTAATACATTAAATAGTCAAATACAGTTAAATACAGTTAAACAGTCAGTCAAATACAGTCAGATGCAAGGGCTCGTTCGCAACCTTTGTCTCTTCTCATTACTGAATTCTTAATTAATTGGCCCTTATTCTCGTCGCATGAAGAAACTCCCTGACACCTTTTCCTAAGCGATTTATTTAGTTTTTTAGACCCTAATGTCCTCTTGTATGTTCCATAAATCCTTCCAATATCACTATACTCCGTATAAAAATATTGTATAAAAGGATATTAATTGGCCGTATCCAAATAATAAATCGCAAGGGAAGAGGTGTTAGGGAGGTAGGAGAGGAAGGAGAAGCATTAGAAGCAGAAGAGGCAGGAGAGGAAGGAGAGGCAGATGAGGAAGGAGAGACATCGAAAATTGCTTTTATATTTTCAAGATAGACTAGATTATATTAAGGAAGGATCTCTTGTGGTGAGAGGGTTGATGTTGGTCGAAATTTGTTCAGAGCTTCGATCTGGAACAACATTCAGGAGGAACCTTGTCTTTTGTTGTTGTTTTCTTAACTGTAGCTTTGGAAAATGATTATGATGATTATGATGATGATGATGATGATGATGATAGGGATGATGATGATATTCTCGCCGCCACCAGACCACCATAATTAGCTCAGGATCAACACATATTGAAGTGATTATTATTTGTCCCTCTGTCAAAAGCTTTTGACCCCTTCCATCCTAAGACGTATTTTCTTATATCATTCTTTATCCTTCAGACGACTCATGTCACTGTAGGAGAGACTAACTGAACAGGAGGGGTTAGATGCAGCCATCATTATCTCCACCAGTACTAGAGATTTGGCATAAATACAGTTAGATCCTCTGGATTAAAAAAAAAAAAAAAAAAAAAAGAGAGCAATTTAACTGAAAGTGGTTTAGTGAGACCAGTTTCAGGAAAGTGGCGACCAACATCCACTTCCTGGGTACTCTCTCTCTCTCTCCAATTCACCTTTATGCAACATGACAAATGGCTTCCCCCAACACAGGAAACCACTTTCTACGTTAACCAGTAACCGTGGAACCAACAAATAGACGCCTGCTTGTCTTCTGGGTTAAGGCGCTTCAGACCATAAGAGTCACGTTCGAGAGTTGGTTCGGGATTACTGCTCAAGTAATACAGTTCAGGACTAGAGTACTGTAGTTGTTTCACCCTAGAGTTGGCCCAGATTTTTTCCTTTTGCAGATTGTTTCACGTAGCTCATTGGCAAACTAAGGCTGTAGCTCTACATCCTTTCCATGGCACTCCTTCATGACTAACTTCATTTTCTAGTGTCAATCTCTTGCAACAACTCGGTAATCTAGATGGAAAGATAGCAATTTTAGATCAAATTAGAATAAAAGTGACACAGTTACTCTCCTTAAATTCTATCTATTTATCTATAGCCCGACGCCCTAATCCCGCAAAGGGTGACAGCAGACAAAACGCTTCCAAGTCGCTCTGGCACCCACCATTTGACTACCCTCCCCCCAACTCACTCCCCCCTCCCTCATATACCTCTCAGCTTCATCCCTCCACCTCATCCTCTGTCTACTCCTCTCTCTCCCTCCCTCCACCTCACCTACATACACCCTCTTAGTCAGTCTTTCATTCTCCATTCTCTCCACATGTCCAAACAACTTCAGTGTATTTCTCCTAATCTTTTCAACCACATCCACATCCACCCCACAACGTTCCTTCTCTTCTTCATTCGTCAACCAGTCCCTCCACGTCACTCCACATGCTCCTCTCAAGTAACTCATTTCCACTGCTCTCATTCTTGACTTGTTCCCCTCTTGCAAGGTCCATGCCTCGCTTCCATACGTCAGGGTAGGGATCACAATACTATCATGCAGTGACTTCTTAACTTCCATACTCACCTCCCTATTTCTCATCACTGTTTCAGTGAACCAACAACCTTCCTTTCCTGCTGTACTCTTTCACACACTTCTTCCCCCCAAGTTTCATCCTTACTCATCACACTACCCAAGTACTTGAATGTACTCACATTCTCCATACCCTCACCATCCAACCTCACTGTACATTCTATAACTCCATTCCTCTCAAACACCATAACTTTACTTTTGTTTACATTGACTTTCAGATTCCTCTTCCTACACACTGTCCCAAACTCATTCCCCAAATCTTGCAACTCCCATTCATCTTCACTCAACAATACTGTATCATCAGCAAACAGGAACACCGGAATCTTCCAAATCTCACTCTCATTCATTAGGGCCACCTGCACATCCACTGCCCGACCTTGTACCTTCTTTACAACCCCATCCATGTATATATTAAACAGCCATGGAAACATCACACAACCCTGTTTCAGTTCCACACTGAGATCAAAGAACTCACTCAGCTCACCATCCACTCGCACCGTAGCCCTAGCTCCTTCGTACATACTCTTCACAGCACTCAACAATATCCCCACCACTCCATATATTCTTAATACCTTCCACATACCATGCCTATCTGTTCTGTCATAAGTTTTCTCCAAGTCCATGAAGGCAGCATACACTTTCTTTCCCTTCTCTAGATACTTCGCCACTAAACATCTAAGAACAAATATCTGATCTACACACCCTTTTCCCTTCCTAAATCCCCCTTGTTCTTCTCCAACTAGCTCCTCTGTCATATGCCTAACCCTAGCAATGAGTATTCTACCATATATTTTTCTACTCACACTAAGAAGGCAAATACCCTTATGGTTACCACATACTTCTCTCTCGCCTTTTCCTTTGTATAAAGGAACAATTATACCTGATTTCCAGTCCTCTGGAACCTTTCTCTCTTCCCAAGCCAATCTAAACAACTTCCATATCCACTCCACAACAATCTCACCCCCATACCTTAGCATTTCACCACACACTCCATCAATTCCTGGGGCCTTTCCCATCTTGATCTTCTTCATTGCTTCCACTACTTCCACCCTACTAATCTCTTCCTCCCTCCTCTCATCTCTTCTTCTCCCAGCCATTCCCCAACCACTTACATTTGCGCTGCTCTCACTCTCTACATTCAACAAATCCTCAAAGTGTTCCTTCCATCTCCTCAAAATTTCTCTCTTCTCCACCAACAATCTATTATTCCTATCTTCCACTCCCCTACTATTTCCCCTTTCACACTGCCTTACTTTCTTTACCTCCTTCCAAAACAATGTCTAACTCTCCCTCCATTTCACCCTCAGATTCCTCCCAAACTCTTCATCGATTTTCTTCTTACTCTCCTTCACCAGTCTCTTCACCTCCCTTCTCCTGCTCACATATACCTCTCTTTTCTCTCTCTCATCTTCTCCCCTACCTCTACTTGCTAGCCATTCACTATATGCCTTCTTCTTTTGTTCCACAGCTCATTTCACCTCATCATTCCACCCTTGCACACCCCTTCATCTCCTCCTTACTCCACAAAGCACCTCACACGCTGCGCCTATCTCCTCCGTGAATATCTTACATACGTCTTCCTCCCCTTCCATCTCCTCTAGCTCATACCTTCCCAATCTTTCTTCCACTATGTTCTTATACTCTGCCATTTTCTCACTATCTTGCAAATTCTCCACTCTTCTCACAGGAGCTGTTTCCTCCTGTCTTCCCCTTTGTCTCTTCAACCATTTTCTTTGTAACTTTACCTCGGCCATCACTAAGTGATGGTCCGAGACTCCATTCCGCCACCCTTTCCACACTCTTGCATCCAACACTCGTCTTCTCATTCGCTCATCCACACACACGTAGTCTATCATTGCCTGCGGCCAACAAGTTCACCATCCATCCTACTCATTACTCTCCATGTATACAGGTGGATCATCTTATGCTGAAAGGAGATGTTGGCTATTGCCAACCCCTTGCCAGCACAGATGTCCACCAAAGCACTGCCATTCCCAGCTACTTCAGCTGGCACACCCCACTGACCAACCACTCCATCCACTCATACATTCCCAACTTTGCCATTCATGTCTCCAATCAAAAGTACTCTCTCGCTCCTCTCAAATTTGTCCATACATGCTTCCACTCTTGCCCAAAACTCATCTTTCACTCTTGCCACTCGATCCTCTGTCGGAGCATACGCACATACAATCGCCCACACTTGTATACCTACTTTCATCATCACCCATGCAATCCTTGCACCCACTGTTCCATACTCTCTTATATTCTCCTTCCACTTCTTCCTTTTCATCAGACATACTCCCTCTCTTGCCCTCTCATTCTCATTAACTCCCGCACACATACCTAAACCATATTCCCATTCTCTCACCCTTTCACCTTTCCATTTGGTTTCAGTCAATCCACATATATCTATTCTTGCATCCTCAAGCACCTGAACAATCTCTCTTTCTTTCACTTCATCATTCACTCCTCTCACATTCCACGTCCCCACCCTCAGAATGGCCTTTGTCCATTCCTTAGTCGGCAACGTGTAGTCCATCCTGGTCCAAGGCGCTTTATTCACTTGTTTAGTTAGTTCTTTTTACGGGGTGGGGCACCAACCCATTTAGTCTCCTTATACGACAAGCAGGGATACTGGGGAGCATTCTCGAAACCCCCCTACCCCCTGGGATAAATAATTACTGGACTTCATTACCAAGCTATGGTCCCCTATGCTCCTGGCTGAGGAGTACTTGGACGATGAGTGGATAAATATGTTAGTTATCAACACACGGTTTTATTAAGCTTTAAAAGGGACTCTAGAACAGATGTGTGTATCGCTGACACGTGCAACTTATTCCCAGTTACTGGTAACACTCCATCCAGTCTAAGGGAGGTAGGAGAGTTTGCAGTGAATATAAGCCAACATCACCAGGGACCCAATTGCACGTAGATGTCAGCCTGCAGGAACTTGATGTATTGTTGTTATACTGTCTTCACCTTAACTTAGCCCTGAATATTGTACTTTTGCATCTTATTTCGCGTATCACAGTGGCAAAATAAGCCAATACTATGGCTCTATATCCTGTAGCACTTCTTCGTGACGAGCATCATATTTTACCGTTAATCTATTCCTAGAACTCAGCATTTAGTAACTCACGTAGCTCAGTAGCAAAATAAGCCAATACCGCGGCTCTACATCCTCTCCATATCACCTCTTGACTGGCATCATATTCAGCTGTCAATCCATTGCAGTAACTCAGCATTCTAGAAATAGAGATGTTAATTATAGGCCAAGAGTAAAATGAGTACAGTCCGAAGGAAGCGAGGGTGTTGAGTTGTGCAGAGGCCGTAACTTCTTCACTCACGAGCAGCTAGCTATAATTTATAAACCATGTGCACTCTCAGCTGGAGTATTGCTCACCCTTGTGGAATGGATGTGGAGAGGTTGCACTAAAAGAACTAGACAAAATTCAGAGCAAAGCTGTTAAAATTATTAACAACCCTGCTATTACAAATGAACTACCTCCCGTACAAGCAAAAAGGAATGTTGTCTCCCTTGCATTATTTTACAGATACTGTACTTTTATGGCAAATGCTCAGATGAAGTTGCATCCATTGGGCCACATCTTCATGCCTTTCCCCGTGCTACACGGGCATCTGGTAGCGCTCATGACTGGACTGACATATTGCACACTGCATTGCATCCATTGGGCCACATCTTCATGCCTTTCCCCGTGCTACACGGGCATCTGGTAGTGCTCATAGCTGGAATGCCATATTGCAGTTTCTATGTTACAGAACTTCTGCCTATCAGAATTCTTTTTATTCCCTGAACTGCATCTCACTGGAAAATTCTTCCCCAGATTAGTTTGACCCCCAACTTCAACCTACTGCTGTTCATGTCTTGCCGTTTCAGATGTTTTTTAATGTGAGAACACCTGTAACCTGGTGAATGGATTAGTTTATTTTAAATTAATTTGTTTTTCCTTCCTCAGTTTTTTATTAAAAATTATTATTATTATTATTATTATTATTATCATTATTATTATTGTTATTATTATTATTATTATTATTATTATTATTATTGTTATTATTATTATTATTATTATTATTATTATTATTATAAAATTTAACAATAACAACATTGCTAATTCTACTACTAAAACGACTATGCGAAGGATGATAAAATAATATTTTACAAAGCCTTCCCACAATAATAAATGTTTGTGGTTTGCTGGCTAGAACAGAGGAGAAATTAAAGGCATATTAAGGCCCCAGTCACACTGCAGGTACGACTTATCGCAAACCACCCGCAACCTGCAAGTCGTGGGTGGTTTTGGTGAGGTTTATGACTGGTCTTCATATGTCTCGGTCTAGCCGCAGGCCACCATGGCGACCAAAAAGTCATTGCAAGGTTTTTCGTGCTGCACAAAAAACCTTCCCGCAACCACCGATGTCGTGGCACAGGAACCGCCCGGTGGGCAGCTGGACTGCATCTGGCCTGCTTACAGACTGCGACTGGTCAGCGACGCCTGATTTTTAAGCAGTGGTTGCCATCCGGATGGAGGCTGGTCGCTGCCTGCCCTGTGCGGTAGCCATCCACACTCCATCAAGGCGATGACTGGACTGTGGTGGCCGCTGTTCACAAGCCTCCTGTCCAGGATGGTGGTTGAAGTCTGGCCGCCATCTAGCCAGTGACTGGTCGAGTGACAGGTGGTGGGCTGGATCAAGACCAGCTGCCGGCCAATTTGCGGCCAGTGTCAGTCTAGTGGTCCCAGTCTAAACTGTGACAGGACGTGGACCGGCTGCCATTTGTCGGCGGCCTGCCAACGACTGGCCAGCCACTTGTTGGTGTCTTGACCTGTGTGTACCTGGCCATGGTTGCCATTCGGCTGCCAACTGGACGGACGCTGAACAGACACTGGACGACCACCAGTAGCCGATCGGAGGCACGACTGCTCGGAGACTTCCGTGGTCGGGGACTGGTTTCACAATTTTCAGGTTTGTGACAAGTCGTACCTGTAGCGTCCTACATACAGTCCACCCAAACAAATATTCATAGAAAATTATTATACGACAGGAAATTTTTTCTGGCTGATTTCCACACTCTTCTTGACCATTCTTTGAATTCTCAGTGTTGCTGACGACATTGGAAGTGAAGGGTGTGTTGTGCTGGCATCCAAAGATAACGATTTTGTACGTTTCTTCTGGACACCATGTCATTTACAAGTAAGATTTTTCAATACTTCTGAATGATACAACTTTACATTTTTTACCTTATGTCAATCAAATAATGTAAATGTTTTATGCGCTGAAGTTTAAAAGCAATATTTTCCATAGATTTTGGATAATGTTTATGTAAACATTGGTGTCCTGCAGATAGGTCGCTAGGCAAATGCGGCATAAGGGAACATTGCTTGCATTTTTTTTCTTAAGTTTTATGCAAGTATAATTCTTATCTAAGAACAGTTGTATGGGTTTCTGTATTGTACTGTATTTTTAGCCATTGTGTTTTCATACTTTCCTGGAGACGTAATGCAGTAATTTATCATATGTTTTCTTGTAATTTCAATGGGTTCAAAGCAAGTCACTTTTAGAGCATGTCAACCAAATATGTGTTCAACTGCAGTGAGGACAGAGCCAGTTTCCCAGGCTTCACGTATTCTTCAGTTGACAAAAGGTGAATCCAAATACAACAACCACATATGATAGGGTTTACAATTAGCACATAGATGGAGTTGAGAGAAGGGATCAAAACATATCAAATAATAGAACTGTCATATGGGGAAAGAAGTGTTACTGAAACATTATAGCATACTGTACTGATGTGGAAAGCAATAATGCTTAGCAATTGCACAAAATCTGTGAGGCTGAGAATGCAATGGATCCTTCTTGCTTTCCGACGCAGTATTGCATGTTTCTACCTGGAACGCTATGCAAATCCTCCACGCTAAGGCCAGCGATGGAGACCAAACAGCAGTTTAGATGAAGCCCGACATGATGACCATGCACACTGGGTCATATCACAAAGCTATCAAACAATTTGTGCTCATTGCCACACGAAAGCAACAAGAAGGTGTGAAAAGTGTGATAAGGGTCTCCATGTGCCGTGCTTCAAAGACAGTCAAACGCAGTAGCTAAACTTGTGATCAGATATGGTAAAATGAAGAGAAATACATTAAATTATGTTCAAGGTACTATGTCTGATTCATTGCAATGTCATATTCTATATTTATACAAATCTCAATTAAAGTCTGTGGTAATTACAGAGACCATTTTCAGTATAGATTTGCCTAGCGACCTGTACATAGGACGCTGTGTATTTTGGATACAAAACCAAATTTCATAATAAAACTTTATGTATGAGTTATCTGTGTGTCATTTACTCTAAAATATAAAGAAAAATTAAAATTTCCTTAAAATCCTCACTTAGGGTTAAATGGGTTTAAGGCTTATGGGAAGGGGAGCGTCCAGAAGTTAGCATCCTGACCTTGCAATATAGAGTAGAAAGTTTGCTATAATGCCTATCGACTGCACAAGCACTTAGGGCGGGCAGTCTTTCTTTACCATCACATTCTTCCCCGAGAATAATGGCGAACAATCGAATCTATACCAACGTCCCTAATTCTACTGCTAGGTGAAGGGGACACATAAGAGACAACTTTCTTGAAGAACCTGACAGGAACCGTCAATTTTTTTTTTTTCTCACACAAGGAAGCAGGACCCGAAGGCCAGTAACCTGCAAAGCGTTCCCTCAAGGAAAAAACAAAAGATGTCAATGAACCAAATTCAAGATCCGTTCATTATGAGATGCCTGGACACACTGCGTTTGAAAGACTGGAGATCATAGGTAGTAGGAAATACAGAGTAAGGCAGCTCCAGTGTTGGCCTATTACATACATAACGGACTGAGTAAAGGTTAACTCTTGCATTAGAGAGCTGGACAGAAAAGCGACGAGAGTTTTTTGCTAGACGGTAGCTACACGTCATCCTTAGTGGTGAAGGGATGCAAGCAGACAGTTCAGAATAGCAGTGATCTTTGAAGCAGCGACAAAAAAGAGAGACACAGCAAGGCGGCGAAGAGACAGAGGTTGGAGGGGGCATAGGCTATATAGAAGGCCCCTCTACTCCCACCTCCCCAGATAGGGGGGTGACCAGCAAGCATTTTAAAGCCACATGCAAAGCTATATTTAGATAATTAAAGCAGTAAACAAAGATGCATACTGTATATAATTATTTATTAAACCAATTACTTCCTGACAAACACACACACACATACTATTGGATTTTCTAGCACTGGCAGTATTTCTGTGTGAAGTTGAATATGTAATTTAAAGTGCATGGTAAAGTACATTTCATTGCATCATATGCAAATGAACTTTGATAATAGACCAAATTTCAATTAAAATATTGTATTGGTGAAAGCTTAAACTGTCTTCATTCTGCCTAATGAAAAGAAAATAAATATAAAATTTAGAATGAAAAGATGTAAACTTGTAAATGAATTGAAAATGGAATGCTTTTAGCTTACTAGCCCCCAAAACACCATGAACCATATAAAATAATGTGAAAAAGTAAGCTCTACACTAAGAGGTGGGAGAAATAAAATGATGGTTTTTAAATCTAGAAGACGCTCACGTAAGGATATATTAATTTCAGAATTCATTAGAGAAAACTCAAAACTATCTATCTATCTATCTATCTATAGCCCGACGCCCTAATCCCGCAAAGGGTGGCCGCAAACAAAACGCCTCCAAGTCACTCTGTCACCCACCATTTGACTCCCCTCCCCCAACTCACCCCCCCCTCCCTCATATACCTCTCAACTCCATCCCTCCACCTCATCCTCGGTCTACCTCTCCCTCTCCCTCCCTCCACCTCACCTACATACACCCTCTTAGTCAGTCTTTCATTCTCCATTCTCTCCACATGTCCAAACCACCTCAGTGTATTTCTCCTAATCTTTTCAACCACATCCACATCTACCCCACAACGTTCCTTCACTTCTTCATTCGTCAACCTGTCCCTCCACGTCACTCCACATGCTCCTCTCAAGTAACTCATTTCCACTGCTCTCTCTCTTGACTTGTTCCCCTCTTGCAAGGTCCACGCCTCGCTTCCATACGTCAGGGTAGGGATCACAATTGAAAACTACATTACGTATATTTATTGCACTGAATAATGAATAAACTACTGCAACAGTGGACATCTCCGTGATCTCTGCTTTGCAAAGTTATTTGTAGTGCCTTTTGTGACCTATGTGCCATGGTGAATA
Source organism: Coenobita brevimanus (assembly GCF_032717465.1). NCBI lineage: Eukaryota > Metazoa > Arthropoda > Malacostraca > Decapoda > Coenobitidae > Coenobita > Coenobita brevimanus. The sequence continues at coordinate 12,867,598 of NC_136984.1, forward strand.
ATGTCGTATATTCTACCAAAAGCAGGTTTATTATGTACCAATTCCAAGAGATTATTCTAGTTACATGGCAAGATATCATACATTAATTTGACAGGTGAGGTGGTGTGAGGGGAAAAGAGAAGACGAATGGGGATGCAAGGAACGGCATAGTGGAATGAATAGGTGAGAGAGGCTGTGGCACAAAAGAAGAAAACATATAGTGAGTGGATGAGAAACAGGGGTGTGGAAGAAGTTTATAGACGAATGAAAGAGTTATATACAGAGAGGATGAGAGAGCTGAAAATATTGGTAAGAGAGAGAAAGAAGACAGTGGATGAGGAATTTGGAAGGAATTTGAGTGTAAAGTGGAGGGAACGTAAGAAAATGTTCTGGAAAGAGGTGAAGAGAGTTAGACAGGGTGTCAAAGGAGTTAGTTAGGGAGTGAAAGATCAAAATGGTAGATTACTAGTGGAGAAGGGAGAAAAAGCGAGGAGATGGAACACTTTAGCGTATTGTTGAACATAGAGAATGAAAGTAATGCGAGTGTAAGTGGCTAGGGAATGGCTGGGAGAAGGAGGGATGTGAGAGATGAGAGGAAGAAATCAGTAGGATGGATGCTGTGGAAGCAGTGAAGAAAGTTAAAACGGAGAAAGCCCCAGAAATTGATGGAGTGTTTGGTGAAATGCTGAAGCATGGGGAAAAGATAGTAGTAGAATGGACGTGGAAAATGTGCACAATGGCCTAGGAGGAAGGTAGAGTCCCGGAGGATTGGAAGTCAGTTATAATTATTCCCCTGTACAAAGGAAAAGGGGGAAAAGAAGTATGTCGTAATCATAGGGGTATTTGTCTTCTTAGTGTAATAGCAAATGTATATGGTAGAATACATACTGACAGAGTTAGAGAAATAACAGAGGAATTAGTTGGAGAAGAACAGGGAGGTTTTAGGAAGGGAAGAGGTTGTGTAGATCAGATATTCATTCTTAGCTCTTCTGTGGAAAAATGTCTAGAGAAGGGAAAGAAGTTGTATGCAGCCTTCATGGATTTGGAGAAAGCATATGACAGGGTGGATAGACAGGGATTGTGGAAAGTATTAAGAATATATGGAGTAGATGGGAAGTTGCTGAATGCCGTGAAGAGTATATATGTGGGTGTTTAGGCTGCAGTGCATGTGGATAGTGAACTGACTGAATTTTTCTATTTGAAGGGTGGATTGAAACAGGGATGTGTCATGTATCCATAGTTGTTCAATCTGTATATGGAAGGGGTAATAAATGAGATACAAGGTAGGGCAGTGGATGTTGGAGCGGCCCTAATGAGAGAGGGCAGTGTTGGAAACTCCCTGTAGCACCAGTCGATCAGGGCAGTACTCCCGAGGTGGATGGAAAACTGATGACAGGGAGTGCTGGAGCTCCCGTTTCATCAGCCCTCAGGACTAGTTCCTGACCATCCCCCTTTGCTGAACTTTTTCAGTGTCTCAGTTACACAGAGAGTAGGCCAGCATGCTCTCCAGTACAAATTTCTCCTACTATCTACACCAAACTACATGCACAGTACACACTACACTTCCTATTCAAAATTCAACAAAAATGGCGTCTATTCACCAAGCCTCGGAGTCCCCAGGGGGGGGGGACCATAAATGCCCCCACCATCCGCCTCTCTCCCGGTGACGACTCGAGGTGCCTGGAACCACTGTCTCACTCTCTTCTTCTTCATTTCTGCAACATTCGCGGCCTTTCCTCTAACTTTCGCTCTGTTGAGCACCACCTCTCCTCCTCTAAACATCACCTTCTTTTTCTAACGGAGACTCAGCTGTCTGAGGCAACTGACAGCAAACCCTTTTCTGTATCCTCCTACTTTCTCTATACTCATTTCAAAGCCAAAGGTGGCTGTTGTGTATATATATGCAACGACTTATCTTGCTCTTGTGTTCCTGAACTCGATTCTTCTTAATTCTCTACACTCTGGCTTCGGCTTTCCTGTCATTCTCTGACTTAATATATCTGTGCTGTTTACTTATCCCCTAATTAAACTGACTATCAAAATTTCTTCAACTATCTTACTTCTACGATGGAACACATTCTATCCTTTTCTCCTTTCTCTGAAATCTCCATTCAAGGAGATTTCAATGTTCACCACCACCTTTGGCTCTCCTCTCCTTTCACGGATCCACCTGGTGAACAAGCTACATCTTTTCTATCCTTAATGACCTTGAGCAGCTTGTACAGCACCCTTCCCGTATCCCTGACCGCCTTGGAGAGAGCTCCAACATACTTGACCTATTCCTCACAACTAATCCTTCTGCTTACTCTGTTAATCTTTTCTCTCCGTTGGGCTCCTCCGATCACAACCTTATTACCTTAACCTGTCCTATCACTCCGATACGGCCTGTGGACCCTCCAGGGAAAAGTCGTCTGTGGCATTTTGGAGCTGTGGACTGGGAGGCCCTCAGGCAGTACTTCTTTGATTTTCCCTGGAATGATTATTGCTTCCATGGCCGGAAGCCATCTGAGTGTGCCTTGCGCATTACGGAGGTTATTCTTTCGGGCATGGAAGCATACATTCCTTTCTCATATCCTTTGACTAACGCAAGAAAGCCTGGGTTTAATCACGCTTGTTCTAATGCTGTCCGCAACAAGGAGAGGGCCTACAAAACGTACTGGAGCCAGCTCACCCCTGAATCACATCATCTTAACGTTTCTGCCCGGAATCGTGCTAAGTCTGTTCTTCGCTCTACTAAAAATAATTTCATCCATACTAAATGCTCTCAACTCTCCAACTCGAATTCTTCCCGCTCCTTCTGGCACCTTGCCAAAAATCTTTCTAGGAACTTTACCTCATCATCCTTCCCTCCTCTTTTCTACTCTGATGGTTCTGTAGCTATTTCTTCTACTGATAAAGCAGATCTCTTCGCACAGACTTTCTCCTCCAATTCCACCTTAGACAATTCCGGTGCTGTTCCTTCATTGCTTCCCCCTTCTGACTTCCTCATGGCTGACATTAAATTTTCTTCAGTTGATATATTTTCTGCCATCACTGGCCTCAGTACTAACAAGGCATATGGGCCTGATGGGGTCCCTCCTGTTGTTCTCAAGAATTGTGCTTCTGTGCTTACACCCTGCCTAGGCAAACTCTTTCGCCTTTGTCTGTCAACTTGTACCTTTCCTTCTTGCTGGAAGTTTGCTCTCATTCAGCCAGTCCCAAAGAAGGGTGACCACTCCCAACCCTCCAACTATCGTCCAATTGCTTTAACGTCCTGTATTTCAAAAGTTTTTGAGTCAATTCTCAATAGAAAAATTTTAAGGCATCTTTCCTATCACAACCTTCTTTCCGATCGTCAGTACGGGTTCCGTCAAGGACGCTCCACTGGCGATCTTCTCACCTACCTTTCAGACTCCTGGTCATCCTCCTTTCGGGACTTTGGCGACAGCTTTGCCATTGCACCTGACATCTCAAAGGCTTTCGATCGAGTCTGGCATAAATCTTTAATTTCCAAACTGCTCTCCTACGGTTTCTATCCTTTTATCTGTGCCTTGATTGCTAGCTTCCTTTCTGGTCGTTCTATAGCCGCTGTTGTAGATGGCCATCGTTCTTCTAGATCTATCAACAGTGGTGTTCCTCAGGGCTCTGTCCTATCACCAACTCTCTTCCTTTTATTCATCATTGATCTTCTAAGCTGTACAACTAACCCTATCCACTCATACGCTGATGACTCCACCCTTCACCTTTCCATTTGGTTCCCGCAACGCCCATCTCAACAGTTACTTCAACAAACAAGGGATGAGGCTATGGCACACCTAATGTCTGACTTGGCTCGTATCTCTGACTGGGGTAAAAATAAATGGTTGTTTTTAATGCATCTAAGCCTCAGTTCTTACACCTATCAACCCGACAAAATCTTACACAGGTATACCCACTAATCTTTAATAATATTCAGCTTAATCCTGCATCATCGTTGAACATGCTTGGAGTTTCATTTACTCGGGACTTATCTTGGAAAGATCATATTACATCTTGTAAAATCTGCTTCCAAGAGATTGGGTGTGCTAAGCCGACTCTGCTCTTTCTTTACCCCTGCACAACTGTTGACTCTGTACAGGGGTTTTATCCGCCCCTGTGTGGAGTACAACTCTCATGTGTGGGGAGGCTCCCCACATACAGCTCTTCTCAATAGGGTGGAGTCAAAGACTTTTCATCTCATTAACTCTCCTCCTCTTACTGACTCCCTTCAACCTCTGTCTCTTCGCCGCACTGTTGCATCTTTATCTCTTTTCTATCGCTACTTTAATGGTCACTGCTCCTCTGAACTGTCTGCTTGCATTCCTCCACCTTTACGACGGGCGCGTAGCACCTGTCTGGCAGCAAACTCTCATCCCTTTTCTGTCCAACTCTCTAATCCAAGAGTTAACCGTTACTCCCAGTCTTTCATTTATGCAACAGGTCAGCTCTGGAACTGTCTCCCTTTGTCTGTATTTCCTGGTACCTATGATCTCCAGTCTTTCAAACGCAGTGTGTCCAGGCATCTCAAAATGATCGGATCTTGAATTTGGCTCTCTATTGTATTTTGTTTTTCTCTTGGAGGGAACTGTTACTGCGGGCTCATGGCCTTTGGTTCCTTCTTCTTTGCATAAAAAAAAAATGTTGTTTGCAGATGATACTGTGTTAAGTGATGACGAAGGGGAGCTGCACGGCTTGGTGGATGAGTTTGGGAGGATGGGTATGAAACGGAATCTAAAGGTGAATGTAGGGAAGAGTAAAGTTATAAATTTCGAGAGAAGTGAAGTCAATGAATGTACAGTGAAGTTCTATGAGGGGGAAATGGAAAATGTGAATGCGTTTAAGTACTTGGGCAACATGATGAGTAAGGTTGGAAGTTTGGCAGGTGAAGTGCTTGAAAAGGTGTAACAAAGAAGAAAGGTTGCTGGTTCCTTGGAAGCAGTGATAAGAAACCGGATAATGAGCATGGAAGTGAAAAAGTTACTACATGACAGTATTGTGATACCAACTCTAACATATGGAAGTGAAGCTTGGACCTTGTTGGAGGGACACAGGTCAAGAGTGAGAGCAGTGGAAATGATTTATTTGAGAGAAGCATGTGGAGTCACATGGAGAGACAGACTGACAAATGAGGATATAAAGGAGCGTTGTGGTGTGGACGTAGATGTGATAGGAAGCGTTAAGAGAAACAAACTGAGGTGTTTGGCCATGTGGATAGGATGGAGGGTAAGAGACTGACCTGGAGAGTGTATGTGAGTGAGTTGGGGGGGAGAAGGAGGGGAGGCCAAGGATGAGATGGAGGGATGGAGTGGAGAGGTATATGAGAGATGGGGGTGTGAGCTGGGAGCAGGGCAATGAAATAGAGGGGGACAGGGAGACACGGAGGCGATTTAATTGTGGCCACTCGTTACGGGATTAAGGCGCTGGCAAGAGAGAGGTAGGTAGAACTGTGTTCATACGTACTTTACCAGCCCTTACAGAATGAACTACCCACGGTGTCTGCTGTCTGACTGGCTGGCCACAGGCTTGTGGTGCCTATCGTGTCCAGACCACGTTATCAAGATATAAAGAAAACATTCGAACTTTTAACTCCGACGTCGAACCACAAAATAAAATAAAACCATGCTTTCGTATATAATTCCTTTTTTTTTTTTTTTTTTTGTAAAGCATACATACCACTTAAGTGTTTGTGACTTAAATTTTGTAATATAGATTTTGTAAAAAAAAAAAAAATGCTTACTTGGTTCTGATGCCACCCTGCCGCCCCCTCCTACCGTCCCCTTTTCCCTCACCGTCCCACGGTACCTCCCCTCCTCTCTGGATCTTTCCACCTCCCACTTTGGGAACCACTAATCTAAATGAACTCTTAAGACTCCTACCTACAGGTACGTACTTCCTAAGATGAAGGAAAACTTTTAATGATAATCAGAATACAACAAAAAAAGGCAGCTCGATACTGAAGTTAACTGAACAGAGGGCTAAGAACATATTTACATTGACATCCTTTAATATACCTAGCAAATTATTGTAATTATTACACACACACACACACACACACACACACACACACACACACACACACACACACACACACACACACACACACACACGCACGCGCACACACACACACACACACACACACACACACACACACACACACACACACACACACACACACACACACACACACACACACACACACACACACACAAGATATATTGCACTCAAAACGTACTGAGGATAAATACAAATTATTTTTAACTTCATGATGTTAACCTTATATTTTTTTCATTAATTGTGGTTGATTTGGAGGCCCCCCTCAGAAAGCTTGGGGGGGGAGCGCCCCTCGCTGCCCCCTCCCCTCCCCAAATGACGCCCCTGAACAGAAGGAGACTTAATGAGAGGAAACGCATTTGACTCCACTTTTTTAAGAAGAGCTGTATGTGGGGAGCCTCTCCAAGCATGAGAGTGTTACTCTGAACCCGTGTGTAAAGTTAACAACTATGCAGGTGTAAAAGAAGGCGTAGAGTTGGCTTAGCACACTTAATCCCTAGGAAGCAGATTTTACAAGAGAGGTAATATGACTTTTCCAAGATAAATCCATAGAGAATAAAACCTCAAGTATGTTCAAAGAGGATGCAGGATTGAGATAGGTATCGTTAAAAATTAGAGGATATTCCTGTGGGAGATTCTGAATGGACGAAAGAAGTTAGAACTGAGTTTTTGATGCATTAAAAACAACAAGATTACTTTTACCCCAATCAGAGATATGAGCCAAGTAAAAAATTAGGGGTGCCATAGCATCATCCCTTTTTCATTTAAGTAACTGCTGAGACGGATGCTGCGGGAGGCGAATGTGTTAGTGAAGGATGGAGTCATCAGCATATGAGTGGATAGGGTTAGATGTACAGCTTGAAAGATCATTGGTGAATAGAAGGAAGAGAGTCGGCGATAGGGCAGAAGCCTGAGGAACACCACTATTGATAACTAGGAGAGGAACAGTGGCCGTCTACAACATCAGCTATACAACGACCAGAAAGGAAGCTATAGATGAAGACACGGATAGAAGGACAGAAACCGTAAGAGGGCAGTTTGGAAATTAAAAATTTATGCCAGACTCGATTGAAAGCCTTTGAGGTGTCAAGTGTAATGTCAAAGCTTCTGCCAAAGCCCCAGTGCCAGTGATGGCAGAAAATATATCAACTGAAGAATTTTAATGTCAGATACGAGGAAGTCAGAGGGAGGGAAGTGATGGAGGAACAGCATCGGAATCGTCTAAGGTGGAACTGAGGAGAAAGCCTGAATGAAGTGTTCTGTTTTATCTACACAAGAAATAGCTACAGATCCAACAGAGTGGAAAAGAGGAGAGAAGGATGATGAGGTAAAGTTGTTAGAAAGGTTTTTGGCAAGGTGCCAGAAGGAGCAGAAAGAATTCGAGTTGGAGAGTTAGAGCCTTTACTACGAATAAAATTATTTTTAGCAGAGCGATGAACACAGCACGATTCCGGGCAAAAACAAAATTATAAGAGTTGAGATCCAGGAGTGGATTGGTTCCCAGTCTTCTTGTTGTGGGCATCATTAGAACAGGCATGATTAAACCATTTTTTTTTCATTAGTCAAAGGATATGAGAAGGGAATGTATGCTTCCACGCCTGAGAGAATAACCTCAGTAAATGCACAAGGCACACTCACATGGCTCTCGGCCATGGAAGCAATAATCATTCCACGGAAAATCAAAGAAGTACTGTTTGAGGGCCTCCCAATCAGCAGCTCCATAGTGCCACAGTCACAGCTTCTTTGGAGATGTACAGTTTAGAAGGTCATTGAATAACAGAAAGAAATGAGTTGGTGATATGACAGAGCCCTGAGGAACACCAGTATTGATAGCCCTAAGAGAAGAACAGTGGTCGTCTATGATAACAGCTAAAGAAGGACCAGAAAGGAAGCTAGAGATGAAAGCATGGATAGAGGGCAGCTTGGAAATTAAAGATTTATGCCAGACTTGATCAAAAGCCATTGAGATGTCAAATGCAATGGCAAAGCTTTCGCCAAAGTCCCGCAAGGAGGATGACCAGGAGCCTGAAAGGAAAATGAGATGATAGCCAGTGAAGCTTTCCTGGCGGAACCCATACTGACAATCGAAAAGAAGGTTATCATTGGAAGAGTCCTTTTTTTTTTTTTTTTGTTAAGAATAGATTTAAAAAATTCAGAAATACAAAATGTTAAAACAATGGGGCAATAGTTTGAGAGCTGGGAATGGTCACTCTTCTTTAGGACAGGATGAATGAGAGCAAACTACCGGCAATAAGGAAGTGTACAAGTGAACAGACAAAGGCGAAAGAGTTTACCTAGGCAGGAAGTAAGCACAGCAGCTCAGTTCTTGAGGACAACAGAAGGAACCTCATTAGGCTCATATTCTTTGTTAGTACTGATGCCGGTGACGGCAGAAAGCACATGAACTGAAGAACTTTTAATGTTAGCTAAAAGGAAGTTGGAGAGGGAAAAAAGTGATGGAGGAACAGCACCGAAATCGTCTAATGTGGAATTGGTCGAGGAAGTCTGAGGAAAGAGTTCTGCTTTACCAGTAGAAGAAACAGCTACAGACTCATCAAACCGCATATTAGAAATTTTTTTCACACGATGCCAGAAAAAGTGGGAAGAATTTGCATTAGAGAGTTCAGAGCATTTAATACTAATGAAATTATTTTTTGGCAGAGCGAAGGACAGACTCAGCACGATTCTGGGCAGAAACAAATGAAATGAGTATCAGGGATGGGTTGCCTATGGTACCTTTTGAAGACCCTCTCTTTGTTTTGGACAGCATTGGAACAAAAGTGATTAAAGATTTTTTTTTTTTTTTCACTGATCAAAGGATTAGAGAGAGGAATGTATGTTTCCATGCCTTGCTGCTGTATTCTTCACCAACATCCGTGGGTTTAGTACCAACTTAAATTCAGTCCATTTTTTCCTACAGTCCATATCCCCTCTGGCCCTATTCCTCACAGAACCACAAATCTCACCGTCTACTGAAATATCACCATATTGTTTTCCCGGTTACCATCTCCTCACAAACTTCCGTAACAAGGGTGGCACCTGTTGTTACATCAAATCTCAGTATGCAGTTGAACCATTTTAAACTTCACGTCACCCAGTTTTGATTACTCATTTTATAAACTAAGCTGTCAAAATATTACCATATATCTCTGTGTAGTCTACCGCTCCCTCAGTGCTTCTTTGGAGCCCAGTGAATTTGATTCCTTTTCCACACAGTTGCCCTTAGCACCGAAAATACAATTTTGGGTGATTTTAACATACATAATGTTGTATGATTATTGCATTCTGCCAGGACTGACGATGCTGGTCTAGAGTGCGAGCTGTTTGCAGAATCGTTTAATCTCACGCAGTTGGTAAAGCAATACCGGATAATACTGACCATAATCTCCATCTTTTGGATCTGTTCCTGACAAATAATCCAGATCAGTACAGGATAGAGGTATTGTCTTCACTTGGATACTCTGACCAGAATCTCATCAAAGCCTCATTAGTTAGCCCCCACCAAACCTCCCCGTTCTAAACCTGTCAGGGTGACCCGATGGCACTTTGCTAGGGCAAACTGGGATGAATTTAGAAATTATCTTGCTGACATTCCATGGCAGTCTTTCTTCTCTAGCGATCCCAATTCTCCCCAGTCCCACATTTGCGACTTAATACTAGCTGGTATGGATTTATTCATATCAAGTCAACAGTTCACTAAAAGATAGAACTTTCCAAAATGGTTTTGTGGCAACTGTGCCAGAGCAACAGCCCAGAAGTCATTAGCATATAACTATTACTTAAAATAATAAACAACTGAATCACTCTCTCAGTTTAAAATTGCTAGAAACCATGCAAAAGCTGTAATAAATCTTGCTAAATCAAACTTTCTTTAAAACCAAGCATCAAAACTACTTAACAGCCATCATGACAATAGAATATTCTGGTCAGCTCTCAATTCTTTCAATAATAACTTTAACAAGTCATCTTCCATTCCCCCACTAAAATCTCCAGATGGCAACATTACAAATGACCCGCGTGGGAAAGCACATATCATTGCCAGTACATTTGCCAGAAATTCTACCTTAGAGGAAGCCACCCAGAATGTTCCAGCACTAGAACTTGACTCTCCCGAAATTGTTCCACTTATAATACAGACAAGGTACGTAAAATCCATCCTAGACAATTAACCTACCAACAAAACTCCAGGCCCAGATGGAATTCCGCCAATTGTTTTGAAGAAGTGTTCCCCAGAACTTGCCTCTGTTCCTGCTAAATTATTCAGACTATGCCTACGTACTTCTTCGTTCCCTAATTCATGGAAAGAAGCCAATATCCACCCAATTCCAAAGAAAGGAAGTTCCTCTGACCCCTCTGATTACAGACCAATAGCAACACATCTTCTCTTGGTAAGGTGTTTGAAACTGTAATTAATAAGGACATGGTTAAACATCTTGAATCCAACAACTTAATTAGTGATAGACAATATGGTTTTCGCCAAGAAAGATCCACCATTGACATACTCAATCTCCTGACTCATACTATCCATCAATCAGTTGACCTACATGGTGAAACTCATGCAGTAACCCTGGATATTTCTAAAGCTTTCGACAGAATGTGGCACCGTTCCTTGTTGTCCAAACTCCCTTGCTATGAACTAAACTCTTTTGTTCCTTTGATTTCTTCATATCTCAGCAACAGAAAAATAAGAGTAAAAGTAGATGATGTATATTCCAATTTCCACTCAATTAACGCCAGCGTCCCGCAGGGATCAGGTCTGGCACCAACCCTGTTCCTCGTTCATATTAATGATATATTATCTGTCACCCACAATCCTATCCATTCATATGCAGATGACTCAACACTTCATAGTTCATTCACACTCAGACATCCATTTACAAAGCCTGATATCTCTAACTCTCAACTCAGTACAGCCTTCTCTTTAATTCAAGACTTATCCACGATCAGTGAATGGGGACAAAATAACCTCGTCTCATTTAATGCTAGTAAAACTAAATACCTAAAATTTATCAATAGACAGGTATTGCCAGAATCGTATATTACCTTCAAAGCTATAAATATTCCCTTTTCCAAAAGTATTGAAATTCTCGGCTTCTCACTTAACAATGCCCTCAGCTGGACCTTTCATGTCAGATCACTTGCTAAAACCGCCTCAAAGAAACTTGGGTCCGTAACTTCTTTACTGACGAGCAGTTAGCTATAATTTATAAGTGCCATGTGAGCTCTCAGCTTGAATACTGCTCACCCTTGTGGAATGGATGTGGAGAGGTTGCACTAAAACAACTAGACAAAATTCAGAACAAAGCTGTTAGAATTATTAATAATCCTGCTAGTACTAACAAACTACCTCCTCTACAAGTAAAAGGGAATGTTGCCTCCCTTGCATTAGGTTACAGATATTTTTATAGCAAATGCTCAGATGAAGTTGCGTCCATGGTGCCACCTCTCCATGCCTTCCCTCGTGCTACACGGGCAGCTGGCAGCGCTCATGACTGGAATGTCGCTCAGCCATACTACAGAACTTCTGCCTATCAGAATTCTTTCATTCCCCGAACTGCATCTCTCTGGAACTCGCTTCCCCAGAGTTGTTTCCCTCCAAATTTCAACCTACAGCTGTTCAAGTCTAACTGTTACAGCTATTTTATGAACAGAGGACGCCAGTAATCTGGTGTATGGATTTTTTTTAATCATCTGTTTTTCCTTCCTCTGTTCTATTATTTAAAAAAAAAAGAAAATCCGTAATGCGCAAGGTACACTCAGATGGGTTTCAGCCATGGAAGCAGTAATCACTCCCAACCCTGAGAGGCTCCCAATCAGCAGCTCCAAAGTGCCGTAGACACCGTTTATTGGGAAAGTCCAGAGACCTTACTGGAGTGATAGGACAGGTAAAGGCGATAAGATTGTGATCAGAGGAGCCCAAAGGAGAAAACACATTAACTTATTAAGAAGATGGAACATGGACTGGTCACAAGGAAAAGGCCAAGTTTGTTGCAACTCTCTCCAAGGGGGTCAGGGATACGGATAGGGTGCTGTACTAGGTGCTCTAGGTCATTAAGGATAGAAAAGATGTACAGTCGTGGTCAAATAGTGACCTATCCTCTGATGCCCCGTGCCACTGGCCGGCTCCTTTATGCGCGCCAAGTCACAGTGGAGTAAGAGGGGCTGAGAGGGAGGGGTCAGAGAGAGAAGGAATGGTGGGTGGGGGGACGAGCGGTGGTGAGGGGGTGGAGTGATGGAGGAAATGGAGGGTAGGTAGGGAAGGGAGAATGAAATGTAAAGTGGTGGTCACATTATTTGTCTATTTTCTTACATTCAGGGCATGATATAAATGAGTTAATATTCGGTAGATAAAGCTGCATTACACCTTGTACAGCGGCGTCAGAAGCTTTAGATACGTGGTGTTATCAAGGACTGGCTCGTCAGAGAATATACTGACGTGACAGATCAAACATTACTGCGGAATCAGATGTTTGTGCTTATCCGTACATTTTGATTTCAGACGCAGAATGGAATATGGATGGCTTTGACTTCCGTAACGTTTGTGTAAGAAACGTCTTCTACCCTTACATGTACTTAATTTTTGGAACTAAATATCATATGCAACCTTTGACATGGCTGTGTCCAAAGTAAATATGATCATCCTCTCGGTATACACTCCCTCTATACAGTCACCATCATGTCTATTTTATTGCATTTCTATATGATGAGGCTGTTTGAAATAATTGTGCATTAAGGTAAATAAATTTTATGTATGTGCACATAGATGGATATAATAACGATATCTCTCATAATCTGTTAGAAGAAAAATGAAATATAATCTTACCCAAACTCCCAAAATATATCTACCTCATTGTTGACCGACATTGGTCAGGCCAAAGCAACCAGGAAAGCCTTAGTAAGTAGTTCAGTGGCCTCCTGCCTTGATAACCTCTTGCAGTCTTCGCGGCACCGAGGAAACAATGTTGTTGATGGTTTGCTGGTTACGTCTGAACAGCTCCCTCTCGTCCTTGGTGTGCTGGAGGAGGCGGACCGGTGTCCTCTCCTTTCTGGCTCCCAGGCGTTGACAATCTGGGCCCACAGTCTCGCTGGCTCTGCACTAATGTTTGATCCGTCATGTCAATATATTTCTCTGACGAGCCAGCTCTTGATATCACTAAAGCTTGTTATCTGACGCCGCTGTACAAGGTGTAATGCAGCATTATCTATCCAATATAAACTCCTTTATATCATGCCCTGAATGAAAGAAAAATTGGCAAATAATGTGACCACCACTTCACAAAACATTCTCCCTCTCCCACCTATCCCCCTCCCCTCCCTCACTCGACCCCCGCACCATCGCTCGTCCCTCCATCCACCTTCCCTTCTCTCTCTGGCCCCTCCCTCTCAACCCCTGTTACTCCACTGTTACTTGAAACGCATAAAGAAGCCAGCTTGAGGCACCGGGTACCGAAAGATAGGTGTTTATTTATGACCACAACTGTACAGTAGGTTTGTTCACCAGGTGAATCAATGAATGGAAAGAGGAGCCAAAGGTGTTGTTGTATATTGGGATGACCTAGAATGGAGATTTCAGAGAAAGGAGAAAATTATAGGATGAGTTGCTTCTTAGAAGCAAGATGGTCAACGAAATTTTCATGGTCAGTATAATTAGGGGATAAGTAAAGGGCACAGAATGACAGGATAGCCGAAGCCAGAGATTAGAGAATACAGATGATTCAAGTTCAGGGACACGAGAACAAGATATTTTGCTGTGTACATATACAAAAGAGTCATCTTTGGCTTTGAAATGAGTAGAGAGATAGCAGGAGGATACAGATAAGGGTTTCCTGTCAGTCGGCTCAGACAGCTGAGTCTCATTAACGATGAGAAGATGAAATTTAGAGGAAGAGATGTGGCGTTCAACAGGGAGAAAATTAGAAGAAAGGAGGCAAATGTTACAAAATTGAAAAGGAAGTGAGTCAGACAGTGGCTGCAAGCATCCCTCTTGCTCGTCACAGAGAGAAGGGCGGATGGTTGGGGCTTTTATGCCCCCCCCCCCTGGTCATCCTTGGAGACTCCCAGACTGAGTGTTGCGATGCCATTTTTGTTGATTTGGGATAGGAAGTGTGGTGGGTACTGTGCATGTAGTTTGGTGTTGACAGTTGGTGGATATTGTATAGCAGAATATGCTGGCCTGCTCACTGTGTTACTGAAACACTGAAAAAGTTCAGCAAAAGGGCCGGTCAGAAGCTAGTCCCGAGGGATGGTGAAACGGGAGCTCCAGCTCTCCCTGTCATCGGCTTCCCATCCACCTTGGGAGTACTGCCCTGGTCGACCGGTGCTGCATAATAATAATAATAATAATAATAATAATAATAATAATAATAATGATAATAATAATAATAATAATAATAGTTATAATAATAATAATAATAACAATAATAATAATAATAATGATAATAATAAAAATAATAATACAAAGGAAAAGGGGAAAAAGAAGTGTGTGGTAATCATAGGGACATTTGCCTTCTTAGTGTAATAGGAAAAGTATATGGTAGGATACTGATTGACAGAGTTAGGGAAATAACAGAGGAATTAGTTGGAAAAGAACAGGGAGGCTTTAGGAAGGGAAGAGGTTGTGTAAATCAGATATTCATTCTTAGATCCTTAGTGGAAAAGTTTCTAGAGAAGGGAAAGAAGTTGTATGCAACCTTCATGGATTTGGAAAAAGCATATAACAGGGTGGATAGACAAGGATTCTGGAAAGAATTTAAGAATATATGGAGTAAATGGGAAGTTGTTGAATGCCGTGAAGAGTATGTACGAGGGTGCTAAGGCTGCAGTGCGTCTGGATGGTGAACTGAGTGAATTTTTCTCTTTGAAGGTTGGATTGAAACAGGGATGTGTCATGTCTCCATGGTTGTTCAATCTGTACATGGATGGGGTTATAAAAGAGATACAAAGTAGGGCATTGGATGTTGGAGTGGCCCTAGTGAGAGAGGGCAGTGTTTGGAAACTCCCTGGACTGTTGCTTGCAGATGATATTGTGTTATTAAATGAAGACGAAGGGGTGCTGCAAGACTTGGTGGATGAGTTTGGGAGAGTGTGTAAGAAAAGGAATCTAAAGGTGAATGTAGGGAAGAGTATAATTATGGTCTTCGAGAGAAGTGAAGTAAGTGAATGTACAGTGAGATTGCATGGGGAGGAAATGGAGAATGTGAGTGCTTTTAAGTACTTGGGTAGTGTGATGAGTATGGATGGAAGTTTAGAGGGTGAAGTGCTTGAAAGGGTACAGCAGGGAAGAAAGGTTGCAGGCTCCTTGAAAGCAGTGATAAGAAACAAGGAAACGAGCATGGAAGTGAAAAAGCTACTACACGACAGTATTGTTATACCAACTCGAACGTATGGAAGTGAAGCTTGGACGTTGTTGCAGGGACAGAAGTCAAGAGTGAGGGCAGTGGAAATGAATTATTTGAGAGGAGCATGTGGAGTCACATGGAGAGACAGGCTGACAAATGAGGAAGTGAAGGAGCGTTGTGGTGTGGATGTGGGTGTGATAGGAAGCGTTAAGAGAAATACGTTAAGGTGATTTGGTCATGTGGAGAGAATGGAGAGTGAGAGACTGATGAGGAGAGTGTATATGAGTAGATGGAGGGACGGAGAGGGAAGGGGAGGCCGAGTATGAGATGGAGGGATGGAGTGGAGAGGTATATGAGAGAGGGGGCTGTGAGTTGGGAGCAGGGCAGTGAAATGGCGGGGGACAGCGACATGGAGGTGATTTGTTTGTGGCCACCCCATACGAGATTAAGGCGCCTGGCAATGGATAGATAGATAGATAGAATAATAATAATAATAATAATAATAATAATAATAATAACAATAATAGTAATAATAATAATAATAATAATAATAATTATTATTATTATTATCATTATTATTATTATTATAACAACAATAATAATAGTAGTAATAATAATGATACTAATACAATGACAAAAAGTCGAGACAGGCACCCTTGAGAGAACACACACACACACACACACACACACACACACACACACACACACACACACACACACACACACACACACACATTTCCACTCCACAAATCTCTAACTCGTCTCTGAGCCAACATAACTTCACCACTGTTCCCGGGACGCCCTCCACCGACACAGAGGAACCGCAGACCCCACACCAAAAACAAACAGTTTAGTCTTAACATCTAACAAAACTTTTCGTGTATCTCAGCCAGTAAGTTAGCAGGAAAGAAGGGAAAGAGGAGGGGAGAGGCAAAATGAAGGGGGTATTTGAAGTCTATTTGTCTATCTACAGTATTTATCTACAGTATTATATGTCTGTCTGTTTGTCAGTTTTTCTGTTTATCTATGTATTATCTATCTGTCTGTCTATATATCTGTCTATCTTTCTGCCTCTCTATATTTTTCTCGCCCGGGCGGAGTCCGGCAAGGTAATGTTTTTGGTTGAGTTTCTTTGTTAGCAACATTGCGGTAAAACAGATGAATGAAATTACATGAAACTTTCAGGATATGTAGACAATGGTTCCTAAAGAAAGTGATTAAATTTTGGAGGGAATTGATTGACCCAGAAAGGTCAAAATCATGGTCACGGGTTTTCAGATGGCTATAACTTGAAACTGGTTGAAGATAAAGATATTTACCATTATCATTATAAAGGAAATCCCATATGGGCTTTCATTAGGAACCAAGACCGACCTTGAAAGGTCAAACTCAAGGTCACGGATATTCAGGGGGCTATAACTCGAAACTGGTTGCAATAGATATTTACTATTATGAGCATATAGGAAGTCCCAGGTGGGCTTTTGGTTGGTATCATGACCTCTGACCTTAAGTGACCTTGAAAGGTCAAACTCAAGGCCACGGATATTCAGGGGGCTATAACTCGAAACTGGTCGAGGATAGAGATATTTACTATTATCAGGGTATAGGAGGTCTCACATGGCCTTTCATTTGGCACCATGACCTTTGACTTTGAGTGACGTTGAAAGGTCAAACGCAAGGGCACAGTTTTTCCGAGGGCTATAACTTGAAAACGGTTGAAAATAAAATAACTGCTTTCGGGCGAAGTTTGTTGTGCCTGGCACCACTTGTTATTTATTTGTCTGTTTGTCTGTCTGTATAGTTAATCATCTATCTATAGCCAGACGCCTTAATCCCGTATGGGGTGCCCACACAAAAATTACCATGTCATCATGCCTCCTGCCATGTGGCTGCCCTCCCTCCAACTCACATCCCCTGTATCATATATCTCTGCACCTCATCCTTCCATCTCATCCTCGATCTCCCCTCCCACTCCCTTCCCTCCATCTACCTCTCACTCTCCTAGTCAGGTTCTCAGTCCCCATCCTCTCCACGTGGCCAAACCATCCCAAAGTATTTCTCTTAAAGATTTCAATTATATTCGAAGTGTTCCAGAAATAAATATAAGAAATTAAAAGTATGATAATTGTAATATACTAACTTGTAATAAAAAAAATATAATAGCAATAACCCATCAAGAAGAAGAGAAGAGAAGAGGAGAGGAGAGAGGAGAGATGAGAGAAGTGAGGAGAGGGAAGGAAAGAAAAGGGCAGAGAGGAGAAGGAAAAAACTCCGGGACCAATCTGTTATAATGGGGGTTCTCCTGCAGTCCACTGGGTTCACATCTAAATGAGCCTTGGATAGCAACAACAACAACAACAGCAGTAACAATAACAACAGAAACAGAAACAACAACAGCACAACATCTTCAGCAACAACAAAACAACAACAACAATAACTTCAGCAACAACAACTTCAGCAATAACAAAAACAGCAGCACCAGCAGTAACAATAAAAACACCAACAACAGCAACAGCAAGAAGATGAACTACAACAACAACAACAGCAACAACATCATCAATACCACCATCACCACCCCCACCAGCAACAACAACAACAACAACAGCAACAACAACAAGGGCAACAACAACAGCAACAACAACAGCAGCAACGACAGCAAGAACAACAGTATTACCAACAACAGTAACAACGACAACACCACGAACAACAACAACATAACCAAAAGTAACAGCAGCAACAACAGCAACAACATAACCAACAACAACAGCAACAACATAACCGACAACAACAACAGCAACAACATAACCAACAACAACAACAGCAACAACATAACCAACAACAACAGCAACAACATAACCGACAACAACAACAGCAACAACATAACCAACAACTACAACAGCAACAACATAACCGACAACAACAACAGCAACAACATAACCAACAACAACAACAGCAACAACATAACCAACAACAACAACAACAACAACATAACCAACAACAACAACAGCAACAACATAACCAACAACAACAACAGCAACAACATAACCAACAACAACAACAGCAACAACATAACCAACAACAACAGCAACCACAACAAAAGCAACAACAGTCAAAACAACAACAACAACAGCAACACCAATAGCAGAGCCACCTCAACCCCCCCCACCACCACCAACAACAACAACAGCAGCAGCAGCAACAACACCAACACAGCCATCACCACCACAAACAAGAGCAACAACAACAACAACAACAACAACAACACAGCCATCACCACCACCACCAACAACAGCAGCAGCAACAACAACAACACCAACACAGCCATCACCACCACAAACAAGAGCAACAACAACAACAACAACAAGTATAGCAACACCACCACCACCACCAGGAACAACAACAACAACAAAAACAACGACAAAGACAACAACAACAGGAATAACAACGAAAGCAGCAACGACAGCAACAACAACGACAACAGCAACACCACCAACAAAAAAAACAACAGCAACACCACCAACAAAAACAACAGCAACACCACCAACAAAAAAAACAACAGCAACACCACCAACAAAAAAAACAGCAACACCACCAACAAAAAAAACAGCAACACCACCAACAAAAAAAAAAACAGCAACACCACCAACAAAAACAACAGCAACACCACCAACAAAAACAACAGCAACACCACCAACAAAAAAAAAAACAGCAACACCACCAACAAAAAAAACAGCAACACCACCAACAAAAAAAACAGCAACACCACCAACAAAAAAAAAAACAGCAACACCACCAACAAAAACAACAGCAACACCACCAACAAAAAAAAAAACAGCAACACCACCAACAAAAACAACAGCAACACCACCAACAAAAACAACAGCAACACCACCAACAAAAAAAACAGCAACACCAGCAACAAAAACAACAGCAACACCACCAACAAAAACAACAGCAACACCACCAACAAAAAAAACAACAGCAACACCACCAACAAAAACAACAGCAACACCACCAACAAAAACAACAGCAACACCAGCACAACCACCACCACCACCACCAACAACAACAACAACAATAACAACACAAACAACAACACATACAACCATAACAACAACACAAACAACAACAATAACAACAACAACACAAACAACAACAGCGTGGCATGCAGGCTAATCACGGCCAACGCTCACAAGTGTCTCGTTTATACCCCTCGATATTGGGAACGTTGAAGTGTTTTTGCATCGCTGAAGATTTCAGACACGTATTTTTTTTATTACTTTGCGATGATTTTATCCAGGTGAAGGAAAAACTTTTGGATCTATAGAACCTACTGTTCCAATGGACACGGGTTCGAATCCCGGCTGTGGTAGGGAACGATTAAAAGCATTTGAATTTCGTTAAGGTATACTTTACTGGTCTACCAAAGACCCATCGACATGTCGTAAAAACACCCCCACTAATACCAATAGAGTAGTCCTGAATGAGACAACCGTAGCATGTATTCAATATGGACGACGATAGGTATTTGTGCCGAAGTGGTGACATGTGGTGTATAGGGGTAGATAAAAAAACAATGTAAACAGCAAAGGAGTGCATATAAAACAATGTAAACACCACAGAGCAGTAGATATACAGTAAAACGATGTAACAACACAGTGGAGTAGATACAAAAGGTGTAAAATGCACAGAATAGATATAAAAGCAATGTAGGCAACTCAAAGGAGTAGATATAAAACGAAGAAACAGCTCAGAGGAGACTGTATAGATGCAGTATGTAAGTTAAATAGTTTTGAAAGCGGAGTTACGAAGCATCTAATGCGACTTAGAATAGGACTTTTTTTCTTTTCTAAGCTGACTGTATCTTTATTTTAAACACAGTCCTAAACGATTTATTCTGCACTTGACATCTCACTCACGTAATGGCCGCCCACGCTGTCCTTCGCTAGTTAGATCCAATTTATTTTTAAATAAAACTAAATACATATGAATAAACTGTACCTACTCTAACTAGGCCTAAAATTATCCCTATGTTTAGTACTGAGAGGAAGCAAGGATAATCAGTAGAGTATGGTGCTTGTTACAAAGCAGTGCAACGGGAAGGATGTATGTAGCCTACAAGGATTCTGTCACTGAACTACACGAGATAAGCTGAAAAGGAACAAAAATCTGGGCCATGTTATAATAAAAGGACTATAGTATATTGTTTGGCTCGAAGAAAATGGACTTGGCTCCACTGGCTCAATCGCAGAAAACAAACTGTTGAGGGATAAAGTCAATACTTTCATAATAAAACCGTTTTCGGAACTTTCAAACAAGAAAAAGCTTATACAAAATCTGGAGGCCCAGGGAATGTTCGTGCAAAGTTTCATCAAAATTCGTTCACGCCTGGAGGAGAAGCTGGACAAACCCTCATACAGACAGACAACGATAGATTATTCAATAGAATATCATCCCGTTAGATACTTTAAGTTGTGTCGAAATTTACATGACATAAACAGCATCAAAGAGAATGCGAAAGTGTTATAAGCAAAATCAGTAACAATGAAGTTTCCTTCGCCATTGTTAAGAAGCCCTTAGCTCTATTGTTTGAAGTCGCTGCTACTGTGAGTCACCTAAGGGTTAAGGGCTTCTGGCGTTACTTCCACTGTAAAGGGATTCTGGTGAGAGTCATCTCCGGGTTTCTGGGTTTCTGGTGTGAGTCATCTTAAGGCTTAAGGACTTCTGCTTTGCAATATCTCGGGGCTTGAGAGTTTCTGGTGTGAGTCATCTTTGGGCTTAAAGCTTCTGATGTGAGTCATCTCCAGGCCTAAAGATTTCTGGTGTGGGTCATCTCCTGGCTCAAACATTGGAGGGCTTCCTTGGTACTGTGATAGCAACTTCAGTATTAGTATGTGAGTGGGATGTTTGTATGCCTGTATGCAGAAGAGACCACCACCATCAATATGCCTCTGTGCTGAGCCTCCACCATACTCCACCTTGCTTTCTACCATACCACTAGAAATTTAAGCTACATCCAGTGAACTAGTTAAAAATTAATGCAAAGGAAGAAACTGCCTCTTATTTAGGGCACCAGTCTGCAGCCATCTGGAGGAGAGGGAGACAGAGGATGAGAAAGGTGGATGGAGTAGATAGACATTATGAGATAGCTAGGCGAACTGAACGAAAGGTAGCCAAATGGTAGAACACAGGGAGACATGGAGGCGATATGTGAGTGCCTCGCCTTATGGATTAAGGAGCCTGACTATAAACAGATAGACAGATAGACTTCGATGTCATACTTATTTTTTTAAATATGTTTCCAGACTATATTCTTCAGCTAAGAAGACTGAGCTTTCTTCTCTAACCGCGAATACCCATGAGATAAATAAAACTGGCTGCTATAAATAAGGATGCTGAACTAATATATATATATATATATATATATATATATATATATATATATATATATATATATATATATATATATATATATATATTGTTACGGAACAGAGAAAGCTGTCCCGCAAAGTTCCAGGTTCAAAACAAAAGAGTTAGGTAAAATTACAAGTTAAAGTTTAATGCTCAAACTAACAACAAAACATTCAGGACTCATAAGGATAATGTAATGGCAAAAAACAGGTTAAATATAGGGTTAACTGCAATAGCCTCTATTAACACGAAATTAGCAAGAGTAAATTTATCTAAGTCAACCCTAATAAAATGAAAATACACTGGGTAATACTCAGTTAATGCAAGATAAATTAATACGGATACAAAATATTATCAAAAATGACTGACAAAAAGAACCTTTACATAAATCACAAAAAAAAACTCACTAGGCCTAAGAATTAACCCTATGCTACACAGCACAAGAAAAAATGCAACAACAGTTATACTCAAATTACACACAGCTGCTAGATGGTTGGAGACTTACTGAGCACTCACAATAATAACTGTACAGGGGAGGACAGAGATGTGAACAAAATGAGGAGTAGATCTAAGTGGCAATAATGCAGAGACTGAGCTCATTATAGGGGCCAGCAGAGCTTGATACAACTTGTAAGAAGGACGCGCAAACAACAGAAAGGACGACTTACTCTACTATAACGGTAGAAGGGGGGGACTGAGGCAGAACACGCTCGTGATCAAACAGGCAGCACACTGTACGTTAGAATTACACAAAGGATGATGAAATCATAGGCTATGTAACACCTCCCTACAAAGAAAAAGAAATTTACAAAGGAAATTTCTTATTACCCTAAAACAATCTGTCTAAAGTCTAGATAAGCAATCTGCAATAACATTTTTTTTCCCCTTGACATGTTGTATGTCTAATGAATACTCCTGAAGAAGCAGACTCGATCTCGTCAATCTCTGATTTTTATCTTTAAACTTACTAAGGAATTTCAGTGGGTTATGATCGGTATAAATGACTATGGGGTCAAAACCAGAACACAAACAAAACGAAAAACGCTGTAAACCCAAAATCAAGGCCAAAAGCCCTTTCTCAACAGCTGAGTAGTTCTTTTGAGGTGGAGTGAACTTCTCACTGTAATAAGATACAGGATGTTCAATACCCTGATCATCCTCTTGCAGCAAAACAGCCCCAGCTCCTGTATCACTTGCATCAACAGCCATCTTAAAAGGCTTAGCAAAATTTGGAGTAGTGAGCTCTGGCTGACTTAATAGGATAGCTTTAAGTTTGCTGAAAGAGGATTCACAGTTATCAGTCCAGACAAATTTAACTCCCTTTTTCAGTAGGTCTGTAAGTGGTGATACAAGAATTAAAAAGTTAAGAACAAACCTCCTGTAATAACCCACCATTCCCAAAAATCTTTGTAGCTCTTTCCTACTCTTAGGTCTGGGAAGATCACTTATAACCCGAACCCCAGCTCCTGGCGATGCAACATGTCCATCACCAATTACGCACCCAAGGCACTGAACTCCAGCTTGACCAAACTCACACTTTGATAAATTAGCTACAAGATTAGCATGAACTAAACGCTCAAGAAATTTACTGACATGGCATAGTTGATCTTTCCAGTTGTCACTGAAGATTAATACATCATCAATATAAACAACATACCCTGCCAAACCCTCTGTTACAACATTCATGAGCTTCTGAAATGTGGCTGGTGCATTCTTCATGCCATATGGCATCACCGAACATGCAAAAGTCTTTCCTAGTGTTACAAAACATGAGATCTCCCTAGCACGTTCAGTCATAGGTACTTGCCAGTATCCCTTTAACCAATGAAACCCACTCATGCACCCAGCCCCCCCGATCTTGTCTATGCAATCTTCCACGCGAGGGAGAGGGTAAGTGTCTGTCTTGGTCATCTGATTAACACGTCTGTAGTCGATGCAAAGCCGCTGCGACCCACCCGGCTCAGGGACCAGAGTGACAGGAGAACTCCACTCGCTCTGACAGGGCTCAATCATCTTGTGGTCCAACAGGCAGCCAAGCTCCCTCTGGACGAGAGGAACCTTCACTGGGTTCACACGGTAAAGAGGCAATTTAATTGGCTTTGCGTCTCCAACATCGACATCATGCATCAACACAGTGGCCCTTCCTGGAGTGGCACGGAACACCCGCGGGCACTCCCGCAGCAATGCCGAAAACTCCCGCCCCTCCTCGGGAGGTAGATGAGAAAGCTTAGTCTGGAGATCATTCATGATATCAGGATTCCTCCCCAAACCATCACTCAGGCTCACACTGCATGGGAGAGCTTCACTTGCAGACTCAGGTGGAACAGCTACAGTGCAGACTAGATCATCCTCGTCCCACCTGTGATACAACTCTAGCATGTTGATGTGACAAAGTTGCTTGTTCCCTCCACGATCCGGCGTGGCGATGACATAGTTGACATCACTGAGTTTCTTCTCCACGAAAAAAGGACCACCAAACTTGGCTTGAAGAGGCTGCACATGCACCGGTAGCAGAATCAAAACCCGATCTCCCAGCTGAAAGTGGCGCAACCTGGACTTCCTATCATACCAAGTCCTCATCTTCTCCTGAGCAGCTCCCAAATTCTCTCTCGCCAGCTGCAAAGCAGTGGACAGCCGTTCCCCGAACTTCATCACATACTCCAGCAGGTTGACGTCATCTTCCTCCGACAGCCAGCATTCCTTGAGTAGCTTAAGGGGTCCTCTTACTTCATGGCCAAACAGTAGTTCAAAAGGTGAGAAGCCCAGTGATTCATTTGGAGATTCTCTTGCGGCAAACACAACAAATGGAAGACCTTTATCCCAGTCTTTCTGATGTTCCAAACAGTATTTCTTGAGCATCGATTTGAGTGTTTGATGATATCTCTGCAACGCTCCTTGAGTCTGGGGATGGTAAGCTGAAGACGTGATCTGGGTGATGCCCAACTCTTTCAGAGACTCCTTGAAAACATTTGACATGAAATTACTTCCCCGGTCTGACTGTACCTCCTTGAGCAGACCAAACTCGGTGAAGAACCCCAGCATTTCCTTAACCACGTTCTTTGCTGAGATATTTCTAAGTGGAATGGCTTCAGGATAACGAGTAGCCATATCAATCAGGGTCAACACATAAGAAAATCCTGAAGAAGTCTTAGGAAGAGGGGCCACAATATCCACCAACACACGGGTGAAAGGCGCCTCAAAAGGAGGAATGGGAACTAGAGGTGCAACCTTTTCGGTCTAATTACACTTCTCCACAACTTGACAGGTGTGACAAGACTTACAATACCAGGAAATATTCCTGAAGATACCTGGCCAGTAGAAGTGTTTCAAAATGCGTGCCACAGTCTTCCTCACTCCAAGGTGTCCTGCCAAACTGGAATCATGAGCCACTCTAATGATATCCTACCTACAAACACGAGGGATGACAACTTGATGTACAACCTCCCATTCACAGTCGGCTGATGCTGTTGGGGGTCTCCACTTCCTCATAAGTACTCCTGACTTTACATAATAACAAGTAGAAGCACCGGCTGACTCTTCTTCACTGTAAGCAGAGATAGCTAGACCTTTCAACTGAGGGTCAGCAACCTGCAACTCAACCAACTCTTGACGAGACAAATTATCAACACTACGGGGTACTGCCTCATCTGGTGAGTGGTCCAAATTAGCAAGAAAAGTGTCAGCTAGGATAACATCATCATCATCATTATCCTCTAAATCACCAGTAACTTTAGACTTAGCCCTAGTGACAGCACATGCAGGGAACACATCAGGGACATCGCAATCCCGGGTCGCAGCCACTGGCTCACTAGACAACTGAGGAGCTGGACACACTTGCCTTCCACCAATATCATTTCCAAGTAAGAAAGTTACACCTGACATTGGGAGTGTCTCAACCAACCCAACCATAACAGAACCATTAACAAAACCAGACTCTAAATTCACTCTGCACAGAGGGACAGAGAAGTAATTATTCCCTACACCTTGTAAGATTACAGTTTCATCAGAGGAATTAACATTAGAGCCTAGAACACTGGTCAGCATAAGGGATTGGCAAGCACCTGTATCACGATATATTTTAACTGATTTCCTGTCATTACTGTCCAGAGGACTGACAAAACCATCAGACAGAAAATTAGCACATGAACTCTTGAGAGTGTCACCCACGTTACTGCTCAAAAGAGGAGCTCCATCATGAGAATTTAAGTTACCCCTCAAAGCAGGTTCAGTTAACTCAGTTAAAGAATTCTGGGAACTCTCAAGGGTGGACACTAGACCAATTGACTGAATATTTAAAGACTCCTTTTTGTTCACATCACACTATCTCCTGAAACATTTCTCCGTAGTATGACCAAGCTTACTACAATAAGTACATGTACTTTTCTGAAATCTAGAGGTGAAGCTGGTATTTACTTCCTGAGAAACATCATCTTTATTCTCTTTCCTGTTACCTGTACTCTGAGTAGAGGCAACGTACTTACTCTCAGCTTTCCTTCTTTCTCTAGAATATCTCTTGTGAGTGACAACATATTCATCAGCTAAAACTGCAGCATCAGACAAATTATCTATTCTTTTCTCATCAAGATATAGGCTTACATCTTTATTTATACACCTCTTGAAGTCCTCCAGCAAAATCATCTGCTTAAATTTTCCAAAATCAGAATCCACATTCTTAGAAATTAACCACTGCTCTAACAGATCTTCTTTGATTTTTGCATACTCAACATGGGATTGCTTATCTTGCTTGTAAGTTGTCCTAAATTTTACTCTATAGGCTTCAGGAACAAGCTCATAGGCCTTAAGAATCAAGCTCTTAACTACATCATAATTATCACATTCATCCTGAGGCAAAGATGCATATGTTACTTGAGCTTTACCGGCGAGAACAGTTTGAAGGAGTACTGGCCAATACTTTTTTGGCCAATTAAAACTTGTAGCTACCCTCTCAAACAACTGAAAATACTTTGTTAAATCAGATTCATTAAAAGGAGGGACAAGTTTAACATTTTTAGCCACATCAAAATCATCAGAGCTAGATGATCCACTTCCACCTTGTTTCATGCGATACTCATGGTCTGCCTGAATCCTAGCTAGTTCAATTTGTGCCTGTGCCTGTATCTGTGCCTCCTGAATCCAAGCCTGAGATTCAGCCTCCTTAGCATTTGCTTGAAATTCAGCCTCCTTAACACAAGCCTCCTTAGCCTGAGACTCAGCCTCCTTAGCACGTGCTTGAAATTCAGCTTCCTTCACACGAGCCTCCTGCAGGGCTAGCTGTAACTTAGCTAATTCAATCTGCGTTTGCTCATTTGGAGAAGTTACATTAAACAAGCTTTCATTAATCATGTCAACAATTTGATCTTTAGAATGATGAGAGCGAACAGCAATTCCCAATTGTTGAGCAACAAGCTTAAGTTCATTCTTTGTTCTGTTTTCTACATCACACACTGTTTGCACATTTGACAAAAAATCTTTGGCTTCATCAAGTGTAGTAATAGTAGACATCATGAATAAATCACAGTCACAAAATATCAAGCAATATCCTTATGATAATATCCTGAATATCCTGATAAGAGGTCGCCAAATTTATGTTACGGAACAGAGAAAGATAATGTACACTTTTAGTGAGAATACTAAAAATCACTACTGTCCCGTAAAGTTCCAGGGTCAAACAAAAGAGTTCGGTAAAATTACAAGTTAAAGTTTAATGCTCAAACTAACAACAAAACATTCAGGACTCATAAGGATAATGTAATGGCAAAAAACAGGTTAAATATATGGTTAACTGCAATAGCCTCTATTAACACGAAATTAGCATGAGTAAATTTATCTAAGTCAGCCCTGATAAAATGAAAATACACTGGGTAATGCTCAGTTAATGCAAGATAAATTATTGCAGATACAAAATATTATTAATGATGGCTGACAACAAGAAGCTTATATGAATTACAAAAACCTTACTTGGCCTAAGAATTAACCTTATGCTACACAGTAGAAGAAAAAATGCAACAACAGTTATACTCAAATTACACACAGCTGCTAGATGGCTGGAGACTTCCTGAGCACTCACAATAACAACTGTACAGGGGAGGACAGAGATGTGAACAAAATGAGGAGTAGATCTAAGTGGCAATAATGCAGAGACTGAGCTCATTATATAGGGGCCAGCAGAGCTTGATACAACTTGTAAGAAGGACGCGCAAATGAAGCCATGGGGACAAAGAGTTGACAATCCCGCTCGGAATAACAGAGAGAACGACTTACTCTACTATAACGGTAGAAGGGGGGAACTGAGGCAGAACACGCTCGTGATCAAACATGCAGCATACTGTGCATGAAAATTACACAAAGGATGATGAAATTATAGTCTATTTAACTATATATATATATATATATATATATATATATATATATATATATATATATATATACAGTATGTAGATAGATAGATAGATAGATAAATAGATAGATAGAGATGATATATGCGATATATAGATCGACAGATAGATGGGTAGACGTGTGTGTGAGCATATATATATATATATATATATATATATATATATATATATATATATATATATATATATATATATATATATATATATATATGCCTGTGTGGTATAGTGGTAAAGTGTGTGTTTTTGTACACTGGAGAGGAAGGGTTCGCGCCCTGCCAGGGTAATAAACTTTGGAAGCATTCTCCCGGCCATGTACTGCATTGGCGGACACCAGGGGTGCTGTGGTTGAACCAGTGTCTTATACTGTAAGGTAAGTTTGCACCCAGTCAGTTGCGCCGGCCGATTACACTTGGTTCACAGACTACACACACATCGAAAGCCACTACAACACTACAATCACACTTACAAGCACTTCTCACCCTACATACAATCTCTACCAGACAGCCTAAGCCACTTGTAGAGATACATAGGCTGTATCGTCCCTACTTCGGTCGGGATAGGCCGGTCCTGCAGTGGATACTCAAATGGCTGATGATGATGATGATATGTATATATATATATATAAAGCAGATCTCTTCGCTCAGACTTTCTCCTCCGATACCACACTAGACGATTCCCTGCTGTTCCTCCATCACTTCCGCCCTCAGACTTCCTTATGGCTGACATTAAAATTTCTTCAGCTGATGTATTTTCTGCCATCACTGGCCTCAATACTAACAAGGCATATGGGCCTGATGGAGTCCCTCCAATTGTCCTCAAGAACTGTGCTTCAGTGCTTACAACCTGCCTATGGTCTGACAAATCTAAACTGGCGGCTAGGGTGGGGCGTGAAGCTCTGTACAGTGTTGCTATGTTTCCCGAACCCGTGATGTGAAACGGCTGTTATATATGTAAAAGGCAACACAAATAAGATAAATACATATGAATACAATGTTAACGTGTGTATTATAATATATGAAAGAACAGTAAACTTATTATGCATAAAATATTTATATGGCAATACAGAAACTTGGCATAAATATTTTACAGTGTTGCTAAAAAAAATGTAACTTTTTTTGGCTTTTACTGTATTTCTGAGGTGGGTAATAATGTCACAGTTATGATTATAAGATAATGTGTAGGAACATAAGTATAAATATGCCAATTTCATAGTAAAAAAAAAAAACACATTAAACCCTCGTGAGTGGCAACACTCACACCTATCCGGTCTAAATCATGGCGCCGCACCAACGAGGTCATCTGGCGACATTTGTAAAACAATAATAAATATATTTAAATATAATTAGATATAATAAAAACAAAATAAAGAAATGAAAGCATAAGTTTATGTCACTTATAAAAGAAACAAAATTCCCCAGGGTGACGCAAATCTCCCCCCAGGAGAAAGAGAGAGAGAGAGAGAGAGAGAGAGAGAGAAAGAAGGCAGGCCAGGGGGGATGTTGAGTGCATTGTCGAGCTGAGGGAGAGATGGAGGAAGGGAGGGAAGGAAGGAGAGAGAGAGTGATTGAATGAAAACAAATCATGTCACCACACCAGCGAGGTCATCTGGCGACATATGTAAAACAATAATAAATATTCTTAAATATAATTAAATATAAAGAAAACTTAATAAAGAAATGGAAGCATAAGTTTATAACACTCACAGAAAAAACAAAATTCCCCAGGGTGACGCACATCTCCCAGGAGAGAGAGAGAGAGAGAGAGAGAGAGAGAGAGAGAGAGAGACAGACAGACAGACAGACAGACAGAGAGCATCGCGCGTATGGAAACGTGGCACCACTGTACAGAGCTTCGCACCTCACCCTAGCCGCCAGTTTAGATTTGTCAGACCATAGGCAAACTCTTTTGCCTTTGTCTGTCAACTTGTATCTTTCCTTCTTGCTAGAAGTTTGCTCTTATTCAGCCAGTCCCAAAGAAGTGTGACTGTCATAAAGACTTTGTAGTTACTTGTAGAGAAGTATATTTTAGACTTGTGGTCGAGCGGCTTTTATATCTTGTAGTAGTTTCCCCACCAGATGTCATGTAGTGACGGGAGAGGTAAAGAATAGTATGGGACTATTTTTATTTGTCTTGGAAATATTAAACAGGTATAAGAGTATAAGTTCCGGGTAGCTACCTCCCTGTCTCGCTATCTCTCTCTCTTTCTGTTCTAAGGCTAATCTCCGTCTCGACCTCTCTCTAGGGTCGCTTGTCTCCTTCTAAACTCTCTTTTCTAAAATCTGGTGTAGTAGGGGTGTGTCACATATGTTCCTCATGGCAACAGATCTTTCTCACGAGAGGACTGCTGACAGCTAACTGCATCATCTCCTTACTGGCCGCTGTCGTCAGCTTTCCTCCG
Organism: Coenobita brevimanus; assembly: GCF_032717465.1. Lineage (NCBI taxonomy): Eukaryota > Metazoa > Arthropoda > Malacostraca > Decapoda > Coenobitidae > Coenobita > Coenobita brevimanus. The sequence continues at coordinate 12,898,167 of NC_136984.1, forward strand.
TGTAAGCATGTTTAGCGCTGCTAGATTCTCGCAGACACAACACCTTCTCATCATTTGACTTCCTGCTTCTATCTGTCTCTCTATCTATCTATTTATCTATCTATCTATTATGTAGTCCTATATTTGCTCGGCCGCGCGAAAATGGCGTACCATCGACATTTAATAGTTATAATATATTAATACATACTACATACACATTATAATGAACTTATAAGCTAATTAAGTGAAATACATAATATTGTAAAGTAACATAATTGTATGAATATTGTATACATATATTATTCATAGTAAATAGTGATTATTCAGTAATACTACATTTTAAATAAGTTGTATACATATTGGAATAAATGCATTAAAGTAAATTATTTAACTGTAATACAGTATGTACTTGGGATATTATAGTGAAATGCATACATGCAAGAATAAAAATAGTTTAAAATTAAGATTATTGTAAGAGTTATTAATATTTCATTCAAAGATAATGGTACTGGTCTGTCATATATGGGTCATTCTTCTTTGTGTTATTATTATTATTTTTTTATTATTTTTTTTTTATATATATAATTAATACTATATACAAAATATATACACTTCATTCAGGGTGGTTAACTGTGATGTTAACTCTCCCCCCACTAAACAATGACTCCAAATTAGCAATTCTTGCATGCATTCTGTGCATTGCCAACAGCAATACTGCAACTACAATGCAGATGATTATAAAGACAGAAGGTGCTTGGCTATACACATAATATGGGTTGAACATACTCAAACTCAAATCTTCCCAGGGCTTCATTGTTTCATTGATCAGATGCATAGTTTCAAACTTAGGTGAAGTCAGCTTAATACTTGTGCTCATGTTTAAGTTCATATCAGGCAGTGGGTGGAAATGTTTGTGTGTACGGTTGATAATGGCGTAGTGATTGATGGTGGAAAAAGTAGACATGGATGGTGTAAATACCGCACAGTAGTCTGGTGCTATGTATAATCCTGAGGCTGATGTATGAGATGGTGGTATATCTGGACAGACTATGTAAACTGATGTGTTATGAGGGAAATAACAACTGCGAGTGTCCAATGCGTTGATGGTGTACAAGTTTATCTGGAGCAAAAGTGAAGTTGCAATGATGATGAATATTGTTATTGCTGATGATAGCCATTTCACAAGGGACCGTATCAGTAGGCTGAAACGTGAAAATGTACGCAGGACAAAGATGAACAGCATGTAAGGATGTGCGGCACTTTCGCTCAATCGTTGACTCACTTGCGAAAGTGACAGTGTCTCGTCTCTTGGAGACCATGATGAGTTCGGTGTCTGTGTTGATGTTGATGATGACCAAAGTGTTGTTGTTTCTATAGGGGAAGGGGTGTATTTGGTATACTGTGAACAGGTCTTCCGTGATGAATGGTACATGAACTATCACTGATGTTGGTGTTAGTGTTGCTTCCAAGTACGGGTAATATTGCATAAATTCCCTACTGCGGAACAATGGCTTCAATTTATGTTTATGTATGCCTTGACTAACTATCTGACGTAGCTCATGAACTGGGAGTAAGTCATTTGTGATCTTGCCATCACCAGCATTCGAAATTCCTTGCATAAGTGCCCTGAAATGATCTCTAGTGTTCTCTAGTTGTAGTAGAATCGTGTCAATATGTTCTGTGATGATGGAGAAGTGCTGGAAAAGAGTAACGTTGCCCTCTAAGTCATTTATTTTATGTATACTCTCGAGAGCTAAGTTTTCTGCTTGTTTCAGATTTTTCACAATTGTCTTCATTGCCGAGTTCTGTCCTGTGATGAATTTATCCTGGTATGTTAGTACCTGAGCTATCTTATTAAATTTGTTGTTTATTTCTTTAAGGTCATCCTCTGTAGCCAATCCAAAGATGTTCCCAAGAATTGCGCCGCCCAGATCGAACAAACCGCGCTTTTGGCGAGTACGTGTGATGTTGTTCCTGTCGCTCAGCACCTCCGTTCCATAAGATGGGAGATCTTGGATCATGACGAGCATAGTTGACTTCGCCTGTTCTAGTTTCCATTTCGCTAACTTCACCATTTCATCCACTTCCTTGGTGATATGTGATTGTGAAACATAATTCCCTATCTTGAAGTCCAGAGTTCGCATCGGCGTCGCAAGTCTTTCTACATAAGTAGGTAATTCATACAAGTAATCTAGACTTATTTCAATACTCATGACGTCCTTGACGATTGTAGTCGTGGCCGTTGGAGCTATGAGGCATCCTTGTCGTCCTATATGCTTGGGGTCTAGGTGCGCATATACTCTTACTATGTATAGGAGAATCCATAGCATAAGTCCCTTCATCGTAACCTACCGAAAAAAAAAAATCTATTAATTTCCTATAAAGCTGTGGTTGATGATAGTGATGATGTGCGTTACGGTTGGTTGTTATTTCATTTATAGAAGGAGTTTAAATCGATATTTAATTCTCGTAAATGATGTACTGTAGATTTCATTGGAATAGTTGCACCTATGTTCGATTGTTTGGTATATGACCTTAATTTCTTTTTGTAATCATTGTTGTTTTCTTGCTTGGTTTCTTGAGGTACGTTCACCTGTTCGGTTGTATCCGAGGCTGAATAATTATGTGATAATTCCCTTGAAACTCGTTTTAAATGGTCAATATGAACTTGTTTTTCCTCGCCACTTGAAAGTGACTTAATTAAAACTTTGTTTGCCTTTATGTTAATTACTCTGTATGGGCCCTCAAATTTAGGGGATAATTTATTGTCTCTCGTATGAATGACTCCGTAAACAATGTCTCCTAAACTGATAGGTGAATCTTTTGCCTTCTTGTTAAATGCCTCCGTCATTTCTTCCTTGGACATCGTTAATTGTTTTTGCACTCTTTTGTGAATGTCCTGGAATTCACGTAAACGGAGTTTAGAGTAATCATCGTAATTGTATATAGGCATGCTGTCACCTTCTAGGAGCTCATATGGTAATTTTTTATCTGTGCCATATATAATGAAATGTGGTGTGTCACCAATGGATTTATTTATAGACCCATTAATGGAGGCCTCTACTCTGGGAATCCAATCATCCCAGCTTGCATAATTTTCACTGAGAATGTGTCGTAGCACATCTAATACCTTTTTATTTTGTCTCTCTACCAACCCATTCGATGCTGGGTGATAGGCCAAAACGTTAACCTTTTTAATGTTGTATTGTTTACATATTTCTTGTAAGATCTCAGAATTAAATTCTCCTCCATTATCACTTATTAATACATTTGGGGTAGTAAAGCGACATATTACATTATCTGTTATTGCCTTTGCTACTGTCTCTGCTGTCTTATCTTTAATTGGAGCTAAAATGACATAACGGGAAAAATGATCCGTTGCTACGAATAAGTATAGGTTATTATTGTATGATAATGGCATCTTGAGTAAATCAACAGCGACAACGTCCCATGGTTGATGTGGTACAGGGTAATTACCCATCGGTGCAGGTGTGATTGGGTATCCTTTGTGTTTCGCACATGATTCGCATCTGTCTATATGATTGTTTATATCTCTTCGTAATGAAGGCCAGTAATATAATAGCTGGGCTTGGTTGAATGTCTTATCCTTTCCAGGGTGTCCTGCATGTGGGCTGTCGTGTATCATTCGTAATACTTGGGGTATCATGTCATTAGGTACTACCAACTGGTTAGTATTTCTTTGGCGTTTTGGTTGTTTAGAGTTAATTTTGTATAATGTATTATTGACCATTGTGAATTGTTCAAGTGGGACATGCAGTTTGGGTAATTGTATGTCATCTCCACTTTCTAACTTGTATATTACTTTTGACCATACTGGGTCAAGTCTTTGTGCCTTTGCGATATCCTCGTGGTTTGGGATATTTCCTTTGAGATCTAACGCCGCGACCTGAATTGTGTTCGGGTTCCTAGATAATGCGTCAGCTACTATATTCATTTTACCTTGTATATAATGTATTTGTACATTGTAGTTTTCAACTGTACATTTCCATCTTGCTCTCCTCCCAGAAAGGAGTTTTTCTTTAAACATACCCACCAGTGGTTTATGGTCGGTGAATAAGTGGATTTCGTAACCATATACCAAATCTCGAAACTTTTGTAATGCAAAAATCACTGCAAGTGCCTCTAAGTCTGTAGTGCTATAATTTTTCTCCGCACCTCTTGTTTGTCTGCTGGCAAATGCAATTGGTTGATTCTTTCCTCTTTTATCTTCCTGCATCAGTACAGCCACCTAATCCTTTAACTGATGCGTCTGTACAAATAAGAAATGATTTCGTGTAATTCGGATATGCTAAACAAGGTGCATTTGTTAGTTTAATTTTTAGATTGTTAAATGCCCTTTTTTGTTCTTCTTCCCATTGGAATACAGCATCTTTTTTGAGTAGTTGGAATAGAGGGAAGGCTATATGAGAGAACTGTGGTACGAAGGACCTATAGTACCCAGCCAGACCTAAAAATTGTCTAACTTCGTCAGTCGTAGTGGGTTCAGGAAAATCTCTCACTGCCTGTATTTTGTCATCAGTGGTGTGAATACCATCAGAACTTAATTTGTGGCCTAAGAAATTTATTTCCTTAAAGCAAAATTTGCATTTAGAAAGTTTAATTTTTAATCCAGCATCACTAAGCTTTTGTAGGAGTAAGTCTAATTTCCTGAGATGATCCTTAATATTCTTCGTTGCGATAATAATATCGTCAAGATAAACAAATATTCCTTGTCCTAAAATTCCGGACAATACGTAATTCATAAGACGCTGGAACGTACCTGGGGCTGTCCTCAGTCCCATTGGCATTCTTGTATATTGATAATGGCCTCTGTTTGTTGAAAAGGCAGTGTATTTACGTGACTCCTGAGATACCGGAATCTGATAGTATCCGTTTAGGAGATCGATGGTCGAGAATATATTATTCTCAGGACCAATATTCTGTAGAACATCACTTAGCAATGGCATGGGAAATCTGTCTGGGATTGTGTGATTATTTAGTTTACGGTAATCTACTACCGCACGCATTTCTCCATTTCTCTTGGGCACAAAGAAAAGGGGAGCGTTCCACGGAGAAACTGAAGGCTCAATAATTCCAAGCTTTAACATTTCATCGACATACTGATTTGCAAGTGTACGTTGGGAGTGTGGTATGCGATAAGCTGGTACGAAAATTGGTGGTGTTTCTGGGTGCACATTAATCATGTGATTAATCAAGTTAGTACACCCTAATTGTTCTCCGGGCAATGCTACGGTGTCCCTTTGTGTTACCAGCAGGGTTAACAAATCATTTTCTTCGACAAATTCACCTGAGTGAATTAAATTCTCTTTTATTCTTTCTCTATCCGTAGATTTGATCTCACTTGTTACTCCACCAATATTTATTTCCTTCACAGGGGCGAAACATTTTTCAATATTAACTATGCAAGTTCCCTTCTTCAACTGAACTTCCCCATTCATGTGATTAATAATGAATATCTGAGTTAGCCCTTCGTCATTCGTATGACATAATGCGTTTTCTACTGACAATCCCTTTACTTTACATAATTCTTCTAAGACAAGAACAGTACTATTCCGTAATTTGCTCTTTATGGTAACCTTCATGTATGAATTAGGTGGTATAACCAAATCATTAGTGAGATGGGCTGGAAAAATTGATAAATCAGTACTGTTATCTGGGTCACTAATTCTGGAGGATGGGGTTGCTGGTGTAAGTGGATCTATACACTCATCTGTTTGTGTATGTTTGTTAAAGCCTTTAATATTACCAATTCTTTTTGGCTCTCTTCTACCAATCGGTGAGGGCTCTGAAAGTATTTCCTCTATGAATTCATTATCAAAGTCTATTCCATTCATTTGTGGGAGTATAGTTATGTTCTCAGTTCTCATGGATCTTAAGCCCAGTAACATATGAGCTTTAATTGCTAAGTTTTCAACGATATAGAACAATGCAGAGAATGGTCTTGTAGTTTCTGTGAAACTGAGATTTAATCTTATCATACCTTTTACTGTAATCTCTTGACCATCTACTGTGTATAATTCTAAATCAGCTTCATCCAGAAAAGTTACTTTCTTTTTATTTTTAAGAATTCTATTTAGTTCTTCATGTGTTATTAAGTTCACTGGAGAGCCTGTATCTAAAAATAAGGAAACGTTTTGATCCTCACATACAGCTGGTATCAAGATACACTCATTTCCCAACATGCCTCCTATGTGAAGTTTAACCTTGTTCTTCTTTACGTTTGTTCGTTTTTTGTCATGACTTGGTCTTCCCCCGATTTGAACATAGACACAATTTTTTCTACTGTTTTGCAATCACTGGTCCAGTGCCCTTGGTATCTATGATGTCTACAGTAAGGACCAAATCCTTGTGTCTTTTGATTATCCTCTTTTGCCTTGATAAAGCATTCATACCTTGTGTGTCCTGGTTTTGCACAGTAATGACACAGAATGGACCTATCCCTTGACTGTGACCTACGAGGTGATTTCCCATAAAAAGTGTTGTTTATGGCGCGAGACCTGCTCAGGCTGCGCGAAAACTTATGAAACTGCCTGTAGGAAGGCGTGTGGGAACGAGGTCTAGGCGTCTTTGTTTGTTTGGGCTGCCTCATTTCTGGTCGCGATCGATTTTGTTCTCTGTTTGGGGTCGGTGTTGATGTTTTCACAGCTGATACTGTCTCAGGTACCCTGATTCTACCAGAATGTGCATGTGTGTCGACCACACCTGCTTTACTGCACTGCATCTCTACCTCGTTCATTAAGTCTAGTAAGCACATTCCCGGGGTGTACGCGATTGTTTTGGCGATCTTAAGGGTTCTATCAGGTAATTTACACAAGGCAGCTACATAACCAATGATGTCCACGACGAGGTCTGGGGACATCTTTCCATCATCTGTTATCCACTTAGAATTCTCCAGAGTAGCTAATAGGGTTCTCTTGATTGTGGAGACATCAGCAGTTATTTCACTGAGCACATGGTTTGTAGTGTGCTCCCTTACAAGATCTACAATTTTATGTAATTCTGGAATTATACCTGGCAAGAAGTTCATACCTCCAGAAAATTTCTTCAGAAATTCAGTTTTAAATTCATCATATGTCCTAGCACGATGTAGCTTATCGGAGCGCAATAAATTGCTTGCTGGACATCTTTCCTGGCTTATGCAAGATGAAAAAATAGCAATTTTCTCTTGTTCATCTAGTATGTGGCGCTTGATGAACATTTGTTCGCACTGACTGATTAATGAAATGACATCAATGCGATCCTTGTCTGTGCCAGAGAATTTTGGGGCAGTCTTATCCTCGTGATACACAAAAACGTGAGGTGTGGTTTTTAGATCAGCAGTATTTGGTTCTTGATTCATATTTAATGATTGCCCTGTTAATTCAACTTGTACGAGTTTATCGTTATGTGAGGGAATGGTAGAATATGTATGACCGGACCGGTGAACCCTGTTAAGTATATTGGCATACGTATTTAAGGCAGCTGCAAAGTTGATACTCTCTACGTCTGAAGGGGTTTCCCACTCATCATCCGAAACTCCCGTATTTGTTTCCTTATCTATAACGTGTGGTGTGGGTTGTACAATGGGTGGGTTGTCTCTTAACTGTGAGTCTGATGTTGTGGCAATTTGTGTGTCATCTGGTATTAACGTGGGTGGTGGCGAAAATATTCCTGTCATTAAGATATGATGTTATGAAATACGCCTCTTGTTTATTTATGTCCTAGCAAACTAGATGAGTAAATAAGTTGAATATAGCTAATTTTAGCACTGAGAAGAAATGAGCAAGTATAATTTTACCCACTTGATACAGATCATAGAGGTGTGTCGATACAAAAGTCGATCTCGGAAGAAAATACAGGTTTGATTGAAGATCTCTTGATAATTCTAGTGGTGTGTTGATGGACGATATTACTCAGGAAACTCCATGGCCTGGTATTTGTAGTGGTTAACGGCTGTCCCAGGCAAACCTCAGCATAGAACGTCGAATTTCCAACTTAACTGTGAAAATAAGTGAATATGAGTAGGAGCTATGTGAATAATGAGTAATGAGTAGTGGGTGAGAAGTGCCTGGTGTCAGTCACACGTTGCTTGGCATGGCAGACTCGCGTTGTGATGTCATCTCAGCACATGGTGACGTCGGCTTCCCACACTGGTAGCTGTGGTGAGTGAATGAGTAGCGATGAGTAACTTGAGTGAAGATGAGTTGTGAGTCGTGTCTCACTCTTCGTTTGTTTGTTCCCTTTATTCTATGTGGAAGTTTTCTCGGTCCTTTTCTCTAGTGATTTATTCGTTGTGGGATGAAGACTGCCGCTACTTGTAGGTGCGTGTAGAAGATTATACAGACGACGTAGAGTTGTTAATTGTAGTTGATTGTAGATGGCTGTAGTTGATTGTAGATGGCTGTAGACTTTGTAGAACTGAAGCTAATCTTGTAGTCTCGGTTGCTTTTGTAGAAATTTGCTTTTAATTCGGAGACGATGTCCGCATTTGCTGGTTTGTCGTTAAGCTACTTGCAAGGCGTCGAGTGATCTCTTGACCTCTGCATCAGCGTAATGATCTGGGAGACGGAGGGGGCAGGATGGAGAGAATACTGTCAGGAGCTGATATTGTTGGTTCTTTTCAATCTTGATATTTTGTAGGAATTTAATGTTGATTCGTAGACGAGGTTCGTATACGTTCGCTGCCACCAAATGTCATAAAGACTTTGTAGTTACTTGTAGAGAAGTATATTTTAGACTTGTGGTCGAGCGGCTTTTATATCTTGTAGTAGTTTCCCCACCAGATGTCATGTAGTGACGGGAGAGGTAAAGAATAGTATGGGACTATTTTTATTTGTCTTGGAAATATTAAACAGGTATAAGAGTATAAGTTCCGGGTAGCTACCTCCCTGTCTCGCTATCTCTCTCTCTTTCTGTTCTAAGGCTAATCTCCGTCTCGACCTCTCTCTAGGGTCGCTTGTCTCCTTCTAAACTCTCTTTTCTAAAATCTGGTGTAGTAGGGGTGTGTCACATATGTTCCTCATGGCAACAGATCTTTCTCACGAGAGGACTGCTGACAGCTAACTGCATCATCTCCTTACTGGCCGCTGTCGTCAGCTTTCCTCCGTGTAAGCATGTTTAGCGCTGCTAGATTCTCGCAGACACAACACCTTCTCATCATTTGACTTCCTGCTTCTATCTGTCTCTCTATCTATCTATTTATCTATCTATCTATTATGTAGTCCTATATGACCATCCCCAACCCTCTAACTATCATCCAATTGCTTTAACATCCTGTGTCTCAAAAGTTTTCGAGTAAATTCTTAACAGAAAATTTTAAAAAGCATCTTTCCTATCACAACCTTCTTTTTGATCGTCAGTATGGGTTCCGTCAGTGGAGCTCCACTGGCGATCTTCTCACCTACCTTTCAGACTCCTGGTCATCCTCCTTTCGGGACTTTGGAGAAAGCTTTGCCATTGCACGTGACATCTCAAAGGCTTTCGGCAGACTCTGGCATAAATCTTTAATTTCCAAACTACCCTCTTACAGTTTCTATGTTTCTATCTGTGCCTTCATCTATGGCTTCCTTTCTGGTCGTTCTATAGCTGCTGTTGTAGACGGCCATCGTTCTTCTCCTAGGTCTATCGACAGTGGTGTTCCTCAGGGCTCTGTCCTATCACCAACTCTCTTCCTTTTACTCATCAATGACCTTCTAAGCTGTACATCTAACCCTATCCACTCATACACTTATGATTCCACCCTTCAACTTTCCATTCGGTTCCTGCAACGTCCATCTTAGCAGTTACTTCAACAAACAAGGGATGAGGCTATGGCACACCCAATGTTTGACTTGGTTCGTATCTCTGACTGGTGTAAAAATAACCTTGTTGTTTTTGATGCATCAAAAACTCAGTTTTTACACCTATCAACCTGACGCAATCCGCCAGAGGAGTACCCATTAATGTTTAATAATATTCAGCTTAATCCTGTATCATCCTTGACCATGCTTGGGGTTTCATTCACTCGGGTCTTATCTTGGAAAGATTATATAGCATATCTTGTAAAATCTGCTTCCAAGAGATTAGGTGTCCTAAGCCGACTCCATACCTTCTTTACCCTGGCACAGTTGTTGACATTATACACGGGGTTTATTCGCCCCTGTTTAGAGTACAACTCTCATGTGTTGGGAGGCTCCCCACATACAGCTCTTCTCAATAGGGTAAAGTCAAAGGCTTTTCATCTTATCAACTCTCCTCCTCTTACTGGCTTCCTTCAACCTCTATCTCATCGCCGCACTGTTGCATCTTTATCTCTTTTCTATCGTTACTTCCATGGTCACTGCTCCTCTGAACTGTCTGCTTGCATCCATCCACCTCTATGAAGGCCGCATAGCACCCATCTAGCAACAAACTGTCATCCCTTTTCTGTCCAACTCTCTAATGCAAGAGTTAACCATTACTCCCAGTCCTTCATTTATGCAACACGTCAACTCTGGAACTGTCTCCCTCTGTCTGTATTTCCTAC